>NW_027361810.1:26135000-26735000 GCF_039654945.1 Dendrobates tinctorius | reverse complement strand
ACATTAACCTAATGTATGTCAGGGCCATTAAACTGTTGAATTCAACTACATACAGTTTGTTTGTAGTCAGCATCCTTGGAGACACATAGGTCAGTATTAGAGCTTTAGACACACCATTTTAGAATGTTTTTCATCACCAAGATACTAATTTGTTATTATTACTTTCCTAAAATATATAATTGTCTCTTGTTTATAGGAATTGTACCCAGAAAGTCCCGAAACTATGAGACTTTAGGTACTAGTTGAGATTTTAGGTTCTTAATGTTCACATAACCTACAGCTTTAAAGAGTTCACTCCGACTGAGAGATAATCAGTTGTTCAACTTCTGGAAGAGAAGCTGTCAATCATCTTCACGAGTGCTGTACACAACAATGTCTATAGCACACCTACGGCGTGCAGTATCATTAATCACACAAACCAAAGGAACATGATCGCTTCTTTACTGTCATTAAAAATGATTTTCTGTTTTTTTTTTTTAAATTACCAGTGGGAAGCCATCTTGAAAAGAAGCTTTACTTAACACAAGGCCGCTTCAACTATCTCAGCTGGACCACAAATGATAGCGTCGTGATCACCGGTCAACTGAACGCTAAGGCTGCTGATTGGTTCCATCGGTGCTCGGGATGTCATTGCTTCAAATCCAGCGGAGCTAGTGGAGTGGAAGCGCTTGTGCATGGTGGCTTCCTGTTTGAAAGTAAGGTTTCTCTAATTGTTTTACAAAAAAAAGCCAAACTTTTTACTTCTTACCGGTAAAATATCTGATATTTTTTGTTTTCATTTTCTCCTACTTTTTCTTCCAAGAGCCATAACTTTTAGATTTTTCCATTCCCATATCCAAATAATGGCTTGTTTTTTGGGGGACAAATTATACCTTTGAATGACGCCATTTATTTTATACAGCACTGGCAAGCGAGAAAAAAATTTAATTGAAATTGCAAAATTACCACAATGGTTCTTTGTGCTTTTTTATTTATATTGTTTCATTTTATAGTAAAAATGGCCTGGCAATATGCTTCTCCAGGTCAGCACAATTACACATGTATCAAACATGCATAGGGGTTTTTTTTTTTTTCTTTAAGTGACGAAAAAAATATTCGGAAATTCGTAAAGAAAAAAATTTTTTTGCTTGTGTCTCCGTTTTCTGAAGCCTGTAACGATTTAAATTTTTGGTCAATGGGGCTGTGTGATGGCTTATTTTTTGCACACTAACCTGACGTTTTTTACCTGTTCCATTTAGGGGCAGATATGATTTTTTGATTGTCTCTTATTGCATTTTATTGCAGTGTGTTATGGTGGCTGAAAAATGGCAATTCTGGCATTTCATTTTTTTTCCTATTAAGTCGTTTACCAATTGGATTAATGTATTTAATGTTTTTAGAGCTAGATTGGACTTTTACAGACATGTAATACCAAATATGCGTATTTTATTATTTTTTTTCTTTATTTGAGGGTGGATTTGAAGTTTTATGCTTTTTTTAATTTTTAAAAACTTATTTTTTTCACTTTTTACTGTATTTTTTAGTCCCCTTAAGGGACTTGTTGAACCTGCATCATATACAGAAATAACTTGCTAAATGCTGGAGGTCCAACCTTTGGGTCACCACTAGAGTTGAGCGAAACGGGTCGAAAAAATTCAAAAGTCGCCGACTTTTGGCAAAGTCGGGTTTCATGAAACGAAACCCGACCCTAGGATAAGGTCGGCCACGAGGTCGGCGACTTACACGCCAAAGTCGCATTTCAAAAGTTTGTTTTGCGCTCTTTTTCAGCCAATCAGGATCCACGGACACTGTGGGCAACGTGATGGCCTAGGCACGGGTCACCACCATCTTTCAGAAGGGCATGCAAGTGATTGGCTTGCTTTGGTGGGCGTCACAGGGGGTATAAAAGGGCGTGCACGCCGACCGCCATCTTAGTTCTGCCGATCTTAGTATAGGGAGAGGTTGCTGCTGATTCTGTAGGGAGAGCGTTAGGCAGGGAAGAAGACAAAAGAACTGCTTCTGCTGCTAGCGATTTGGCCTGCACAACACACAAGTCACTGTGTGTGCAGTGCAAGGGGAGGCTATATTGTGGTGTATCAGTGGTGTTGGTTGTTGGGCTGCCTTCTAAGGCTTCCTGACACGCTGGCATTGCTGTTTACCCACTGCTCCGCAAACTGCTTTTTTAAAAGCAATCCAATCTCCCTTATCCTCTAGTCACTTTTGTCACAGCTGTGCCATCGAGCGTGTCACATAGCGCTCAGATATCAGTGGGCCGCACACAATCCACAAGTGTCCAGTGTCCAAAAGTGTACGCAGAGATTCAAAATCTCCATTATCCTCTCGTCACTTTGGTCACAGGCAGCTGTGCCATCGAGCGTGTCACATAGCGCTCAGATATCAGTGGGCCTCACACAATCCACAAGTGTCCAGTGTCCAAAAGTGTACGCAGAGATTCAAAATCTCCATTATCCTCTCGTCACTTTGGTCACAGGCAGCTGTGCCATCGAGCGTGTCACATAGCGCTCAGATATCAGTGGGCCTCACACAATCTACAAGTGTCCAGTGTCCAAAAGTGTACGCAGAGATTCAAAATCTCCATTATCCTCTCGTCACTTTGGTCACAGGCAGCTGTGCCATCGAGCGTGTCACATAGCGCTCAGATATCAGTGGGCCTCACACAATCTACAAGTGTCCAGTGTCCAAAAGTGTACGCAGAGATTCAAAATCTCCATTATCCTCTCGTCACTTTGGTCACAGGCAGCTGTGCCATCGAGCGTGTCACATGGCGCTCAGATATCAGTGGGCCTCACACAATCTACAAGTGTCCAGTGTCCAAAAGTGTACGCAGAGATTCAAAATCTCCATTATCCTCTCGTCACTTTGGTCACAGGCAGCTGTGCCATCGAGCGTGTCACATAGCGCTCAGATATCAGTGGGCCTCACACAATCTACAAGTGTCCAGTGTCCAAAAGTGTACGCAGAGATTCAAAATCTCCATTATCCTCTCGTCACTTTGGTCACAGGCAGCTGTGCCATCGAGCGTGTCACATAGCGCTCAGATATCAGTGGGCCTCACACAATCTACAAGTGTCCAGTGTCCAAAAGTGTACGCAGAGAATCAAAATCTCCATTATCCTCTCGTCACTTTGGTCACAGGCAGCTGTGCCATCGAGCGTGTCACATAGCGCTCAGATATCAGTGGGCCTCACACAATCTACAAGTGTCCAGTGTCCAAAAGTGTACGCAGAGATTCAAAATCTCCATTATCCTCTCGTCACTTTGGTCACAGGCAGCTGTGCCATCGAGCGTGTCACATAGCGCTCAGATATCAGTGGGCCTCACACAATCTACAAGTGTCCAGTGTCCAAAAGTGTACGCAGAGATTCAAAATCTCCATTATCCTCTCGTCACTTTGGTCACAGGCAGCTGTGCCATCGAGCGTGTCACATAGCGCTCAGATATCAGTGGGCCTCACACAATCCACAAGTGTCCAGTGTCCAAAAGTGTACGCAGAGATTCAAAATCTCCATTATCCTCTCGTCACTTTGGTCACAGGCAGCTGTGCCATCGAGCGTGTCACATAGCGCTCAGATATCAGTGGGCCTCACACAATCCACAAGTGTCCAGTGTCCAAAAGTGTACGCAGAGATTCAAAATCTCCATTATCCTCTCGTCACTTTGGTCACAGGCAGCTGTGCCATCGAGCGTGTCACATAGCGCTCAGATATCAGTGGGCCTCACACAATCTACAAGTGTCCAGTGTCCAAAAGTGTACGCAGAGATTCAAAATCTCCATTTTCCTCTCGTCACTTTGGTCACAGGCAGCTGTGCCATCGAGCGTGTCACATAGCGCTCAGATATCAGTGGGCCTCACACAATCCACAAGTGTCCAGTGTCCAAAAGTGTACGCAGAGATTCAAAATCTCCATTATCCTCTCGTCACTTTGGTCACAGGCAGCTGTGCCATCGAGCGTGTCACATAGCGCTCAGATATCAGTGGGCCTCACACAATCCACAAGTGTCCAGTGTCCAAAAGTGTACGCAGAGATTCAAAATCTCCATTATCCTCTCGTCACTTTGGTCACAGGCAGCTGTGCCATCGAGCGTGTCACATAGCGCTCAGATATCAGTGGGCCTCACACAATCCACAAGTGTCCAGTGTCCAAAAGTGTACGCAGAGATTCAAAATCTCCATTATCCTCTCGTCACTTTGGTCACAGGCAGCTGTGCCATCGAGCGTGTCACATAGCGCTCAGATATCAGTGGGCCTCACACAATCTACAAGTGTCCAGTGTCCAAAAGTGTAAGCAGAGAATCAAAATCTCCATTATCCTCTCGTCACTTTGGTCACAGGCAGCTGTGCCATCGAGCGTGTCACATAGCGCTCAGATATCAGTGGGCCTCACACAATCCACAAGTGTCCAGTGTCCAAAAGTGTACGCAGAGATTCAAAATCTTCATTATCCTCTCGTCACTTTGGTCACAGGCAGCTGTGCCATCGAGCGTGTCACATAGCGCTCAGATATCAGTGGGCCTCACACAATCTACAAGTGTCCAGTGTCCAAAAGTGTACGCAGAGATTCAAAATCTCCATTATCCTCTCGTCACTTTGGTCACAGGCAGCTGTGCCATCGAGCGTGTCACATAGCGCTCAGATATCAGTGGGCCTCACACAATCCAAAAGTGTCCACTGTCCACAAGTGTGTGCAGAAATTCTAAATCTCCCCTGTCCTATAGACACCTTGTACCTTGTTTTACATTACTATATAGTTTGTTGGATTTTGTCTACATTTCTACCAAAAATGAGGAAGGCTGGTGGAAGAGGCCGTGGAATTGGGCGGGGGTTGGCAGCTGGTAATGATGGTGTTGGTGGTGGATCTGATGGTAGTGGCAAGAGCAAAATAGGACCGAATGCAGGAGGTGCTGACCCTGCGTCATCGTCTGGCTACATAAGGCCTCGAACGCTTAGTTTTCTAGGAGTTCGCAAACCGCTTTTAAAGGCAGAGCATCAGGAAAAAGTTTTGTCTTACATTGCTGACTCAGCCTCCAGCTCTATCGCCTCCTCTTCTTCAGTTGTAAAAAGTAAAAGCACTGAGTCGTCATTGGAGGCTCATGTTCATGAACCACACCTTTCCTTGTGTCCTTCACCCCAACCAAGATTGAAGGATGACGCAGGCCATACTACTGATTACTCCATGGAGCTGTTTTCACATACCATGCCTGGATTATCAAGTCAAACGGTGAATTACCCAGGCCAAGATGAATCTGACATGGAGTGCACTGATGCACAGCCGCTGATGGATGATTCTGCTGGTACATTGACTCAGAGCACTACATTGTCCTCGCAGTGTACAGAGCTAGATTTTGACCCTGATGAGACTCAGGTGCCCCTTCCCGCACACTATACCACCATACACGGTGACACAGAGAAAGGTGCACATGACATAGAAGAGGAGGTGATGGATGACCCAGTTGTTGACCCAGATTGGCATCCATTGGGGGAAGAGGGTGCTGCTTCCAATAGCTCAGATGAGGAGCATCCACAGCAGACATCGACATCGCAACAGCTGTTATGTGGCAGGCCCGGAGCACTCCAAAGACAGGTTCCAAACATCAAAAGAGTTGCTGGACAGCTTGTCCAGAGGGTCAAAAGATCACAGCGTGCTAGGCCGCAAAATGTCTGCCAAAGTAGGAAGAGTGCAGTGTGGCACTTTTTTGACCAAAATCCTCATGATCAGGCCAAGGTTATCTGTAAGAAGTGCGCAAAGACCTTTAGCCGAGGGAAAAATCTGAAAAATTTGAATACCAGTTGCATGCTTAGACATTTAACCAGCATGCACTTGCAAGCGTGGACACAACACCAAACCTCAAGTGCCACATGTGCAACTGATCACAACGAAGGTAGTCAGCAACGCTACATTGTTTTTCCCCCACTGTAAGCCCACCGGTTAGCACAGCAGCAAATGTTGAGGTGTCATTGCAAGGCCACAGCAGTCAGGGAATCCCACTGTTATATCAACGAAAGACTGATTCTAGGCCATCAGAAAGAACACCAACTCCATCACCATCATCAACCCTCTCTCAGTCCGCCCTGTCCACCGCTACTTCCACCATATGCAGCTCTCAAGTCCAGCTCACCCTCCCAGACACTATGAGTAGGTCAAGAAAGTACTCAGTCTCTCATCCGCGTACACTGGGTTTGAACGCCCACATTGCCAAACTAATCTCGTTTGAGATGATGCCCTTTCGGTTGGTGGAAAGCACAGCTTTCCGCGAACTCATGGCCTATGCAGTACCACGCTATGACCTACCCAGTCGCCACTTCTTCTCTCGCAAAGCCATCCCAGCCCTCCACCATCATGTGAAAGACCGCATTGTCCATGCACTCAAGCAGTCAGTGAGCGGAAAGGTGCACCTCACAACTGATGCATGGTCCAGTCGGCATGGCCAGGGCCGTTACGTGTCCATCACTGCGCACTGGGTTAATGTGGTGGATGCAGGGTCCACAGGGGACAGCGGTGGTGGGACAGTGCTGCCTAGCCCACGGTATAGGAAACAGTTGGCTGTAAGCGTTCGACCCTCCTCCTCCTCCTCCTCCAGAAGCGAAAGCTCGTCCACAGAGCGCAGTCGTACGAGCACTCCATCTGCAGCTGCCACTGTTGCACACGATGTGTCCCCCTATCGAGCAGCTAGTGGAAAGCATCAGCAGGCTGTGTTGCAGATGATGTGTTTGGGCGACAGACACACCTCCGAGGTGCTGGCCGAGTACTTGAAGCGACAAACTGAGTCATGGCTGGGCAGTGTACATCTTGAGGCAGGCAAGGTAGTTAGTGATAACGGCCGTAATTTTGTGGCAGCCATAGCCCTTTCAAAACTCAGCCACATACCTTGCTTGGCTCACACATTGAACCTGGTGGTGCAGTGCTTCCTCAAAAATTATCCGGAGTTAACAGCCCTGCTCCAGAAGGTGCG
This sequence comes from Dendrobates tinctorius, assembly GCF_039654945.1. Lineage (NCBI taxonomy): Eukaryota > Metazoa > Chordata > Amphibia > Anura > Dendrobatidae > Dendrobates > Dendrobates tinctorius. The sequence continues at coordinate 26,728,049 of NW_027361810.1, read as the reverse complement.
AAGACTGTGCGCGCACATCCGCCGGTCGCCTGTACACTCCGTTCGTATGCAGAAGCTGCAGCGATTGCTCCACCTTCCCAACCACCGCCTCATTATCGACATTGCAACAAGGTGGAACTCCACCCTGCACATGGTGGAGCGGCTGTGCGAGCAGAGGCAGGCCATAATGCATTTGTGGGAGGATACACGGCCAGGCACTTTGAGAGCAGACATGGAGTTGACAGGCGTGCAGTGGTCGAAGCTGAAAGACCTTTGTAAAGTCCTTCAGTGTTTTGAGGAATGCACACGGCTGGTAAGCGCAGACGACGCCATCCTAAGCATGAGCATCCCACTTATGCGTCTGCTCATGCAAACTTTGACGCACCTTAAGGAGCAGGCGTCTGCAGCCAATGTTGATGAGGAGGAAGAGGAGGAGGGAATCCTTGATGACATTCAGCCATTGTCTGCTCAGGGACCTCTCCTGGACGAAGTGGAGGAAGAAGAGGAGGAGGAGGAGGATGATGGGGATGATTACTTAGGGGAGGAGGATGCATCTCGTGGGGCAAGTGAAAATGTTGGCGTGGCAAGGTCTGGTACAGGGTTTGTGCGTGACTGGAGGGATGTGGATTTGCCAGAAAGTGCTTCTCCACCCAGCATTCGCAGTGCATCATTGACACCGGGAACATTGGCCCACATGTCAGATTATGCCTTGCGGATCCTAAAAAGGGACCCCCGCATTGCCAAAATGATGAACGATGACGACTACTGGTTGGCCAGCATCCTGGATCCACGCTATAAAGGCAAATTACAAAACATCATGCCACAGGAGAACCTTGACCTAATATTGGCTAATAAACAAGCAACTCTGGTAAATCAGTTGCTTGAGGCATTCCCAGCACACAGCAGCGGTGATGGTTCTCACACGAGCCGTACGGGCCGGGGGCAGCTTGGCAGAGGTGTTCGTGGTGCACACAGCAGAAGTGGCGTTGGAGACAGGGGTTTCATGACAATGTTGTGGACTGATTTTTCAAATACCGCTCACACAACTGGTAATACTGCATCGATGGAAAGTGACAGGAGACAGCAGTTGTCAACTATGGCTACAAACTACTTTTCCTCCCATATCGATGTTCTCCCACACAGGTCATTCCCCTTTGACTATTGGGCCGCTAAACTGGACACCTGGCCTGAATTGGCCCAATATGCCTTACAGGAGCTCGCTTGCCCAGCTGCAAGTGTGCTATCGGAAAGAGTCTTCAGTGCAGCTGGATCAATCCTTACAGAAAAAAGGACCCGTCTGTCAACCCAAAATGTGGATGATCTAACCTTCATTAAAATGAACCACGCATGGGTTTCCAAGGATTTTGTCCCACCTTCCCCTGATGACACATAGGGTGACAGAAAAATGGCTTGCTTTGGTCCACCTCTTCCTGGTACTTCACCTATTTCGCCTTTTGCATCAGCTGAATGTCCAACATCAACATATGCCACTTTCTAAAACTCCCTAACTGTGCTGCCTCCCCCCCATGGCCGGGGTCACCACCTACCGCACGACACCGTGCGAGTGCCGTTGCCCTGGACAGGTGGGTAGGCCGACTCTTGGGCGCGGGCACTGGCACAGGGTCCCTCATAGTGCAATCAAGTGTCTCTGACGGCGGTGGTGCACACCCGCCGTCAGACACACCGCTGTACTATGAGGGGCCCAGTGCCAGTACCGACGCCCACGAGTGGGCCCCCCTTGCTTGGGTAGGGCCCCAGCATTTGCAATCTTTACCTCTCCCTGCTCCTCCGCTGTGTAATCTGGGCCGTCAAATCCATACTGTGCCTGACACCTTCTGAGCCTGCCTCCTGAGACATATATTTTGAATGTGTACGCTATCCATACATGTTATCCGGGGATACGGTACCCTTTCTAACCTTTGTGCAATGACGTGCAATCCATACTGGGCCTAACACCGTCTGAGCCTGCCTCATGCTGTATATACATATATTTTGAATGTGTACACTATCCATACATGTTATCCGGGGATACGGTACCCTTTCTAACCTTTGTGCAATGACGTGCAATCCATACTGGGCCTAACACCGTCTGAGCCTGCCTCATGCTGTATAGACATATATTTTGAATGTGTACGCTATCCATACATGTTATCCAGGGATACGGTACCCTTTCTAACCTTTGTGCAATCACGTGCAATCCATACTGGGCCTAACACCGTCTGAGCCTGCCTCATGCTGTATAGACATATATTTTGAATGTGTACGCTATCCATACATGTTATCCAGGGATACGGTACCCTTTCTAACCTTTGTGCAATCACGTGCAATCCATACTGGGCCTAACACCGTCTGAGCCTGCCTCATGCTGTATAGACATATATTTTGAATGTGTACGCTATCCATACATGTTATCCGGGGATACGGTACCCTTTCTAACCTTTGTGCAATGACGTGCAATCCATACTGGGCCTAACACCGTCTGAGCCTGCCTCATGCTGTATAGACATATATTTTGAATGTGTACGCTATCCATACATGTTATCCGGGGATACGGTACCCTTTCTAACCTTTGTGCAATGACGTGCAATCCATACTGGGCCTAACACCGTCTGAGCCTGCCTCATGCTGTATAGACATATATTTTGAATGTGTACGCTATCCATACATGTTATCCGGGGATACGGTACCCTTTCTAACCTTTGTGCAATGACGTGCAATCCATACTGGGCCTAACACCATCTGAGCCTGCCTCATGCTGTATAGACATATATTTTGAATGTGTACGCTATCCATACATGTTATCCGGGGATACGGTACGCTTTCTAACCTTTGTGCAATGACGTGCAATCCATACTGGGCCTAACACCGTCTGAGCCTGCCTCATGCTGTATAGACATATATTTTGAATGTGTACGCTATCCATACATGTTATCCGGGGATACGGTACCCTTTCTAACCTTTGTGCAATCACGTGCAATCCATACTGGGCCTAACACCGTCTGAGCCTGCCTCATGCTGTATAGACATATATTTTGAATGTGTACGCTATCCATACATGTTATCCGGGGATACGGTACCCTTTCTAACCTTTGTGCAATGACGTGAAATCCATACTGGGCCTAACACCGTCTGAGCCTGCCTCATGCTGTATAGACATATATTTTGAATGTGTACGCTATCCATACATGTTATCCAGGGATACGGTACCCTTTCTAACCTTTGTGCAATGACGTGCAATCCATACTGGGCCTAACACCGTCTGAGCCTGCCTCATGCTGTATAGACATATATTTTGAATGTGTACGCTATCCATACATGTTATCCGGGGATACGGTACCCTTTCTAACCTTTGTGCAATGACGTGCAATCCATACTGGGCCTAACACCGTCTGAGCCTGCCTCATGCTGTATAGACATATATTTTGAATGTGTACGCTATCCATACATGTTATCCGGGGATACGGTACCCTTTCTAACCTTAGTGTAATGACGTTAAATCCATACTGGGCCTAACACCGTCTGAGCCTGCCTCATGCTGTATAGACATATATTTTGAATGTGTACGCTATCCATACATGTTATCCGGGGATACGGTACCCTTTCTAACCTTTGTGCAATGACGTGCAATCCATACTGGGCCTAACACCGTCTGAGCCTGCCTCATGCTGTATAGACATATATTTTGAATGTGTATGCTATCCATACATGTTATACGGGGATACGGTACCCTTTCTAACCTTTGTGCAATGACGTGCAATCCATACTGGGCCTAACACCGTCTGAGCCTGCCTCATGCTGTATAGACATATATTTTGAATGTGTACGCTATCCATACATGTTATCCGGGGATACAGTACCCTTTCTAACCTTTGTGCAATGACGTGCAATCCATACTGGGCCTAACACCGTCTGAGCCTGCCTCATGCTGTATAGACATATATTTTGAATGTGTACGCTATCCATACATGTTATCCGGGAATACGGTACCCTTTCTAACCTTTGTGCAATGACGTGCAATCCATACTGGGCCTAACACCGTCTGAGCCTGCCTCATGCTGTATAGACATATATTTTGAATGTGTACGCTATCCATACATGTTATCCAGGGATACGGTACCCTTTCTAACCTTTGTGCAATCACGTGCAATCCATACTGGGCCTAACACCGTCTGAGCCTGCCTCATGCTGTATAGACATATATTTTGAATGTGTACGCTATCCATACATGTTATCCAGGGATACGGTACCCTTTCTAACCTTTGTGCAATCACGTGCAATCCATACTGGGCCTAACACCGTCTGAGCCTGCCTCATGCTGTATAGACATATATTTTGAATGTGTTCGCTATCCATACATGTTATCCAGGGATACGGTACCCTTTCTAACCTTTGTGCAATCACGTGCAATCCATACTGGGCCTAACACCGTCTGAGCCTGCCTCATGCTGTATAGACATATATTTTGAATGTGTACGCTATCCATACATGTTATCCAGGGATACGGTACCCTTTCTAACCTTTGTGCAATCACGTGCAATCCATACTGGGCGTGAGAACGGCTGGCGAGCTGTTAAGCAAGCTACAGCACCTGTCCAGACAAGTACAGGGATTCCCTAGCGAGGAGACTTATTTGATTGTTTTCAATGTTGGGACAGCAATTTTTGGGGAGCACTATACTCTGGAGAATGATAGATGGGGCCCACCATACACTGGAACATTCCAAAGGTGGACATCAGACACTGGAGCAGCATTTACAGGGCCCATTATACACTAGAGCATTAGAAATGGGGCCCGGGGCCCATTATGTTTGGAGCATTATTTGGGCCCATAAGACAGTGGAGCTTCATCCATGGGGACCAACATATACTGTAGCCTTATGTGGAGCTCATCATATACTGTTTCAAACATTATATGGGACCAATGATTCTGTATGGAGAAATAGATGGGCCTCGTCATGAGATGTAAAAAGTGAGGTATTTTTCATTGTACTATACCGCTATTTATCTGCCGTATCGGAGCATGATGAGTTGTGGTATGTGTTAAAGGGGCGCTCTTTCGCCCAGGGCACCTGAAAACCTGCAGCCAGCCCTCCCCCCCCACAACTTTAGCCAAATAACACCCATTTTTCAGTGCGTAACTTATATTATGAAGTTAATTAAGGTTGACAAGCTTAAGTAAGAAGAATTGATGCTTTTGGCATTCAAATGGGCACTGTTGGTGTGTTTCCTGTCCTCCTCTCACTGCCGACTTTTATTCCCCATTGACTTACATTGGGTTTCGTGTTTCGGGACGACCCCGACTTTTCCCTATAATCGGACGATCTTGCTCGACTCGACTTTTGGAAAAGTCGGGTTTCACGAAACGAAACGCGACCCTAAAAAACCAAAAGTCGCTCAACTCTAGTCACCACGGATCTGGGAAATGTGACTCATAGGCATTGTCGGTGCTACTGTACAGGATCTGCCAACTGAGTTGCTACCAATTGTATTTGAAGACAAAAATTTGTTTTGCTATTCATTTTTACGATATAGCTGAAATTTACAATACTATCCTGACTGTAAAAGGATGATTAAACATACACACAGTATAGAAAGAGGAGAAGTATTTTTGTTAATTTGTTCATTAAATTGGCTTAGAATAACTTTTCTGGGGAAATACGCTCCAATTGACAAATTCAAATTTTGCCTGATCCGCTCATCCCTACTTGGAGCACAGTAACCAATAGTCCCAATTTTGCCCTTGACTGACCCGATTTAAAAAGAAAAAACAATTTCTGCAATTTTTTAGCAACCAAGACTAAAAAGAGATGGGGTTTGTTTAAGGCGTGAATAAGCAATCATCGGTCATACCCAAGTAATGTGTCGCCCATTTTGCACAAACAGCAAAGTCTCCGAACGTGATTATTTTTCTGGCAATGGATTGTGCTTTTTTTTTCTTCAATGATTGTATTGTAGACTATTTGTAATTGCACAAAGCTCAATCAATGACATGAAACACCTGTTTTACTTTCAGTCGACCTCCCGGCAACTGCGCTCTGAATTATACATAACTATTGACTTCCCTTGACCAATCCCTAAGTCCTTTTGACCACTAAGAATTATCGTAAAAACCCATATATCAACCGAGGCTTTATAGATTTGTCTATAAGCCTCAACGTAAATACTGCTGGCGGTAGTTTAATATCTCGGTGTTAATAACACGAAGTGAGGCGATCCCAGGGGATTATCTTTTCCGTTCCTGTATACACAGTGCAGCGGGAAGGCTCGGGCGGCCGACGGTTGGATGTGTCGGCTGCTGAGAATCATTTATCAGCCTGTCCCTGGCAGTAACGTTAAATTGTCTTGTTTGGTTCATCATTCAGATCTCATTTGTCACTTTAGAAAACCTGGAGAAGTGACTAATAATGTGTCTATATTAAATAATGAAAGTTATTTTCATCTGCAGAGGTGACGATGCCTTATTTATGCAGAAAATTAGTTTATAAATCTCTATGTGGCACCCCTGAGGCTTCAGTCGCCACAGAGGTACTGCACCTTCTCCTAAGGTGCAGTGCCCCACCATCCAGGTAGGCTGGGAACTCCTTTCCGCATTCCAACACCTGCACCCCACACACAGGATAGTTCAGCAGGGACCCATCCATGCTTTATGCTGGAAAGGTCATAGGGTGCCTTTTGTGGTCCCTGGCTTCGTAACACGAGAGGTGCTGGAGAGGCGGGTGGAGTTAGATATAAAAGAGAGGGAAGAGTGAGAGTTAGAGGTTAGTTGGTTGGAGGAGAGAGAAGAGAGAAGATGGGTGTCTGAGGGACGTGCTGCAGCAGGTCCCAGTCATCTGGGCTGCTGGCACGAGAAAGACCAGAGAAAGAGACCGATAAGATTGATAACCTAACCTTCCATAAGAGAGATAGAACAGATCGGAGCGAAGGAGAATAGAAGGACGGTGGTAAGCAGGTTGAGAAAGAGAGATAACTCTTCCAGTCCAGAGAGCACAAAGGCCGGGGCCCGGTCCCCGAGGTTGATTGGATCTTTATGTCCGGCAACAGACACCGGAGGAGTAGTGAGCCGCTAACGCCTTGCTCCCATCATAGACTTGGGACACAACAACAACTGAATAGAGAGCCAGGACGCAGTGAGGAGTCCCCGAAGCAGGCTACAGCTGTCTGTCATACAAGTAAAAACTAGGAACACCTAGAGAGAGGCATTCCAGGGTAACTAAGTACTGGAGTGCTTCGCACCTAAAGGCGCATTGGAGGAGTCATTCAGTAAGGTACATGTTGGCATAGTGTGGAAGGGAGAATCCTATCCTGCCTGGTGGTTGGCTGGAGCCCTGATCTGGAGAACACAGAACAGAGGCAGGCAGTTGTGTGAACTACAAACAGTGAGTAAAGCTTTGGAACCGCATACTCTGGTGTCCTCCAGTTATTCCAGCACCGCTACATCTGGGTAACAACATCTGCCATTGATATTGGGCACCCAGGGCCACGGACCGGGTCACCGCTGCTGTGACACATTCCCGCCTTGACACCGGCCCGGTACCAAGTACCCCGCTGCCCTGGGTGTGCGAGGGCGACCCATCTACATAAAGGCAAACTAGCTGGAAATGTCGGCAAAGAGCATTTAGTGATGGACTTCTCTTCAATACTGAACCACCATGGATGCTTACATTATTCGTTACACTAAACCACCAGGGATGCTTACATTATTCCATACTGTAGACCACCAGGGATGCTTACATTATTCCATACTGTAGACCACCAGGGATGCTTATATCATTCCATACCCTAGACCGCCATGGATGCTTACACTATTCCTTACACTAGACCACCGTGGATGCTTACATTATTCCATACTGTAGACCACCATGGATGCTTACATTATTCCTTACACTAGATCACCAGAGATATTTACTGTGGCATGTAAAAGTTTGGACACCCCTGGCAAAAATTACTGTTATTCTGAACATTTAAGCAAGTTAAAGGTGAAATGATCTCTAAAAGGGCTAAGGTTAAAGAGGACACATTTCCTTTGTGTTTTAGGAACAAAAAATAATATATATATATATATACGGTATATATATATATATATATATATTCATATTTTACATTTTAAAAAGTACAAAAAGGAAAATGGACCAATGCAAAAGTTTGGGCACCCTTGGAGATTTGTGTCCTCAGATAACTTCAACCAAGGTTTCAGACCTTAATTAACCTGTTAGGGTTATGGCTTGTTCACTATCATCGTTATGAAAGGCCAAGTGGTGTAAATTTCCCAGCTTTATAAAAACCCAGCATCCTCTAACCTTGTGCCAAAAATTAGTAGCCATGAGTTCTTCTAAGCAGCTGCCTAGCACTCTGAAAATTAAAATGGTGGAGGCCCACAAAGCAGGATAAGGCTATAAGAAAATAACAAAACGTTTTCAAGTTAAATATGGCCTTTATGGATGAGTCATCAAAAGAAGACCTCTTCTGCATCCTCACCATAAAATTTAGCATCAGAAGTATGCAAAAGAACGTCTAAATAAACCTGATGCATTTTGTAAACAAGTCCTGTTAAAATAGAACTCTTTTGTCACAATGATCAAAGGTATGTGTGGAGAAAAAAGGGCACAGAATTTCAGGAAAAGAACAGTTCACCATGTATTAAGCATGGGGGTGGATCAATCATGCATTGGGGTTGTGTTGATACCAAGGGCACGGGGGAACATTTCACATGTAGAAGGAAGAATGGACTCAATGAAATTTCATCAAATCCTTGATGCAAACATAACACCACCTGTAAAAAAAGCTGAAGTTGAAAAGAGGAAGTGGATGGCTTCTACAAATTGACAATGATCCTAAACACACATTAAAATCCACAATAGACGACCTCAAAAGGCTCAAGCTGAAGGTTTTACAATCGCCCTCACAGTCCCCTGATATCATTGAAAATCTGTGGCTAAACCTCAAAATAGTAGTGCATGTAATACGACCCAGGAATCTCACAGAGCTGAAAGAATTTTCCAAGGAAGTATGGTTGAAAATACCTCAAAGAAGAATTGAAAGAATTTTGCCTGGCTACAAAAGAGTTTACCAGGTGTGATACTTGCAAAAGGGGATGCTACTACATATGCAGCATGCCCAAACTTTTGCATTGGTCTGTTTTCCTTTTTGTGATTTTTTTAAAATATATATATATTTTTTTTTCCTAAAATGCAAAGGAAATGTGTCATCTCTGACATTAGGCCTTTTAGAGATCATTTCATCTTCAACCTGCTTAACTGTTCACAATGACAGTAATTTTGACCAGGGGGTGCCCAAACAATTACATGCCACTGTACATTACAGTATTTCATACTTTAGACCACCAGGGAAGCTTATATTATTGTATAAACTAGAATACTTTTAATTCTTACATTATTCCTTACACTAGACCACCTGGGATACTTACATTATTCCTTTCACATAATCATCTGCGATGGTAACATATTCCTTACCCTAGACCACCAAGGATACTTATATTATTCCATTCCATAGACCACCAGGAATGCTTACAATTACCCCCACCTGTCTTTTTCCACCAAGGATTTTGGAATTGACCATTTCAATATACAAAATCACAAAGGATGTTAGCACTTGACCATATCAAAAACTAGCCCATTACTAAAATAGGTGGTATTAACAACTTAAGGGGTTATTCTGAAAATAGTAGGTTACCCACTATCTATTGGATAGGAGATAACTTTCTAATTGTTGGAATCCAATCACTGATCCTCTCCACCTCCTGAACGTTCATCCAGACATTCATGCTTTCTGGGACACCTTTGTGGTTCCCAAGAGGTTTTTCCAATTTTCTGGAAGTCCGAAAGTCCGAGAGGTCTCTCCTGTTTCCAGAAACTGTCAAGTGTACCCTAAAAACCTGAAAACAAGGTCTTTGCACACCTGTTATGAATGGGTCACTGAGGAGGAAAGCGCAAAAGGCTGTGCCACCAGAACACCAGAGAGGTTGGTCACTCAGCGGATTGCAGACCCCTGATCTTAACAACGCATCTAGCAGTAGCCGTGGAGCGTTCCTACGATGCCCTAGACGCTTCGTCACAGCCGGAGGACTAACTAAGCCTAAAGACAGAAAGGTGAAATCTAAACTGCCCCGGAGCAGATCCCCAAAGGAATAGATAGCCCCCAAACATATATTGTTGTTGAGACAAGATGAAACACAGACAGAAAATAGACTGAGCAAATGATGGGGGGGGCCCACACTGACTAGACAGGACAGGAAAGGAAAGACACTGTCTGCAATCACGCAAAAACCCTAAAAATTCCAACATGACTGAAGCACAAAAATACTGAGGTTAGCACAACCTCGCCACCGCTATATCAGCACTCTGGTGTGAACTGGCGGCTAGCAACAGGCTAATACAGCAGGGGACTGAGCAAACAAACACAAGATACAAAAATACAGGGCAGGAGCCAACAGCCCCAGGGGGAGCCAGCTGACTCCTGACAGCAAGGCAAAACAGATGCAAAGGGTTTAGCAAATGACACTTAGCTGGAAAATGCAGGATCAGGCAGGAGACAGATATCCTCACTATGCACAGACAGGAGTATCACCGGCAGCCACTGAGAGAAGCTTGCTCGCTTATGTACTCCCAGTCACTACCTCCACTTCTCCAGTCATCCTCTGCAGCTGTTGGATTAACATCCTGTTGACCAGCTCCACTACCAGCAGTATCCACCAGAGGGAACCCTGCCACAAAAGTCGGATTAAGAGAGTTCACAACACACACCTTTGTCCACTACTAGGACAACCCCTTATTGATCAAAATGTTTGGGGCCTATAAAATAAAGAAAAGCCTATACTCACTTCCCAAGCCAGTGCTGTTCCACTCGCGGTCCTGAGGCTCCCATGCAGTTGTTGTGAAACGTGACCCCGGCACCCAATTAGCACTGGCGTCACTGTCCTCGCCTTCAGACTTTTTGAACATGAAGAGGAATTCCAGGCTGCAGCTGATCTTTGACTTCCTCTTCACGTTCAAATCGACAGGAGGTGGGTGGACAGTGGCGTCAGTGTTAATTGGGCGCTGGGGTCAGATGTCACAACAACCATATGAGAGCCCAAGGACCATGAGTGCCAACACCGCTGGAATGGCACCGGCTTGGAAGCTGGGTAAAAGCTTTTTTATGTTGTAGGCCCCAAACATTTAGACAAAGAAGGGGTTATCCTAATAGTGGACCACCCCTTCAAAGTTACCCTTGCTTTTTTGACCATGTATGTCCTTGGCTGTCCAATGTCCTTCACTCACATATAGAGGAACAGTAAGACCACATACTGGTTATGATACTGGGGAACTTCCTGTGACGAACCCCGGTAGGAGCATCGATTATTATAGTGACACGTTTGCGCCCACTACATATATAAGAGAAATATGGATTACAAGTAAAGACTGAAAATGATTTATATTTTTTTAGGAGAACAGTTACCTAGCAACTGAGGATAGAAATGCCTGTGAATATCGCCTGCCTTATATTTAGCACCCCACAAGAAAGAATTTCATGTTCTTTCTGTATGGTTTATGGTATTTCATCTGGGATAGATACAATTCCTTAATGGCCACAGCTTCATTCTCCATTTGTTCTGTAGCCTCATTGTTAAAAACTTGCAACCTACCATTTTATTTTCGGATATTTTCCTGTATTCTGTAAAAAAAACCTCAGCAGAGCAGCTCGAGTAAGGATCAAATGTAGGAAACCAAGAATAGCATCTAGAGTCAAAAATAGCATGAAGGCGACGAGGAGGACGCAGCCTGTTGCATTCCCGTTACTGTGTCAATACAACTTTTCTGCTATATAGTTTTTACAAAATTTTGGGGGGAAAATATAGATTTTTTTTAAAAGGTGAAAGCATAAAAGGGATTTTAGGAAATGCTAAGAAAATGTAATCACATGCAAAATTAAAACTGCTCTGATGTTCTACTTCAAAGAAAGTTTTCTTTTACGATACACTATGTGGACAAAAGTATTGTGCCCACTACACCATCCACCCAGGGGAGTCCTTCTTACCTTCTATTCTACAGTTGTGGCCAAAAGTATTGACACCCCTGCAATTCTGTCAGATCATACTCAGTTTCTTCCTGAAAATGATTGCAAACACAAATTCTTTGTTATTATTATCTTCATTTAATTTGTCTTAAATGAAAAAACACAAAAAGAATTGTCCTAAAGCCAAATTGGATATAATTCCACACCAAACATGAAAAAGAGGGTGGACAAAAGTATTGTCACTGTTCGAAAAATCATGTGATGCTTCTCTAATTTGTGTAATTAACAACACCTGTAACTTACCTGTGGCACCTAACAGGTGTTGGAAATAACTAAATCACACTTGCAGCCAGTTGACATGGATTAAAGTTGACTCAACCTCTGTCCTGTGTCCTTGTGTGTACCACATTGAGCATGGAGAAAAGAAAGAAGACCAAAGAACTGTCTGAGGACTTGAGAAACCAACTTGTGAGGAAGCATGAGCAATCTCAAGGCTACAAGTCCATCTCCAAAGACCTGAATGTTCCTGTGTCTACCGTGCGCAGTGTCATCAAGAAGTTTAAAGCCCAAGGCACTGTGGCTAACCTCCCTAGATGTGGACGGAAAAGAAAAATTGACAAGAGATTTCAACGCAAGATTGTGCGGATGTTGGATAAAGAACCTCAACTAACATCCAAACAAGTTCAAGCTGCCCTGCAGTCCGAGGGTACGACAGTGTCAACCCGCACTATCCGTCGGCGTCTGAATGAAAAGGGACTGTATGGTAGGAGACCCAGGAAGACCCCACTTCTTACCCCGAGACATAAAAAAGCCAGGCTGGAGTTTGCCAAAACTTACCTGAAAAAGCTTAAAACATTTTGGCAGAATGTTCTCTGGTCAGATGAGACAAAAGTAGAGCTTTTTGGGCAAAGGCATCAACATAGAGTGTACAGGAGAAAAAAAGAGGCATTCAAAGAAAAGAACACAGTCCCTACAGTCAAACATGGCGGAGGTTCCCTGATGTTTTGGGGTTGCTTTGCTGCCTCTGGCACTGGACTGCTTGACCGTGTGCATGGCTTATGAAGTCTGAAGACTACCAACAAATTTTGCAGTAGCAAAGCCATTGAAGAAGACTCAGGTCTTCAAAAATTCATTTATAACAACAAGCAAAAAGGCAGCAATACTTACCTGCCCAGGTCTAGAACAAATGCACTGCAGGGTGCAGCCAGCCCATATAGCAAGATGTCAGCAACACAGGTGCAAAATACCAGATTAACAGCCACTCTCCACATACCCATTCCTGGAGGGGGTGACTGCCCAGTATACAATTGCACAATGAGGGTCCGCATAGGGTACCGTTCACACAAAGGAACTGCATGGTGTCTGGTTCACAGCCTATTAGTAACGCCCCTACTATTCGATTAGGCGGGCTGGCCAGCACCCTCTCAATGCATCCCAGTGTGAACACCCCTCATAAGAGACCAAACGTGTCTGTGTGAACGGTACCCTATGCGGACCCTCATTGTGCAATTGTATACTGGGCAGTCACCCCCTCCAGGAATGGGTATGTGGAGAGTGGCTGTTAATATGGTATTTTGCACCTGTGTTGCTGACATCTTGCTATATGGGCTGGCTGCACCCTGCAGTGCATTTGTTCTAGACCTGGGCAGGTAAGTGTTGCTGCCTTTTTGCTTGTTGTTACCAACAAATTTTGCAGCATAATGTAGGGCCCAGTGTGAGAAAGCTGGGTCTCCCTCAGAGGTCATGGGTCTTCCAGCAGGACAATGACCCAAAACACACTTCAAAAAGCACTAGAAAATGGTTTGAGAGAAAGCACTGGAGACTTCTAAGGTGGCCAGCAATGAGTCCAGACCTGAATCCCATAGAACACCTGTGGAGAGATCTAAAAATGGCAGTTTGGAGAAGGCACCCTTCAAATATGAGGGACCTGGAGCAGTTTGCCAAAGAAGAATGGTCTAAAATTCCAGCAGAGCATTGTAAGAAACTCATTGATGGTTACCGGAAGCGGTTGGTCGCAGTTATTTTGGCTAAAGGTTGTGCAACCAAGTATTAGGCTGAGGGTGCCAATACTTTTGTCTGGCCCATTTTTGGAGTTTTGTGTGAAATGATCAATGTTTTGCTTTTTGCTTCATTCTCTTTTGTGTTTTTTTCATTTAAGATAAATTAAATGAAGATAATACCAAAGAATTTGTGTTTGTAATCATTTTCAGGAAGAAACTGAGTATTATCTGACAGAATTGCAGGGGTGTCAATACTTTTGGCCACAACTGTACATCGATAGACATTAATATGGAGTCGGCCCCTCTGCAGATATAACGGCTCCCGCTCTTCTGGGAAGACTTTCTACAAGATTTTGGAGGAGTCTATGCCATTCATCTTGAAGAGCATTTTTGAGATCAGACCCCGGTGTTGAGGGGAGGCCGGGTTCACAATCTCCGGTTCAGGGCACACAATCTCCTGTTTAATTTATCACAAAAGTGTAAGATCATGGGTTTAAGTCATATTCTTCAACATTAGAAATGAGCAAATTAATTTAAAAGGGAATTAAATTTACCCCTAAATTTTGATTTGCCACAATCTGAATGTCACTTTGCATGAATACACAAAATGACAGACAAATATTCGACATCTTAATGGTGTTTTAAAAATAGAAAATTTATATACTCAAATTTTCCCAGCCCTTACCTTCCCAACGCAGTTTCCCACCCAAGTAATTAGATCATAACGTGCATTGCCCCATAGTGTGATAATGTAGCGAGGCCTAGTCAATGCCGAAGAACAGGACAGAACTGTAAAGATGAAGACTTGTGCAGAAAAGACCACACCGTTCTTTGTTACGCCATATAACACGTTTTTACTGCCGCATACTCTAGAGGTGGCGGCTTTACATCACTCCCTCTAACGCTTCTGCTTTGTGATGTAAGGCTTGCAAGCAAGTGTTTGATTATATAAGCCCGTCTCCTGGCTAATATTAATGCTAGAGTGTTAATGATTTATCCGCCTTCTGTTCCTCAGCATTCAGGCCCCCCCACGCTTTAACGTTATGGGGTCTCCCACTTCATGGCTGAGTTTCTGAGGATCCTTCCACTTCTCAATAATATCATTCACAGGTGAATATTTAGAAGGAAGAAATGTCATGAATGGACTTGTTAGACCAGTGACTTCTATTACAGGACCGTGCTGGTATCAATAGCCACCAGCCATTCTGTCACAAGATAGTGAAGACAAACAGCATGGTGGGGGGCCGGATGTTATACACTGGGGGCGCCGTGCCAAATGTTATACACCTGGGGCCGGATGTTATACACTCGGGGCGACGGGCCAAATGTTATACACCAGGGGCCGGATGTTATACACTGTGGGTGAGGGGACGAATGTTGTACAGCGGGGGGCAAGGGGCCAGATTTTGTACACCGTGACAAAGGGCTGGATGTTATAAATCAGGGGCCCAATATTATACACTGGGGCGAGGGGCCGGATGTTATACACTAGGGGCAAGGAGCCAAATGTTATACACCGGAGGGTGAGGGGGCAAATGTTATACACCAGGGGAGAGGGACCAAATGTTCAAATGTTATACACCAGGGGTGAGGGTATGGATGTTATACTCAGAGGGCAAGGGGCCAGATGTTATACACTGGGGCCGAATGTTATACACTGGGGGCAATAAAATGAATGATTAAGATGTGTGTCCCAATACGTTAGTCCAGTTAGTGTATTTTCTGGGATATAATATTGATGGGCTATCTTTACAGGACAAACCAACAGTGTGTGATAAAAAGAGGTACAAGACCTAATATCACTTGCATTAAAAAAGATGTCCTATCAGATATGCAACTCACTGCCAATGCTTGCCACTACATGTCAAATATAGTAGAACTTTTGGCCCATTGAGATGAACGTACCATCACACCCTATTCTTACATCCCAGTGTGGCCATTGAGTGGTTCCTTTGGGAAACAAGGGCACTTTTTTTCCTAGACCTTTTTCCAGAAGCTCTCACAGCAGACCCAAACCCATAAATCCTCTGTGAAGCCTTGTCCTCTAGCCACAGTGCTTCTCGAGGAGAAAAGCTCTGAACATAAACCTTCAGAAGGAGCATGCCAAAATTGTTTTTTCTTTCTTTGTTGTTAGACTTATATGGAATCAGACAGGGAGGTATAATAAAGATTAAATGCAGAATAGAACCTTATTTATGGCTACATACAAATTGGAGCTGGAATACTATCTCGTGCTTAACGTCTAACCAAACAGATTGCCTTGGGTCCAATAGATGAATCCAACAAAAAACAACAGTGTATAAAAATGGCGGCATACATAGATAGAGTTGAAACCTCTATGGGAGCCTTGTCTCAGCTTCGTACATGAGTCCTACATTCATCTTACCATTCCATGATTTGGAGCAGAAGATCTCCTACAATGTGCAGCCTTTTCTTAGGTAGCGTCTTCGGAATGACAAGTAATGAAATATTAGCTGCAGGCATCCTTATATCTTGTAAACCCTTAAGTCTGATTTATTCAGTGTAAATAATTTATTACGGTTCTGCCGTCTGATTGTTTTCTGCGTCCCGACAGGGGAACATTTTAATGAACAGCACTATTACAAAAAGGGAACATAATTGCCTGACTTGGTAATTGCGTGAGGGTCAGATTTCCAAATGCTGAGACCACGCAAAGGTGGATACAAACAGCACACAATATAAAGACGCCTAATGAATGAGGCAATAATGGATTCTAAAGGTACTGTCAAACTAAGCGATCGCACCAGCGATCACGACAACGACACGACCTGGCAGAGATCGTTAGTACATCGCTATATGGTCGCTAGTTAGCTTCCAAACAGGAAGATCTCATAAACGACACATTAGCGATCAGCGATCTGTATAACGGCCTCGGCGGTCGTTGGGACCTGTCACACAGCATGTATTGTAAAAGACCCCGACCTCGATAGGCGTGATTAAGCGCAACCTTTTCCACGCCCCTCAGCACAGATTGGTGGTTACTAGTGTTGAGCATTCCGATACTGCAAATATCGGATATCGGCCGATATTCGCTGTATCGGAATTCCGATACCGAGTACCGATATTTTTTCAATATCGGATACCGGAATCGGAAGTTCCCATAATGCTATGAGCCACTGTTGTGGCTGTGATTGGCTGCTGAAATGATGTCATCATGATGCACGGTCTGTGCGCATCATGATGCGCGGTCTGTGCCGACTGCGGGGGGTCTGTACGGGCCTGCCGGGGGCCTGTGCCGGCTGTCGGTTCATCTGATGATGAAAACTATGTACCACAAGTGGATGTTACTGAAGAAGATTCAGACATTGAACAAGAAATGGTCATAGAGCAGGAAAAAGAATACGACTCAGACGAAAGTGTTGAGGATGAGTCTGTTCCTCAAAGTGCAGGCGACATTTGGACTGCTAAGGATAAAACTCAATGGTGTAGTGATCCACTGCCAAATGCACAAACAAAATCTCGTAATGTCCTACGACAAAGAGGTGGCCCTGCAGCAATCAACAACCTGTATACAGCAAAAAAGATATTTAAGTCAATCATGACTCCCGAGATGTTTGACATCATATTACGAGAAACGAATAGAAAGGCCAAGAGAGTTTGTGATGCTTACAACAACGAACTAGTACAACGTTTTCCTGATTCTTCTGAACGGCCACCACAAAAAACATTCAAGCAATTTACTGAAACTGAACTCCATGCATTTTTGGGCATACTGATTGCTGCTGGTGTGCACAGAGACAACAAAGAGAATCTGGAGGAAATGTGGAATGTTGATGCTCTGCCTCTTATACGTGCAGCCATGTCTCGTGACCGCTTCAAGATGATACTAAGATTTATCAGATTTGACAACGAAAATACACGTGCAGAACATGTGCAAACAGATAAAGCTGCACCAATACGGGACATCTGGACAATGCTGAACAGAAATCTGAAGAGAGCCTACAAGCCATATAATTGTATCACCATCGACGAGCAATTATTTCCATTTAGAGGCCATACTGAATTTACCCAGTATATACCTTCAAAACCAGCTAAATATGGCATAAAGATTTTCTGGGCTTGTGACTCGTCAAACGCCTACCTATTACAAGGTCAGCTCTACACTGGGAAACCAACTGATGGTCCTCGACAAGTAAACATTGGTGAACGAACAGTATAGGACCTAGTGAGCTCGTATAAAGGCTCTGGAAGAAATGTCACCACTAGTGTTGAGCATTCCGATACCGCAAGTATCGGGTATCGGCCGATACTTGCTGTATCGGAATTCCGATACCGACTTCCGATATTTTTTCAATATCGGAATTCGGCATCAGAATCGGAAGTTCAAAGTTGATTGACAGCCTGACGTCATCATGATGCGCGGTGTGTGCGCATCATGATGCGCCGTCATTTCGGGCCTTCCGGGGGTCTCTGCCGGCCTGCCGGGGGGCTGTGTGGACTGCCCGGGGTCTGTACCGGCCTGCCGGGGGGCTGTGCCGGCCTGCCGGTGGTCTGTGCACCCTGTGGGGGTCTGTACCGGCCTGCCGGGGGGCTGTGCCGGCCTGCCGGTGGTCTGTGCACCCTGTGGGGGTCTGTACCCAGGGTGGAATTTCCCACGCAGCAATGGCATAAAGTGAGACTAGGGACTTTTTTTTTTTTAAGTGGCGGAGGAATACAGTGCGGAAGGATACCTACCTTCCGTCATTGGATTCCTGCAGCCCGTAGAGAACGGCAGCATCATCTGATGCTGCAGTTCTCTACCCAAGATCGTCGTGGGACACACTCGTGGACTGCTTCGGATCGTGGGTGAGTATTTTTGTGGTTTGTTATGTTAATATTTATTCCGGAAAAGACAATGGCTTCGGGGAACAATGTGACAAGTATTGGTAAGTATGTTACTCTATGTTATATGTACTGTATGTCTATGTATGTATTGTATGAATGTATTGTATGTAGTATGTATGTAGTATATATGTGGTATGTATGTAGCATGCAGTATGTATGTAGCATGCATGTAGTATATATGTAGTATGTATGTAGTATATATGTAGTATGTATGTAGCATGTAGTATGTATGTAGTATGTATGTAGCATGCATGTAGTATGTATGTAGTATGTATGTAGTATATATGTAGTATGTATGTAGCATGTAGTATGTATGTAGCATGCATGTAGTATGTATGTAGCATGCATGTAGTATGTATGTAGTATGTATGTAGCATGCATGTAGTATGTATGTAGTATGTATGTAGTATGTATGTAGCATGCAGTATGTATGTAGCATGCATGTAGTATGTATGTAGTATATATGTAGTATGTATGTAGCATGTAGTATGTATGTAGCATGTAGTATGTATGTAGCATGCATGTAGTATATATGTAGTATGTATGTAGCATGTAGTATGTATGTAGCATGCATGTAGTATATATGTAGTATGTATGTAGCATGTAGTATGTATGTAGTATGTATGTAGCATGCATGTAGTATGTATGTAGCATGCATGTAGTATGTATGTAGTATTTTTTTTTTTTTTTTTTAACATTTAACACATTAGCCGGATGATGGGACTACTACTGTCCCATCATTGGCTAATGTGTCAATCACTGTCATGGTAGCAGGCATCGCCAGATGGGACTTGTAGTCCCATCGGACAATGCTTGCACAGACCCCCGGACATCAGCACAGCCCCCCGTCAGGCCGGCACAGCCCCCCGGCAGGCCGGTACAGACCCCCACAGGGTGCACAGCCCCCCGGCAGGCCGGTACAGACCCCCACAGGGTGCACAGACCACCGGCAGGCCGGCACAGCCCCCCGGCAGGCCGGCACAGCCCCCCGGAGCCTGCACAGACCACCGGCAGGCCGGCACAGCCCCCCGGCAGGCCGGCACAGACCACCGGAGCCTGCACAGACCCCCTGGCAGGCCGGCACAGCCCCCCGAAAGGCCCGTACAGACCCCAGAGAGGCTGTACAAGGCAAAAACAAGGTTTTTCTTATTCCGATACCGGAAGTCCCATAGACTTGAATGGGACTTCCGGTATCGGAATCGGCGATACCGATACTTTTTTTAAAGATCGGCCGATCCATTCCGATCCGATACTTTGAAGTATCGGACGGTATCGCTCAACTCTAGTCACCACCTATAACTTCTTTACAACCATGGAGCTAGCTAAGGTATTGAACTCCTGGAACATGACACTAGTTGGTACAGTGAGAAAAAACAAAAGGTTCCTACCTAGCAACATGCAGCCTGCCAAAGAAAGGCCTGTAAACTCGACAAATTTTGCCTACAATCATGATGCAACAGTCTGTTCATATGTACCAAAGAAGAACAAATCAGTCGTGCTTCTATTATCTATGCACATGACGGGAGAAGTTGAAGAGACACTAGCAGCCAAGCCAGAGATAATAAAATACTACAACAAAACAAAAGGCGGAGTTGATATTATGGATAAAATGTTGGGAGAGTACACTGCGAAACGACGAACATTACATTGGCCTCTGGCATTTTTCTACAATATGATTGACGTCACTGGGTTTGCATCCTACATCATCTACAGAGAACACAATCCAAGCTTCAGGACAAAGGATCAACGAAGAAAGTTCGTGAAAGATCTCGCAAATCAGCTGTGTATGCCTGCAATTGAAGATCGTAGTACAAACCGAATGATGATGAGAAACCATTTTCATTTTCTACATATTTGCATTATAACACAAGCTTTTTCTCAGAATCACGAAAGGATAAGAAATGCATTTACCCAGACAGTGGAAACTGTAGCACAAGGTTAAGAATGTATTATTTTTAAAGGGGTATTTATCCCCTAGTAAAAAAAAAGGTGACTATCATGTTTTACTATTGCAGGGAAAAGACATAGACATATTTCAACACCCACATTTTACTTTTCATCCCTTTTAAACTTAGTAGAGGTGAAATGTGTTGGCAGCTTCAGTAGTCAAATCCAATTCTGGAGGTGTGCCAGACTTTGTTAGGTTACTTTTTATATCTACTGTACATAGTGATTTTATAAGACTTGAAGAAAGATTGAATTTAAAGTGAATACGTCTGGCACCGGGCCACATACCCGCCCAAAAATGAGACTGCTACTTTTGCCAAGATGTTCACTTGATCTATAGACAAAGAAGAAAGTGGTTATAACTGGGTCAGGAGGGATGCTTTATGAGCATACATTTAACCTTGTAAGTATTGGCCTTAATGAGAATGGATCAGACTAGTGGAGAAAAAGGAAACAGCGCCTCTCATCCCTGTGGGTTGTGTCTAGTATTGCAACTCATTCATTCAATTCATTATTGCATTTGCACTTATTTTTAATGTCTAGATTTTTTTCTTCTTTTAAGGCCGAGGTCAGACTTGCGAGAAACTCGCACGAGTCTCGCACCTCAGCGCCCAGCACTGCTGCCGGCACTCGGGACCGGAGTGTGTGGCTCCATGTATTTCTATGCAGCCGCACATTCCAGTCCTGAGTGCCGGCTGCAGTGCCGGGCATTGAGGTGCAAGACCTGTGTGAGTTTCTCACAAGTCTGACCCCGGCCTAAGGCTGTTTTCTGTTTTTGAACTAAATTTTTCTAAGTTACATCTATTTTGAAGTTCATTTTAATGGATCATGCATCCTTTTTTGCTTTAAAAAGGCGCAAAACAGTGTAAAAAAACAAAAATAAAAAGCATTTTTGATTTTACTCAAAATTCACCCTTACATGTGCACCACTTTGAAGAATTTGGTGGAATAAAAAACAGCAATGACTACCACAAGATAAAAAAGAAAAGTGACTTTAAAAAACGCACAAACGATGTAATTGGGTAGTATGTTTTTCCTACTAAAGTAAATGTCTTTCAAAATTATTTCTGTAACAGCTAAAAGAAAGTCAAATATATACATACAGTTGAAATAAGAAGTTTCCATACACTATATAAGACGACACATCTGCAGGTTTTTCTCAATATCTGACATGAAATCAGAATAAACCTTTCTGGTTTTAGGTCAATTAGGATTACCATAATTATTAATATTTGTCAAATAATGAGAGCAAGAGAATGTTTTAAGGCATTTTTATTACTTGGCTAGAAGTTAGTTCCACTCTTTATTGCTAACGCCACCACCCTCTTCCACTGATGACTTCTCCTCGGCACCTTGATCTGGTTCCCAGTCTCTGTCCACCACACAATCACCATCATAATATCTAACATGGCAGACAGTTGTCTCAGTGTGGAAAATGTCCAGTGCTCCTTCATCCGCCTCCTTTATTCCCACCTCTAGATTTGCCCTGACTTGGATTTCTACATCCACCTTGGCTGCAACTGAAAGTGTTCCTTCCACCACAGCTGGCAAAGCCACTAACACAGCTAGTCATTTGAATAATGTCTTCCATCTCCTCTACCCCATCTCATCCCTCATCCAATAAGTCAACTGGAAGAAAATGTTGTTGTAAAATAGCTTCCTAACCCCCCAGAGTGCTATGACTTAGAGGACAAAGGGGCAGAAAAAATAAGAGGTGCCATTCACAGAATTAAAAGTCCACAATGTAAAAAGTGAACAATTATGACAGTGGAGGTGGAGGACTGTATAGAACGCTGACTCGTGGTGGTGTCACTGTCAGAGGTAATATCGTCCTACTGTGACAGAAACAAGTGGTGTCATATATTCTGCAATATATACCACTTTCTACCTATTAATATGTTTGCAGGATGCAAACGAGGCCAGTTATGACCTCTGTTAGTACTACTGCCTAGATGGCATTATACTAAGGGGAGACGTGTGAAGACATCACACCGTGCATGGGAAAATGCACTGTGGGGCATCATACTGTGTGTGTTGAGTTTGAGAGTCGGCATACTGTGTGTAAGGTGGACCAAATGGAATTATTCTGCATCATTCTGTGCATGGGGGCTGTGTGGGTTCAGTGTGGGGACATCATACAGTGTGGGGGTTTTATAGAGGGCATCATAGTGTGCATGGGATGAACTGTAGGGGAATCGTACTGTACTGGAGGGACTGTGCTGAACAACATACTGTGTTGTGGGAATGTGGAGGTATCAAACTATGTGTGATTGGGAATATGGTGGGCATCATTCCATATAGGAGACTGTGGGGGCCTTGGTGAGGGTATCATACTGCATTGAGGGGACTATGGTAAGCATAACTCTTTCTAGGGGAGTTGTGGGTGGGCACTGTGGGAGCATCATACAGTGTGTGAGAGGTAATGGGGGAAATAAGCTGTTGGGGTATTATACTGTGTGTGTATATTGGGGGCTATGGCAGTCATTCTTTGTAGGGGACTGTAGGCGCCACTGTGTGCGTGTGTGTATCAAACTGTGACAGTGTGTACGGCGGCCACTGTACAGGCCTTGAAAGGGGTACTATACTCTGAGGGAACACTCATGGGCTTCATTAGGGGCAAGTCTTCTGTGTGGGCATATATAAAGGACTAGGCGGGGTTAGGGAAGGGACTTAGCACAAAATAGCAATTGCTTTGGTGCCACAGTATATGTATGCTAATGGACACCCAGTCATATCATGCAAATTGCATTTCCCCAATGGTGACACTACAAGGTTCCCATCCCATTACTACTGACAGCTATAGGACACCTATAGGGAAGACGTAAAGGGAGACAAAAGCTGTCAATCTGGGAAAGACAGGTGGTGTTAAGGAGTAATGGAGAAAAAAGAAGCAGTCTCACTGCATTTACTTCCACCTGGATTTGCGTATGTCTTCTATGCTATATTTCTCATAAATGGCACATCAGAAATCTATAAAACAGATATAATTTTTTTGGGGTGGACAAGTACCTAAGCAGCCATACCACTACTTCCAAAAGTAAAAACATTCTGATAGGTTCCCTTTAAGGTAAGTGCAATATCAGCAGTCAATTTTACAAGATAATACATTATAATTCTCAGAATAAACAATTCCAGCTGTAATTAAATACAGCCTCTTATATAAGTCACAGAAGAGTATGAAATATGCTCCCACATAAATGCAGGCTTTTGGCACTAATTGTGGCAAGATGTTCTTTTAACATATAACAAATTGAGAATATTAATTTCCTTGCAAGTCCTTGTGGATTTTAGCAACACAAATGAAAAGACTTTGCAAAACCATCTACAAAATTCTAATGAAAATTTCAAAGCTTAATAAAACTGTCAAAATGATGTTGTACCCACATCTGCAGAACTTTCTCAATTCTCATTTTAATTCTCACTTTCACAAAAGTGAGACTTTAAAAAAAAAAAGTTGTTTGGATATTTAATGTGCTCTATCCTTCAGAATGAAAAGCTTTCATTTTGAGGTTGTGCTGCATCACAAAAGTTACTGATTCTCAGCTAGTGTGGGATCTTTGAAGGAGTCTGTCCTCCTACTTTCAGAATCAGAGTTGATTCATACTCGATAGTGGCTGTACACTCATAACTTCAGCTAAGCTGCAGAATGGGAACACCAAAGCCCTTTCAGCCAGAACCCCACAGTCTGATATTGATGGCCTACCCTAAGAAATGGGCACAAATTTTATATTCCTCAAAAAACGTATAGGTCAATGCTGTCTGGAAAAAATTGGGGTCTGATTCCAGGAACCTCCAAAATATAACTGTCTCTCTAGTGTCTCCTACAGGTATCAACCCTTTAAGCAAAGGTTTAAATTGAAACTCCTGGACCTGTATGTAACATCTATGGCAGTGTTATGCCGCCTCCTTCATTTACCATGCGCTAATAAATAAACGGGCATTTTCTTAAATGAGTTCTGCTAGAATGTAATAAAATGGTTGCTATTATGTAGCTCAAATGGCAACTCATCCTAATAACATGTCAGTACAGACCGCAACTGACAGAGCAGCTGTATGATAAGCACACATACAGTTGAGTTGTTGGAAAAAGTCTGTGACAGGAGATGAAATATATATTTTCCCCAGCTGACTGAGCACAAAACAAATGATTTTTTTCTCCAGCTTCAGTCCACCATGCACAGCCAGCAGAGGAGAAGATTTATTTCTTCTTCACCTGTCACATTCCTTTTCCAGCAGCACAGTGGAATATGTGCTACTGATACAGCTCCTCTGTCAGTTGAGACAAAAGCCTCAGGAGCTGGGTTTCTTCAGACTGCAGCCCGTCCTAACACTTGACTAGGATGAGCTGTATTTGAACTATGTGACAGGGGTCATTTTATTACATTCTTAGAGAACATATTTAAACAGGCTCTGGCTCACACCTTTGCATGTATCTCAGTTTCCAATCCTTGACACACAATTAAAATTATCAGTCAACCAAAAAAAAAAAAACATTTGTAGACAGCAACCTTTGGGATTTTTTTTTCTTTGAAGCCCTTGGATCATGGGTTTTCTCAGGAGTAATACACTTGTTGTTCCCATTGTTCGGAAGTATGCCTCAAGGTCATAGATGAGATTTGAAATTTGCTCTTAATCACTAAGAATACCAAGTCCAAAGTTTGCTCAGAAAACCTAAATAATAAGTTTAAAGAATTTACCTTTCATGGCAGTGCCCGATTTTTACGTTAAAGTAAGGCTTCATTTAGATAGCTGTAATGTACCTGTAAGTCTTATGACCTCAAGTAGTAGCATCAAAGGGTTAAAAGGCCATCAGGGTTGAACTTACAACCATCTAAATGAGGCATAAGTTCTTAAAAATGATGGACTATCAGACTGTCCAATAGGTGGTCTTACTTGATCCATAGAAAAAAACATAATATAGAGAAATACATCACACTGAGAATTTTCTTTTCATGGGCAAGTGTCAGCCACAGCACAAATACAAAGTACATAATGAAGTAACGTTTCTCCTACATCAATGTTCTATTACGGCTTGTATATCATCCCATAGTTATTGACCATGTCCTCGGTTGAGCAGGTTAACCACCACCACCAACATGAACAGGTAAACCACCCAACAAACCATGAGCATCTCCTCTATGACGCCATCCACCTCACTGTACCCTATTGGAAGTCTTTCGAAAGACAGCGAACATTAACCCCTTTCTTGCTAGAGGCAAACACATTACATAATGTTGTGCTTTATATTTATTACCACTTTGGGGCTAGACCTTGACTTGAAATAATTACAGGGTTGTATCTGAAAGTTTTGCATTTCTTGTCATGCAGAGAGACCCAATCTAGAATTGAAGGCTGAGTGTGAAATGAACTCAGTCTGGAATGCAATATCTACATGAAAAGTTCTGGGGCTAAAGAATGCGGATAGATAAGAAAGAACGTCCTTAGGAAGTAAGATGATCTGCATGCAATGTCTTATCCAGTTAGATGTGTCAAATGGCAGATAAAAGTAATCAGTTGTGTGCAAAGCCAATGGTCTAGTCTTATGTGTCGTGCCTTAAAAATATTGCAGAAATGTATTTCTTTGCATGATATCTTCACAATGATTTTTTTACACATAAGTCTTTCTTTTCTTAATATCTTCTATCAAAAACAATGCAAAATTGATTTCCTGTGACTGTGACTTTTTTGTGACCCTTTATACTCAGTAACTGTGCAGCCTTAGGGTCCCGTCACATTTAGCGATGCACCAGCGATCCCGACCACGATACGACCCTGTCAGGATCGCTGGTGCATCGCTAAATGGTCGTTAGTGAGCTGCCAAACAGGCAGATCTCACCAGCGATGCAGCAGCGGTCGGCGGTCGTTACTTACCTGTCAGACGCGGCGATGAAGACGTCCTCCCAACCGCATCCATGCGTCGCTCGTCGGTGCCAGCAGGAAGCCCAGCAGGAAGCGGCCGACGAGAAACGGTCCAGGACGTTCTCGCGCAATCAGCGATAGCCAGCGGGGGAGCCGGTCGGAGGTAAGCATCACACATAGCAATATCGCTAGCAATATCGCTGCTGCGTCACAAAACCAGTGACACATTAGCGATATTGCTAGCGATATTGCTATGTGTGAAGCCCCCTTAACTCTTTTACCATTGACCATGTTCTCTATGCTTCACTTTCTGGGAAAGGCAGTAACTATGCAAAATGTACAGTGGTCATCCATAGTAGGTTTTATGAGGCAAATCTGTCTCCCAAAAATTTGTTTATAGTACTCCACCCCACTTTTTTCAGACTGGCCCCCCTCTTGGCTCAATCTGCTTGCTCATGACTATGGGATCAAGCAAACAGTGAAACTTTTTTTTGATAATTCTGGTTGAATGTTCCAGCTTTTATAACTTGATATTTGTTAATGTTAGGAGTCAGATTTCTGCGTTTACTCAGCAGGGATCCAGATCCTCACATTCTGCACTCTCCTCCTATTTTTCCACTGCAGAGGAGATTGCCTTGCAGCAAATCTCTCCTGAAGCGAAGTCCTTCTGTCCTCTTACTGGGCATGCTCATGGGACGATCTCCCATTGGAGATCGGGAGTCATGTGCTCAGGTCCCGCTCCAGTTCTCATTGGTCCATCTCTGAGATCTGGAAGCGTGCAGAAGGTCCCGGCTGCTATAAAAGGCACACATGGCTGTTCTGCCATGCACTAGTATAGACTTGCTTGCTGCTGTGTGTATCAAGACGGATGTATGATTCTGGTGACTGACTCATTTGAAACCCCTTCCCTCTGATATTCCGCATGTGGATAGGGACTGAGTTAGAATCAGCGCCAGCGCTCCTCTGCTGCAACATCCACAGCTGCTAGCATCCGACATTGCGCTTGCGCCTTGCCTTTGTCGTTTAGCGGCAGTGTCCACGCCATGCTGCAGTAGCAGCCTCCTTTGCATTCGCAGTTGCAATGCCACGCACACGGTAGGTCATGACGGACGTAGTACCGCCGTCTTGGGCTACTCCTGCAACCGTATACTGTGTGTGCGTTTTTTACTGAGTACTGTGACTACAACAGGCTCAGTCATTTGTGTTTGTACTTTTTGGCATCTCTGTGAGTTAACTGAGATTGCTCTGCACACCTGGGTGAAGTTTAACCCTGTGTGCAGTTCCGCCATATTGCTTCTGCCACCACTTAGCAGCGGTTATATCACCTACTGCACGGTGGACTCCGAGCGGCGAACGCACTTTATTATTATTTTTATTTAGTGCGTTCCGCCGTTCCTGACATTATACTTGCGCCAGGGTCTGGCTAGTGATGGCAGAACAGCAGCAACTCTTACAGTGTATTCGGCAGCTTGAGGGCTGGCCACTCTTGAGAGGGCTCTCTCAGCTGCACCATCCACCGAAGCTGCTGTAAAGGCAATCACAGATGCGGTTTCCCGAATATCCACGTCCTCCCCCGCGCCGACAGTTACCCGCCTCCCGTTGCCCGATAAATTTTCTGGCGATGGCGAATCCTCTAGGGGTTTCATCAGCCAGTGCTCCATTCAGCTTGAGTTACTGGCTGCGCGATTCCCTACGGAACGGGCCAAGGTGTGGTTTATTGTTTCCCTCCTGTCGGGCAAAGTGTTGGAGTGGGCTACGGCACTATGGGAGCGTGGTGACCCAGAGGTCCGGAACGCTGTTCACTTTCTAACAGCTATTAAGCAGGCCTTCCTCGGTCCACGGGTCACGCACGATACCTCTCTTCAGCTTCTTGCTTTGACTCAGGGTGCTCTCTCGGTTAGTCAGTATGCCGTCCGTTTTCTGACACTGGCTTCCGAGTTGGAGTGGTCCGATAAAGCCCTGATCCCTGTGTTTTGGAGAGGTTTGGCGGAGCACGTTAAAGATGCTCTCTCCACTAGAGAGGTTCCTGCCAGTTTGGAAGAGCTGATTGCCATTTCCACCCACATTGACCTCCGTTTTTCGGAGCGCGGTATGGAGCGTGCTCAATCCAAATGGAAGGTTACTCCGGCTCCCAATTTTTTTGAGCCTCTGGAACTACCCAAGCCAGAGGTTCCACTCCCAGAGTCCATGGAGGTGTCTCATGCAGTTCTCCAGGCGTGTCCGGCACAAGACTCCAGTCGCGGTCATATTTGTCAACACGCGGTGTCTCAGAACAACAGTGCCCCGCAACGGCCAAATTCTGTACCGCCGGGTAAGACCCTTGTTCCTTCCCACCTTCGGCCGAAGGTTCTTGCCTGGGTACACACGTCCAGGAGGGGTGGTCACTGTGGCTATATGCAGACCACAAAACTCCTGACAGGGTCTTACTGGTGGCCGCACAGGGCTCGGGATGTTAAAAAATATATTCGGGCCTGCGCCTTTTGTGCTCGGAAAAGCCTCCTTAAGCGAAGAGCGAAGATGCCTGCCAACACACGGTGGCGTTCCACTTCAACTTCCGCTCCCGCTGTCTCCAACGGGTCCCTTCTCAGGCCTGGTGATCTTGCCACCCCTGAGGCCTTCCACGTGTCCCGGGTCTCTCTGTCATCTATCAAGACATCAGACTTGCCTGCGGACGAGTATGAGGCCTATACCTCTTACGGGCACAAGTTGGTGGATCGTAAAGCTCAGGGAGGGGGGGCCCTAGGAGGGGGGGTAATGTTAGGAGTTGGATTTCTGCGTTTACTCAGCAGGGATCCAGATCCTCACATTCTGCGCTCTCCTCCTACTTTTCTACTGCAGAGGAGATGGCAGAGGAGATTGCCTTGCAGCAAATCTCTCCTGAGGCTAAGTCCTTCTGTCCTCTTACTGGGCATGCTCATGGGATGATCTCCGATTGGAGATCGAGAGTCATGTTCTCAGGTCCCGTCATGCGCTTGCGCCTTGCCTTTGTCGTTTAGCGGCAGTGTCCACGCCGTGCTGCAGTAGCAGCCTCCTTTGCGTTCGCAGTGACAACGCCGTGCACACGGTAGGTCTAGACGGACGTAGTGCCTCCGTCTTGGGCTACTCCTGCGACCGTATACCATGTGTGCGTTATTTACTGAGTACTGTGACTACAACAGGCTCAGTCATTTGTGTTTGTACTTTTTGGCATCTCTGTGAGTTAACTGAGATTGCTCTGCGCACCTGGGTGAAGTTTAACCCTGTGTGCAGTTCCGCCATATTGCTTCTGCCACCACTTATCAGCGGTTATATCACCTACTGCACTGTGGACCCCAATCGGCGTACGCACTTTATTAGTATTTTTATTTAGTGCGTTCCGCCGATCCTAACAGTTAACTGCATCTACACATTTTTACATTTGAATATCACAAAATTATTACAGCCAGTGGTGTTGCTAGCACCAAAGAGCGCAGGTGACTCTTTGCCCGGTGTCGGGATTCCTCTCCTCCATGTCTGGGACTCAGTGATGGACAGCTCTGTCATCCTATCCTGTGCTGGGGCGTGCTGAGCAGTCAGTGCTTTGATTGACAGCAAAGTTGACCTGTCTGAGACTGGGAGGTGCAGAGATTTTTCCAGGTGCTCCCTGTTCTTAGTAATTGCCCTGCTATTTAGGTGTGCGGTCTGGCCCAGATCTGTTATGAATGGGTCACCGAGGAAAAAAAACAACACAAGCTAAGTCTCAGAAAACCAGAGAGGTTGGTAACTATGCAGACTGCAGATCCCTGATTCTAACCACACAACTAGCAGCAGCCGTGGAGCGTTCCTACGTTGGTCCTAGACGCCTCGTCACAACCGGAGAGCTAAATAAACCTAAAGCAGGAAAAGAGGAAAACTAACTGCCCCAGAGCAGACCCCAAAGGAAAGACAGCCCCCCGCATGTATTGACGGTGAAACAAGATGAAAACGCATACAAAGGCAGGAAAATAGGCTGAGCAAACGATGGGGCCAAACTAACTAGAAAGGACAGGAAAGGAAAGACACTGTCTGCAATTTGCCAAAAACCCTACCAAAATTAGTGCCCAACACATCTGATAGCAAAATTAACCCTGAAGTCACTAGACTTCTCCTACTATATCAGCACTCTGAAATATTCTGAGACAGAGCAAAAAGAGGCCAATCTAATAAGGGACAAAAAAAAGCAAATTGGCAAATACAGATAAATTAGAGTGGAAATTCAGCACAGCCCAGCCAGGCTGGCTGACCACACAAAAAATTGAATTGACCAACAAGAGCAAGTGTGAACATTAGCAAAAACAAACTTAACTTGAGAAGACTGGAACAGAGCTGAATCCAAGACCTGAGACGCAGACTGAATCACCAGCACCAGGATAGGGCGTCAGCTGTCTTTTATCCAGTCTGATACTCCAGAGATCCAATCGTTATCCTCCTCACCAGGTGGCAGATCACTACCAATTAAACCAACCTCACTACCTCCTGTCACCACCAGAGGGAGAACGGAAGGAGAACTCTCAACTGGTGGAGCAGAAAATGAGCTCATAACACAGATCACTGCCAGTCAAAGGCTTATGCCCTCTGGTGTGTGTTTGCCTTATCCCTGTGCTGCAAGTTCAGATCTCCTGCTGCTGACCTTTGGACCATGTTCTGACTACCCATTTGTTATTGCCCCTTTGCTTATCTGCTATTTCTCTGGTATTCTGACCCTGGAATGTGACCTGACTTGAGGAGGCGTCACCGAACCCTCATCCATGCCACCAGGCCGATCAGGATGGGCCCGGTGAAAAGCACGAACCAATTTATTGGCATGAATATCAGAGGCAGAGACCCAAGAATTATCCTCCTGGCCATAACCCTTCCATTTGACCAAATACTGGAGTCTCCGTCTAACCAAACGAGAATCCAATATTTTCTCTACCTCATATTCCACATTGCCTTTAACCAATACAGGGTCAGGAGGTGCCGCCACAGGAACTACTGGCTCAACAAACCTATTCAACAGTGATTTGTGAAATACGTTATGGATTTTGAACGTAACTGGAAGAGCCAATCGAAAAGAAACAGGATTAAGAATCTCCAAAATCCTATAAGGTCCAATAAATCTTGGCTTAAATTTTGGAGATGCAACCTTCATAGGAATATTCTTAGACAACAACCAAACCATATCACCCACTTTAAACCGGGGACACATGGTCCTATGCCGGTTGGAAAAACGCTGGGCCTTTTCCTGAGAGAGTGACAATTTATCCACCACTTGGTCCCATATCTGCTGCATTCTCACAACCACAGTGTCCACACCTGGGCAGGACGAAGATTCCACTTGCCCTGAAGAGAATCGAGGATGAAACCCAAAATTACAGAAAAAGGGTGACATCAAAGTGGCAGAACTAGCTCTATTGTTCAGCGCAAATTCGGCCAAGGGCAAAAATGAGACCCAATCATCTTGATCAGCAGATATAAAACATCTTAAATAAGACTCCAGGGTCTGGTTTGTTCTCTCAGTCTGCACATTGGTCTGGGATGAAACGCGGAGGAGAAGGATAACTGAATTCCCAGATTGGAACAAAAGGCTTTCCAAAATCTGGAAGCAAACTGGACCCCTCTATCGGACACAATGTTCTTAGGAATCCCGTGTAACCGAACCACCTGTTGTAAAAACAAGGGTACCAACTCAGCGGAAGATGGCAACTTTGGGAGTGGTACAAGATGGACCATCTTCAAAAATCTATCACAAATTACCCAGATAACAGTCATTCTCTGAGAGACAGGAAGATCAGAAATAAAATCCATTGAGATATGGGTCCATGGCCTCTTGGGCACCGGCAGGGGCATCAGCAACCCACTAGAACGAGAACAGGGTTTAGACCGAGAACAAGTCCCACAGGACTGTACAAAATTCCTGACATCACGAGATAAGGCAGGCCACCAAAACGACTGACTCACCAAATTTCTGGTACCAAAAATACCTGGATGACCAGCCAATGCGGAGCAATGGACTTCAGACATCACTCTCTTTCTCCACTGGTCAGGAACATACAATCTTCCCATAGGGCAATGCTCAGGTTTATCCTCCTGAAATTCCTCCAGGGCGCGTCTCAAATCGGGCAAAATGGCAGAAAGAACTACCCCCTCACCTAGGATAGTAGTAGGCTCGGTTACATTAAGAGAATCAGCAAAGAAACTCCTAGAAAGGGCATCTGCCCTAACATTCTTAGTGCCCGGAATAAAAGAGACCACAAAATTAAAACACGTGAAAAACAAGGCCCATCTAGCCTGTCTAGGATTCAAGCGTTTGGCCGACTCCAGATAAGTCAGATTCTTGTGATCGGTGAGGACCACAAATTGATGCCTAGCTCCCTCCAACCAATGTCTCCACTCCTCAAATGCCCATTTCATGGCCAACAATTCCCGATTCCCCACCTCATAGTTGCGTTCAGATGGGGAGAACTTTCGAGAAAAGAAGGCACAGGGATTCATCTTAGAAGTCACAGGGTCTTTTTGGGACAAAACAGCTCCTGCACCAATCTCAGAAGCATCTACCTTCACTTGAAATGGAAGTGAGACATCAGGTTGCCGTAAAACTGGAGCTGAAGTAAATCTCCTCTTAAGCTCCTGAAATGTTGAGACAGCCTCAGGAGACCAATTCAGCACATCAGCTCCCTTCTTGGTCAGATCAGTCAGTGGTTTGACAATACTAGAAAAATTACCTATAAATTTACGATACAAATTAGCAAAACCCCAAAACTTCTGAAGAGCCTTCAAAGAAGTAGGCTGAACCCAATCATAAATGGCCTGTACCTTGGCCGAGTCCATTTCAATAGTCAATGGAGATAAGATAATCCCAAAAATGAAATCCTCTATACACCAAAGAGACATTTCGATCCCTTAACAAACAGGGAATTCTCCCTCAAAATCCGGAACACAGTCAGGACATGTTCCACATGGGAATCCCAATCACTAGAAAAGATCAAAATATCATCCAGATAGATGATCAAAAACTTATCCACAAAGTCTTGGAAAATATCATTCATAAAGGACTGGAAGACAGAAGGGGCATAAGAGAGCCCAAAAGGCATCACCAGGTACTCAAAATGTCCCTCTGGAGTATTAAACGCCGTCTTCCATTCATCCCCGTGCTTGATGCGAATAAGATTGTACGCCCCCCTGAGGTCAAGCTTAGTAAACCAGCAGGCACTCTTAACTCTGTAGAATAAATCAGACATCAGAGGCAACGGGTACTGATATTTAACCGTCATCTTGTTAAGGGATCGATAATCAATACACGGTCTTAATGAACCATCTTTCTTGGCCACAAAAAATACAGCGCCTAAACTTGACGAGGATGGTCTAATATGACCCTTCTCCAACGACTCCTTAATATAGGATCGCAAAGCATCATGTTCGGGTACAGATAAGTTGAAAAGCCGACCCTTGGGAAATTTACACCCAGGCATCAACTCAATTGCACAGTCATAACTCCTATGAGGAGGCAAAGACACAGACTTGCTCTCACTAAATACATCAGAGAAATCAGCCAGATATTCAGGAATATCATGAGACTGAGGAGAGGTGGAGAACACAGGAGCGTCCCTAAGATCACACTGACAACCCCAACTCACCACAGACACAGATCTCCAATCCAAAACTGGGTTATGAGTTTGCAACCAGGGGAACCCAGAACAATAGTATCATGTAAATTATGCAGCACTAAAAATTTACAACTTTCTTGGTGGTTTGAGGCAACTCGCATTATCACCTGGGTCCAAAACTGAGGTTTATTCTCCGCCAAAGGAGTGGCATCAATACCCCTCATAGGAATAGGAGTCTGCAGAGGTGTCATGGACAAACCACAACGTTTAGCAAAGTCCAAATCCATCAGATTCAGACCTGCTCCTAAATCCACAAAAGCCTTAGTGGAAAACGTGGACAAGGAGCAGTTTAGAGTAATTGCCAAAAGGAACTTAGGTTGCACACTGCCCACAGCAAATGTGTGTGCAAAACGTTTCTCTCGTTTAGGGCAGACAGAAATAGTATGAGAGGCGTCTCCACAGAAAAAACACAGCTTATTACACCTTCTAAACTCCTGACGTTGCGCCCTAGACAAAACCCCATCACATTAGGTTCTGACATTTGTTCAAAAGGTGGCAGCGCCTCCCGTGTAGTTTTACGTTCACGTAAACGCCGATCAACTTGAATGGCTAATGACATAGAGCCATCCAGACCAGAGGGAACAGGAAATCCCACCATAACATCTTTTATGGTCTCTGATAAACCTTTCCGAAAGTGAGCTGCCAATGCACTATCATTCCATGTAGTAAGGGCCGCCCACTTTTGGAATTTTTGACAGTATAACTTTGCAGGATCCTGACCCTGGTTTAATGCCAACAGGGTTCTCTCAGCTTGATCAACGGCATTAGGTTCCTCATACAACAACCCCAAGGCCTGAAAAAATGCATCCACATTAGTCAGAATAGGATTTTCAGGTGTCAGAGAAAACGCCCAATCCTGGGGATCGCCGCGCAGCAAGGAGATGACAATTCTAACCTGCTGCACAGAGCTCCCCGATGAGTTAGGCTTCAAGGCCAGAAAAATTTACAATTATTCTTAAAATTCAGAAATTTAGACCGATCCCCAAAAAACACATCAGGAGTAGGGATCTTGGGCTCAGCAGCACGTGATTGAATGAGGTAGGTGGAAATTCCCTGTACTTCAGCAGCAAGTTGCTCCACATGATCAGACAATTGCTTAATCTCCATTAGGAGAGAAAAAAAAATTCCTCCTACGGCCCCAGAGAAAAAAAGGAAAAAAGAAAAAGAAAAAAAAATTCCGACACTCTTTTCTCTTTTTTTTTTCCTTTTTAAAACAATTTTTCCCTGCTTTTGAGTACCGTAGAATCTGCGGTATGGCTGGTAATTCTGTTATGAATGGGTCGCCGAGGAAAAAAAACAACACAAGCTAAGTCTCAGAAAACCAGAGAGGTTGGTAACTATGCAGACTGCAGATCCCTGATTCTAACCACACAACTAGCAGCAGTCGTGGAGCGTTCCTACGTTGGTCCTAGATGCCTCGTCACAACCGGAGAGCTAAATAAACCTAAAGAAGGAAAAGAGGAAAGCTAACTGCCCCAGAGCAGACCCCAAAGGAAAGACAGCCCCCCACATGTATTGACGGTGAAGCAAGATGAAAACACATACAAAGGCAGGAAAATAGGCTGAGCAAACGATGGGGCCAAACTAACTAGAAAGGACAGGAAAGGAAAGACACTGTCTGCAATCTGCCAAAAACCCTACCAAAAATAGTGTCCAACACATCTGATAGCAAAATTAACCCTGAAGTCACTAGACTTCTCCCACTATATCAGCACTCTGAAATATTCTGAGACAGAGCAAAAAGAGGCCAATCTAATAAGGGACAAAAAAAAAGCAAATTGGCAAATACAGATAAATAAGACTGACCACACAAAAAACTGAATTGTCCAACAAGAGCAAGTGTGAACATTAGCAAAAACAAACTTAACTTGAGAAGACTGGAACAGAGCTGAATCCAAGACCTGAGAAGCAGACTGAATCACCAGCACCAGGATAGGGCGTCAGCTGTCTTATATCCAGTCTGATGCTCCAGAGATCCAATCGTTATCCTCCTCACCAGGTGGCAGATCACTACCAATTAAACCAACCTCACTACCTCCTGTCACCACCAGAGGGAGAATGGAAGGGGAACTCTCAACTGGTGGAGCAGAAAATGAGCTCATAACACAGATCACTGCCAGTCAAAGGCTTATGCCCTCTGGTGTGTGTTTGCCTTATCCCTGTGCTGTAAGTTCAGATCTCCTGCTGCTGACCTTTGGACCATGTTCTGACTACCCATTTGTTATTGCCCCTTTGCTTATCTGCTATTTCTCTGGTATTCTGACCCTGGAATGTGACCTGACTTAGAACTTTGTATTTTACCTTGGTTGACTGCGTGCTCTTTTGCTATTGATTCCGGAATGTCTGACTACTCTGACTCACAGCCTGTCTGTGGGTTGTGACTAGCGTCACACCCAGTGCCTTGGATCATGCGAGTGTCATGGCATTGCACCACCTCTTGCCCACAGGGCATAGGAGGACTCGGAGGCTGCGGCATAATGGTGGCATTAATTGAAGGGGCAATCAAAGGGCATTATTACTGAAATCAGGCATTATTATTTCAATGAGGCTATCATATGGCATTATTATGTGAAGAGGGCACTTATACAGCATTATTACTTTCCTAGGGGCCATTATTACCTGAAGGGTCACTCATGGAGCATTATCTTTTGATTATGGAATTCAGAGGGCATTTACTTTAAGGATCGCACAAAGGCCATTATTACTTGCACATTTGTGACATTTGTTTTTTTTTACCGAAAAAAGAGCGCCCGGCCGAAACTTTAATTTTATCCCATCAAGGAGTCTTCATTCTCGCAAGCGCAGCCCAAGTGAAGTAATATCTCCATTGAGTTATTATTTGTAAGGTGCACTCAGGGTCACTATTACCTGAAAGGTGCACTGGAAAGCCAATCATTGCTTAAAGGCGAGCTCATGGGACATTAATACTTGAAGTGGGCAATCTGGGAACATTATTGCTTGATGCTTGAAGGTTGCATTCATAGTGTTTTTCTTTATTTAGTAACAGCTTGGGGGGTGTATTTAAGTCATTCTGTAGTGGTAGGAGTACAGTGGTATTTTTGCTAATAATGGCCTTACTATAGTGTGTTTTGTTAGAATGTGTTTAGATGCAGGTAATATTACAGTATATGATAACCACATAAGTATATAATTTTATTATAAGTGGGGGGGTGTACGGGGAGACATATTCCTTGGCGGTTGTGCCTCTGATCTTTTTTCAGTGCCCCTCTTTACAGCTAGGAAGTTGGTGGTGATGTGGGTCTTTTCTAAAGGGATTGTCCTGCAATGTAAAATTTTACTTAAGACCTTGCGCATATGTTTCTCGATGACAAATGTTGCCAAAAAGACTGAGAAAATCATAATTCAAATGCTTTTTTCCCCCATTCATAACAGGATAATAAATCTCCATGCCGTGATATTGTTAGTTTGGTTCATTAGATTCCTGGCTGGACTTGGATACTTGACCATAATTTGAGCACAAAATGCAGCAGTATTAAGCCTAAAAGAAAACAAGTAAACAAAACTACCCTTGATGTCAAAAGCAAAGTGTCGCTTTCATTAAA
Organism: Dendrobates tinctorius; assembly: GCF_039654945.1. Lineage (NCBI taxonomy): Eukaryota > Metazoa > Chordata > Amphibia > Anura > Dendrobatidae > Dendrobates > Dendrobates tinctorius. The sequence continues at coordinate 26,690,202 of NW_027361810.1, read as the reverse complement.
AGCTAAGCTTTAATTAGTTGCCTATTTTCCTCTTAGGCAGTAAGCCCGGAGCATAAAACGGTCATACATTTTATTTATTATTTACAAATTTCCCGCGCTGTAAATCACCATGGCCGATCCGGCATCGGTGTAATGTAAAGACCTCAGCCCCTTAAAATGCAAATGAAAAATATGAATTTTATCACTCAAGTGAAATGTATCATGTGCTATCTGTTATCTTTGTAAATGCCCAATAGAATGGATTATGTGCACGTAAACTTTCCGAACCCGGCATTGTGCGACGTCAATTATAAGTAATTTAGATAAACATGTTCCACCAACTGCTTCCCTAACTGTGTTATACGGTGACACGGCCATTCATCATTATCAAAAGCCATGGAATATACAATTTGTGTACCGCACCTCCATGCACACCAACGACACTATTTTATACAGCAAGCGATTTGACTCTAAATCATTTCCCATTACCTCCGCTGCCTTTTTTTTCCCCTTAATGATTTTCAACTGGAAAATTATTTGTACATTCCCACTAAGTGATGTTCATATCGATCACAGAAAATCCCACTTCGGTAGCATTAGGAATACATGGTAAGTGGCTTCTACTCATTATGATCTCTCTACGTTTTCTAGAACATCTAGGTTATTCTAGCGATCGGTAATGTTGGCCATTTGCGTGTTTGTTATTTCTTCTCTGTTGGTCACATATTCTTATATTTTGTAATATTTATTGGCTCAAAGAATAATCTACACTGTAAAAAAAAATGGATGGTCACATCTCAATTAAAAAAAAGGGTTACGGAAATGTTTCAAATACGATAACTTGCCATAAAAGAAAAGCGTAAGGATTGACTATCAACCAATGGTTGTGTTAAGTCCACCTGGTGACGTGGATACACAAAGTTGAAGCACAAGAAACCGACTGAACACAGGACTTTGAATCTTAATCTTAAAACACACGTGTGTTTCTTAATGGGTCTTAAGAGGTCTAAGGAGATGATGTCATCGAGCCACGCCGTAAAAATCAACATGTAGCACAACAGAGGGCAGCGGACCCAGAAGAAGGAAGCAGAGCCAAATATATCAGGAAAGGTGCGTAAATGTAGGTTGTGATTTACTCAGCACCTTTGGGGTACCAATATACTTAATAAGATTCGCTTCTGCTTGGTCATTGTGACGAAGTCAGCTTACGCTGAGTCGTTTTCTTTCGAGTGGACCATCTGGGTCGTGGCACCCACCCACCTAGGGCGAGCTGACCTTGTGAGGAACCACCCCCTATACAGGGAGTATCAGGGCAAGACCAAGGGGGTGAGTCACCACGACTGCTGGAACCAGACGGCTGGCTCAGGTAGAAACTAAGTACGAGTGTCTGACGACAAAGGACATGCAGGAAACAAGACAAGACAAGACGTGAATTCAAGGTATCTTCATTAAGGCAAATTCAGGGTTACATCAGGTGCAAGACGTGATAACAGGGAAAACACAGCAAGGTGCATGCGAGGGCACGCCAAGGTCCATTGCATGGTACGTGCCAGGTGGCATGCCTGGGTACAGGCGAGTGCTCAATGACATCGGACTCTGGACAGCTGGCAACGATCAGCATGGTCATGGCATGAGGCTGCGGACATCAGCTCCGGACATCAGGCCGCAGTCGTCGGGCTTACGATCTCTGGCAGCGATCAGCAGGTTCCAGGCATCCGTCAGGCAAACCAGGGTTCAGGCAAGGAGGCACGACAGATCTCCAGACATGGTGCGTGTTAGGGAACATGCCAAGGTCCAAGGCAAAGTTCCAGGCAGGGTGCGTGCTAGGGGCACACCAGGCTCCAGGGCAAGGTGCAAGGCAAGGTGCGTGTGTAGGGGACACGCCAGGGTTCAAAGTATGAGACATGGTGCATGTGTAGGGGACACACCAGGGTTCAGAGTTCAAAGTACGAGACATGGTGCATGTGTAGGGACACACCAGGGTTCAATGCCCAAAGTACGAGACATGGTGCATGTGTAGGGACACGCCAGGGTTCAAGGTCCTGGGCGTGCTAGAGGAGCCGCCAGGGTTCAGGCTAAGGTCCTGCACGTGCAGAGGGGCATGCCAGGGTTCAGGCTAAGGGAGGGGCCTGCGCATGCTAGGAGACACACCAGGGTTCAGGCTAAGGCAAGGGCCAGCGCACACTAGGAGACACGCCAGGGTTCAGGCTAAGGCAAGGGCATGTGCGTGCTAGGAGACACGCCAGGGTTCAGACCAGGGCCTGTGCATGCAAGGGGGCACGACAGGGTTCAGACTAGGACCTGTGTGTGCAAGAGGACACGACAGGGTACATGGCAAGACCTGCGCATACTTTAGAGAAGCACAGGGAGGTATGCCAAGAAGCAGGCTATGGCTTGTGCATCCTAAGAGGGCATGCAAAGCACAGTGCAGAGACAGCGCGGGTGCAAGGAAGCACAGAGAGCACGGCTGGGGCACTGGCTAGCTGGTTGGGCTGAGGCACAGACAGACGGGCAAGACTGAGGCAAACCCGGCTGAGGCATAACAGGCGGACACAGCTGTCACTGGCCGACGAGCACGGCTGAGGCACAAGCAGGCGGGCACGGCTAGAGCAGGCACGGGTGAGGCACAGACAGGAGGTTAGGAAGGCCAGGCACGTGCAAAGGGCATGCGAAGAAACAAAGCAAGGCAAGGCTAGGCAAAGTACAGAACAAGGAGCATAACATAGGCAGAAGCACAGAGCCGGGTCAGATAGAGTATAGGGCTAGCAGTGGAGCGCAGTCCGAAGCCCAGAGCCATGTCAAGGGAGAACCTTGAGACTAGCCAGGAAATGTGCTAGAGAGCACCATAGGACAGAGTCTAGCAGCGGAGTGTAGGCTGAAGCCCAGAGCCGGATCAAGGCAGAACCTTGAGACTAGACAATGAATGTGCTAGTGAGCACCAGAAGACAGAGTAAGGAAAACCAGGCAAAGACAGGGAACATGAGAAGTATTACAAGGCTCAGAATAGCAAATACCAGACATGGCGAAACAGGCAAGGCAGAGAACATAGGAAGTACTACAAGGCAAAGCATAGCAAGTCAAGACATGGTGAAAACATGCAAAGGCAGAGAACATAAGAAGTAGTACAAGTCAAAGCATAGCAAGACAAGACATGGCACAAAAGACAACACAAGACATGGCACGAGACAAGAGGCAGAGTACAAGCACAGAGCGTGTGCAGAGAGGCACAATAGGGCAGAGTGCAGGGGCACAGAATACAGAGTGCAACCAAGCAGACCAAGCAGCCATGCAGGGAAGCAACACGATTCTCAGGCCATGACCATAGGAAGGGGTGGTCTGATATAGGGCATTAGCACCTGCACTTCCGGGTCAGAACCAGGAGAGGACTTTCGGTTCAGATCCTCTACGATCATAGAGAGGCTAGCTAGATCAGATTCTGCTGGACCATAGAGAGGGTCACATGATCAGGGCCTCCAGTACCATAGAGAGGATTGCTGGATCAGATACTGCTGGACATAGAGAGGGTCACATGATCAGTGTCTCCAGGATCACAGAGAGGACAGCTGCAGGCAAAGCAGAGATGGATGGTCACACAGCAACGGCGTGTAGCCATGAGGTAAAACTCACATGCCCACTGGCAATGACAGGCAGCCATGAGATGAGGCGCGCATGCACACTGCTCCAGGCATCTTGCAGCACAACAGTCACGAGGTGCATGTGCACACTGCTTCCAAGGATCTTGCAGCATCTATAATAATAAATGCCCTAAGCAGCTTCCGGTTGTAACAACTTCCGTCCAGTTGTAACCGGTGACGTCACCACACATGCACGTTAACCCTCAACACACCACACCGCCTCAACACACACTCCTCTCACCTTTCACCTCCACTCATGTCCACTCACTCTTTCACTCCACATACGTTCCTTTCTCTCACTCCGTTTCTCATACTCACACCGTCATCGTCGCTGCCCCGACATCTTCCTCCGCCGCCGCGATCCAGGATCCAGACATTCTCCAGGCCGCCGACATGTCCTTGTGGGACGCCATCTTGGATTTCGTGAAATCCCGCGATATTTAAGATGGCGTCGCCGCAACAACATGTCGCTGGCGTGGACGACATCGGGATCCAAAAAGATGGCGTCGGCGAAATCTCGCGAGATTACGCCAACGCCATTTTGGATCCCGATGTCGCCCATGCCAGCGACATGTTGTTGCGGCGACGCCATCTTGAATATCGCGGGACTTCACAAAATCCAAGATGGCGTCCCGCAAGAACATGTCGCTGGCGTGGGCAACATCGGGATCCAAAATGGCGTCGGCGTAATCTCGCGAGATTACGCCGACGCCATCTTTTTGGATCCCGATGTCGTCCACGCCAGCGACATGTTGTTGCGGTGACGCCATCTTAAATATCGCGGGATTTCACGAAATCCAAGATGGCGTCCCGCAAGAACATGTCGGCGGCCTGGAGAACGTCTGGATCCTGGATCGCGGCAGCGGAGGAAGATGTCGGGGCAGCGACGATGACGGTGTTAGTATGAGAAACGGAGTGAGAGAAAGGAAGGTATGTGGAGTGAAAGAGTGAGTGGAGGTGAAAGGTGAGAGGAGTGTGTGTTGAGGCGGTGTGGTGTGTTGAGGGTTAACATGGCAAGAGGTGTTAACGACGTCGGCGAAATCTCGCGAGATTTCGCTGACGCCATCTTGCATTCGTGAAATTGCGTCATTTACCTCACGCCGACTTGCTGTGCGGACGCTTGGCATTGCCTATACCACCATGACTACTGCTGCCTTGGTCCTATGCCTGTTTACTGCCGGTGTCTAATTACTGGACCAATTTGCCTGTACTGCCATAACTACTGCTGCCTTGCTCCTCTGCCGGTGTCTAATTACAGGGCTAATTTGCCTCTACCGCCATAACTACTGCTGCCTTGCTCCTCTGCCGGTGTCTAATTACAGGGCCAATTTGCCTCTACCGCCATAACTACTGCTGCCTTGCTCCTCTGCCGGTGTCTAATTACAGGGCTAATTTGCCTCTACCGCCATAACTACTGCTGCCTTGCTCCTCTGCCGGTGTCTAATTACAGGGCCAATTTGCCTCTACCGCCATAACTACTGCTGCCTTGCTCCTCTGCCGGTGTCTAATTACAGGGCCAATTTGCCTCTACCGCCATAACTACTGCTGCCTTGCTCCTCTGCCAGTGTCTAATTACAGGGCCAATTTGCCTCTACCGCCATAACTACTGCTGCCTTGCTCCTCTGCCGGTGTCTAACTACAGGGCCAATTTGCCACTACCACTTCATAACTACTGCTGGGCAATTACAGGGTCAATTAGTATCTGTTTACTCTACAATACTCCAGGACGCCTTCTTCACTGCCAGATAACGGCCAAATAGACTCCTTTACCTGTGCCAACATGAGTCATAACAAAAAGTATGCCAATGCCAGTGAAAGGAAAGCAGCTTTAGCACTACGACAAAAACAACGCCGTGCTAATGAGACTCCTGAGGAAAAACACCATCGCCTTGAGAAGATTAAGGCTTATAAACGCCGTCGCCTCACACACGAATCCCCTAACTCTAAATCCATAAGATTGGCTGAAGAAGCCTCTGCACGCCGTCACTGCCGACAACAGACGGCCTCTTCCTCATCATTATTATTAGACTCACAACAGGATGCTTCCACATCAGCATGTGGAACAATTTACTGCTACACTTCATCCCATATGCCGTTCACTGACATAACTAATCAGCAATCTGTTTCTGCCCTATCAATACCACCATTCAATACCGATGCACAGTATGCCAATGCCAGTGAAAGGAAAGCAGCTTTAGCACTACGACAAAAACAACGCCGTGCTAATGAGACTCCTGAGGAAAAACAGCATCGACTTGACAAGATTAAGGCTTATAAACGCCGTCGTCTCACACACGAATCCCCTAACTCTAAATCTATTACATTGGCAGAAGAAGCCTCTACACGCCATCACCGCCAACAACAGACGGCTTCTTCCTCATCATCTATAATAATAAATGCCCTAAGCAGCTTCCGGTTGTAACAACTTCCGTCCAGTTGTAACCGGTGACGTCACCACACATGCACGTTAACCCTCAACACACCACACCGCCTCAACACACACTCCTCTCACCTTTCACCTCCACTCATGTCCACTCACTCTTTCACTCCACATACGTTCCTTTCTCTCACTCCGTTTCTCATACTCACACCGTCATCGTCGCTGCCCCGACATCTTCCTCCGCCGCCGCGATCCTGGATCCAGACGTTCTCCAGGCCGCCGACATGTTCTTGCGGCGACGCCATCTTGGATTTCGTGAAATCCCGCGAGATTCAAGATGGCGTCGCCGCAAGAACATGTCGCTGGCATGGACAACGTCTGGATCCAGGATGGCGCCGGCGGAAGAAGATGTCGGGGATCGTGGAGCAGCGGCGATGACGGCGTGAGTATGAGAGACGGAGTGAGAGAAGGGGTCGTATGTGGAGTGAAAGAGTGAGTGGAGATGGTGAAAGGTGAGAGGAGTGTGTGTTGAGGAGTGTGTGTGTTGAGGGTTAACATGGCAAGAGGTGTGATGCTATCGCATCCTCCCGATGCGATAGCATCGGGCCATAATCTAGTAAGACATAACGGGCATGATAGTTCAGTGCACGTGCACACTGCTCCAGGAGTCATGCGACATAACAGACATGGAGGGCATGACAGTCATGCAGTATGATCATCATATTCTTGGTCAGAATCCTCAATGGCCTCTTAATGTCTTCCTAGAATCACTGCTTGGTCATTTTTATGTAAGACATGCCAACAACCACAAATATAGCAGAGTTTGGGCCCTTAGTCACTGAGCTTTAGTTTTTCTTAGGATCTCCAAACTTCACACCAGGAAGCCTAAGAATGCTCTTTGCACCCAATTCTGCATCATTAGTGTGCTGTTAAAGTTTTTCATGGACCCATCGTTTCATAGTTTTTAACCCCTTCACCCCAAGCCTGTTTTAACCTTCAAGACCAGGTAAAATTTTACAATTCTTACCAGTGTCAGTTTATGTGGTTATAGCTCTGGAACATTTCAACGGATCCCACTGGTTCTGAGATTGTTTCTTCTTGACATATTGTCCTTCATGATAACGGTAAAGCTTCTTCGATATGGCTTGCGTTTATTTGTGAAAAAAATCAGGAGTTTGGCGAAAAAACTTTTAATTTTCATGCCCTTAAATCAGAGAGTTATGCCACACAAAATAATAATAAATAAATAATGATTAAATAACATTTCCCACATGTGTACTTTATGTCAGCACAATTCTTGAAACATAATATTTTTTTAGTTAGGAAGTTAGAAGGGTTGAAAGTTGATCAGCAATTTCTCATTTTTACAACAAAATTTACAAAACCATTTTTTTTAGGGATCACATCACAATTGAAGTGACTTTGAGGCGTTTACATTACAGAAAATACCAAAACGTGACACCATTCTAAAGACTGCATCTCTCAAGTTGCTAAAAACCACATTCAAGAAGTATATAAAACCTTCAGGTGCTTCCTAGGAATTAATGGAATGTAGAAGGAAAAAATTAACATTTAACTTTTCTTTCACAAAAATTTTGCTTTAGACCCACATTTCTTTATTTTTACAAGAGTAACAGGAGAAAATGGACCTCAAAATTTGTTCTTCAATTTCTACTGAGCATGCCTATACCCCATATGTGGGGGAAAACTACAATTTAGACGCATGGCATGGCGTGAAGGAGTGCCATTTGACTTTGTGAATGCAAAATTTTCTGCAACTTCATGTCGCATTTGGAAAGCGCCTGATGTGCCTAAACAGTGGAAACCCCCACAATTGACACTTATTTTCGGAAACTAGACACCTGAAGGAACTTATCTATATGTGTGGTGAGCACCTTCAACCCCCAGGTTTTTCCCACAAAAATGTTCATTTAGTCCAAAATTTTGCATTTTCACAAAGGTAACAGGAGAAATTGCACCATACAACTTGTTATGCAATTTGTCCTGAGCACGCCTATACCTCATATGTAGATTAAAACTACTGTTTGGGTGCACAGCAAGGCTCGAAAGGGAAGGAGTACCATTTGCTAGAATAATTAGCAGGCGCCATGTCACGTTTTTGATATGCCTAAACAGTGGAAACTTCCCACAAGTGACCTCATTTTGGAAACTAGACCCCTCAAGGAACTTAGCTAGATGTGTGTTGAGCAGCTTGAACCCCAAGGTGCTTCACAGAAGTTTACAAAGTTGAAAATAAAAAAATCACATTTTTCACCACAAAAATGTTTATTCAGCCCCAAATTTTGCATTTTTTACAAGGGTAGCAGGAGAAAATGGACCTGAAAATCTGTTCTGCAATTTCTCCTGAGTATGCTAATACTCAATATATGGGGAGAAATAGCTCAGCTTTCCTTTGGAGCCCTGCCGTACGCCATTTGACTTTTGGAAAATGAGCTGGAATCATTAGCAGAAGCCATGTCGTATTTGGAGAGCCCCTGATGTGCCTAATCAGTGTAAACACCTCACAAGTGACCCCATTTTGGAAACTAGATGCCTCTAGAAATATAACTAGATGCATGGTGAGCATGTTAAACCCCCAGATGCTTCACATCAGTTTGTAACATAGAGCCGTGAAAATAAAAAAAGAAAATTTTCCCACAAAAATGTTTTTAGCCCCATTTTTTTTATTTTCAAAAGAATAACAGGAAAAAAAGGACCCCAAAATTTGCTATGCAATTTCTCCTGAGTACATTGATACCCAATTTGTGGGGGAAAACTACTGTTTGTGTGCATGGCAGGGCTCAGAAAGGAAGGAGTGACGTTTTGGAACAAATGGTCTGCGAGTGTCATGTTGCGTGTGGAGAGCTCCTGATGTGTTTATCTAGATGAATGTGTTTATCTAGATGAATGAATTTATCTAGATGTGTGGTGAGCACTTTGAATCCACATGTGCTTCACAGAATTTTACAACGTTGATCTGTGAAAATGAGAAAAAAATATTTAATAAATGTTGTTTTTGCCCCAATTTTTTTTATTTTTACAAAGATAGCAAGAGAAAACTTTGCTGTGCAATTTTTCCTGATTGCACGGATACCCCATATGTGCTCAGAAGGGAAGGAGAACCATATTGGAGTTCAGATTTTGATGGACTGGTTTGAGGGTACCATGTTGCATTGGCCCCTTACAAACTGCACCTTTCAATGAACTCATCTAGGGGTACAGTGATCATATTGATGCCACAGGTGTTTCACAGAATTTTAGACCATTGGGCAGTGAAGAAAAAAATAATTACATTTTTGCCACCAAAATTTTTCTTAAGCCCCAGATTTATATTTTCACAGTTTAAGTAGGCGGAAACCAGAAGAAAACCACACAAACAAGTGGAGAACATACAAAGTTCTTGCAGATGTTGTCCTTGGTCGGATTTGAACCGAGGACCCAGGCGCTGCAAAGCTATAGTGCTCACTACTCAAACTGGTCCATAAGTTGAGGATAGAATTAGGTCGAAAAGAGGCATAAGTAGGAAGGGTAATTAATAGACAGCAGGTGGGAGGCAAGTATTGAGGAGTTCAATATGTGTCACAGATAAAGGTGATGTTCTTCAGAGACAGAAACGTTGATATATTATCTGCTTATAGGCTGAATATTTTTTGCCCATGAAGACCACACATTTTTGTTTTTCAGCTCTGTATTTCAAAATTCATTACTTGTATTTATTTAGCAAGAACAACAGGGGTGTAACCAAAGGGGAAGCAGCAATTGAAAGCACAGACACCATAATACAATATAAACAAAGCAAACACCGGTCTCCTTGAAAGATAAGCTGACATCAGAAAATTACCCATTGTTTAAATCAAGTTTTTCTATTACATGTATTTTTTTAATGTGCCATTGTTTTTTTGTATCACAATCTTTATTAAAATAAAAAATAAAATAGTACTCCTGCAATTTTCAAACTGGCCACTGTGGTTATTTCAGACTCATACATTCTGCCGTTTCAGGAAGAGTTTTCTAAGGCTTCATTATCATCAGTGGCAGGATTACAATGATGGGTAGCACCTCTGTATACAGCTGATAACACATTATCCGCCAATCACAATAGGAGATGTCACAGGTCACCTTCATCCACTCCCTTCACAATGACCATTGCTCAATTCCAAAGTTAAGGAGGGATGGTACATGTGTTGTTTCCTGAAACAACAGGAAGTTAGAGTCAACAAGCTCCAGTAGCCAGTGGGCAGAGTGAGAATGGCAAGTTTTCTGTTCTTTTTTTATGCAAATTGTGATATGTCAAAAAATAAAACAAACAAAAGAAAGCATTGCCATATTTAAAAAATATTTAATTTAATTCTAAAACCTGGTTTTAACAATAGGTCATTTTGTGATGATAACATCTCATTAATAGACAGTCACTGTAGTCTTATCCCCATATGAATTAATTTCCCGTGATATGAATGAATCAATCAGATTGACTACATCTCCTATAATTAACTCACATGTGCCCACACTATGATGGCTGCAGCTTATTAGAACTTCTCCTGGGATTGGCTTGAATAGGTGACACCAATCCAAGAAATCAATACCACCATTAATCTACGTCTACTGTGGTCCCTGCATCCAGTCATCCTCTCGGAGAATAACTCATTACATAGTTTAGCAAACATCATGCTGAGTAAAGATGTGTTTACATGATATGGAGTCCGTGAGTTGTCATAGTAACACCAAACTTACTGCTAATTTATCAGTTTCTATGGCAATTATAGAAAAAAAATGCTGTTTATTCAGTATGAGGCTTAAAATATCCAGATTCTAAATATAGAAAACAAGAAATTATATTTTCCCCATGAATTTTAGATTGAAGACTTACTAGAAAATTAGATCAGAATCAGGAAAAGAATATGACAGTCCATGTCGTTGTTTTGTTTGTGAGAACATGGAACATATGAGACCTGAATTACCATAGAAGACTTGTCACTTGCAATAAATAAATACTTTTACTGGTGTAAATGCCGCTGTTCTCCTGAATCCGTCCCTGTTTTTCTTTTGTTCCTACTCATCTCCATTCCCGAGATTCCTCTCTTTCTTGTATGTAAATCTAATCTTATTAGCAAAGTGGGCATGGACCATACAGTACATACCGGACACTGACATCTGAAGAACGTGCTCACTGGAGAATTCTCAGTTATCTCATTCTACAGCCAACAATGGACAATGCAACATAGAGGCTGTAGAAGGCCAATATTACAACATTTATAAGATAGCCCAATTTGCAGCCTCAATTACATGTATTCAATGTAATATATAATTGTCTCCAAATTTAGACAACCTCTTTAAAATTTTGTTATGGGGTCTGTCTATTTATTATGCAATTTGGGGGTAATTAAAATGGTGCCGATTAGAATCCATACTGATTTTATGATGAGATAAGTCAATTCTGGAGGTCCATATGTGATTTTTTTTTTTTCATTAAAAATAATAATTTTGCCTACTTATGAGAGAGAGCATAATAATTAATAAGTATAGCTAATAATTAAAAAAAATGAACACCATTCATGTAGTAAGTTCGTATCCCTGGATTCTCAGCTAGAATCACACGGGGCCGTTACATCCTGCTGGTTGTTGATTTGGTTGATCTACCTGGTCTGTAATCCGGCTTTTCGCAATTACCTGGACATCGTACAGAACACTTTCGGGTTATTGTCTATCATTTTTTTCCTCCGCGTGCCGTATAATTACTAGACAATGTTTGGTTTTCACTTCATTTGTTTTCGCATTGTACTTGTTCAATTGATTTAGTACAAGGAGCGGCAATCTTGTATTTACTGATTATGGAGCGAGTACACATGGTAATAAGAAATAAAATAAACATTAATTATTGCAGCTCTCCATTAGGCTCATTATGATGAAACATGGGTTCATTTGACACTGAGTTGTTCTTTTTATGGTCCCTACACCTGCTCCGGATCCCTAGGAGAGCGTCCAGTGATAAATATGAGGCTCGCACAATAGTCCGTGCAACTGGGGATTTGCCAGACATCAATAAAGTCAATGGGCGCAAAAATGAGACCTGAATATCCCAGAAAGTGTGTAAAAGTGATCTTTACAATTTTGTATTGAAATACTGTACATAGCATCAGATTATATATCAGAGAGAAAAAAAAAGTGTTGAAAAAGTGCAAAAGTATGAACTATACCTTCAGCAACACAGACTCGGTGCGCTCTCATATAGTATCTCCATGAGGAGCTGCATTTTGCTTCAAAAGCAAAGAGAATACTACTGTAAGAGTATTATTTACGGTATTTTTTTCCATAGATTTTTCTGGCTAAAAAAAGACAAAAAAAAAAAAAAAACATACTTAAAAAGCAAGTGTTTTATTCTTTTTGTTTTTGTTCGCATGGTTTAAGACACCGTTTTTGTTTAGGGAGCCTTTTTTTTTCCTGCTTCAGTTCATTTTTGCTTGCGTTTTTTTCTTTACTCTGTCTTTATAGGATTTGCTTTTCTTGCATGGAATGTTTATTTTCGCTTCTATTGATTCAGCGATCAAATTTGGGATTTTTTTTTATCTTAAGCTGAAGCACGTCAGAAATTGACATGCTGCTAATTTTTTTTTTTGGGGGGGGGAAGCATCATTATGTGCACTATAAGTTTCTTTACCAATTAAAATGAATAGGAAGTTTATTCATAGGATATTTAAAGCATTTTTTTAATGTTTATTTTGGAGCAAAATCTGTTCCAAAATCCATATCAAAATCCAAGTATTTTGACCAGGATCAAGAATTGACAAATGAAGCTTAAAAAACATATTTGTCACCTTTTTAGCATGTTTTTTTTTTTTTTACTATTTTTTGTTTATGGGTTTATTTTTTTTTGGATCTATTGATTAAGTGGTCACATTTAGAGCTTTCTTCTAGTAAAAATGCCCCAAGAATTGACTTTTTTTCCCACGTGGAAAAAAACCACAGTGAAAAGACAGCACCATCTGCAGTAAAGGCCGGGGTCAGACGTGCGAGAAACTCGCACAAGTCTCGCACGTCAATACCGGGCACTGCTGCTGACACTCAGGACCGGAGCGGTCAGCTGCATAGAAATACATGCATCAAAAAGCAAAAAGAAAGATCCTCCAATCAAGGTAAAAAATATATTTTATTAGAGCGTATAATATAAAATAAAATAAAACAGAGACGGCAAACCATACTGAAAATGAAATAGCAAAAAACACATCCACTGGGTGAAGGATAAAAATATACGTACATATATTTGATGGAAGACAAGTGTAATAATGTATATCAATAAATATACAGCTGGTAAAATATCACTACATATATAATATCAAGAAACACACAGAAGCAATGATTACATGTGCAATTGCAAAAAAATATTTCTATGAATCAACGATAGTTATTTTGAAATTTATGCTAGCACCCCTTCTGAGGAAGACATCTATATCGAAACGCGCGTCAGGGGGACCCTGGGTGATTTTTTCTGGTAAATACACTTCATACAGATGCAATTTTGTTAAAGTTATGTGGTGCATTTCTCTTTGTTTGGCTCTCTCCTTAGAAATTTACAGCTTGTTACATTTTATGTGGACTTTGTTTCCCTATGGAGAAGAGTTCAAATATGAGAAACCAGCAATATCAATTTAAATCTAAATATCAATATAAATATCAAAATAAATATCTTTGATTCATAGAAATATTTTTTTGCATTTACACTTTATATATTCTATTATGTAATCATTGCTTCTGTGTGTTTTTTGATATTATATATGTAGTGATATTTTACCAGCTGTATATTTATTGATATACAATATTACACTTGTCTTCTATCAAATATATGTACGTGTATTTTTATCCTTTACCCAGTGGATGTGTTTTTTGCTATTTCATTTTCAGTATGGTTTGCCCTCTCTGTTTTATTTTATTTTATATTATACGCTCTAATAAAGTATATTTTTTACCTTGATTGGAGGACCTTTCTTTTTGCTTTTTGATGTCTGGTTCCACGGTCCTCCGTGTTAGAGCCATTTTTCTTTGAGTGATAGAAATACATGCAGCTGAATGCTCCGGTCTGAGTGCCGGCGGCAGTGCCGGGCATTAACGTGCGAGACTCGGGCGAGTTTCTCGCACATCTGACCCCAGCCTAAGCAGGATTTCCTTTTGAATTGAATTGAATAGAAAGCTTAGGCGTTTCAAATTTTTCTTTTTGCATAACATGATATAATGGGCGCATACAATGCACATCCATAAGGCAGGCAGCCCCGTGTAAGAGCCGGGTGACTCATTTTACAGATACGCAGTCTGGATCATTTTAGTGTCCATACTATAGACATAATGTTCCACCATAAGGTGTCCCCTAAACAATTCCTCTACAATGCATCCCAAATATTGCATGCCATAGGGCATGTCACATATTTTGGAACCCACGAGTAAGGCTTCTCCTTGTAGAGAGTGACATGTCAAGCCTGACATGCTGAGCTGAGGAGATTTTTAAGCTGCAAAGCTCCTCTGGGAAATATGTAAATTGCCTCTTCAGTGAGGAAAAGGACTAGAACTGTAGCGCCACCTATAGGAAGTAACAATCTTAAAAGTCAATATTGACTCTCCAACGAGCCTGTCACATGAGTTAGGATCTAGCGCCACCTATAGGAAGTAGAAATTCTAAAAGTTAATATCGACTCTCGAACAAACCTTGTCACATGACTTAGGATCTATCGCCACCTATAGGAATCAGCAATCCTAAAAGTCAATATCAACTCTCCAACAAGCCTTGTCACATGACTTAGGATAAAATTATCCTAAGTCATGTGACAAGGCTCGTTGGAGAGTCGACATTGACTTTTAGGACTTATTCTTCCTATAGGTGGCGCTAGCATTTTAGTCCTCTTCCTCTCTGAAGAGACAATTTGCATATTTTGGAGACACATGGGGACACAGTCCAGGACCATAGAAATCTATGGTCTTCACATTATGAATCTTTACGACATGAATCTATAATACCTCCGAGCACATTTTCATTGCATTAAATGAAAAATTTGGAAATAATGAAGCCACAACACGCTGATTACAAAATTATGTAAAGATGGAGAAAATTAATGACTTAAACACTTTGCAGTAAATAAATATGTTTGCAAAATGAACGCCGCTCCTCTGGGTGCTTAATTTGCTGTTTTGTTTCATTGAAATACTTTCGGGGGCCTTATATTCAATATGAGGAGAAAATCAGATTCGGCTGTTTTCTGGAATTAATTCCTGATAACTAAATGTGCTGGAAAGTAAAGCGGCACCAGATCTCCCTCTAAAATTACTTCTTGTCAGATCTGAATGTAACAAGCAAATAATTTGTCATTTAAGCAGGGCTCTAATCCAAGAGTACATGGAGATTTACATATATTAATGGAAGTTTGAACCGAAAACCTAAAGTTTATCACATCTTATCCCACACACAA
Source organism: Dendrobates tinctorius (assembly GCF_039654945.1). Taxonomy (NCBI): domain Eukaryota; kingdom Metazoa; phylum Chordata; class Amphibia; order Anura; family Dendrobatidae; genus Dendrobates; species Dendrobates tinctorius. Next base: position 26,674,759 of record NW_027361810.1, on the reverse strand, counting down.
CATTGATAAGTGATGGTCTGGTGGTTCGGACACCCGGCCATTCCAGAGAGCAAGCGCCATGTATCTGCTACAATAGTGGACCAGTAGTGATGGACCGGTCAACATTTTGGGGGACGTTTCAGCCCTCCCCAACGGCACTCGATAATACAACCAACCCTTTCAAAGTCATGACATCCAATAAGGTTCAGCAAGCATATAGCCATAAAATTAAATCGCTTTTATTCATATACAATATCAAAAGACATAGAAAATAGTTAAAATGAGATACATATCCAATATGATACTACAAGGTACACATGTAATTCAACTGTAAAATCCAAACAATTGCATGCTTGGTGTTAGTTAGAAACATGGAGTGGTCAGCATAATGAGTCACTTACCCCCTGAGACGAAGCTAACGCGAAAGGCGCGTCGGGGATCAGGATATTGCAAGGTCGTATGCTTCTTCTTTGTTTACATTTGTGGCTGTTCATTTTTGCATGGGAAGTGGGAGTGGTACTTTTATTAGGTCTATGTATATGAATAAAGCTATTTAATTTTATGGCTATATGCTTCCTGAACCTTATTGGAAGTCATGTTTGTTGGGAAGTGCCATTAATCTAGGCCCAATATATTTGGATATACCCTTCAAAGTACAACCCAAGGTACCCCAACCCTCCCACATTTGGACATGGTATGTGTTAACTCCACAACTTTTGGTCTAGGTATACCAAGAAATGTAACTCTGCTACCCACTAAAATTAATATAATGGTAAACATGAATGAACACTACTGTTTAATTCACACAAGACTTTGTAATCCCCACTCTCGAGATCAGTGAGAGTCTCTGACCCCCACTCAGTATAATATACTTTATTACTTTAACCCCCTTTACGGCCTTCAAAAGAAAACAACAAAATAAAAAAGGCTGAATTAAATCAAGCAAAATTTTGAATTTCCCAGAATGTGAAAATTTGGAACAAATTTGATTCCTTAATGGACTGATTACAAGCAGGTTTTTTTATTCATTTTTTTTTATCAATGATGAAGTGCAGAAAAATGGTAATTCTTTTGTTTAGCCCCATTTGTGCATTTGGAAATTGAATGGAAAATTGCATTTCTTTTCTCACCTAGAATCCACTGACCTCCATTGTACACTTTGTGTAAATTTGCCTCTTGGGTTATGATACAAGTCCTGCATGATGGATAGATCCAGCTTCTATTGTCTGCCAGTGAATGTCAGTGATCCAGGCTTGATTAGTCATGTTCTTGCATCACTTACCACTTCATGTCTGGATAATATCCAATCATTTGCTTGTAGAATCTCATCTCTAGATTTCCATGCCCTGCAACAAGAGTTAATTGCTCCGCAGCCGTCGCTCCTGTTTTGTGAATCAGTGAATTATAGAATTATTGTGGTAATTCCAGAAACATTTGTCCACATTCATTAGACTTGAATAACTATTAATCTTGTAGTCTTTCTCCAGTGACCCAATATTATTACACTTGACCTGTTCATGCAAGTTATTTCCAGAACTGACTTCTAAGAAGAGATGAGCTTTTCTCAGTATGAGAGGACAAGCTGTTCTTGTCAGCTCCTCTATGTAGATGTTACTGGATTACCACCCCGTGGAAACTAGACAAAAACTGAGGTGTCATTGTAGATGTCGCTGCTGCCCAACATATGTAGAAAATCCAAACAGTTTAGAGGAAACTGAACTTATACAGACTGAGGAGCAAAGAAGGAACTCAGGAGAAAATCAATCTATCTATCAAACATGGACAAAAGTATTTGGACAACTAAACCTTGTATCTACAGGAGCTTTTCTGACAGTAGGTGGTCAATATGGACGCCGAACTTTAGTGTTCGGATTCGCCCATCTTTAGTAGCGGGTATCCACCCACTCAGGGTGAGCAAAACACATGGTTCAGGTTAGCACAAACACAAACACTTCTCTGGAGTTAGCCTCTCCAGACACACTGAACACCGAATGCCTCAGAAGGCCAACTATTTAAACCCCAGACCACACTCTGGGGTGGATATAAGGTGGACAACTTCCCACCCCCTCTATGGTTGTCCACAAAAGCCAGCCCTTAAAATTGCTGATTAACTTCTCTCAACATATAGTGTGCTGGAGCAAACTTCTGGGTTTCAAATCACTGAAACTAATAGCCTCAGTGACACATATCTCCCCTCCAGCACTTTACCAGTGACTTTGTCACTCCATCCATCTATCTATCTAAATAACATGGACAAAAGTATTTGGACACCTATATCTTGTATCTACAGGAGCTTTTCTGACAGTAGGTGGTCAGTATGGACGCCGAACTTTAGTGTTCGGATTCGCCCATCTTTAGTAGCGGGTATCCACCCACTCAGGGTTAGCAAAACACATGGTTCAGGTTAGCACAAAAACAAACACTTCTCTGGAGTTAGCCTCTCCAGACACACTGAACACCGAATGCCTCAGAAGGCCAACTATTTAAACCCCAGACCACACTCTGGGGTGGATATAAGGTGGACAACTTCCCACCCCCTCTATGGTTGTCCACAAAAGCCAGCCCTTAAAATTGCTGATTAACTTCTCTCAACATATAGTGTGCTGGAGCAAACTTCTGGGTTTCAAATCACTGAAACTAATAGCCTCAGTGAAACATATCTCCCCTCCAGCACTTTACCAGTGACTTTGTCACTCCATCCATCTATCTATCTAAATAACATGGACAAAAGTATTTGGGCACCTATATCTTGTATCTACAGGAGCTTTTCTGACCGCTCATTCTACACCCATAGTCAGCCCCTCTGCAGATACAACCTCTATCTCTTCTGGGAAGAATTTCTACAAGATTTTGAAGGTGTCTGTGATAATGTTTGCCCCTTCATCAAGAGGAACATTTATGGGGTATGACACTGATGTTGGGGGAGGAAGGGCTCACAATCTCCGTTTTATTTCATCCCAAAGATGTTAGATGGGGTTGAGGTCTGGGTTCTCTGCGTCCAGTCATGTTCTTTCACACCAATCTCTTCCTCCAAGTCTGTATGGAGCTTGTGGACTGGGCACAGTCATGGGAAACAGAAAATGGCCTTCTCTAAACTCTTCCCACTAAGCTTATAATTGTCTAGAATGTATTGTACTGAAGTATTAAGCATTCCCTCCATTGAAACTAAGGGGCAGAGGTCGACTTTCGAAAAAAATCCCCATAGCATTATCCTTCTTCCACCAAACTGTACAGCAGGCACAATGTAGTCAGGGGGTAACTTTCTCCTGGCTTTCACCAAACATAGACTCCTCCATCAGATGCCAGCTAGAGAAGTGTGATCCGTCGCTGCACTGAAAAAGTTTCCTCCTGAATCCAGTGGTGGCGGCTTTACACCACTCCATCCGACAATCAGATGAAGAAGCAACAAGCGATAAGCACGTTGGGCAGCGGTGGTGGGTCCATCCAGTCCTTGCCTAACTATGGGTAAGTATGTTATCTGACACTGATTAGAACATGTCACTTTAGCTCCATTTGCACCTTCTTTGTACATGACTTAACATTATCTTGCTCAGTTATAATGTTTCAACACTGTGATTTACACGCGTAATGCTGGTTGCTATGGATTTTCTGCTCTGGTTTGGACTGTGAGGTTCCCCTATTTCTTTTTTCCTCCTTATTAGACCTACTTGTATAAATGATGAATTTTTATCATTTAATTAATAAAAATAAATTTTTAAGCCTTAATCTTTGGTTTGGTGGTTTTGTTACTCCATTTTTTTTTGTTGCACTTGTTTTTCATTGTGCTTGGTCATGTAAGGCTGCATGCAGCAGCTCTGCCATGAAGCTCCTAAAGGGGGCACTTGGTGTGTGCTGATGTTAATACCAGAGGAGGTCTGAACTCTGCAGTTATGGAATCCGCAGAGCATTGGTGACTTTTATGCATTTGTATACACCGGTGGCTCCTATTGCAGGACTGCTCTAGTATCAGTGAGCACCGCACCATCAACCAATCTATCAAAGATGTTAGTAAAGACAAAAGGCATGGTGGGGGGCTGGATGTTATATGTGGGAACAAATGAAAAACAATCATCTACATTAATTCTTGCTCTATATTGATAAATGAGATCTATGTTCATCAATATGTATAGACTAACCTGATACTATAAAGCAAGGCCACATCAGCCACCAATCTCCAACTTTGCCACTTTTCTTGTAGCAAATCACCTTCTGTGACTTGAAACATGAAAATTAAAGATGCTGCAGAAGATTACAATATCAGGCCTATCCATGAAAGTCAGCAACATGTAAGGTAACAAATAAGGATTGCAGGAGCTGAATCCAGAAAGAGGAATCTACAGAACATGGGAGAGTGTCTTTATTTTTTAATGCTACATGGTGGCAAGCTATTAAATACAATAACATAGCATAACAAGAAAATTCACAGATAAAACAGGGATACTGCAATCCTGAAGAGGAGCCATATTGCACATTTACCCAAAGCTGGCATTAACAATTACATAATATTGCAGAGGCCTAAATGCCTACAAAAAATTGCCAAACTCATATGTCCGTAGTAACACCCATATAAACTACTATCATATAAACTGAGTAAACATACTTGAATTATGGAAAATTTCCTTATAAACAAGGGCATAACCCAATAGATATATATAAGTACTCTATGATAGGGCAATATCATCTAGCTCTGAATGAGCACCTCAAAAAGGTGCACTGAAAAGTTTAAACAATGGAAAATATCCAAATCGGACACTTACATGGAGGGAGTATGTAGCGCCTATTGGACACTTACATGGAGGGAGTATGTAGCGCTGGCGCCCCATCGCCCCAACGCGCGTTTCGCTTCTTCGTTGGGAGACGAAGAAGCGAAACGCGTGTTGGGGCGATGGGGACGCCAGCGCTACATACTCCCTCCATGTAAGTGTCCGATTTTGGCAATTTTTTGTAGGCATTTAGGCCTCTGCAATATTATGTAATTGTTAATGCCAGCTTTGGGTAAATGTGCAATATGGCTCCTCTTCAGGATTGCAGTATCCTTGTTTTATCTGTGAATTTTCTTGTTATGCTATGTTATTGTATTTAATAAAATTTTTAATTATTGGCAATTTATACTAGTTTGGTGTGCATTTATTGAGACTATTGAGTTTTTGCCTATTAATTATTTATTGGGTTTTTGTTGGTTACTATGGTGGCAAGCTGTCCTGTTGGACCAATCCAGAGCATGCCACTATTCCACCACCAAGGTGAAATAGAAGTATTTTAAGGCTGGGATCACACATGTGAGAAACTCAGACGAGTCTCGCATCTTAATACCGCTAGCACTCGGGAGCGGAGCGTGCGGCTGCATAGAAATACATGCATGCTCCTCTCCCAAGTGCTGGTGGCAGTGCCGGGTATTAAGATGCAAGACTCGTCTGAGTTTCTCGCATGTGTGATCCCGGCTAAGGGTAGATTAAGCTTAAAAGCATATTCCAGTTGGAAAAAGATATCAAGTATCCACAGGGTAGGTGAAAATTCCTAGATCGGTGAAGGGTCCGATTGTTGAGACTCCCATCGATTGTCAGAACAGGGGCACTTTTATCTGTATCAAAATGGAGAAGCAGTGCTCATTCTCAGCTACCGATCCATTAATTTCTTATGGGGCAACCAAAGAAAGCCAAGTACAGTTCTACGATAGTCCCATAAAAATGAGTCGATATGTCTCCCTACAGGGTTGTGTACCCTGCACATATCTCTTCAAAACATGTAGCAGACACTAGAGTTGAGTGAAACGGGTCGGTCAATTTCAAAAGTCGCCGACTTTTGCAAAAGTCGGGTTTCATAAAATGAAACCCGACCATAGCGTAAGGTCGGCCACGAGGTCTGCGACCATGGCGCGAAAGTCGCGTTTGAAATGATGCTTCAGCGCCCTTTTTCAGCCAATGATGGAGGATGCACACTGTGGACAACGCGATGACATAGGCAGCGGTCACCACCATCTTTGAGAAGGGCACGCAAGTGATTGGCTTGCTTTGTGTGGTGTCACAGGGGCTATAAAAGGGCGTGCACGCCGACCGCCATCTTACTTCTGCCAATCTCAGAATAGGGAGAGCTGCTGCTGCTGATTCTGTAGGGAGAGCGTTAGGCAGGGAAGAAGAACCAAAAAACTGCTTCTGCTGCTAGCGATTTTGCCTGTACAACACACCAGTTAGTGTGCAGTGCAAGGGGAGGCTATATTATGGTGCATCAGCTCTGTTGATTATTAGGCTGCCTTATAAGGCTCCCTGATAGCGCATTGCTGTTTGCACACTGCTGTGCAAACAGCTTTTTTAAAAGCAAAAATACTTTTCATCCTCTTTTTTGCCCAGTTACCAAGCGTTCATTTTTCCTCACTTTTGTGTGCAGCAGTCCTGCTTATTAGGCTGCCTGCTGCCATACTTGGGACTGAGAGCATCATTGTCAGCTTGCTAAAATCTCTAGGGAGATTCAAATTCTCCCCAGTCCTATATAGACATTTTATACACCATCCAATTTCAGCCTGTTATATTGAGGTGTAATCTACACTGGGCCTGAGATATTAGTTCAGTGTCCTCAAGTCTGTAGGGAGATTCAAATTCTCCCCAGTCCTATATAGACGTTTTTTACACCATCCAATTTCAGCCTGTTATATTGAGGTGTAATCTACACTGGGCCTGAGATAATAGTTCAGTGTCCTCAAGTCTGTAGGGAGATTCAAATTCTCCCCAGTCCTATATAGACATTTTATACACCATCCAATTTCAGGCTGTTATATTGAGGTGTAATCTACACTGGGCCTGAGATAATAGTTCAGTGTCCTCAAGTCTGTAGGAAGATTCAAATTCTCACCAATACTATATAAACCTTGTACCTTGTTTTACAGTACCATATTGCTGGTGGTATTTTGGGTACATTTTCCCAAAAATGAGGAAGTGTGTTGGAAGAGGCCGAGGAAGTGGGCGGGGGTTGCCAGCTGATAATGATTGTGTTGGTGGTGGATCTGCTGGTAGTGTCAAAAGCACAATAGCACCTAATGCAGGAGGTGTTGAGCCTGCGTCATCGTCTGGCTCCACAAAGCCTTGAAGGCTCCCTTTTCTGGGAGTAGGTAAACCGCTTTTAAAGCCGGCGCTTCATGAACAAGTTTTGGCTTACATTGCTGACACAGCCTCCAGCTCTATCGCCTCCTCTTCTGAACTTTCAAAAAATAAAAGCACTGTCGTCATCGGAGGCTCATGGTCAGGAACCACATCTTTCCTTGTGTCCTTCACCCCTACCAAAAGTAAAGGATGCGGCAGGCCACACTGCAGATTACTCCATGGAGCTCTTTTCACATGCCATGCCTGGGTTATCAAGTCAAATCGTGAATTACCCAGTCAAAGAAGAATCTGACATGGAGTGCACTGATGCACAGCCACTGCTAGATTTATCTGCTGGTACATTCACTCAGAGCACTACATTGTCCTCGCAGTGTACTGAGCCAGAATCTGACCCTGATGAAACTCAGGTGCCCCTTCCCGCTTACTATACCACCTTACATGGTGACACAGAGAAAGGTGCACATGACATTGAAGAGGAGGTGATGGATGACCCAGTTGTTGACCCAGATTGGCATCCATTGGGGGAAGAAGGTGCCGCTGCCAATAGCTCAGAAGAGGAGGAGGAGCATCTGCAGCAGGCATCGACATCGCAACAGCTGTTATCTGGCAGGCCCGGAGCAGTCCAAAAACGGGTTACAAAAACCAAAAGAATTGCAGGACAGCTAGGCCAGACGGTCAAATTAGCACAGCGTGCAAGGCCTCAAAATGTCTTCCATAGTAGGAAGAGTGCAGTGTGGCACTTTTTTTAACAAAATCCTAATGATCAGGCAAAGGTTATCTGTAAGAAGTGCGCAAAGACCTTTAGCCGAGGGAAAAATCTGAGAAATTTGAATACCAGTTGCATGCTTAGACATTTAACCAACATGCACTTGCAAGCGTGGCGGACTACCAAACCTCACGTACCACATGTGCAACTGCTCCCAATGAAGGTAGTCAGCAACACTACATCGTTTACCCACTGTAAGCCCACCGGTTAGCACACCACCAGCAGCAAATGTTGAGGTGTCATCGCAAGGCCAAAGCAGTCAGGGAATCACAATGTTATTGCTACGAAAGACTGAATCTAGGTCATCAGAAAGAGCACCAACTCCATCACCATCATCAACCCTCTCTCAGTCCGCCATGTCCACCGCTAGTTCCACCATATGCAGCTCTCAAGTCCAGCTCACCCTACCAGAGACTATGAGTAGGACAAGAAAGTACTCATCCTCTCATCCGCGTACACTGGGTTTGAACACCCATATTGCCAAACTAATCTCGTTAGAGATGATGCCATACCGGTTGGTTGAAAGCGAAGCTTTCCGCGAACTCATGGCATACGCAGTACCATGCTATGACCTACCCAGTCACCACTTCTTTTCTCGCAAAGCCATCCCAGCCCTCCACCTTCATGTGACAGACCGCATTGTCCATGCACTCAAGCAATCAGTGAGTGGAAAGGTGCACCTCACAACAGATGCATGGTCCAGTAGGCATGGCCAGGGCCGTTATGTGTCCATCACTGCGCACTGGGTTAATGTGGTGGATGCAGGGTCCACAGGGGACAGCAGCGGTGGGACAGTGCTGCCTAGCCCACGGTATTGGAAAGTTTGGTGTAGGCGTTCGACCCTCCTCCTCCTCCTCCTCCAGAAGCGAAAACTCGTCCACAGAGCGCAGTCGAACAAGCACTCCATCCGCAGCTGCCAGTGTTGCACACTCAGTGTCCCACTATCGAACAGCTAGTGGTAAGCATCAGCAGGCTGTGTTGAAGATGATGTGTTTGGGCGAAAACAGACACACCGCGGAGGTACTGGCCGACTACTTGCAGCGACAAACTGAGTCATGGCTTGGCAGTCTACATCTTGAGGCAGGCAAGGTAGTTAGTGATAACGGCCGGAATTTTGTGGCAGCCATAGCCCTTTCAAAACTCCGACACATACCTTGTCTGGCTCACACCTTGAACCTGGTGTTGCAGTGCTTCCTCAATAATTATCCGGAGTTAAGAGGCCTGCTCCAGAAGATCCAAAGACTGTGCTCGCACATCCGCCGGTCGCCCGTACACTCCAGTCGTATGCAGAAGCTGCAGCGATTGCTCCAACTTCCCAAGCACCGCCTAATTATCGACGTTGCAACAAGGTGGAACTCCACCCTGCACATGATTGAGAGGCTGTGCGAACAGAGGCAGGCTGTAATGCATTTGTGGGAGGATACACGGCCAGGCACTTTGAGGGCAGACATGGAGTTGTTGTGTGTGTAGTGGTCGAAGCTGAAAGACCTCTGTAAAGTCCTTCAGTGTTTTGAGGAATGCACACGACTGGTAAGCGCAGACGACACCATGATAAGCATGAGCATCCCACTTATGCATCTGCTCATGCAAACTTTAACGCACATTAAGGAGCAGGCGTCTGCAGCCGAGGAGGATGAGGAAGAGGAGGCGGGAAGCCTTGATGACAGACATCCATTGCCTGCTCCGGGACCACTCCTGGACAAGGTGGAGGAAGAGGAGGAGGCGGATGATGGGGATGATGATTTAGGGGAGGAGGATGCTTCTCGTGGGGCAAGAGAAAATGTTGGCGTGGCAAGGTCTGGTACAGGGTTTGTGCGTGACTGGAGGGAAGTGGATTTGCCAGAAAGTGCTCCTCCACCCAGCACTCGCAGTGCATCATTGACACCTGGAACATTGGCCCACATGTCAGATTATGCCTTGCAGATCCGGGACCCCCGCATTGCCAAAATGATAAACAATGACGACTACTGGTTGGCCAGCATCCTGGATCCACGCTATAATGGCAAATTCCAAAACATCATGCCACAGGAGAACCTTGACCTAATATTGGCTAACAAACAAGCAACTCTGGTAAATCGTTTGTTTGAGGCATTCCCAGCACACAGCAGTGGTGATGGTTCTCCAACGAGCCGTGGAAGAGGTGTTCGTGGTGCACACATCAGAAGTGGAGACAGGAGTTTCATGACCATGTTGTGGACTGATTTTTCAAATCCCGCACACACGACTGGTAATACTGCATTGATTGAAAGTGACAGGAGACAGCAGTTGTCAACTATGGTTACAAACTACTTCTCATCCCATATCGATGTTCTCCCTCATAGGTCATTCCCCTTTGACTATTGGGCCTCTAAACTTGACGCCTGGCCTGAATTGGCACAATATGCCTTACAGGAGCTCGCTTGCCCTGCTGCTAGTGTGCTATCGGAAAGAGTCTTCAGTGCTACTGGCTCAATCCTGACAGAAAAAAGGACCCGTCTGTCGACCCAAAATGTTGATGATCTAACCTTCATTAAAATGAACCATGCATGGGTTTCAAAGGATTTTGTCCCACCTTCCCCTGATGACACATAGGTTGCCAGAAAAATGGCTCGCTTTTGTCCTCCTCTTCCTTGGACTTCTCCAATTCCTCCATTTGCAGCTGCTGAATGTCCAACATCAACATATGCCATTTTTTAAACCTCCCTAACTGGGCTGCCTCCCCCCACAGGGCCGGGCTCACCACCTGGCACATGCACCCGTGCGAGTGCCATTGCCCTGGACAGGTGGGTGGGCACACTCTTTGGCAACGGCACTGGCACAAGGTCCCTCATAGTAGAATCAAGTGTCTCTGACGGTGGGGGTGCACACCTGCCATCCGACACACCGGCGTACTATGAGGGGCCCTGTGCCAGTGCCGTCGCCAACGAGTGGGCCCCCCCTGCTTGCTGAGGATCACAGCACTTGCAAAGTTGAAATACTTACCTCTCCCTGCTCCACCGCCGTGACGTCTTCCGTGTTTCCTGACAGTGACATTCTGGTCAGAGAGCGCAATGACATCACGTCTGTACGCCCTCTGCCTAAACAGTCCAATTGCAGTGAGATGGAAGATGGGGACAACGAGGAGTCCAGACTAGTACAGGGATTCCCTAGCGAGGAGACTTATTTAATTGTTTTCAATGTTGGGACAGCTATTTTTGGGGAGCACTATACTCTGGAGAACGATATATGAGGCCCACCATACATTGGAGCATTCCAAAGGTGGACATCAGACACTGGAGCAGCATTTACAGGGCCCATTATGCACTGGAGCATTAGAAATGGGGCCCTATTATATATGGAGCATTATTTGGGCCCATAGCACAGTGGAGCTTCATCCATGGGGACCAACATATACTATAGCATTATGTGGAGCTCATCATATACTGTTTCAAACATTATATGGGACCATTGATTCTGTATGGAGAAATATATGGGCCTCATTACTCTGTATAGCGCACTTTGTGGTGGCCATAATACTGTATGGAGTAATATACTGTCCGTTTTTGGAGCTATTGGAGAATTTAAAATGGATATCAGTCATGAGATGTAAGAAGTGAAGCATTTTTCATTGTTCTATACTGCTATTTCTCTGCCGTATCAGAGGATCATGAATTGTGGCATGTGTTAATGGAGCCCATTGACACTCTTTGGCCCTGGGCCCACGAAAATCTGGAGCCAGCCCTACCCCACCCACAACTTTAGCCAAATAACCCCCAGTTTTCAATGCCTAACTATTATTATAAAGTAAATTAAGGTTGACAAGCTTAAGTAATACGAATTGATGTTTTTGGCATTAAAATGGGCACTGTAGGTGTGTTTCCTGTTCTCCACTCACTGCCGACTTTTCTTCCCCATTGACTTGCATTGGGTTCGTGTTTCAGTCGGCCTTCGACTTTTCACGATAATCGGACGATTTCGTTCGACCCGACTTTTGAGAAAGTCGGGTTTCATGAAACCCGACTCGATCCGAAAAAAGGCAAAGTCGCTCATCTCTAGTAGACACCATTCGAAGAAGAACTTCCACTGTGATCAATCAACGTATTTCAGGAAGGTTAATCAGTAATACATCCAGTAAGCAGAAGTAATCAATATCTAATAATCAATAATGTAGTTGGACTTGGATTCGACCTGAACGTGTATAACATATTAAATGTAGAGGAAGAATGACGGTAGAGAAAAAAGACAAGATTCTAATCGAGAAATATAATAATAGTCCATCATTATATACATTGCATTTCAAAAGGGGCCATAGAGTAGGTAATAAATGTATGATTGCTGGGGATCCAACCACTGGGACCTCCATAGCTATCCTAAAAATGGAGGTCACAAAGTGTGAATGGAGTTTTAGTTTTCGTGTCTGACCATGGAGGGTCTGATGGATATGACTGCATCATCAGTTACCTAGTTTTTGAATGGAGTGGTGATGCACATGCTCGGCCACCTCGCCATTCAATCTGGAGGGCAAAGTATCCCTATTCACCTATATGACCCGTGGAGAGGACATACGTGTATTTAGTTTGACAAAGCTTATTTATTCTTTTAATGCCAAGACTAATAAGCAGCACTGGCACCTTTAGGCCCACATTGTCTATAGCTTTTAAGGCCCCTTTACACATGAGACGAAGATGGGCAATGAACGGCTGTTTATCGGAGGAAAAAAAACATCTCAGACTGAATTGGCAGCATTGAGTTTATTCAACCAATTATACCGCCTATGCTAATTATCATCTGAAAAAATCCCTTATTTCCAATCAGTCATTTGAACAATAACCAATGTTTTTTGGGGGGCGATCAATCGACTTGAATCATTTCACTGATCTAGCCAACAATCGTGCATTATGGTTGAAATCGTCCAATTCAAGCTACTTCCATCTGATATGAATGTGGTCCATTTGACTTTGCTCTTCAAGTGTGTAGGGTTGGACAGGTTCGCAGGATGCAGTGACGAGACACTAGACGAATGGTGGTTTTCGAAATCACGTTTATATAACTCTAGCTGATGGGCTAGGCTGAACAAAACAAGGATAAAGAAACAACACCAACAGTCCACGCAGGGATTCAACAAACTTAACCAAATATAGTTTCACTTAGCCTTTCAGGGACTGCGGGGTTCAGTAGTGTGGCCGCGTTGAGGTCGCTGAGGTGGCTGTCCTGAGGAAAGTGACGTCGTGGGGGCAACAGGCCCTGAAGAAAATAATACCGTTGGGGCGCAACAAGCCCTGAAGAAAACGAGGATGTTGGGGCGCAACAGGCCCTGAAGGAAACGGGGACGTTGGGGCGCAACAGGCCCTGAAGGTAACGCTGCCGCTGGGGCGCAACAGGCCCTGAAGGAAACACTGCCGCTGGGGCGCAACAGGCCCTGAAGGAAATGGGGATGTTGGGGCGCAACAGGCCCTGAAGGTAACGCTGCCGCAGGGGCGCAACAGGCCCTGAAGGAAACGCTGCCACTGGGGCGCAACAGGCCCTGAAGAAAACGCTGCCGCTGGGGCGCAACAGGCCCTGAAGAAAACGCTGCTGCTGGGGCGCAACAGGCCCTGAAGAAAGCAGTGCCGTTGGGGCTCAACGGGCCCTGAAGTAAATGATGGAGGTGGCGCGCGGTGATGACGCAGTTCCCCAGAAAGGCCTGTAGCCGTCCTTTACCAAGGAGTCTCTTCCTAAGCCAGGGTAGCGAGCCTTTTATCCCGCCTGTGACAATGTGGCGTATCTCGAGGCCGATGATGGCCAGGTCGGCGTGATGGGGGAAGGCTGGGGGGAAGGGCCCAGGTCTCTGAGGCCTGGTTACCAGTACTCACGGCCACAACCGGAGGTATAGTTCCTCTCCCTTCAAGGCGGGGGTTAGCGGGGATAATTCTCTCAGAACGGGAGCGGGGAGCAGTCTCTGGGCACAGTCTCTCGCGTCTCTCTTGTCGGTAAATCGGTTGCTTTCTCCTCGCAGGCTCCTCTCGGTGCCCCTGCAAGTCACCCTGCGTCTTGCCTTCACTCCCTCTCTTTCCCAACTGCCACTTCAGCGCGTCCCCTGCTCCTTTTACCCTAGCCCCTCCCCCTGTTGCCCTGACAACCTCAGTCGCATGTCTCCCTTTGTAATTCCCCTGTTGTGCTTCCTTCAATAACTCTGATGGCGGTCCCCTTGGTTCCGGCCCAAACACTATATGGGGGTCCTCCTCCCCACATTCTCCCACCCTGTAAGCTCGCCAGTCCTCGGGCGAGGGAGTTAGTCTATTAAGATTGGCCTGTAAAGGTGTTAATATTCGTTGCCATACGAACTGATCTTGTTCATACCGTTCGGGCGGTTTGCCGGCTGTTGACCGCTCGGAGCGTCTAAGTTCGACTGGGGTAGAATCTTCTGGGTTGGCGGATGTCGGTGGACTGCATGGTGCTGGTGGGTTAATTGTGTCAACTGGCTCATTATTGGGTGGAGGGCCCTTGGGAACTGGAGGGAAATCCTCGTCTTCCGAGTCCCAGCATATGAACTCCGGTTCGGATGTCTTCGGGACAGGTTCCAGTTGCTTCGGGTCGGTGGAAATACACGGGCGCAACATATTACGATGCACAATGCGGGTGGGCAGTGTTTCATCCTGCTCGGGCCGTATTTCGTACACAGGTCCTTATGGATGGATACGGCATAGTACCCGATAAGGACTCTCTTCCCAACGTGACTCCAGTTTATTCTGGGGGCGTTGATCTAGTACAAGCACACGGTCCCCGCTTTGGAGATGGGGAGGGGAGGTTGTATTCTTCCCTGGGTGTTCCCAGTCTTGAAGTTTGGTATGTACAATTCGGTGAAGAGTTTGCAGCCTGTGGCGATGATTTCAGACCCAAGATGACACTCCGGTCCAGGGCCGAGGCTCTTCGGAGTCCAACTCTACCTCCGTGATCCCTTTACTCTCTCGTCCGAACAGCAGGAAATAAGGAGTATAGCCCGTAACTCGATGTACCCGATTATTATAAACCCATACTAATTCAGAAACATATTCAGGCCAACGAGCTTTCTTGTCACTCTCCAGAGTGCGTAGCATTTGAATCAATGTCCGATTAAATCGCTCACAAGCCCCATTCCCTTGCGGGTGATATGGTGTGGTCCGGGATTTATCAATCCCATAAAGATGATGTAGTTCCTCCATAACTTCCCCAAAAAACATGCTCCCTGGTCGGAATGTATACGTTGAGGACAGCCGTACACTTGTATAAAGTTTCTGCAAATTGCGGAGGCGGCTGACTCCGTGGTCTGGTCTCGAGTAGGGGTGACCACAGCGAACTTGGTGAAATGATCCACCATGATGAGGCAGTGTTCGTATCCCTGGAATGCGGGACCAATGTGCATATAATCCACCATCAGGAGCTCAAAGGGTGCTGAAGTCACAATCGTCTGTGTTGCGGCCCTCTGAGCAGGCGGTTTGGCCAATTCACATAAGCGGCAGGTACGGCAAACTTCTTCCACAACAGCCGACAAGCGTGGGTGATAAACTTTCTGTTGTAACCATTGCAAAGTCTTTTTGACTCCAAAGTGGGCCCCTTTTTCGTGAGCCTCTTGAGCCAGCTCGCGTAGTTGAGCTCCGGGTGTAACTACCTGCCAAACAGTCGTTGAGGATGTTTGCGAAGTGATTTTACGGTACAGTAGTCCCTTTCGGATAATCAGTCTCTCCCATTGTCGCAGCATCAGCGACAGGTCTTGCTTCAAAGTTTGTCGTAGAGTATCAGTGGGTAATTGACCAGCGGCGACCCATGTCCGGAGAAGTCCAACTTCTTCATCTTCTTGTTGCTGTTGTATCCACTTATCCCGAGATTGCTCCAGGATGCCCCTGTGGGCCTCTGGGGAAGATACTTTTGCATCAACATTGGTGAGCATGGCAGCGGTAAGAGCGAACGGTATTTCCTCTCCTTCTAATTCTTCATCTCGATTCCGTCCGGGAGTTGTATGTCGAATCCTGGAGAGAGCATCTGCATGAACATTATCGGCCCCTCTTTTGTAAATAATCTTGTAATTGTACTTCGTCATTCGGGCCACCCATCGCTGCTCCAAAGCCCCCAACTTGGCGTTTTCCAAATGAGCCAGTGGGTTGTTGTCAGTTTGCACTACCACCTCGGAGCCCACTAGGTACTCTGCAAATCTTTCCGTCATAGCCCACACCACTGCGAGGAGCTCGAGCTTAAAAGAGCTGTAATTGTCAGGGTTACGCTCGGAGTCATGGAGTGAACGGCTTCCATAAGCGATCACCCTCTCCCGGCCATCCTGAACCTGTGACATCACAGCCCCTAGCCCGTGAAGACTCCCGTCAGTGTGCAGGATGAACGGCTGAGAGAAATCCGCATAAGCCAACACTGGGGCATCCGAGAGTGCAGCTTTAAGATCTCGGAAGGCCTCTTCCTGAGGGTGTTGCCACTGGATTTTTCGCCCATTGGCCCCAGCGGGAGCCCCTGTCAGCAGGTCATGCAGGGCTCGAGCTCGACATGCAAAATTCTTTACGAAACAACGGTAATATCCAGCTAACCCCAGAAAAGCCCGCACGTCTTTCACCGTCTCGGGGGTAGGCCATTCCTGGATAGCAGCAACCTTCTCCCGGGACGGCCTCACACCCTCTGCCGAAACGACATGACCCAGATACTCAATCTGAGAGTGAAATAGGTGGCATTTCTGAGGCTTCATCTTCAACCCGTACTTTTGCAGCCGGCAGAGTACCTGTCCCAACCGCTTCAGGTGGTCCTCGAAGGAGGCGGCATAGACAATGATGTCGTCCAGGTAAATCAACGTGGCCTCAAAATTGAGATCTCCTAAACATCGCTCCATCAATCACTGAAAGGTCCCGGGGGCGTTGGCCAGCCCGAATGGCATACGATTAAACTCAAACAGTCCCATGGGCATTATGAACGCCGTCTTAGCTCTGTCCTCTTCTGACATGGGCACCTGCCAGTACCCACTGGCCAAGTCCAGGGTCGAAAAATATGTTGCTTTGCCCAATGCAGACAGAGATTCTTCTATGCGGGGCAGTGGGTATGAGTCTTTAATAGTGCAAGCATTCAATTTACGATAATCCACACAGAATCGTAGTGTACCATCTTTCTTCCGGACCAACACGATGGGGGCCGCCCAAGGGCTTTGACTTTCCCGTATCACCCCTTTTTGCAGCATCTGAGCCAGCAAAGTTTTCACCTCTTGATAGAGTTGTGGCGGGATCTGTCGATATCGTTCTCGGATAGGGGCCGCTCCTGCTGTGGGGATCTCATGAGTGATGGCGGTGGTACACCCAAAGTCATCCTCATGGCTAGCAAATACTTCGTGGTACTGTCCCAGCAATGCTTTTACTTGTGAAAGTTGGGCCGCAGTTAGTCCAGAAAGCTCGGCCCGCATCTGCTCCAAAATATTTCGGCCCTTCTCTTGCGTCGAGACTTCGTGGGCCTGTAAGGTTCGTATTGTTACCTCCCAAGGATCCTCGGGGTGTACTCGTAATTGAACCGCAGGAGCGGGCAGCACTTCTTCTAAAGGCTTTACTAGTTTGGCCAGTACAGTCCGGGCTTTCAGAATGGTATCTCGGTCTTCAAGGTTAACGCAGCGGACCAGGACGGTTCCTTTTCGCACCGTAGCGAGGGAACGAGCCACCAGTATGCCAGGAGGTAAGTGCTCTGAGTGACACGGCTCCACCTGCACCTCTACGCCCTCCAAAGGTATCGGGGCCCGAATTGGCAGGGCCACCACTGTCTGTCCAGGAGGCAGCACAAGCAGGGGTGCCGCTGACGCGATGACCTTACCCAGAGCCTCACCCTCCTGGCAGTCCCGATGCACCCGCGCACTTCGCACCAGCTGCTGGAATACCTGTCCCTGAGCTGTGCGAGAACCCCACTGCTTCAGTGTCCTTTGTGTGGGATCATTAAGCAACAGGTTACCAAACTCTTTTAAAATATTCATGCCTAGGGTGAAGGGGTGTCATTGATCAGCTTCTCCTTGAGTCAGCACCACCCCTCTGCGGCCGAGGGGTTTACCGCACAACGTCATCTGCACCCACACTACCCCGGCAACCGGGACCGGCAGTTGGTTAGCAGCTACTAGTCTAATCCTGGGTCCCCACTGAGGCCTTGCTGCCTCTGGAAAGTTTTGTTGAAAGTACGCTGCGGGCATAGTGGTTACTTGTGACCCCGTGTCCACCAGACACCGGACGGCCCGGCCCTCTACTTCTGCCCAAACTACCGGACACTTTGCTATCAAATCTTCGGGACTTCCACCACCCCTAGTTGTAGTTTTCGGCTCCGAGCGGCGTCCCGCCAGCCCGGAGCCCTTTAGTTTAATGGCTGCCGGGGTGGGTATCTCCCACGCCGTGGACATTCTCGGGCGAAGTGGCCTGGTTCTCCACACTCATAACACCGGGACGGTATAGGTTGACCACCCCGCGGAGAACGTGACCCCCAGGGACCGGGATTAACACTGGGTTGTCCAGTCTCTGGTTCAGTTCTTCTCTTTACATCAGCCAACTCGCTCTTAATATTTTTCAATTCTCGCTTCATCTCCTCCACCCACTGGGGTTCCTCAACTGTGTTCGAGGAGGCCTCCACACCTCGGACCTTCCCCACGGGGACCGCCATCCCCTGCTCTTGCTCCCGAACCCGTGCCTGACTTACCACTTCTGAAAAATCTATTTGGGGATTCATTCTGATCTGTTCCCATAATGCCTGTTTTATCAGTGGATCTCGCAGTCCAGTCACCAGTAGGTCACGTAGGGTAATGTCAACAGGTCCTACCCCTACCCCGTCTTTTCTTTCAATAGCCGTATGCAATTCTTGGAGCACATTCATATACTGAGTAATCGTCTCCCCCTCTGCCTGCATCCGACTAAACAGACGGGTCCTTAACTCTCCCACATCAGTGGGATCTCCGTGGGTCTGTTCCACTATCTGCAACACCTTTTCAAAAGTGTTGCGGTGCCCCGGAGGTTTCAACATCACTGACCTCCGCACCTCCCCATCTAGGGCCATGAGTGCCACTTCAGCTTCCAGGTCAGGGGTCATTGGGTGCATCCGAAAGAGCCCCCGCATTCACTCTGTCCAGCTCCATAGCATAGTATTGGAGCAGGAAAATCTAGGCAGATTGTTCAGCATGGCCCCCAATGAAATGCTAGTACGGGGGCCCTCATTATTTACAGATTCTACAGCTTCCCCCTGACCTGCGCCACCACCGTCTATGCTCAGAGACTGCATCCTGCCAACTACGCCAAGTGTAGGGTCGGACAGGTTCGCAGGATGCAGTGACGAGACACTAGACGAATGGTGGTTTTCGAAATAACGTTTATATAACTCTAGCCGATGGGCTAGGCTGAACAAAACAAGGATAAAGAAACAACACCAACAGTCCACGCAGGGACTCAACAAACTTAACCAAATATAGCTTCACTTAGCCTTTCAGGGACTGCGGGGTTCAGTAGCGTGGCCGCGTTGAGGTTGCTGAGGCGGCTGTCCTGAGGAAAGTGACGTCGGTGGGGGCAACAGGCCCTGAAGAAAGTAATACCGATGGGGCGCAACAAGCCCTGAAGAAAATGAGGACGTTGGGGCGCAACAGGCCCTGAAGGAAACGGGGACGTTGGGGCGCAACAGGCCCTGAAGGAAACACTGCCGCTGGGGCGCAACAGGCCCTGAAGGAAACGGGGACGTTGGGGCACAACAGGCCCTGAAGGTAACGCTGCCGCTGGGGCGCAACAGACCCTGAAGGAAACGCTGCCGCTGGGGCGCAACAGGCCCTGAAGAAAACGCTGCCGCTGGGGCGCAACAGGCCCTGAAGAAAACGCTGCCGCTGGGGCGCAACAGGCCCTGAAGAAAGCAGTGCCGTTGGGGCTCAACGGGCCCTGAAGTAAATGATGGAGGTGGCGCGCGGTGATGACGCAGTTCCCCAGAAAGGCCTGCAGCCGTCCTTTACCAAGGAGTCTCTTCCTAAGCCAGGGTAGCGAGCCTTTTATCCCGCCTGTGACAATGTGGCGTATCTCGAGGCCGATGATGGCCGGGTCGGCGTGATGGGGGAAGGCTGGGGGGAAGGGCCCAGGTCTCTGAGGCCTGGTTACCAGTACTCACGGCCACAACCGGAGGTATAGTTCCTCTCCCTTCAAGGCGGGGGTTAGCGGGGATAATTCTCTCAGAACGGGAGCGGGGAGCAGTCTCTGGGCACAGTCTCTCACGTCTCTCTTGTCGGTAAATCGGTTGCTTTCTCCTCGCAGGCTCCTCTCGGTGCCCCTGCAAGTCACCCTGCGTCTTGCCTTCACTCCCTCTCTTTCCCAACTGCCACTTCAGCGCGTCCTCTGCTCCTTTTACCCTAGCCCCTCCCCGTGTTGCCCTGACAACCTCAGTCACATGTCTCCCTTTGTAATTCCCCTGTTGTGCTTCCTTCAATAACTCTGATGGCGGTCCCCTTGGTTCCGGCCCAAACACTATATGGGGGTCCTCCTCCCCACAAGTGTACCATATCTACAGTAATGTACTGCATGTCACGTCATATTCTAGGTTTGCAGACTAAGGATGAGACCAATAGCTGTATTTTAGGGTGAGCAGAAGGAGTGTAAGCACTAAAAAGTAACGGGGCTTATATTTTGCCTTTGGTCAATCTGTGGAGAGTTACAAGATTTGGCCAACAAATAGCATGGCCTCGAAACAAATGAATCATGGAGACTTTCTTTTGGGCTTCTCCAGCATCAATAACGAATGAGAAATAACCAAGGGATAAAGAAGTATCCGAGCCTTTGGGGTGTGCATTTGCTTTGCCCACCTACATATTTATATATATGTTTCTTTTGAGGATTACATTGTTGATCTTGTTCAAAAATCCCAAAATGCCGCAAAAAAGTGCAACCGATGGGGCCATTTCTGGTTTAAAAGTGTATCTAGGATTTTGTAAAATCTCATTTTGCTATGGAATGTTACAAAAATACAAGAAATTGATATATTAGCAACTTGTCATATCTCTTGTCATAGTGCTACCCATGGTCACAAGATAAACTGCTTCAAAAAGTCACTTCTCAGCGGCTTACGTCTCTGAGGGTTCCCGAGTGATAGAAAGCAAGCTTTATGCCAGCTGTGTGACATTGACACCATATCTCCAAGCAATATTATCAAAATGTCATTTAAAATTTCATTTTGTTCACACGTCTCACATGGCTTAGTGATGAGAGCGGCCTGAGAATAGTCTATGTACCATCACGGGGAGACAGGTTGATTCTGGGAAGATTTTTTAGTGGTGTGGAGTGTCCTGGGATGTACTAAGCCTTAAGGCGGAATCAGACGCCTGGTTACCACTCATAAAACCATGTATTGCTAACCACAGCAAATACACTAATGCTATAGATAACGTAAAATTCAATTAGTCTACAATAGTGATGGGTGGACTCGTGGTGGATGTACGGGTCTGTCGGGTTTGGCCAAACTTTAAAAAAAAGTTTGGTTTGGGTACCAGAATGGTACCTGAACTCGAACCCAATCCTTCACCCCATTCAAATGAATAGGGGGCTTGAACATCTGGCATTTTGAACGCTGTCATCTGTATGACAGCACAAGAAACACGGGCTCAGATTGGTGTTAACTTTACAAGTTACCGCCAGTCACACAGATGACAGTGTGTTAGCCAGCAACTGTGACTAGCCGTGCAAAGGTTACTGCTGGTTCCAGGCATCAGCTGATGAGAATTTTCACCACATGACAACTGTCAAATAAGCTAATAAATAAATAATAAAAAAGATGTGGGGTCTCGTCTGTTTTTGATAACCAGCACAGGCATAGGTAACAGCTACGGGCTGCAGCACCATGCTGTCAGCTTTATCTTGGTTGGTTATCAAAAATAGAGGTGTCACCTGATGTTTTTTCTTAATTATTTAAATAGGTAATTTATAAAAATGGTGTCTGGGTCCCCCCCATATTTGATAATCAGCCAAGCTAAAGCAGAGAGCTGGGGGTTGGCATTCTCAGACTGGAAAGGAGTCATGGATATTGGCTCTCCCCAGCCTAAAAATAGCAGCCCTCAGCCATCTCAGAAAAGGCACATCCATTAGATGCACCAAATCTGGTTCTTTGTCTGGCTCTTCCCACTTTCCCTGGTTCAGTGGCAAGTGGGATAATAGTTGTGGGATTGATGTCAGCTGTTATATGTTCACTGACATCAAGCCCAGGGGTTAGTAATGGAGAGGCGTCTATCAGACACCCCCATTACTGTCGCTATAGTCAAATTAAATAAAGACACAGAGTAAAGTCCTTTTATCTCTACAGATTGCACAAATGATCACATATAACATAATCTTGTTGAAGTTAATCGAGTAGCCCACTACTATGAAATTAATGACCTCTCCTTAGGACAGGTCATTAATATCAGATTGGAAATAAACTGTGCACGGAGAGGAACACACAGCCAAATTCCTCCCGGGCCCTACAGATCAGCTGGTAACTGCTGACTCGTGAGGTGCCAGGCATCGGACCTCCCCCAATCTGAAACTGATTACCTAACTCATCTGTATCATAGTAATCATAGCAGCTGCCAACCACTTTAAATATACATGTAGATTGTTGGTCCGTGGATAGAAAGTAATGCACTTTCCAGTACACAAACTAGAATTATCCAACTTTACTAAATCCAGAATTATTAATAATAATTAAAAAGTGTTAAAAAAACAAAGAGCTGTAAGTTAGTAATCATACCTCCAGGCTGTTGTAATAAGGGCCGCTTAAGACTACAGAGACAGTTTGAAAGAAATGGTTGGATTGTCCTTTACGTAAATTATTAAAGGTTGTAAGAGTTGAACAAATAACAAGTGGTTCATTATGCTTGATAGTTTCAGTTCACAATGGGTGGTACAATAGGCCTGATGGTTACAGATTATACTTAAAGCACAATACTAAAAGCTGCTATATGTAATTTTTCACTATCTTCAATTATATCACCATTCTAGCATTTCTTTTTATTTTACTGCTGAGAGTCCCTGACCCTATTCTCTTACTTACCTGCTGCCGTCTTCAACTTTTATCACCTCTGCTCCCATCGGTCTCTAGCAGTTTGTGACCTGCCGAATTGCTTCAGTGTTTCTTGGAGCGAGCCACAGGTCACTCTTCAATGCAAATCTATGAGAGCTTGTGACATAGCTTCTACCTTTCTGGCCAGTCAGAAGTTGTGGTCACAAGATTGAAGCAGTGCCAAAAAAAGGTCAAGATGCCGGATGGTGAGTATAAGGGCAACGTAGACCCAAGTAGGCACGAAGCAGGTCTAAACAAAGTGGTGGATGTAATCCCACAAATAATGCCTAAGTGAGATAAATTTTGAAAGGGGTTTCCTCCCAAAGACCCACAGTGGAACAGTGTGAAGGCAAAGCTGGTAGCCACCTCATGCGCAACCTGACACATGGATTCGTGTTTTGCACGGTTTCCCAATCCTACTAAAGGACTGCTGAAAAGTGACCAAAAAATTAATGTTCCTAAACTAAACATTTTTTATATCATCAAGTGTCACTATCAACCAAGAAGCATATTTCATCACCTAATGTGGATCGTAACCATAAAGCACATTGTAAAAGTTGAGCGCACATACTGTATATACAGTATATACGCCTGGGTGGCGAGCATTTTTATTGGTATATGGTCTCCCATTCTGGCATGTGCTGCCCCCCTCCTATCCTGGTATGCATGGTGGCACCCCTCATCCCTATCCTGGTATGCATGGCACCCCTCATCCCTATCCTGCTATGCATGGCCCCCTCATCCCTATTCTGGTATGTATAGTCCCGTGGTCCCCTCACCCCCCAATCCTGGTATGCATGGCACCTCATTCCTCATCCTGGTATGCATGGTACCTCCTCATCCATATTCTGGTATTCATGGTTCCCTCACCCCCCAATCCTGGTATGCATGGTTCCCCTCATCCCCAATCATCCTGGTATGCATGGTCCCCTCACCCCCCAATTCTGGTATGCGTGGTCCCCTCACCCCCCAATCCTGGTATGCATGGTCCCCTCACCCCCTATTCTGGTATGCATGGTCCCCTCACCCCCCTATCCTGGTATGAATGGTCCCCTCACCCCCCAATCCTGGTATGCATGGTCCCCCTTCATCCCTATAGTAGGATGTATGGTACCCCCTCAGCCCCCAATCCTGGTATGCATGGTCCCCTCATCCCCAATACTGGTATGCATGGTAACCCTCATCCCCAATCCTGGTATGCATGGTACCCCTCACCTCCCTATCCTGGTATGCATGGTACCCCTCACCCCCAATCCGGATATGCATGGCCCCCTCACCCCCAAATCCTGGTATGAATGGTCCCCTCACCCCACTATCATGGTATGCATGGTCCCCCTTCATCCCTATAGAAGGATGTATGGTACCCCCTCAGCCCCCAATCCTGGTATGCATGGTCCCCTCATCCCCAATACTGGTATGCATGGTAACCCTCATCCCCAATCCTGATATGCATGGTACCCCTCACCTCCCTATCCAGGTATGCATGGTACCCCTCACCCCCAATCCTGATATGCATGGCCCCCTCACCCCCAAACCTGATATGCATGGCCCCCTCACCCCCTATCCTGATATGCATGGTCCCCTCACCCCCTATCCTGATATGCATGGTCCCCTCACCCCCTATCCTGATATGCATGGTCCCCTCACCCCCCAATCCTGTTATGCATGGTCCCCTCACCCCCAATCCTGATATGCATGGCCCCCTCACCCTCATTCCTGATATGCATGGTCCCCTCACCCCCTATCCTGATATGCATGGTCTCCTTACCCCCCAATCCTGATATGCTTGGTCCCCTCACCCCCCAATTCTGATATGCATGGTCCCCTCACCCCCCAATCCTGATATGCATGGCCCCCCCACCCCCCAATCCTGATATGCATGGCCTCCTCACCCCCCAATCCTGATATGCATGGTCCCCTCACCCCCTATCCTGATATGCATGGTCATCTCACCCCCCTATCCTGATATGTATGGTCCCATTCACCCCTATTAAACTGCACACATGCAAAAAAAAAATTTATACTCACCTTTCTTCCCTGTGCTCCATTGCTGTCCTGTTCTGCCGGAGGCCGGGGAAGAACTGCGGTGCCGGAGTACGTGCATGCCCATACCGCACTGTCCGGCACCATATTGCTGAAGACGCACTATAAATGTGTCTTCAGTAAAATGGCGCCTGATTGCGCTATGCACATGCGCGATTCCGACACCGCACTCCTGCCCCAGTCTCCGGCGAGAAGAGAAGCGCCGCGGCAACACTCCTCCCGGTCAGGTAAGTATGTAAGTATGGCGCCGGAGATCGCGGTATGCATTCAGTGTCTACACGTACCGTGATCTCCGGCGCCATACACACTCCTCTTACCTGTAAGGCCTGCTTCACACTTCAGTTTTTTCTTGTCAGTTAAAATCCGTCAAAATGGCGGAAAGGGATCCGTTGGTAACTGAAGTTAACGGATGCCAGCGGACCGTTTTTTTAACGGATCCGTTGGCTGAAGAATTTTAAAGGAACCGCAGTCCGAGAGAGAGAGAGAGAGAGAGAGAGAGAGAATTTTTACCATCCGCCAGAAATGTTTTCAGGGTTAAATTTCCGGCTGAGATCATTCCTCCGGGCATGCAGAGTACAAAAATGCGGATCCTTCAGCCAAAAAAACGCTACAAGCTCCGTCCGGGCATGTCGGCAGACGCAAAAAAATTGGTGGATCCGCAAAAAAACGGATCCGACAGATGGCCATCCGTCAAGATCCGCCAGTAATGCAAGTCAATGGGAGAAAAAACGGATCCGCCAAACAAAATGGCGAATCCGTTTTTTTAGGAAAACGGTGGATCTTGACTGATGGAAAAAAACTGAAGTGTGAAACAGACCTAACCGCTGGATGCCTTAATCTGTCTGGAGCCAGACTGCGCAGGTGCGTTGCGCTTGCGCTGTCTATAAAGGCTTCAGACAGAGTGACGCTACAAGATGTAGTTAATATGATAAACATTAGTTCATTCATCCTTCAGGGATGAGAACAATAATTTCATATTATTTCCCGTTCTGCTCATCTAAGGAGGACTCTGAATGTTCCTCCAAGTTTAATGCCATATTTTATGACTGAGACAAATATGAATTGCTTCTTTCTGTGATTTTTTTTTTTAATTTGCAAACTCTCATACATTACCACGGAGCAGACAAATGCATATATCGGGTTTGAGAATATGGTTGTGTCTTTCTATGGCTGCCTCAAGGCAATGCGGAAATTCAGAGCACTTTGCTGTCAGAATCAACCTTGGGAATGCTATTCTTTCTTAGTTGTCGATCCTTAATGTTCTGTACGACGCCATTGACAGCAGCCCTACTCTTTGCTGCTCATTCAAGCATGTGGCATTAATATTTATCACATATTATGCTTATATCTTGTTTCAGAAAATACATAATATCAAGTCAAGGTGATCACTATTCCGGACGCGTTCATGCATGGCAACAATATCTGTTTTCTAAATTATACATAGTCTGTTTCAATTCTGGCAACCAAACAAATTTACATAGACGGTATGTTAAATGACGTGATGTGGCAAAGAACATTCTTACAAGATGTGAATTTTTATTTGGCTCTATATTATAGCATGCCTCAATTCCGGGTGCATATATGAAATTTATACTGTAAATCTGTGAATAAGCGGCTCATATATTCTTCCAAGATACTTATCAGGTTTTGGAAATGGTCCTCAGGGGCAAAATTTTGTTTTTAATGCAATCCCCTCCCATTTACACTCTCTACACATATTCTCTTTTTCCAGGTCACACCCTTTTTCAAAAGAATTAAAACTTTTATTTAAAGAAGCAGTGTAGAGAATTGTTTTGCACTATATATATATATATATATATATATATATATATATATTCCTAGCTGTTTAATCTCCTATTTTCTTATCTTCAGACTTCAGCTTCATTTCCAAATTTTACCTTGCATTTTATACCGCTATAAACCCTATGATGCATCAGCAGAGCCTCACATGGAGTAGTGGTGGCCGGTACAATCTCTGCATGCTAGAGGGACACTGTGATTATCTATTTTCTATGGTTTGCTAATTATACTAAGGGAACCTCACAGCATGGTCCCCAGACAACTTTTAAAGTACGTTCTCTAAAATCTCTCAGCGTTTCAGAGTCAAACATACCAGGCTGAAATCATACAGTCAGTGGCTGATGCATGTTGTCCATGGATCGGCTGTCAGGTTCCCTTTAAGTATACAGACATAGAAGCTGAATTGTGATATTTATTATGACTATGTAACAGGGTCTGTTTAATCATCATCAGGAATGTTGATAGTAGTTTCCATCCTTCCTGTGTAGAACTCGGATGGTGCAGTACCACATGGGCAGTATCAGATGGGCAGCTAGAACTAGTAACATCTCTACCTGTTGGAGGCGCACTGCAGTTATCCATCCCCCTATACTTTAATAATTGTGCTAAGAGACCTGGTATACAGTAATGGAAGCTGAACTGTGATCTTCATTATACCTGTTTGACAAGGGTTGTCTAATCATCATCAGGAATGTTCAAAAGAGTTTCTGTTCCTTCCCGTGGAGAATTTGTGGGGCACAGTGCAGGCAGTTTCATTATAGAGGAACCTTTAGTGACTCCTGAAAATAATATAATGGCATTCTATTTCTAAGGGATCATCATAAAAATATAGGAATTTGTATCTTTCTTAATGAGAAAAAAATATAAAAAACAAATGACTATTAATAGAGTTAATATAAAATAAATAATAATGAATTTAACAGGCTATAACATGTATCATGTTACAACTTTTTGACTTTGCAAACTAAAAGTTTATTTACATATGAAATCTGAACATTTTTATTTGTGGATCAGAAATCTATCCCTGCAACCATCAACAAATTCAGCAGGTGGCACCAAGACTGAAAAGAAGAGAGGCCAATTCACGTTAAAAATCACATGAGAAACATACAGTCATATGTAAAAGTTTGGGCACCCCTATTAATGTTAACCTTTTTTCTTTATAACAATTTTGGTTTTTGCAACAGCTATTTCAGTTTCATATATCTAATAACTGATGGACTCAGTTATATTTCTGGATTCATATGAGGTTTATTGTACTAACAGAAAATGTGCAATCTGCATTTAAACAAAATTTGACCGGTGCAAAAGTATGGGCACCCTTATCATTTTCTTGATTTGAACACTCCTAACTACTATTTACTGACTTCCTGAAGCACTAAATTGGTTTTGTAACCTCATTGAGCTTTGAACTTCGTAGCCAGGTGTATCAAATCATGAGAAAAGGTATTTAAGGTGGCCACTTGCCAGTAGTTCTCCTATTTGATTCTCCTATGAAGAGTGGCATCATGGGCTCCTCAAAACAACTCTCAAATGATCTGAAAACAAAGATTATTCAACATAGCTTTTCAGGGGAAGGATACAAATAGTTGTCTCAGAGATTTAACCTGTCAGTTTCCACTGTGAGGAACATAGTAAGGAAATGGAAGAACACAGGTACAGTTCTTGTTAAGCCCAGAAGTGGCAGGCCAAGAAAAATATCAGAAAGGCAGAGAAGAAGAATGGTGAGAACAGTCAAGGACAATCCACAGACCACCTCCAAAGACCTGCAGCATCATCTTGCTGCAGATGGTGTCACTGTGCATCGGTCAACAACAATACAGCGCACTTTGCACAAGGAGAAGCTGTATGGGAGAGTGATGCGAAAGAAGCCGTTTCTGCAAGCACGCCACAAACAGAGTCGCCTGACAAATGCAAAAGCACATTTGGACAAGCCAGTTACATTTTGGTAGAAGGTCCTGTGGACTGATGAAACAAAGATTGAGTTGTTTGGTCATACAAAAAGGCGTTATGCATGGTGGCTAAAAAACACAGCATTCCAAGAAAAACACTTGCTACCCACAGTAAAATTTGGTGGAGGTTCCATCATGCTTTGGAGCTGTGTGGCCAATTCCGGCACCGGGAATCTTGTTAAAGTTGAGGGTCGCATGGATTCAACTCAGTATCAGCAGATTCTTGACAATAATGTGCAAGAATCAGTGACGAAGTTGAAGTTACGCAGGGGATGGATATTTCAGCAAGACAATGATCCAAAACACTGCTCCAAATCTACTCAGGCATTCATGCAGAGGAACAATTACAATGTTCTGGAATGGCCATCCCAGTCCCC
Source organism: Dendrobates tinctorius (assembly GCF_039654945.1). Classification (NCBI taxonomy): domain Eukaryota; kingdom Metazoa; phylum Chordata; class Amphibia; order Anura; family Dendrobatidae; genus Dendrobates; species Dendrobates tinctorius. The sequence continues at coordinate 26,645,766 of NW_027361810.1, read as the reverse complement.
AGACCTGAATATTATTGAACATCTGTGGGAGGATTTGAAGCGGGCTGTCCATGCTCGGCGACCATCAAACTTAACTGAACTGGAATTGTTTTGTAAACAGGAATGGTCACAAATATCTTCATCCAGAATCCAGGAACTCATTAATAGCTACAGGAAGCGACTAGAGGCTGTTATTTTTGCAAAAGGAGGATCTACGAAATATTAATGTCACTTTTATGTTGAGGTGCCCATACTTTTGCACCGGTCAAATTTTGTTAAAATGCAGATTGCACATTTTCTGTTAGTACAATAAACCTTATTTGAATCCAGAAATATAACTGAGTCCATCAGTTATTAGATATATGAAACTGAAATAGCTGATGCAAAAACCAAAATTGTTATAAAGAAAAAAGGTTAACATTAATAGGGGTGCCCAAACTTTTACATATGACTGTATATGAGTTACATAAGGGTACTGTTATGTGACAGAGCCTCAGAAAGACAGAGTGTTTTTGCTGGTATGTCTATACAACACAGTATAGAACAAGGTCACCCTCTGTGCATCCTGCTTCTGGGCTGAATCTGATGGTGAACGTCTCACCACCATGTGAAAAGAAATGTTTAGAAGTAAGAAATGACTTGCAGGAGTCAACTGTGGCACCTACAAAACTTCACAATTTTCCTTGTAGTCCCAGAGGTCTTTATTTTTCAATGGACCTCTCCGATGTTTCAAAGGAGTATGCTCTATGTATCATCAAAATTGTATTTGGCGCTATACATAGTGTTGTTGAAATGCATGGTGTTAGTATCGGAGAGCTATGTGATTTTTATTTTTGTAAAGTCACTTCTCTACGTGCTTAGAAAAATGTTAAAAAAGATTCCACTTGTCATTTTTAGCCAATAATCCCCCTAGGAACAAGGAATGCATTTAACATGACTTTGGGCTAACACACTCCACAGGTCTTGGTGGCCTTTATGTCTTGTCTATGCTTGGTTATCTGCTATCGTATAGTTGCCTTTATTCCTGAAAATGCTGTAATTGGTGAAACCAGATAGTTTCGCTCAACCATATGCCAGCAGTGCTGAAGATCTTTTTATGCGCATACCACGTACAAAGTCAAAATAACACAAAGCAACAGCAGATGTGAAGTGGAAATGATTGAATAAAGGATGGAAATTCAAAGAAAACATTCATTAAATATATTCTCCAAGCATTTCACCAATTCTACAAATTCAGGAAAGTACAGTAATTATTGTTGGGTACAATTAGGCAGAGTTTTCTTCTTTGGGAACTATGGCGAGGGAGACACAGGTGGAGCCGATCTGGATAATCTACAATTAGACAATTGTTCGTAAACATTTCCATTGGACACCAAAGTAAATGCCGTAATATCCGGCAGTTTATCAAGGTTTTTGCTCTCTTCCGAAGTTTGACGTTTTTCTTGCGTGATATATATTTAACAATTGTGAAGAGATCTAATGAAATGAAGCTAATGGAGACATTACAGTTAATGAATCGCAATCTTTACCTTTATTTAATAGATATGACATGCTTAATTTCCAAACTGGTTGGACACGTTTTCCTTAAAATTGTAATGGTAATTATCATACATAAAGGAGGTAGAAAAAAACTTTTTCTTGCAACCATTTCAGAAGTGACATTTTCCTATTTTCTACAAGTAGCGCTTCAGAGGTTGCATGTGGCTGTGAAACACTGAAGTCGCGGCTGAATCCTGCTCTTACAAAACCACCACGTTATTTTATGTACAGATCAATGCAGTGAAATGTGTTCGGTGTGGAGGCAGCTGCCGGGATTGATTTCTTGTCTAAGGGACTGGAAACTTTAATTCTCTCTGGATTAGCCACACACAACCTGTAGCTTTTCAGCTTCTGCTCAGCAAAATCTATCGGTTTGGTTTACCTGTTAACATAGCAGATAACATGATGGCAGCATGTACACAGTAATGTGATCATCCTCCTTTCAGCATTTATTGGAATAACAAAGCAATGTATCAGTACAGTATCCCCTAATGCTCCTTATAAAATGAAGCCTTTCTGGCACTGCTCACTTTCGCATCGGGAGGTAAGCAACACTGAAGATGTTTCGTTAACAGTTACCAGCCAGGACATGTGCACAGCCAACAGATATTGCGCCTCTGTCCTATTCATTATAGGTAAAAGATCTGTCAAACACCAAGTGATGCAATGTCATCAGCACAAGTCACCTCTGATGTGAGGGCAAGCAGCACTGGCAAAAAATCCTTAAAGAGGTTGTCCACTACTTTTACATTGATGCCCCGCCCCATCCTTTGGATAGATCTTCAATATCTGATCTGCCCGAATCCGGCACTTGGCACCCCTGCCGGCCAGAAATACTTGCGGAAATTGGCCGTCTACTTGTAGTAGCTGGCATGGGGTATCACACATCCGCCTCCTATTCAATTCAGTAGGAGGCGGATGTGCAGTATCAAGACCCATCCACTACAAATACATGGCCAAGCTGTAGGGGTCAGCAAGGGCCTGAGGGAGAGGCGATGATGTGGGGGTGGTGCTGATATTGATGCTGATAGGCGGGGAAGGTGTGCTGTGCTTAGGTGGTGCTGATCCAACAGGGCTGGGGGGGGTGACCCACTTCTTGACGCAGACAGACTGGAGACTGAGACAGGAAAGTGTGTTCAACAGGACCGTATTTTATTCACACCCTCCTGACGACCTCCACAGTTCATGACAGGACTTTGACAATTTTCTTCTCACACAGACCCGGGTACCTGTACTTGTTCTGTGTCACCATCGTGGTGTCCTCTGCGGTTCTCCTCACTGTGGCTGCCCTAGGCACTTCCACCACAGCGTTTTCCCGATCAGAGTACACCGGTACCTATTCTGCTCAGACTGTCTCCGTCTGATGCTCCTGTGTGCCTGGGTCACCCCCCCCATGACCGTCTCTACTGTCTGATGCTCTCTGAGGGCTCTCCACTGAACAGCAGACCCTCCTTACTAGCGAGCTCCCCTGGCTGACTGAAGCTTCTAGAAGCTTGCCTCAGTCTTTATACTCACAGCCTAAGTAGCCCCGCCCACTGTCACCTGACAGTCACCTCTGACCAATGAGAGTGACCTCGACCTCTGGCAGTTACATAACCTCTCTCATGGCAGTTATATAACTACCCTTTACAAGCTCCCCACTGCCCTCTAATGGTCACTCTCAATATTGCACCCTCTTTCTTGATCTGAGTGCCTCTGTCAGGTCAACCTCCCCACAAAGCTCTGCAAGTAAGTACTTCTGGCTGGCAGCCGCCTCCTCTAGCACCGTTAACAGCTGATCGTCGGGGGTGCCAATTGCTGTACCCCAGCCGATCAGACACTGATGCCCTATCTACATGCAGCATTCTGACTACCTTTATTTGAAAATATATATTTATATACTTATATATTGTAGAGTTTGGTCCAAAAAGGTACAATTTTATTACTTTCATAAAACCCCAAGGGATTCAAAACCAAAAACAGCTTTTTCGAGGCACAAAGGTATCACAGCAAATAGTTCATTCACCAGGCACATATAGGTTAGTGTGGACTCACCCAAACAGATTACAGTACTTTCTTGCAATGCAAACTTCATATACCGAAGAGGCCAGATCCCATTCAGCCTAAGCTCCAGCAGCTTCCAGTGCCAAACAGTAGTATTCAACTCCAGGCACAATTCACACTGAAGAGGCTGCAGCTTTTATTCAGCACCTCCAACACACAGACCGCTCAGCTTTCCTAGCTGACCCATGCAGTCTCCATTCGGAAAGAGACCCTAGCACGTCTCTCTCAGCTTCTGCTCACATTTTGGCTGGACAATCACCAGTTCAAGCACACTCGACCAGTAAACACAGGGGCTGCTTCTAATAAAAAAAAAATTAGGCAGGTGCACCTAATCAAATCCTACAGAGCTAGGACTTATCTCTGTTCTACCTTGCTCGGCTACAATATATATACACTGCTCAAAAAAATAAAGGGAACCCTATGCACTCTTACTGAGCAGACACATGGATTTTAGTGACCTTCCTATAATTTCTACCTGTTGTTTATTCCATTTGCACAACAGCAGGAGAAACTGAATCACAATCAGTGTTGAGTTCACAGAAGTGTGAGTTACATTTTGTTGTTTAAGTGTTCCCTTTATTTTTTGAGCAGTATATATATATATATATATACATATTGTACATATATAGGTGTGAATGTGGCAATAGGTCTGCGGACAGATACTTTTCAGCTTATCTTGTTTATGCAAGTCATGGATTTCATGATGGTCAGTCAGATGGAATGGCCAATCACAGAAATTTCACAGAAACTGCCAAAATCTGTATAAGCAAAAATAGTTCAGTATGGGTTCTGACGAGTGTTTTTGGGATCCATTGTACACCATTACGGTGATGCATTTGTAAAGGTTCGTCGGATGCAGTGAACAGCAGGAGGCAGAGAAGGGGTTAACAAAGTTTACTAAAGCAATTATTAAAACCTTCTGCGCAGGGAGGTGTTGAGATAGAGAGTGAAATGTTCAATGAAACACAACAAAAAGTAAAAAGTGAAGATAAGGACTTATCAATTGAAGATCTTATTGGAGAACGGTTGGAACAGTTCTCGATGGCGTCACAGTCCATGAACAAAGTCTTTGGCTCTGAGGCGTAAAAACGAGATGCACTGTCTCCTGACTGTGCTGAAGTATCCTGATCCGTTGGTCTTGGGGTCGTTGAGCTTGGGTCCGTTGAGCTTGGGTCCGTTGAACTTGGAATAAAGTTCCTGCTGTGGGTTATTGAAGCGTGACGCGACACGCTGGGAGCACAATGTCGTACAGGCCGCAGGTATGTCAAGGTTTCGTACAGAATCACAGCGTCCAGGAGGGTTTGGTAAGTCTGCTGCACTACCTGTTACGGGTCTCGTACATGGGGAGGAACTGGATACAGTACTCGAGGGGGAAACAGTCTGTAAAGGGCTGGCGTCAGTGGCAGTAGTTGAGGAGAGGGAGTCAACCTTCGTCCTGCTCTGCAGTTGCCTTCCCACCAAGTCTCTCTCCTTCCCATGCTCCTCTCCTTTTAAGTCCCCCACGCCCCCTTCAGTCAGGTGCTCGAACTCTTCCCGCCCAGGCAAGTCAGGCACGTCAGGCAAGTCACAACCCTGGCTCCAGAGCGTATTTCTGTCTGCTGACACTATTCCTGTTCACCCCCTTACACATCTTATACAAAAATTACAAAGTTGCCAGAAGTTGCAAACTTGGGGAAAAAAAGTGAGTGGTCCCATCGGGTTTAGGGGCCTTTCCAGGTGGTATATGGGGCAAGACTTAAAATGTCTCAACTTTGCCAACATTAATGTTGGAAAGAATGCAATTGTATGTGCTAAAAATACTATTTAATGATAGTTTGGCTACTGACTGCATTCCTCAAAGCCGCTTTCATAACTTTACCTCTTCAAGCCGGCTCAGGATGCCAAGAAGAGGAATAAGTAACATGACTAGTGGCTTTGTGTGTTGCTGATTTCTTGTGTTCTCTCATATGCAAAGGAACTAATTAAAGATTTCCTTTCCTTTCAGAATCTTTACTTAGACATCTGGGAATAGAATTATTTTTAAAGAATGGAACCAGATACTGCCACTTATTATAGATTGTGTTTGTGTCTCACGTCTTTGACAAGGGCATTATAAGTTTAATGTATTCCAAGACAAAGCAAAGAGATTCCATTCTTTCCGTCCCTTTAATGAGGCAGTTTTAGTACAGGTCACTTCCATGCCGCTATGTCTGCCCATCTGCAGTGAATGCTGTAAATTGCTGATGAGTATATTTGGAGGTGCACAGTCGTTTTAAGGCCAAGTTCACATCTGCAGGTCTTTCAGCTACAAGACCCACAGAGGATAGACTTTACATAGACTTGACCAAGCACTTGTGGTTTTCTTTTAGACTTGAAGGAACAAAATTACATTTTTTTCTTAATTGAACATTTTCTAAAAATATCAGCAGAATAATTAAAAGCTAATTTTCAAACATGGTGCAACCACAGTAGAGTTTCCCCTGTCTCGGTGGTCGGTGGTCTTTCTTTGTAGTATTGGTACCTCATTCTCAGAAACTCAATCTGGATCAAAGACTTACAGTGAATTTTTAGCATTAAATACTGTTTTGTTTTACAAATAAAATGGTTTAAAAATTTGCTTTTATTATTTGCTTTATAAATAGAAATGAGTTAAATAAATAGGTGTGAGGTACATCGAATTCACCTTGAATTTTACAAATAATTAGATTTTTTTTTTTTTAGTGTTTCGAATCTTGCAAATCCAGGAAAATAGCAGCTAGCATTTTTCTAGATTGTAGAAGACTGGGAAATGGGTTAAGGAATAAAAAATAATAGTATACTCACCTTGCCGCTCATGTCTTGTCACTGCAGGCAGCTCCCCGCCAAGTCCTCCTCTGGCTTCCTCCAGCTTCAGTCTCTTCTGGTCTTTATTGCAGGTGAAGTCCTCTTCTGCATCTTTTTAGACTCTGCATCGACACTTCCTGAGCTAAGTAGGCCTCTAAGGCCGGGGTCACACTAGAGAGAAATACGGATGAGTGAGAGGCGTAGATACCACACATTGCACACGGACCAATGATTCTCTATGTGGCAGCTCCCAACAGCCGTATATTTCTCGGCCGTATTATACAGGCCAAGACAATCACAGCATGCTGCGACTGTCAGCGTACTACGGCCGCAATACGCCAATGCAAGTCTATGGGTGAGCAAAAAATACGCATTACACACGGACCAGACGTGTGATTTGCGAGAAATATGCACCCGGTGTCCTTTACCAAAAGCCGGCAATTCATTTTGCAATGCAGTAAAATCACACTGACAGGTTTAATAAAAAAACGAAAGAATAGATATAGACACATAGAAAACATATATATATATATATATATATATATATAGAGAGAGAGAGAGAGAGAGAGAGACACATATATATATATATTTATAATTCATACAGATCTTCATAGCCGAATAGCCGATGAAACATTTGTCCCCGGCTGCCCTGAGGTGAACTGATGAGCATGGGAAAAAGTCAGAAACTTTCCCATGCTTATTAGTTCATCTCCGGGCAGCCAGTGAGGCTGCGCAGAGCTGAACTAAGTCATTCTGAAGCAGTTTACAGTGAGTGAGGTCGCATTAGCACCGGTCCTCATTGTAAACTATTTAACCCCTTGTGAAGGATTACAGCATGGGACATGACTGAACGGCGGAGAGGTAAGGATATTGTTGCTATATTTTTTTCTGTGCAGATCATGGTTTAATGTTGGAATAGCAGAGTAATAAAAATTGGTCAAAAACTTGTCTTTATTTCATTAAAAGACTTTTTAATTAATGTCTGTGTGTGTTTTTTAACCATTTCATAGTCTAGGGTTAATAATGGAAAGGTGTCTTATTGACACCTCTCCATTATTAATCGGCTTAATGTCACCTTCCAATCGCAAGGTAACATTAACCTTTTGTTATTAACCAATTCGCCACTGCTACAGGGCAATGGGAATAGAGAGGATAAGTGCCAGAAAAGGCATATCTTAAAGATGCGCCTTTTCTGGGGTGTCTGGGGGCAGATTTTTATAGCCAGGGGGGCCAAAAACAATGGTCCCTCTCAAGGCTATTAAAATCTGCCCTCACTCACCTGCTTTACCTCTCTGGTTGACAAATTACCGCGGGAGCCCACGCAATTTTTTACAATGAATTAACCCCTTAAATTACACCTACACCTCCCATATTTTACACATAAACCCTCATCTAATTACTAGTGAAAGACATAAAAAAGCATGAAATTAAATGGTTTACTGTATGTAAACCATGTGTCATTTCATGTCGGGTTTTGGAAGGATTTTAATGACGCCAGGAAATGTTTCAGCGGCTATTCTGCTATGAAGAACTGTATGAATTATAAATATATATATATGTCTCTATGACATGTGTATATATATATATATATTTGTATTCTATGTGTATATATCTATTCTTTCGTTTGTGTTTGAAAACCTGTCATAGGGCTCCATTATATGTCCATTTTGCAAGCCGGTGAGAAATTCTCGGCATACGGATGCCGTACGGATTACACACGGATGCTTACATGTGCAAAAAACGCAGCCACACCTTGAAAATGGATGACATACGGATCACTATTTAGGGAACATTTTTCCATATTACGCCCGTAAAATACGGACCGTATGTCTTGTTGGTTAGTGTGACTCCAGCCTAAGGATGCACGTTGTGATTCTCCTGAGCCGCACTCAGTGCAGGAAGTGCCGATGCAGCCAGAATGGAAGCTAGGAGACAAAAAGTGCAATTAGGTCTTATCCGATGGTAGGGAGAAATAAGAGATGTGAGACCATTCACCTGATATGGTTGCAGACTAGCAACATAAGAAAGGTATATGTAACAGATACAGGCAGAGTGTCACTGCTGCAGCCAATCATTGCTTGCTGATTGGCTGCAGCAGTCATGTTATGTTTTCTGGTAAAAGAGCAAGTAAAGAATCAGAGGCAACAGTGCAAAGGAATAGAAGGGGTCCTTTAGCTTAATATCGGTCTTTTTCTTGTGTTTGTTTTTTTATTTTAAGACCACCATGGACCCATTTTTTTAATTTTTTTAAAAATATAAAGCTGCTGGGAGCCAGAAGAGGACTGGAGTGGGGAGGGGGGATGAGCTGCACAAGTTTAGACAGGTAAGTGGCAAAGTGAGTTTATTTTTTAACCATTAAATTTATTAGGTTCTGTGGTGTGGATAGAAACTGGAGGATAATAGGATATATTTAGTTTGCATCAAATAAATTAGATGCAAATCAAATTTTGTGGCCAAATTTGAGCACACTGCTGAAATAACGTTTCTGCAGATTTCCTTTTCACTATTTATACACTTTATTTTGGTCACAGCTCTTTTTTTCTCATACATAGCGACAAATCTCTTATATAGAAATATATGTAAAAAAAATCTGCAATTCTTGTTCCTCACAACCACCACTAGATGGCGCTGACTGCAGACTGTAATATTATTATTATTTAGTACATAGCAGTACTTTTATGCAGTGCAGGATCACAGGCAGCACATTTATAGACTATGAATAAACCTATTTTCACATTCATACATTTGTCATCATTAGTCAGAAATAAGCATCAAATTCTAAATCTAATTCCCATCCGATACTGTGAAGATGAGACTATCTGCAGAATTAATTGCAATGCTGTGTGATCGTCACCCCCGTCTTTCAGAAATACGGGCTCCAGTGTCTCAGAGTTCTTATCAGTCATTATTGCACTTGTGAAAAATGTGCCCGACGTGAATCATCCATTCTGTAGATCCGGACATATTGCCAATATATGCAACACATATGGGACATTTTATCATATAGATCACATCATTAAGGACTAGAACAGATCAGGAAGATGAAGATTTCACAAGGTAATACGAGTAATGATGGGAGTACCAGTCACTACTTACAGAGGGTTATGGCTCCGTATAGAAATTCCATGTTTCAGAGTAATGAAAACGTATCTGGTTAGTTCTGCGAAGTATTGGATCAGGAAATTTTAATAGGGTTTTCCTGTACTTAAAGGGAATCTGTCAGCAGGTTTTTGCTATGTTATCTGAAAGCATAACGATGAATGGACAGAGACCCTTTGTTTTTGTTTCAAGAAAATTAGTGTTTTATCAGCAGGAGATTATCACTACAGGACTAGGCGTCTCCTGCCTCTTGGTCCAATCACACCCCCAGCTCTGATTAGCAGCTTTCTGTCAATGTACATTGTATACAGAAAGCTGCCAATCAGTGGTGTGGGCGGGGTTATACACAGCTCAGCATTCCGAGCTCTGCTAGATCTGCAGCAGAGAGAACAGGTTTTCTGACTCTACAACATCTTGCTTTCAGATTTCATAGAAAAAACCTGCTTATATATCCCCATTAATGGGTTATTCCCATCTTTATAATTGGGTATTGACAGATAATGCTTGTAAATACAAGCAATTTACTGCATATTAATGTGACCGTTGTATAGAAATACAGGCAGCTGGTCGGGAGAGCCCCCAGCCAGTCCATGCATTGCGGTCCGATCTCGCTCCAATTCTTACAACCGTCTGACTGTGGCCAAAAGAAGAGCAATCACAGAGGCCCGGTTCATCATTGCCTTTGCACTTGTTTTGTGTGTGTTATACGACTTGTATTTTTTAGTTTGCACCCAAATCTTTATACTATTACGGTCTTTTCTATCTTTATTTTTATATGCGTCGTTAACCTGTTTTGTTTTAGAGTTTAGTGATTCCAGATGTTTTCGCCTGATTCATCAATTATAACTTTTTAAATAGTCACTACATTTCAGTCCCCCCCCCCTTCCCGGTATAATTTTGGGTATGCCGGTATTTTGGCACAATTTTTACTGCATTTTGCAAAATGTGCGACGTTTGGCTCCAAAAACGCACAGGACGGTATAAGAAGTAATTTCTTTTTTATTTGCTCGACATTTATGAATCACGTGCTCTATTCTCGATTTTGTAGAATTTGGCACCAAAACCAGGTACTAATATCACAAGTCTTAAAAGGAGAGTGACTTAGAAAAATGCGGAGGATGAATCAGGGCCGCGATGTTTTATTCACTAGAATAAGTTTAATAAAAAGAAAAAATATATATTATTATTATTATTATTTATTTATTTATATAGCACCATTCTAAATATAAATAATAAAAAGGGCAGGCTCCTTTTCCTTGCAAAATGAATAAGGAATGGAGCATTAAATGAAAATGACCGGATTCGTACAACAAAGTTGTCACTGATCTGCAAAGTCAGAAGTTCTCAACATGCACAGCAGAGCTACGTCACACTTTCGGCTCACTGGCAGAGAATGTGCTGATTTTTGGCCATAACTAAAAAGTTTTCACTGACAAGGAACATAAGAGGACACAGCTTACCAAGCGTAATCGGGCAGCAGGAACTTTTACCAGCGCAAATCAAACAGGAGCCTCAAAGTGCTGGGCACAATGGCAGCATATCACTCACACATACTGTAGACCCACCACCCACAGGATGGCACTGTGCAGCAGAGTTATTAAAGAGACAGTACTGAATTGCAACTACTAAAAAGTAACTAGAATTTTCAAATTCTGACTCTACATTTCAAAATTACTGGGCTAGTAATTTAATGGAGCCAAGGAAAATATTACAGATTATTAATGCGCAAACGTACTGGGATAAGGTATTATCCGAGCAAGCTCGGGTGCTAACCGAATGTCTTTGAACACTATGTTCGAGTCCCCGCGGCTGCATGTCTCGCAGCTGTTAGACAGCTGCAACACATGCAGGGATTTCCTGTTTGTTAGGCAATCCCTGCATGTGTTGCAGTTGTCAAACAGCCGCGAGACATGCAGTCGCGGGGACTCAAACAAAGTATTTGAGCACGCCGAAGACACTCGGTTGGCACCCGAGCATGGCGGATAACACCTTATCCCAGCACGTTCACTCATCACTAATTGTTATCTTATCACAACTTTTCCTATCTGTTCAGATCTTTTCCTGTTTGACGTTGACATATCAGCCAGTAATAAATCAATGTCCGTTCTGTTTCCACAATCACGCACTATCTAATGGAGAGTTTGAAGTCAGTGACTGCGTCGTTACCTTTGTTATTACTTATCATCGGTCTTTTGCGTTTCAGCCATTTAAATCCCATTTTGCTACCATGCTACGTCTATAGTAACAGTCAGTTTCCAGCTCTTATTATTCAGAGGTATTACTTTCCCAAATCAACCCCTTTATCTGTTTAGAGCATTGTCCATAGTATTGAAAACTGAATTAATCAATTTGGTGGTGATGGAAATTTCTCGGTTTTCAGCAATTTTATTTGGCTTTGTAAAAAGCAGCAAGATGGCGCTAATGGGGCCAACAGCAGGTATGACAATCCATAGCTTCTCCTCAATCTCCTTACGCCATGCCATTTAATTCCTGCTATAAGAGAGTTAAATGGTTAAACAGCAGTAATCGGAGCAATATCTAGTTGCTGCTGTTAGCGGCAGGAGGTTGAAAACCAGAGCCGTCAATTATCGGGTATGGATTAGGCTCAGCTCTTAACCCTATTCCGTATGATGGCACCCAACATAAGGGCAGGTGCATATGGCCGTAGAGTCTCTCATCCGAGAGATATCGCTCGATTATGTAAATATGGCCGGGCTCAGACTTGTGCATGTGATGCAAGAAACTCGCGCGAGTCTCTCGCATCAACACCCGGCACTGCCGCCGGCACTCGGACCGGAGTATGCGGCTGCTTGTCTTTCTATGCAGCTGAACGCTCCACTCCGAGTGCCGGCGGCAGTGCCGGATGTTGATGCTAGAGACTCGCGCGAGTTTCTCGCATAACACTCGCAAGTCTGACCCCGGCCCAACACTGTGATCAGAGTGTGAGCGTAATGTGATCCGATTATCTCAGAAAAGATGGGAAAAAAATATCTCCCTCTTCTCCATTCTGTCATCCAAGTGCAGTCCGATAGTTTCTAGGCTCTCATTGACTTGCATGGCCAAGTGTGATTCGACTAATAGAACCCACCCGGGCATGCAGAGATATTTTTCCGGCTTGGTTAAAGGAAAAAATCTGACATATGCACGGCTCCATAGAACAACATTGGTCCAAGAGCGATCCGATATTTTGTCGGATCGCACTCGGAATGAAAATACGACCATGTGCCCGAGCCCTGGGACGCACCGATGCTTCTGTTATCAGGAAGAGATTAATGTGAATAGTATTAAGCTGCAATATCACAAATAACCGGTGAAAATTGGTGGAGCACTTTTTAGAAGAAGGCAGCCATGTAAATATCAGCGCAGAATTCCCTCTTTGGTAATTTCCCAAGTTTGTTAAAAAAAAAATGTTTGCAAATTACATCGTGACAATTACAGTTGAACTTTAGTGAAAAAGACTTGATGGAGGTGACCTAAATTGTTGTGATCAGAAGTTAAATAGCAGAGTAAGTGTCAGGCGGGAGTCAGATAATGCTAGAGCAGCGGTCGTATAAGTATATATAATTAGCATAGTATGTGCGCTCTTGTCTTTTACTACTATTTAATGGATTACACCCCAATTAGAGTTCAACAAACAAAACATATGTGACGTTCTTGAATTGTAACCTTCATGATCCCCGCATCCTCGTATATAATTATATCTCTCTACTCCGTATTCCAACTTAAAGAAGGGTTTAATAAAACATATCTTCGGCGTTGGGAGCAGGATAGGTTGTGATGAGGCCTCGGCTGCTGGATTATTGTATCCATTATCACAAGGCGTCCCAAGACGTTTTATCCATTTCCTAAGATTTACAGGATTGGCAATCTCCATCTCCGCTAAAGTTCAGCGCAAACATGGAGAAGATTGAGGCCAAAATGTCTCCTGGATATATTTCCAAACAGAAAATGCGATATTAATGAGATTGGTAGGTCTAGATAGTAAGTTTGGTAAAAATGGAGGAAAAGCTAAGATAAATATTAGATAAGGCAGCACGGTGGGTCAGTGGTTAGCATTGCAGCGCTGTGGTCCTGGGTTCAAATCCCACCAAGGACAACATTTGCAAGGAGTTTGTATGTTTTCCCCTTGGTTGTATAAGTTTTCTCCAAGTACTCCGGGTTTCATCCCACATTCCAAAAAAAAAAAGACATACTGATAGGGATTCTAGATTGGGATCCCCAATGGGGACAGTACCGATAATGTCTATAAAGGGCTGTGTAAAATAAATAAATAATAGTTATGTAATGATGGCGTTCACTCATGAAAGTTGCTGATGGAGAGGATATGTTTGCCTCTTTGCCTTTGTTTTATTTAGCCGCTAAGTTAATGCCAAGTTCGGCTTTTTGTTCTTTTTTGATAAATAATGGAAAATAAGTGATAATCACAAGTGACCAAAAATGCATAAGCATTGACTTAATAAGGTAAAATAAAAATAATTTAATGATGGATGTTCTTTCCGCAATTTCAGATTCCTTCATGAGATCTTGGAAGTGGAACGCTTTCTTTTCCTTTGCTATTACGCAGCTACAGTAACAGGGAGCGGTATCGCCCCTTTCATTGCCATTAACGTGTCTACAAAGGGCTGGTTTTCTGACTTACTTGAATCCTACCCTTTTTCTTCATCATGGATCTATGGGTGCTGCATATAAAGAAGAGCAGCGAGAATAAAGAAGTTGGGATTGAGGTTTTTTTGTGTTGAAGCGTAAAGACCAGCTTCACATGTCTGAGTTTCACAGTCCTTGCATGCCGAGAGACTTCAATTTGTCTTTATTTTTTGAAGAAAATAAAAATCACGTCAAATTTAGGGAATTCTGGGCCAAAAAGGGTGGGGTTTACATAATATTCTCATACAATAGGCAATTTTGTCAGGGATGGGGTAGAGCTGAGATGAGACTACAGTGTCCTTAAGTTATCAACATGTATGTTGGTAACTATCGGTGTACAACCATATTTCTCCACTGGCCATGTGTCTCCTCACTGGTTTTTAACAGCCAAAACACAGGGTTTGTCAACTGAATAGCAATTCAAAGAGGCATGGGTAGTGGGCACTGCGTAAGCAACACTTGCAGCCCCAACTTGCTGCAGCCCCCATAACATCGGAGCGTGAGAGTCCAACTGAAACAAGCTAATGAAAGAAGACGTTGCTTAAGCTTCAGGTAGCGTTAAGTCTAGAAACTAAATAACTCACCTTCCTACATTCTTACTCCTCCAGGAGGGTTTAAAGAAAATGTATGGAAATCTGTTTGTTGGGAATTACCATATAATTACTCTTTTTTTCCATATATAAATCCCAGTTGGTAATCTTGAGAGTGACAGTAATTTGCAACGCAAAATACTAAAATGTCACCAGCACTGCCCAAGTTCCCCGGTAAATTGGGAAATAAAATTTCAGTTCTTCAAGACAGAATCCAAAGATATGCAAATGCCTCCAGAACAAATTGCCGAGAGGGCGAGAAAATGCCTAGTAGAAATTAGTCATTATTTTACTGAAAACAGCAACCTGTTTGCAGAAGAAATAGTAATACAATACTCTGTGAATATATAGCTAGATGAAATCAGCCTTAGGGCCCCGTCACACATAGCGACACACCAGCGATCCCGACAACTATATGACCTTGTCAGGATCGCTGGTGTGCTGCTACATGATCGCTGGTGGTGACCTGTCAAACAGGCAGCTTCACCAGCGATCAGCACCAGCGATAGGAGGGTAACAAGCAACGCATGTCGCTTAGCTACCCACTGTGTACCTTAGTTACCAGCGCGCTGGTGCAGGGAGCTGGTAACCAAGGTACACATCGGGTTTCTAAGCAGTGCGCGGCACTTAGAAACCCGATGTGTACCTTGGTTACCAGCTCCCTGCACTAGCTCGCTGGTAACTAAGGCACACGTCGGGTTTCTAAGCGCTGCGCGCCGCTTAGAAACCCGACGTATACCTTAGTTACCAGCGCGCTGATCGCTGGTCTCCCGCCTGTCACACGCAGCAATGTGTGCTGGCCAGCGGGAGACCAGCGATCAAAAAAATTCCTGGCCATTCTAGGACGATCAGCGATAACCGGCAGGGGGGCCGGTCGTTGGTCAGTGTCACACACAGCGATCTCGCTGGTGAGATCGCTGTGGCGTCACAAAACTTGTGACTCAGCAGCGATCTCGCTAGCGAGATCGTTATGTGTGACGGGGCCTTTACACTTCCAATAATGTCATTGATGACTCCAATTTACAATTCTCAACAGGTTTTAACCCACATCAAAACCATAACTGGGTGTAGAAGTATAGACACGTAAAGGATAAGCATCGCCTTACAGAATATCACAAATTCATGTTCTTGTTTTTGCTTTTTTTCAAAGGTGACCCAACTTGCGCTACTCATTTTGGGATATGCCAAGCTAAGAGGGAGGACATATCTGTATTAGGTAACAAAGGTCTCTAGCATATGACTGAGGGATCTAAATGGGGTGGGTGGCGGAAAAGGTTATAGCATTGAGATGAGCGGATCATCTGCAGAGGATCAAGTTTGCATTGAATTTCCTGAAATTTGCGGTTTCACCTGAATTCCAGCATTTTGAGATTCTATTTGCAAAAAAAAGAAAACTTGCCCGGCACCCTTGCCCACACTGCTAAAGCATTAGAGAGAGAGATAATGTTATTTTGCGTTGCTGCATGACCTCTCCATAATGACCATGCATCTGTGACATCTAGCGAATTATTGTACTTTGTACAGTGGTGGTCAGTACCTGGACCATCACAGATCAGTGGTTCCCAGTGAAGCACAGTTTGTACTGCAGAGTCATTTTTCATCTCCAGAGTGATTGGGCTAGTCTCTGTCTCCTGTAGAGTGTAAGCTCTTATGGTCAGCAGGGTCTTCTCTCTCTCCTGTAGAGTGTAAGCTCTTATGGTCAGCAGGGTCCTCTCTCTCTTTCCTGTATAGAGTAAGTGCTTATGGTCAGCAGGGTCCTCTCTCTCTTTCCTGTAGAGAGTAAGCTCTTATGGTCAGCAGGGTGCTCTCTTTCCTGTAGAGAGTAAGCTCTTATGGTCAGCAGGGTGCTCTCTTTCCTGTAGAGAGTAAGCTCTTATGGTCAGCAGGGTCCTCTCTCTCTCCTGTAGAGTGTAAGCTCTTATGGTAAGCAGGGTCCTCTCTGTCTCCTGTAGAGTGTAAGCTCCTATGGTCAGCACAGTCCTCTCTCTCTCCTGTAGAGTGTAAAACCTTATGGTCAGTGGGGTCTCCTCTCTCTCCTGTAGAGAGTAAGCTCTTATGGTCAGTGGGGTCCTCTCTCTTTCCTGTAGAGTGTAAGCTCTTATGGTCGGTGGGGTCCTCTCTCTTTCCTGTAGAGTGTAAGCTCTTATGGTCAGTGGGGTCCTCTCTCTCTCCTGTAGAGTGTAAGCTCTTATGGTCAGCAGGGTTCTCTCCTGTAGAGAGTAAGCACTTTTGGTCAGCACGATCCTCTCTCTCTCCTGTAGAGTGTAATCTCTTATGGTCAGTGGGGTCCTCTCTCTATCCTGTAGAGTGCTAGCTCTTATGGTCAGTGGGGTCCTCTCTCTCCTGCAGTGTGTAAGCTCTTATGGTAAGCAGGGACCTCTCTCTCTCCTGTAGAGTGTAAGTAAAATTTTATAGAAAAGCCCCCGTTACACATAGCGATATCGCTAGCAATATCGCTGTAACGTCACCGATTTTGTGACGTAGCAGCGATATTGCTAGCGATATCGCTATGTCTGATACTTACCTCCGACCGGCTCCCCCGCTGCTCATCGCTGGTCGCACGAGAACGGTCTGGACCATTTCTCATCGGGCGCTTTCTGCTGGGGCTTCCTGCTGTGGCGCCGACGAGCGACGCGTGGACGCGGGCGGGAGGACATCAGGATCGCCGCGTCTGACAGGTAAGTAACGACTCCCGACCGCTGCTATGTCGCTGGTGAGATCTGCCTGTTTGGCAGCTCACTAGCGACCACTTAGCGATGCACCAGCGATCCATATCGTTGTCAGGATCACTGGTGCATCGCTAAGTGTAACGGTACCCTTACAGTCTGTCTTGCAAATTTAAGCTCTTATAATCAGTGGGGTTCTCCCTCTCCTTTCCCCCACATGTATATTCTGAGCAATTACAAGGTTTCCAGTACTGAGATTCGCACAAATTTATTCAACACAAATAAAATTTTTGGGAAAATCTGGCGATGTTCTCAAGTTATAAAATGTGTACTCATTTTTACTTAAGCACACTGGTACGAAAGTAACGAAAGGAGTGAAAAGACTTTAACATTTATCCCCTTTAAATAGGCCTCTCATAGGTTATCTAACTACTGTCAGTAATCAGCTGTAATCTGTGGAGAACCAAGCATCACGTTCCAGTTGCCTGCAGCGCCCTCACTGGACAGATTAGGCATTTCATGAACCTCCATTGAAATAAAAGTGTTACAGTACATAGTTTATGGGCATGTGCTGGGTACTCTTGAGCAGCATATGCTCTTTATGGATGATCTCTATAAAACAGAAGGCCCTACTAGGGTGTCTTAACAATGTGGATGGTTTCCCATGGAGAACCACATTAAATACCAGAGTGGAAACTTATGACTTTTAGCTTAAAAGTGTCAATTGTTCCTAATAGCAAAATTGAATTGGTCTGGTAAGTGGATGAGCGCCAAGTGAAGGATCAAGGAGTGTTATACAATAACTATAATTGCAAATTAATGTTTCACTTTAGCCCCATTACAATTATTAATGGTTTCCGCATTATACACTGTATGGCAGATCTATTACCTTCAGAAATGATTAATGAGTAGCTCAGGTTGGATGCGCCTTCAAAGATTATGTTAAGCAACTGCCCAAAATGCAATTATATAATGCCATAGTAGTATATAATATCTGTAGTCTGTGGGCTCAATTCATTATTACATTTGCACAAAATATTCTTTTAAGTTGTGCCTATTTTATATGTTTTTTATGGTCTCTATTCTGGGAGTGGTATAGGGTTTCCACATGTTTCCAGCTGAATCATCAATTCCAGTCACATTTTTGTATAAATGTTCTCCATTCCCCCTCCTGAGTAATTTTGCACTCACTGTGCGCCATTTTAGAGGAACATGCAACTTTCTGCTCTGTAAATTACAAAAATAAAGAGCATTTTTCGCTTTTGTGCAAAGTTCATGAACCACGTCATCAAATACCACAAGACAAAAAAAAGGAGGGTAGCTTGAAAAAATGCAAACGATGAATCAACCCATACATGTTAGCTATAGGAAATGCTTCAATGATAAATTAGGCAGCTGTAAATAATACCGACATAATAAAAGTTAAGATTCCTTGTTTTTCTGCCTGTAAAAATTATTTGCTTTGACAAAGTCGCTGGAAAAGTACTGTAAGAGAGATATGTATCACTGAGGTTATCAGCTTCAGTGATATGAGCCTAGAAAAATGCTCCAGCACACTAAGTGCTGAGAGAAGTTAATCGGACATGATAAGGCTGGTTTCACATTCGCGCTTTTTAAGCGCACGCACGGCCGGGGGTAGCTCCGCCCCCGAGCCGGCTCTCTGCCCGGCGTGCCCGCCCCTTCCTTGTAGCGCCGCCTCCTAGCGCACAGCGGCGCCTGCGATCGGCGCACCCTATCTTTAGCATAGGGTGCGCAGATCGTGCGCAGGCCGTGCGCTAGTTGCACTTTGACCTGCGCTGCGCACTTTTGACGGTGCGCCGTGCGCGCCAAAATCAAACTTTTCGGATTTTGGCGCGCACGGCGCACCGTCAAAAGTGCGCAGCGCAGGTCAAAGCGCAACTAGCGCACGGCCTGCGCACGATCTGCGCACCCTATGCTAAAGATAGGGTGCGCCGATCGCAAGCGCCACTGTGCGCTAGGAGGCGGCGCTACAAGGAAGGGGCGGGCACGCCGGGCAGAGAGCCGGCTCGGGGGCGGAGCTACCCCCGGCCGTGCGTGCGCTTAAAAAGCGCGAATGTGAAACCAGCCTAAGAGCCAGGGGTAAACAGCTGAAGAGTAGGTGGGAGGCTGTTCACCATATCTCCACCCCAGGGTGTGGTTTAGGAGGTAAATAATTACTCTTCTGAGTCAGTGTTCAGTGTGCCTGGAGATGCAAATTCCTCAGCGGTGTTTATGTGAAAGGAAGATGAACCTTGTTGTTTACCCAGAGCGGGCAGATCCCCGCAACTACATGGACTGTGCTATATGTTATTTTTTGTTTTCCCGTTATGCCAGAAAGGTTATATGTATTTTGCTGTACTGTGCACTGGTTTATGCCATATCTGTAAAATAAACTAGTGGAAGACGAGAAGCGATCCTGTGTCTACCTCTGTGAGCAGCTGAACTAGCCAATCTACCACAATGTACAAACATCACATTCTGGCCATGAAGGTTACAGAAGAACAGCTATTATCACTTATTTTGTGGAAGATCACTTTTGCAAAAGTTCCTTCTCCTGTACCAACCACTGATTGACTGACATTATTTTTTTTCTTTAAATGGTTTGTCACTTGTTCTATCCTCACAAGAGCACTGCCTTCTGGAGGGTTGCATTGATTGACTGATGATTGACAGTTCAATCCGCTGGCATGGTGCGCTGCTGGCCTAAAATGTCAACTATCAGATGCTGCAATCTCTGCAGCACTGGAGGAGTGCATCCAGCGATCAGGTCAGATTCAGTGCAGCACTTGCAAAGAGTTTGTAAGTGCTGCACTCTTTGCTTAGGAGACCGGTCACCTCTGACAGGTGACAGCAGCAGCCGGAATCTAAGCAACGAGCATTAAACATTAAATTAAAATCCGCTCCATTCTTGAGAACAGAGATTTTTAATAATAAGAAGTAAATTCTAAAGTTGGTTGTTTTCACAAGCACATTGCAATTTCACCAATTTAAGATGAGACGGGCCCTTTAAAGAAAGAGTTTCTGCAGCAGCTGCACTATATATTTTACATTCTTTCTGCCCCATCATGACAAACAATACAGCAGCTTCACAACTTCTTTTTGAAAATGATGGCTGCTTAATACAAATTAATGAAAGACAACAATCTCCCACTCAGTCTTAGTAAAGAGGTTCTGTAGCAGCTGATATGTGTATTATGATAAATAATGTACCTTCTGTGATGAATGATATTAACAGTCATTTTAGAGTTCCACGACCTTAATACATTTGCTACTTGATGACTTTGCATGACAATTTCATACAAGTTTACGTGAATTCACTATGCACCATAACATATAAGTGTAGATATCCCAGACCGACAGTCCCGAATTTGTTGCGACTGTCTCGATTTTGGACTGGAAAAGGGCAGAATTTTTGTAAACTTGGCCAAATTGACTAAAATGTGCCTTCCCAAATGGGACTGGGCAGGGCGTAAAAATCCCTATGTTTCCAACGCTAATGGTGACAAAGTTACTTGAGATATAATGCTTTTTCTTCACCAGTTTTAATAATAATTAATAATACTGCCTGCTAGATAAACTGGATGTGATGCCCGTAGCAACTAATCAAATTCCAGACTCCATTCTAGAGAAGCCTTTTGTAAACCTAAGAAGCAATCTGATTGGTTGCTGTGGGCAACTTGACCCCCTTTCTGTTGAACTACTTATAAAAACAACCAATCACTGTACAGTTTTGATTTTTCAAGAGCGGTTTAAGAAATTAAAGCCAGGCTCTAATTGGTTGCTGTAAGCAACACAGCTAGTGTTATTGGTCAGACAGTTTGGCAGCACAAAGCCTTACTCCTTTTGTGTATATTTTCGTAATAAATGACACAATTAAAATGTAAGGAAATGTGGAAAACGCAGAATTAATTTTCCTTGTTTAATTCAAAACATTCTTGTTGGTCCAGAAAAAGCAAAGCAGAACATTACATCGAATGGACTGACGAGTTCCAGGGACCAAACTATACTCTAGATCTCACTGAACTGTCGCTATAGATAAATCTTTAACAGTGTCGGACGGTCATGAATCAATCTGATCACAGTATGAGAGAAATGGTGGAAATTAGTCAAAATTATGGCAAAGCTTGCCTTAGTTATCTCAAAGTATTACAACATTTTTGGTTTAATTGATGGCGGCCATGACAGTTTTTGCCGTGTATATGTTTTGGTCGTGCTCAGCAGTCGTATAGAGGTAATTCGGCAGAGGGTAGAGTTTTCCTCTTCTACTCGCTGCTTGGTATCGAAATACCATAGTATAGGCAAAGTGACCTGCTGGCAACTAGCTAGAATTACATTTTGGGGATGAAAAATTGTCCTAAATTTGGGCAGATAAGTTTAAATTGACAGATTCATTGGGTTACTGATTACAGTACAATAAAATATAATGGATATCCTGCCCTGACCAGTCCTGTCACTGCAGCTCTCCACCCGGTACTCCGCTCATTCCCTTCAGTCTTGTCTTATAGTTGTGAATGTCCTCTGACACTGGCTAGGCCTGGTCTAAAGGCTCATTCAGATGATCGATTTTCACGTACGAGTGCTACCCATTTTTTTGACGAAAATCACTCGTACCTGTGATAGTCCATGAAACCATCCACATGTCTGTGATCTTTTCCCGAGAGCTCCGCAGAAAATCACAGAGACATGTCCAATTTTTGAACAGAGGGTCAGACAGATCTTAATCAGCAATGAAAAAAATCAGACCGCACTTTGATAACATTCGAGTGTTGTCTGATTTTCATGGACTATCAGAATGAAGAATATGGAGATAATTTTATATTTTTTTATGTGGAAAAATCGGACATCTGAATGAGCCCTACGTCTCAGACAATCATGTAGGAAGGGACACACAAAACTGAACAGTCAGCAGTGGAAGATATTCCTAGATCCAAAAGGAGACCAAACGGATCGAGTGGAGAACCGGGCGGGGAGCTAACGGGTGAGGGCTGCCATTTTTCTGGATTCATGAGAAACGAATACAAAAATTTCAAAGAATTCATAATGAATTTGGTTCACATCAAATCGATTAGTTTAATCTCAGGACTTTTTACCCTTGAAATATAGCTGCCATAATTGGGTGTGATTTGGGAAGTTCTGGCTTCATGTGGAGCTTAGTTTGCCATTTTAGAGAAAATTTCTCATTTATTTTCAAGATTTTTTTATATATAAAGTTTTAATTTTCAAGAAGAAATTTTTGACAGCTATGGATCACCATTTCATACCATATTTACCTCCAGGAGATAAAATCTATGGGGACTATATTCATGTATTATCATGGCTTGCACAAAAATGACTGTAAGTAGTAGAGAATTAAAATCTGAATAAATTCTTTATTTTTCCTTTCTGCCTATGCAGGTTTCTCTGTTTGGGCAGAGTCACACTGGTGTAATTCTCCTGCGATAATCGCATCGCACTGCACGGACTGGCCATCACCTCTCCTGACCTGAGCATGACAGCATGATGGATTACTATGCAGCTGTCAAGCTCAGGTCAGGAGAGGTGACGGCCAGTGCGAGTTTTACAATCTGATTCTCAGACAAAAAAATACGGCAGTGTGACTCTGTCCTTTCTCTGCTGTCCTGCCCCTGTGGGGCTACTTTTACTCTCAGGCTATGTTCACACGTTCAGTATTTGGTCAGTATTTTACGTCAGTATTTGTAAGCCAAAACCAGGAGTAGAACATTCAGAGGAAAAGTACAATAGAGACACGTCACCTCTTCTGTATTTTTCACCCACTCCTGGATTTGGCTTTAAAAACTGATGCAAAACACTGACCAAATACGGAATGTGGGAACATGGCCTTAAAAGGGTTCTCCTGGATCAATGAAAAATTGGCTAAAAGCTGTAAATGCCATAAAAAAAGGAGTTTACTGAAGGCGTCCTTGCCATATTGGTACTCTTGTGAAGCTGAGCTACAGATTCATAGAAGTTCGTCAGTATACAGTACAAGCGCTCAATCAAGTTCACTAGTTAAAAAAATAAGTTATAAAAATCTAAAAAAATAAATATATAGTTTGACTCATCCCCAATTTACAATTAGAGAAATTAAAGATTAAAAAAAAAAAAACATTTTTGGTATTGTCCGACCATAAAAGTCTGACAGGGCAATATTTTAAATAATATGACCTGTCAGGTAAATGGCGTAAAAAAAAAATAAATAAATAAATAATCCTCTCCCCTCCTCTTAAACATTAAAAAAAAAAGCAATCAAAACTTCATATATAAAAAAAAAATGTCAGCTCAGCGTGCAAGTCTTAAAAAAAAAAGACTTCGCCAGGGAAAATAAAAAAGTGATGAGTCTCAGAAGAAGGCGACACAACACAAATTTTCTTTTTCAAAGCACAGAACTTTTCTAAGCCGCTAACATAATTAAAAAAAATATATACAAATTTTGGAATTGACATAGGGTCATTTTTACCAGACAATGAACATTGAAAATGACACCTACAATACAAAGGGGAATTGCACTTTTTTTTTAACCTTTTCACTTAATTTAGAATTTTCGTTCTGGATTTTTCAGTACATTGTATGGTAAAATAAATGGTGTCATTCAAAACTACTAATCATCCTGAAAAAAAAAAAAACCTTGTATGGCCATCTTGATGGAAAAATTTAAAATAAAGTTATGGCTCTTCGAAGAAAGGGAGTAAAAAATGAAAGTGCAAAAACTAAAATTGGCTGCATCCTTAAGGCATTACGGGATGATTCTTTTATGCCATATGCAGCTTTTAGCCAAATTTTTGGTTGACCATGGAATACCCCTTTAACCCACTTCTGATTGTTGACGTTCCTAGGGCTGGTTGTGCCTAGGAAAGTAGGAGCCTGTCACTACCGGTGTTAATATCAGCTGGGTCGGTGGTGCATGGGCTTGTTGTCAACCCTGTACACATCACCTGTGGCACATACCATGTCACGGCAGCATATCCTAGACCAATTTTAAGGAGCAGCAACTTTTTAAATTGACTTTAGAATCGAGGACTTGGAAATTACAAGACATCGCGTACAAGATCTTCTCTATACATAAGCTCGATCATTTCTTAACATTTTTCTAAAAAGCCCTCCGGCACAATGGAGCTCGGACTGATGAAGACATCACTCTTGTTTGTGGTCACTCTTGCCCGTATCTGGATTTAGTTCCCGTCCTATGTTTAGTAATAAAATATTCTTTTACATTACAATATTTCCAATCTTCTCTGGTTTAGTATCTGTGACACATGTCGTGGATCCTGGGGTGTCGGGACACATGTCGTGGATCCTGGGGTGTCTGGACACATGTCGTGGATCCTGGGGTGTCTGGACACATGTCGTGGATCCTGGGGTGTCTGGACACATGTCGTGGATCCTGGGGTGTCTGGACACATGTCGTGGATCCTGGGGTGTCTGGACACATGTCGTGGATCCTGGGGTGTCTGGATATATACAGCCTCCAGAGTGTCCTGCTTATTCCTCTGGCAAACAGACACAATTTGCATCTGGGCATGTAGAGTCAGGTATCGTTAACTGAAGAATAATTAGAAAAGGTCCTATTTTTGTCCTCCCGGATGGATTCAAAGAGGATTTTTTAATTATTTTATGTCAGTGAGAGCGAAGAAAGTGTCATTTTCCATTCAAGTGTTCTTGTAGCTGCTAATTAAAGTCCTTAGACTTTGCATCGTGGGCCAATTCATCAGCCAGAGCGGAGTTTTAGGCATTCAAGGTCATGTTACGTAACAGCCACTGCTGGGATCTGCTTCCGTTGCACTCCTTCATGGTGGGGACCATTTTATCGTCATCTGTCGGCTCGTCCAAGCACTGGTTGCTGTTTATATGTCTCAGGACAAAATGCTGCAGAGAAAAAAAAAGCAACAGATGCCTGTTAAATATTACATGAGATTAAATGCAGCAAACTCAAGAACAAAGCAAGTCAGAAAAAGCGCCAGAATAGTAGACATTTTAATACTGTCAATTAATCTCAAAATCTTCCATCTAACTGTTTCATGTGAATCAATATATCGATCTTTCAATTTTCTGACTTTTTTCTAGAGGGGTATACATAAATAGAGTTGAGCTAATTCTTCAATATTCGGTTCAAATTACAATCGTCGGCGAATATTGTTTTGGCCGAACGCCATTGGAGTCAATGGGTGTAGAAATGAGCAAATATGTTTGGAAACGATTGTTAAACATGAATAGGGCAGCAATATGGCCCAAATATGGCAAATTCGGATTCGGCAATCGTTTCCGAACATGTTCGCTCATCTTTATACATGAACAAGCTATTTGTGGGTTCTTCTAACCTACACACAGTGTCAGGTCGGCGCCGTTATACTGATTACAATGATACCTTGGTTGATTAAATCTGTCTTGTGGCTGGTCCTTAATCTTTATTTGCAGTTTTGTGTTAACGATATGCTCATGTCCTAAGGCGGGGCTGGGGTATGTCCTGCTCTGATTAGCTATTCATAATGCAGACTGCTGACAGGTCACTGATCCCTCACTGACCCGCCCCCTAGTTTGCATAATGAATACCATCACACACTGAATAAAAAAAACACGCTTCTGCAGGCAGCTGCCGGCTGTGGCACCTGTGCTGCAGCATAATCACATGTTTACTGTGCACTTAATCCCTTTTGCAGATTTACTTGAGCAAGGAAAAAAAAAAGTCATTTTGAAAATGGTGCCCAGGGCACCAGCACAGTAGCAGCTTTCGGTTTGTACAGAGAGCCGACAGCCGCTGTTGGGCAGGCGCCGCCATCTTACTGAAAAAAAAATGTCATCCACCAAGATAGCGCCGCTCGCGCATGCACAATAGCAGCTGTTAGCGATATCCGAGAGCTTCTACTGCGCAGGCATGGGCGGCGACATCTTGGAAGAGGACATTTCTTTTCTTCTTCAGCAAGAAGGAGCCAACGTCACCTGCGCAACAGCAGCTATCAGATCTCTGTACAAACCGATAGCTACTACTGCGCAGGCGCCCCGGGTGCAATGTTCAAAATCACTTTTTTAATTTTTTTTCCTCGCTCAAGTAAATCTGCAAAAGGGATTACGTGCACAGTAAACCTGCTATTATGCTGCAGCGCAGGTGCCACAGCCGGCACCTGCTTGCAGAAGCGTATTTTTTTTTATTCAGTATGTGATGGTATTCATTATGCAAACTAGGGGGCGGGTCGGTGAGGGAGCAGTGACCTGTCAGCAGTCTGCATTATGAATAGCTAATCAGTGCACCACATACCCCAGCCCTGCCTTATGGCACGAGCATATCATTAACACATAACTGCAAATAAAGATTAAGAAACAGCCACAAGACAGATTTCATCAACCAAGGTATCATTGTAATCAGTATAACATCGCTGACCTGACACTGTCTGTAGGTTACTGTGCACAATCCTGCTGATAGGTTCACTTTAATTGTCTATTGCAAAAAACAACATACCGTATGTTCAATTTGCAAATCAATTAACCAATTTATCCCAAAATCTAAATATACTCACTTAAAGGACCTTTCATTTGCCATAAATATACATTTTTTTTACCTGGTGAAAATGCCGCCGTTCTCTTGAATCCGGTGTTATTTTTATTTTGTTCCTGACCTGTATGAAAATCTAGTTTTTTTAAGCCAAGCTGGTGGACGCTTCAACTCTACTCTTTGGTTGTCTTCTTGAAGACCACACCCACTTGGCTAAAAAGACTAGCTGTATTTACTGTGAAGAGAGGGTCATATCTCAGGAATGGAGAGTCGCAAGAAACCAATGCCGGATTTGGAAAAGCAGAAATGACATACTAAGGCCTCATTCACACATCCGTGTTGCACGTCTATGTTTTTTTCACAGATCGAAAACATACCCACTGTAGTCTATTGTGTTATTCACAGGTCCATGTTCTTACAAGGGGCATGTGTCTGTGAAAAACTCACGGAGACCTGTCCATTTTTCTCTGGTATAACAGAAAAAAAGGGCTAATACAAGTCTATGGGTCCGTGAGAAATACGTACAGCACACGGACGGCTTCATTGTACAGTCCGCGTGGTTTCCGTATTTAACCATGAAAAGTAATGGAGAAGCTTTGCAATTTATTCATCCACCAGTAAAAAAAAAAAAAACACTGATGACACTAATAGTAAAAACAGACATGGATCGTACACTGATCTAAAACACTGATGACACCGGTACATATTTTATCACAGATGTGTGAATGAGGCCTCACCGTTCTCCAAAATGACAAGCCCACATATCAGCAAATGGGACAAATTCATTTTTCAGCAATATTACTATGTGAAAACCTGATAAATACAAGCATGAGCTTCACAAGACATAGAATATATCCCTGGAAAATATACAGTAATTCAATCATATAGCCTGCATTCCCTTTAATTTTTTTTTTTTTTACTAAAATCGAACATAGTATATTTTTTTCAAAAGTGTAATATGACGACAACCATAGCAGCTCCCATAGATTGTGATTGAGCTTTGTTTAATTGTAAATGATAAGCAGCATAAGAACATGGTAAAAAAAAAAACTACAGCTGTTTCGCATAGTACAACGCTTCTTCAGGGTCTTGAATGCGAAATGGCCATAGGCTTTTCTACCATGTTCTTATGCTGCTGATTAAATGAAATGCGGTACATTTTTCTAATGTTTTGGTGAGTGTAGTGGCTTTCTGATCACTGATAATACATGGATTTATAGTCTTGTTCAGTGCCACTGACTGAGCATCACCTATAAAACTACAGTGGGTCCAGAAGCACTTGAGTGTGGACTTGAGTTCTATGAGGCAGAGCAGTGCCAGACTTCTCTTATTGCGTCCAGTAATGAAATGATACAAGAGCACATTTCCTAAATTGTAGTATTGGAGTACTATCTAAAAGGCCTGTCAACAACTAAATTGTTTTAAGAAAAATTTCTGTAAGCTTTTCTCATTTTGCACAGTTTGTGGAGCAAGGCCATCAACTGTTTAAGGGAAGGATCTTTATCTATACCATCTAGGTGTACAATCCACCATTCAGGAGTTAGAACAACTGGGTTGCAAGCACTTAGGGTTGGCTGCCAAGAGTAGCTCTATTGGCTCAATGGAAAAATCTTTTGATGGGCTCAGAATTTAAAATAACAATGGCACCCAAAGATTCAGATGAAGACATCTCATTTGGATGAAACTTTGGTATTTTTTCTTATACAATGAACTACAAATAACTAGAGATGAGAGAATTTATTCTCAAAACCATGGTCCAGTTGCTACAAGGTCCTTGGCCACCGGGCAGGAGCTCTGCAAACGCTCTCCTAATTTCTGGCATCCTCAGGGTCTCTTCTGAATAGTAAAAACATGCAAAACACAAGCCGCGGAGACACCATCACATGTTTCTCAACGCAAGCAATGACTAGCCAGGTCTTTCCCCGGGAAGGAACAACCACGGGAAGGGCAGTCTCCAATGAAGGAAACCACCTATGCCAAAACATGGTATCCATCTGGCTAGTCATTGCTTGCGTTGAGAAACATGTGATGGTGTCTCCGCGGCTTGTGTTTTGCATGTTTTTACATATTTCCCATAAGAGATGGGGGCAGTGCTCTAGAATCACTGCGTTGAGAAACATGTGATGGTGTCTCCGCAGTGTTGGATGTTGATCTCCATGAGTTCATTCATCCTCATTTTTCACAGTCTTCTGAATAGTAGGCTCAGCATGACATCATATGTGTATCATGCTACATTGAATTCATTACATCAGGCCTAGAAATCAGAAAGGCACCGAGAATTCTGGCAGGTAAGAGGCAATTCGCATGGGCTCTTGGGCTACTGATATTGTCAATGGGCCAAGGTCCTGAGACTCAATTTGCTCAACCCTACAAAGTTCTTGATGATTTTTTTTGTCCCGAGTTTACAATGATAGCAACAAAAAGAGGATATTCTGACTAGAATAAGATAAATTCTTCCCACACACTTCTGATGAAAGTTAGCTGAATGCACCATTCTCTGCAGAACTGTGGCCAACTATCTGGTGTGCATGGGAACCTCCAAACTCTCATCCAATAGGTGCTGTCAGGGGAAAGAACCATCATGCAGTTGGATTTTCAATGTTTCATTTGTTTTTCATGGAGATAAGTTGTTACTGGAGGTGTCTGGCGGCAGCTTTTTCCCCTATCCCCTTTGCAAATGAGAATTCTCAGTTGAGTTTAGCGCTCATATATATGGGGGACTTGGGAGAGATTGCTGTTGGCCGGAAAAACATACCGGTGGTGACATCTAGCTCATATGTTTGGCCACCTTAAGTCTAAGGTACTCCAGGGACATGTTGGAACCCTGCTGAAACGATACATGCCAATTCTCCTTGCACGTCTGGGTGGCTCCTGGATAAAGGGAAGACTTCTCGTGCAAGTAAGTTTACCAACACATTGCCGCAAAACCTCACCAAAAGAGGCTTCCTATTTGTAGGTCTGGGATTAGAGACAAGTAACGATCCCGAATTTCATTTTTACCAGATTTGGTTCTGTTCAAATTAAACCTGTCTGAAACGAAAGTGTCCCACTTGCTGTTATTAGTGTCCAGAGCATAATAAATGAAGGCGAAGGCTGTCATAGAAATATTAGCAGGGAATCGTATAAAGTGACATGCAATGCTCCCATGAAGAATTTTGTAGAGTTAGCGGAATATTATATTAAATACACAAGCAAAAGAGTCTGCTTATAGGCAGTCGGCCTTTATCAGCTGTGAAACCATCAAGGGCTATAGAAAATGTGCTGATTGTGGTGGTTTTGACGATCTCTCTTCACGATCAGTCTAGATAGTGATAAGTAACATTCTGATGACAGACATGAGCCATGAGACATGCAGACAGGAACTGATATACTTAGGTGACTATGGATGTGTCTAAAGGATCTTCAGGCCTCGAAACTGTGAACCATTCCTGGATCATGCTACTTGGAAATTTATCAAAACTGCCTTTTGCTAATAGGAACTTACATAAGCTACTAAAAATGGCTAAGGAAATCACTGCTTTTATGTACTCAAAGATGTTCCAGAAAGACAATTTCCAAACTTTGCTGTTTTTTTTCCCCAAAGGTGAAAAAAAAATGATTTTACAAAAATTAAAATTCCCAAGTCCTATACAAACAATGTGCAGAACTCAGTATAAAGATGAATACAAATACCATTTATTGATACATGATTAAAAGAATACACTAGATAAGAAGATAACCTCCCTTGCTTGGAATTTATTTAGCAAAAAATATATGAATACAAGTGACACATTGTATTGGAGATGGTTTCTCAGAATATTCAAGAGACCAAAGTTTGCAATGCATAAAGGAATATATTAAAAAAAACTATAGAAGTGGGGAAGACTTATAAAGAACATAGAGTAAAAACATAGTGGCAGTGGCTCACATAACTGAAACGCAGCCAACTCGCGTTTCACCTCAAGCTTCATCAGGGGATATTTTTTTCTGCGTATCTATCTCCAATGCAGAGTGTCACTACTGGTATATATATATATTTTACTAAATAAATTCCATGAACGGTAGACTTTCTGCTCATCTAGTTGATAAATGACTTTGTCTCTAGTATTTCTAAAATTCCAAGTTGCCTTAAAAAATGTGTTTTCTTATCCCAGTCTTAAAGGGAATCTGTGACCTATTTTTTCAACTATAAGCTGCGGCCACCACCATCAGGGGCTTATCTACAGAATTCTGTAATGCTGTAGATAAGCCCCCGATGTAACCTGAAAGAGAAGAAAAATGAGTTATATTATACTCACCCAGGGGCGGTCTGGTCTGGTCCGGGTCCGATGGTTGTCGTGGTCCGGTCCGGCACCTCCCATCTTCTAGCAATGACGTCCTCTTCTTCACTGTTGAGGGCATAGCAGAGTACTGCAGTGCGCAGGCGCCGGGAAAGGTCAGAGAAGTCCAGCGCACTGGAGTATTCTGCTCTGCCCTCAACAGAGCAGAGCAGTGCGCCTGCGCCGGAGCCGCGACAGGAAGCAAAGAAGAGGACGTCATCGCTAGAAGATGGGAGGTGCCGGACTTGACCACGACAACCATCGGACCCGGACCGCCCCTGGGTGAGTATAATATAACTTGTTTTCCTTCTCTTTCAGGTTACATCTGGGGCTTATCTACAGCATTACAGAACGCTGTAGATAAGCCCCTGATGGCGGTGGCCGCATCATATAGTCGAAAAAAATAGGTGATAGATTCCCCTTAACAAAAACACTTATGATGTTCATCTCCTGCCAGCCAGTTTTGTGATAGAGTACATCATTTGGTTCCAAAATGAAATGTATACATCAGCTGAGCAATTCTGATGTGAACATCAACATTACGTCCCCGAAGATATCAGCAGGAGTAGTTTTGTCATTGGGGTAGAAGAGTAAAAATTTGGATTAAATTGAACTGATTTATCTGAGAGTTACAAAAATTCCCATGTTGGTAAAAAAAATGAGAATGAAAAATGAATTAATAAAATATGTACAATATCTTCGCTAGAGCAATTTATTGATTTTGCATTTTTGAGTTATTTGCAGATCCACAGTTCAAACTCAGGGATGTCTTAAGGGATGCATTATATTATCGTCAATATATTATACCAACCTCATAAAACTTTCATAGAAAGTAATCAGTGGGACTGTAAAAAACATTTCTAATAACCTCCAGTCTGGTATAATTCCTCATTATCCAGGCTTGCCGGCTGTTGCCGTTACAGTATTCCACAGTAGGGCCAAATGTGCCATCCTCTATTTGGCTTAAAGTCAAACATGATTGGGTTATGATATGGAGAAATGAATGGGTCTGTGCAACAGAAAGAGACAAGTCAAAGCAAAAAACTCATGAATAATAAATGATATAGTGAAAGTAATGTTCACCAACACATAGTACAGTAGATGTAACGCAGAAAGTTGGAGGCAAAGACGTACAAGGCTCAAATAGAGGAAAGATCACAACAAATATATTGTGGATTGTTGATGTCTTTTCGGAATGTTTTTTTAAGTATAAACATATTAAGACGTGTTGGAGGCAATAATATGTAATTAGTATTTTTATCCATTTATACATGGGCATTGTAATTAAAAATGGAAGGGAAATGTATTTAAATTAATGATCCCTCCTCCCTTTCCAGGAATAAGGTGAGACAAGTCTTAAATTGATATTCAAATCACCAGACTGATTTTCTTTGGTTATTTTACTGTCAATAATGAACCCGGTGGATGATGGATTGTGACCCTTTCCATCTGATGCATGGTATGAAGTTTTTATACCTCCCCAACTATCAAGAGTAATTTATAATACTAGTGTTTTCTCGTGTTGTGAGGTTTATTTGGGCCCCCCCCAGGGCCCAAGTGTGAAAGCCATGCTCTGCGCATCCTATGCTTTCTGTGTACTGTATCAGACACAATAGAAGAATACTAATGATCACTGATGACATCACATGTAAGCCTGGGGTCTACAAAGTGCATGGCAGTCGGGGTAAGTTATAAACAATGGTGGATTGTAAAAAAAAACCTTAGACATAGTCATGGATTATCCTCTTTTTCGGAGCTCCCCTGAGTATTCTATTTTTTTTTGTTTTTAAATCTGCCATACGGTTCCAGAGATATGGACATTTTTACTTAGTGCTAGTTTGTAACTAGGGATGGCTCACAGGATAATTATGCAGAGCAGCTTAAATTCACGCCCCAGAGGATCCGGTAAGAAATGCCCATTGGTATAAAGTATAAAAAGTAGCACTAAATGAAAAGGCCATTATTTCTATAATACCGTACGTCTGAGGAGATGAGGTGCCAAGGATGAAACAGTGTCAGATTCGAAATAAAATGTATGTGCGACTGTATTTCCAGCTCTTTAAAAAGATAATACGAATGATATCACCTGAAGCTCTATACCAAAGAAAAAGACAAAAAGGACCCCATCAATATTATCTAGAGTTTATCTTAGCTCTTGAAGCACTCCCTCTCTCTCTGTATATATATATATATATATATATATATATATATACTGCTCAAAAAAATAAAAGGAACACTGAAATACCACATCCTAGATATCACTGAATGAAATATTCCAGTTGCAAATCTTTATTCATTACATAGTGGAATGTATTGAGAACAATAAAACATGAAAATGATCAATGTAAATCAAAACTAATATCCCATGGACGTCTGGATTTGGAATGATACTCAAAATCAAAGTGGAAAATCAAATTACAGGCTGATCCAACTTCAGTGGAAATGCCCCAAGGCTAGGAAATGATGCTCAGTAGTGTGTGTAGCCTCCACGTGCCTGTATGACCTCCCTACTGTACAACGCTTGGGCATGCTCCTGATGAGGAGGCGGATGTTCTCCTGAGGGATCTCCTCACAGACCTGGATTAAAGCATCAGTCAACTCCTGGAGAGTCTGTGGTGCAACATAGCGTTGGAGGATGGAACGAGACATGATGTCCAATATGTGCTTGATTGGAATCAGGTCTGGGTAACAGGCGGGCCAGTCCATAGCATCACTTCCTTCATCATGCAGAAACTGCTGACACACTTCAGCCACATGAGGCCTAGCATTGTCCTGCATCAGAAGGAACCTAGGGCCCACTGCATCTGAGGATCTCATCTCGGTACCTAATGGAAGTCAGGGTACCTCTGGCTATCACATGAAAGGCTGCCCGGCCCTCTAAAGAAATGCTTCTCCATACCATTACTGACCCACTGCCAAACCGGCGGTCATGCTGGAGGATGTTGCAGGCAGCAGAACATTCTCCATGGCGGCTCCACACTCTGTCACATATGCTCAGTGTGAACCTGCTCTCATCCATGAAGATCACAGAGCGCTAATGTCGAATCTGCCAACCTTGCTGCTCACTGGCAAATTCCAATTGCTCTGCGCGGTGTTGGGCTGACCCGGGAGACTAGGCGACAATGATGAGAGCTGCTAGGAACAGTGCTAACTGTACTGCTTTTCCCAGGCACCGGTACGTGTCCTCCTGATGACACACAGATGTCATCCGAGTGTCATTAGTGTGCTCGTGTGCAAGATGCTTCGGGGACTGTGCTGCCGGAAAAAAACGGACATGTTTTCGTATTTTGCACAAGGGCACATGGTCCATGTGAGTAAATGTACATGTGCGCAGACCCATAGATTATAATGGGTCTATATGTGTAAGTGTCTCCGGTACGTGTGGAAACTGTCACCACATGTACCGGAGACACTGACATGTGAAAGAGGTGTAAGAGGGCTTGGGGGGTCTTTTTAGTGCTGAGGTCTTGTTTTTAATGGTGTCCATGCTGTTTCTGATGCCTTTTATTGTATTTTTTGTGGGAGTTGCAAAGACTTTTTCTTTTATGACATTACCCATTTGGGTTAAACTATATTGTATTTTCACAGATTGGACTTTTAGGGTATGTGAAGACGATCAGTAAACGCTGTGGGTTGGACGATGCGTACTTCTGTAGTGTCCAGATGTTACAGCTTAGTGGATGGGATTTTAAGAAAGAGAAGTTTCTGGGTCCAGTGAGAACAGAACAAATGTACAGCTGGATGATTTCTAATAATCTCCAGGAATTAGCTGGAGCATTTCTTTATTTATAGGCTTCAGAAACATAAAGAGTTTTATACAGAAATGTAGGCATTTCTTTCATGATAGAAAAATTCACAGCTAATTCACAATATTTAGAGCTAAGAATAATTTTTGACAATTGGGTTTCCTTAAAAATTCTGGAACCTTTGAATTTTACAGGTTCTTTGTTTCCGTGCACCTTCAACTTTGATTTGGTCTGTTATCAAAAATCAGCTTAGAAGAGCACAAAAAAGCATAGATAAGAGTTACAAACTGACCAGCAGAATGAGCTCACTGACTGATTCTTAGTTGACCTATTCTGCAGCCAGCATTATACAGTGCAACACAGAGGCTGTAGAAGACAAACGGTGCAACATTTTTAATGCAACCCAACTACAAAAATGATTTTTAGCCAAAAATACAAGCATTTAAATAAGAAAAGAATGCTGGGTAACTCGACCGGTTCCTCTCCAAAAGTACTGGATTTGCTGTTCCATCTGTTGCTTTTGCACTGGGTTTTATATGTTTCTCTGATTTATGGATTTTTTTTCTGAGTTATATTTTTGCATTTTCACACAATGTTGGAGATGGGTAAAATTGTTGAGTTGCTTGTTGCTGCCAGGTTAATATCTATGGTTATAGGACACGGTGGCAGTCGGAGGTTTAGTCATGCATGCTGTACAGAAATACAATGGTTTATACTAATCTAGATTTAGCAATATTACAAAAATGTCTTACCTCAAAATTATATTCCCATTTACCCGCATACTGACAAAAAGGAAAAACACACAAGAATGAATCACATAACATACGGTTTAATATGGCAATGTATGAGACTGCAGCTTCTTACACTATACAGACTCAGGCCGGATTAGGAAGAACAGGTAACGGGACATACCGCCCGTAGTAGCCAGTCAGATTCTGTTCTACTTGCACTAGATTTTATAATGTCACAGTAAAGAATGAGCACAACGCCTACGACCCAATCAAACATCACAGATCAAGCAGGACTGTCCCGCTGTCTCAGGAGATCAGGATTATGTCCCGACTTCAATTATACAGAACACCTCCACCATTCCTGCGCCCTCCTGTATTTTCTCATTTCTTTCTTTGACACAAGAATTTGATGCAGCTTTTCCTAGGATGCAAACTCAACTAGTGATGGGCGAACCCGTAGATGTTTTCCGGTCCGGAGGGTTCGGCCAAATATTTTTAAAAAGTTCGGTTTGGGTACCAAAATAGTAATTGAACTCGAACCTGAGCCTGGTCCCTATTCAATTGAATAGGGGCCTCGAACATCCGGCGCTTCTCATGCTGTCATCTGTGTGACATCGATAGAAACACTGGCTCTGATTGGCGGTAACCTTTCAAGTTACCGCCGGTCAGAGCGCTGCAATTCCCACATTGTCATACAGATGACAGCATGTTAGTTAGCAGCTGTGACCGACGGTGAAAAGGTTAACAACAGTCACAGGCATCGCCTGATGAGAGTACTACTATAAGACGCCACCATTACGAACCCCATAGTCAGATTGTAATAAAAAAGACACAGACAAAATAATGTCCTTTATTTGAAATAAAACTACCCACCCTCTTTTACCCATTTATTTTCAGAAATTAACAAAAACACCATATTCCTCACCTGTCGGACGATAATCCATATGTCCCACGATGCACTCTAACTCTGCTACATCTGGACTTCATGGTTGGGCAGTGGCATGATGCGACTTCTCAGCTGTGAATCCAGGAGAACACTGAGCTGAGCCTGAAAATTTAGCTACAGCACGGAGCGGTGACGTTAATAAGGAGGGCGGAGTTCATAGTCGATGAACTGCGGTGACCTCACTGAAGTCAGCACTCGTGAGAAAATTCTCGACAATTAACTCCGCTCATCTTATTGAGGTCACTGCTCGGCGCTGCAGCTCAGTGTCTCAAGGATTCACGGGTGAGCAGTCACATCATGCCACTAATCAGCCACAAAATTCAGATGTAACTTTTTGCAGTGCTGCCTTCCTCTTTTTTGGTTACATAGATAGATATTCCATCACAATTTCATATAATGTTTGGTCTTCCTCTGCAGTAGAGCCACTTAGAAAATTGTGGAAAAGCCATCACTTTACCTTTCACCAGAAAATTTGAGCATTTATAGAAAATGAAAAATAAACCCTTGAATCCCCTTGTAGTTACAACATTGTTATGTAAATGGACCCCATCTATGGGCTGTTTGGTCTACAGCCGGCGGTGCTTTCCTATCCCGGTGTAACTGTATAGCCTGGGGGTTGTAGTCTGTCATATGGCGCTTGTGTGTAATTCAGCGACTGCTTCAATTACTAGAGTTCATTAATATAATCTGCAGAATAATAAATAATTAATGCTGAAATGTTGATTAAATATTAACCTGTACCTGTCATTTCCTAATGTGCTGAGCTTACGGAGGCTGCATCGCCGCTGTGGGATCTGTGAGGAGTGTAAGGTTTATACCCCTGAATTCAAAGACTAGATATCATTAATACTGCTTATCTAAATACAATGGAACGGGACTGTAAAAATTCAACCTGATAGATTGCTGTTTACCCCCAAAATAAAAAATATAGTATCCCTGAATTCAGAGGGAGTCTTGTGTAATGTCTATCTACTTGCCATCTGTATACCAGCACTGTACACAAAGGAGCCACGTCGGCTCTTCTCACGTGTCTGTTTTTAGTAAATATCTGTATTTCCTATTAAATAACAATCCTGCGTACGTTTGTGTTGTTCCCTATTATTCCTCCTGGAAGTATTTGAATTATTTAAAAAAAAAAGTTGCATAACCGTAAAAATAAATCTTGGACCCTCTGACTGCTAACTCACTATAGACCCTCGCTCCAAACGTAACATCCAGTCATGACCACCACTCCCGGAGGACGGCAGTGTCCGTTTTTCCCAAGCCGGGGGTCCCCTCACACTTTATTTAGCAATCTCTACCAACCGGACCCCAATGAGACTTAGTAGTCAGCTGAAGCCAGGCTTCTCTGGATGGAGGGAGTTCCTTCCCTCCAAAGTTCTCAAGTTGACTTTTGATTTTTCTATTGACAGCTTACTAAAAAATCACGGACAGTCTTTAGATTTTACAGACACATTGAAACATGCACTGTGTCCAAAGCGCTGCTTGTTCCAGATCGTGGGCACAAGGCGTTAATATAGGAAGAGCTGGAAAAGACAAAGATAGATACAGTAGATAGATAGATACATGGGGCGGATATATAGCCGGTGCAGCAGCATCGGGGTCCGGAGGTGGAGAGGGGAACTTGCAGGGAGGTAATAATGTGGGCAATCTGGCCTGTTGCTCCGAGCCGGAGACTCCGTGGAGCCCATGGCCAGATTGCCCTCATATTGTGCTGTGGTAGGGAGCAATCCCTGCAGCTCCGCTGCCTACAGGAGAAAATGGCAGCGGAGCTGCAGGATCCTGTCCTCGGCTTCCTGCCAAGTGCTTCCTCAGTGACACAGGCGCATGCAAATTGATGACGTCAGCATGTAGGCGGCGCACCTATGTCATTTAGAAAGATGGCGACGAAGAAATAAAAGATGTTGTGGGGGAATGGACGGAGAGGTGACTGTGTTTTTTTTCCAAAACACTGGGGAGAGAGCAATGGTGAGAGTGGGGAGAAGACAATGATGGGAGAGGGGAGAGGACAATGATGGGAGTGGGGAGAGGACAATTATCGGAGTGGGGAGAAGACAATGATGGGAGTGGGGAGAGGACAATGATGGGAGTGGGGAGAGGACAATGATGGGAGTGGGGAGAGGACAATGATGGGAGTGGGGAGAGGACAATGATGGGAGTGGGGAGAGGACAATGATGGGAGTGGGGAGAATACAATGATGGGAGTGGGGAGAAGACAATGATGGGAGTGGGGAGAAGACAATGATGGGAGTGGGGAGAGGACAATGATGGGAGTGGGGAGAGGACAATGATGGGAGTGGGGAGAAGACAATGATGGGAGAGGGGAGAAGACAATGATGGGAGAGGGGAGAGGACAATGATGGGAGAGGGGAGAGGACAATGATGGGAGTGGGGAGAAGACAATGATGGGAGTGGGGAGAAGACAATGATGGGAGTGGGGAGAGAACAATGATGGGAGTGGGGAGAGGACAATGATGGGAGTGGGGAGAGGACAATGATGGGAGTGGGGAGAGGACAATGATGGGAGTGGGGAGAAGACAATGATGGGAGTGGGGAGAAGACAATGATGGGAGAGGGGAGAGGACAATGATGGGAGTGGGGAGAGGACAATTATCGGAGTGGGGAGAAGACAATGATGGGAGTGGGGAGATGACAATGATGGGAGTGGGGAGAAGACAATGATGGGAGTGGGGAGAAGACAATGATGGGAGTGGGGAGAAAACAATGATGGGAGTGGGGAGAAGACAATGATGGGAGTGGGGAGAAAACAATGATGGGAGTGGGGAGTAGACAATGATGGGAGTGGGGAGAAGACAATGATGGGAGTGGGGAGAGGAAAATGATGGGAGTGGGGAGAGGACAATGATGGGAGTGGGGAGAGGACAATGATGGGAGTGGGAAGACAATGGATGTGGTGTGGTGGTGAGAACAATGAGGGATGTGGGGGATTGGAATGGGAGTAAGGGGGAGTTATAAATGATAGATAGATAATAGATTGATAGATAGATAGATAGATGATAATAGATAGACATATAGATAGATGATAGATAATAGGTAGATAGATAATAGATAGATAGATAATAGATAGATAATAGATGTTAGATGGATACTAGATGATAGATAGATAGATAGATAGACAGATAGACAGATAGATAGATAATAGATAGATAGAGAGATAGGTAAATAGATAATAGATAGATAGATAATAGATAGATAGATGATAGATAATAGATAGATGATTGATAGATAGATGATAGATAGATAGATAATAGATAAAGATATATAGATGATAGATAGATAGACAGGCCTGAATATATAGAGTGGTTGGGAGCGGCCTCTTAGTGCCCTATATTGGGGTACGTGCCCCCTGTGTCCTCCCTAGAATCTGGCGGTGTACAGATGATGCATTTGTGCTATTTCAAGTGATATTTCCCTTTTTCTTTGCTGCACATCCTAGATATAAACCTTTGCTGCCTCTTACATACAGTATATGGATTGTCATCTATGATCCAGAATATACACTATACTCTACTCTTGACGTCGACTCTTCTATCCAGCCAAACACACAGTTGGCGATCCTGAGAGACCGTCTAATTAGGCCGGTACAGAGAAGGCGCCCGGAGCCGCCGTGTATTTTTATTTAGCTCCATTTATCTCCTGTGGAAATTCTCTCTCTGTAGCTGCTGATGAATGGACATTTCAGATGTCATGTCACTGTTCACATCTCAGTGCTTACTGCTGAGTCAGGATCGTCTGCAGCTACATTTACCACTTACATAAAGCTGGCGCCCAACACTCGTGAAAGCTTTCATAATAGCGCCATCTAATGGTGAGATTCTTTATAGCACACAGTGCAATTAATGTAGAAGAGGAATATCCTGCTCACCCCATCACACATAACTATTACAGTAGGTTATAAAGATTTTACTTCCAGCTTTCTACCAGAGTGAAAGGTCGGAAGATTTTATATCGACCAATAATGGCAATTATATATACAAATCTTTATCAATATACAGTATCTCCTGGCGTTATATACCTGTAATAGCCACATACAGTTACCTATTCATATGTTCTTTATGTGATTATGCTGTAATGGCAAATTCAGAGGTTTTCTCATTTTTTCAAGAAACAAGTAGGATCCCTCTTATGCATTATTTTATACATTTTCTTGTTTTGTATATGTTATATACGCACATTTTACATATTTTAACCTTCACTACTATTGCAGTCATTGAGTGTCTAAACAATACCCCCTTTACAATGCATAAATATACCCCTATATAATATACAGAAAATACCACCGCACAATGCATAAAAATACCACCGCACAATGCATAAAAATACCACCGCACAATGCATAAAAATACCACCGCACAATGCATAAAAATACCACCGCACAATGCATTAAAAAATATCCTCATACAATTTGTAAAAAATACCCCAATGAAAAACTGCTGTCCAAGTCATAAAAATATTGACATGCAATGCATCAACAATAATCTCATACAGTGCATAAAATTAACTCCTCACCAGGCATAAAAATACTGCCATACATTAGATAAAAAGTTCTCCCATGCCATGCCTAAAAATACCACCGCACAATGCATAAAAATATCACCACACAATGCATTAAAAGTATCTCCATACAATGCATAATAAATACATACTGTATGTATAGTGCATTAAATAATAACCCCTTTAAGATGCAGAAATATACCCCCAGTGAAAAACTGCTGTCCAAGTCATAAAAATATTACAACACAATGCATACAATGTCTAAAAATACATAGAAAATACCCCCATCCAATTAATAAAAAATATTACCATAAAAGGCATTACAAATAATCCCATGCAATTTACTTCTCACCAGATATTGAAAAAATACTACCATACATTAAAAAAATAATACCGCCATGTTATTCATAAACGTACCCCCATACCATACGTAAAAAATATTTCCATGCTATGCATTGGAAATATGCATAATGCATTAAAATACATGTATACCCCCATGTGATGCAGAAAGATGCATAAAAATACCTTAATTACAAAAAAAAGATTCAAGTCATAAGACATGTTGCTGTAACATGTATAGATAAAAAAAATTAAGTGCATACAAATAACTCCATATAATGCATAAAAATACCTTCATACAATGAATAAATGAATAAAAAATACCGCCAAGTAATGCATAAAAAAACACCAATAGGAAAATACCGCCATACAATGATTGAAAATATTACCAATACTATATGCATTGGTCACCGTGATAGCCACAAACAGCAGCATACTGTACAAAGTTTTTCTGGTTCTGATGGCAGCAAAAAGTGTGAATATACAGTCTATAGACCCTAATAAGCTTCTGATTAGATCTTGGAGCAGAGAAACATCTGCCGCGTGCACTAAATCTATACCGATGGAGATACACGGTAACGAGCACCTTGCATTTTTATGTAATAATTGATTTGGTTTTAATGAGTCATCCGGGATTTGGATTGCACTGATTCTTGTTCCTGGTGCTTTCCTCATGGGAGAAAGAAGCAGCAATACGACACCGCCACCATCCCGGGGAATGCACGTTGTATCTGTATTATTTATCATAAAGGGATGTATTATTTATTCCTGTATGTGAGCTGCGCGCTGGGTGTAATAAACTGACTTCTGTCCATCGATATAATGGTCGGAGAGTAAAACTTTAGTGTTTGCAGTTTCCACTCTGGAGATTATAGGTTAGAAGTGTCCACCAATTTATAAGCTGCGGACCACAGCTTGTACTGCATCGGAGAATTCCAGTGATCAGATCTGTAGGGTGACCTGGAGGTAAGTGTTCAATTCTTCTGCAGCGCCACCACTGGTAAAATAAAGTATTGCGCAACTCACTTTCAAATTAACAATTCAGTTACTAAGAAGGTATGACCTTCCAAAGGATCGATAATATCAGGATCAGTGGTGGTCCGACTGATGGGACGTACGGGGGTCCAGTTTTAATTACTCGGCAATCTATCACGTAGAGGGCCATTCTATTTAAACACCGCTCCTTTGTTCTCACTGGGGTCCCAAAGAATAAACTACAAAATGAAAAATTTTGCTGTCAAATTTTCGTTCTCACCTTCTAAGAGCTAGAACTGTTTAATTCTTCAGTAGTGATGAGCGAAGCCGAACTTAAAACTAACTGTCCGGTGGTAAACGCCGAGCGC
The DNA here is from genome assembly GCF_039654945.1 of Dendrobates tinctorius. NCBI lineage: Eukaryota > Metazoa > Chordata > Amphibia > Anura > Dendrobatidae > Dendrobates > Dendrobates tinctorius. Next base: position 26,603,002 of record NW_027361810.1, on the reverse strand, counting down.
CGAACTTCTCCCGGGAATCTGTTGCAGTGTTTAGAATTCCGAGGGAAGTCCATGAGCAAGAGAGAAAGGGAGAAACCCAAAGTCTGAGTCTGCATTGTTTTAATTGGGGTTCTGGTTTAAGTTTGGGTACAGTACTTTAACCGAACTTTGGAATAAAGGGGTCAAGTACCAGAACCCGAAATTCCATGAGTCTGCACATCCCTATTCTTCAGTCAATAGAGTTGAACGATGGTTTGTTTTTTTATGCTGAATGAGCTGTCATTTTTACTTCATTTTTGACTCCATACGACTTTCTTTTCTTTTTATTCCATTTTTTTTGAAAGGCAAGTGACCCTTTGCCATTTTTTTTTTGCATTCACTGTATGGGACCCACATTATAATATTATAAAATTGCATGCGGTGCTGTCAAATGTGTAAATTTTGTAATTATTTTTTACAGGGCCGAGTGATAGGTCCAATGGGCACTGGCACTCTCCCTGCCTGCAAGCTACTACTAGGGGCAGTATATGAGCTTACTATACTTGTATACATTAAAGGGCTTGTCCGGGACTTTAATATTGATGAGGTATCCTTAGGATAGGCCATCAATGTCTGATCAGTGGAGGTGCGACACCCCCACCAATCAACTTTTCCTGGTGTTGACGGTGACCAGAACTGCTCAGTTATGGAGTTGCACAGCTCCATTGACTGTATAGTGGCCACTCAAAGTAATGGGGGGGGGGCAGTAGATGTGCAGTACCTGACTGCGGTCACTATTCCATCGATGGCGCTCTGCTGCTCCATAACTGAGCAGTTCCAGTCTCCGCCGACCGCGGCAACAGCTGATTGTCTGGATTACCAGGTGTTATCCCACACCAATGAGACATATTAATAGTAATTGATCACCTATCCTAAGCATTGGCCATCAGTGTCAACATCCCGGACAACCCCTTTAAATTAAATAAACACCATGCTTTCCCTATTGATAGTTAACGGCACCCAGACATTTATCAATGCATCAGAAAAGCAGAATCAGCACTAAAACGAGGACATTAAAGGGGTGGTCCAAAACTAACACGGATTTAATTTTTGGGGCATTGATAAATATTTTTTTTATTTATGCACCCATGAGCTTAAACATAAGTGCATAAAGCAAATTACCAACACCTTATAATATTAGCTCTATAAGTCTAATAGAAACACGTCACCTCTTCTGGATTTATCACCCACTGCTGGTTTCGGCTTACAAATACTGATGTAAAATACTGACGAATACTGAATGTGTGAACGAGGCCTTAAGGGGTTGTTAAATTAGATAATAAAAAGTGGTTAAAATGATTTCCATTTACTAATATACTTTCATTACCAAATCTTCAGCAATGTCCTGTTAACAATGTTGGTTCCTGGGTCCTGGAAGCTCCGATTCAGCATTTGCTTTGACACAGGAGAGAGTCTTCTCCATGAAGGGGGCTGTCTGACCAGCTCATTTCAATAGGTAAGCCAGCCCCTTTCTCTGTGAAGGCTGATACCTAGCAGGAGGAGGGAATGGCTTACCACAAAGAGAGGAAAGGAAGCCGCCCCTTAGGCCTCATTCGCAGATGAGAGTATTCTGATCAGACTTTGATCAGTGTGGTACGAGTATCATCCTATTTTCTCGTATGTGGAGAAATTTATTTAAAAAAAGTATCCCTTTTCTACATTCTAGTGAACATATAATCCCTATAAAAACGACTTTAATTTCATATGATAATAAAAACCACCCATTCCCAGTGAAAAAAGTGGCAAATGCCACGATATAGACCTAAACTGAGATGCTGCAAGGCTCTACAATAAAATCAACTGATACCTTCCTGTCCGTGGAGGTTGGCACCCTAGGGATCCCGATTATTTGGCGACCCCACTCAGCGAGGACTGTCCCTTACTGCCCTGTCAGTCCCTGATAACACAGGTATGAAAACAATGGCTGATAGTATAGAGATGAATAATAAGAGTGCCCTAGAGCTTTTGCAGACATCCCAGACAAATAAGACAAAAAAAACCACATCATGACAACAAGGTCCACCATATTAGAGAGCAGTGCCTTTAAGATGAGGCATACATAAAAGATAAAGAAAGTGGCCACTTATCATTTGTGGAAACATCCCAATGCGTTTCCCCGCACCAGCGGTTCATCAGGAGGCAAAATAGATGTAAAGAGTGTCCATCATGTCAGATATCAAGATGAGATGGCACCGAAGGTCAGAGAGGCTAACCTTATATACCCCCAGATTACTCCTCAAATAGGTAACGCCCACACCCTGGACTCCTAATACAGAACCTAAGAAGATCAATAACCCATAATATAAGTATGACATACGTGTCCAATCACAGACCTACCTCCGCGTCATATTCCCAGAGCTGGTTACCTCTCATGTGATGGCACTTGAGCATGATGACCGGGCCATTGAGTCGAGATACGTCCAGGCATAAGTCATCGGTACGAATTTCTTTATCGGCCGTATAGGAAAAGACCTGAAAAAGAGGATTGTATCAAAGGGTTAAGACAGACATGAACGTTTCTGTTACCCTAAAGCCATTGTAGGTAACCTCCTTCCTTTGTAACCTATCGAAATACAAATATTAATTTTTTTCCGCCCCTAAAATCACAACGTTTCTCCATGCTCCCTTCCGCACATAGGTAACGTTAGCGGAATTAGACATATTGTAACTGTGAAGTCCTCCAGCTACGCTGCCATCTACTGTAATAAACCAGAAGGCGTCATACGGCTACAATATGAGACAATCGTAAGCCTTTATTATTGCCGTCCAAAATCTCAGAGAACGTTTTTTTTTTTAGGAAATTTAACATAGGTTATAGAGTTGTAGTTGGGGTCCGTGAGGCCTGGCAGAATCTGCAGCAAAGGCTGCAGACGGAGAGTCTTATTCCTGCAGACGGAGAGTCTTATTCCTGAACTTCCTATCTTCTTTTCCAAAGTAGCCGGAATCTAAAACAAGTATGTGCAGCCTGAGTGCAGTGTAATGTGTAGCAAATAGAACTTCCTGGATCAACTTCAGTGCAACAAGATACAACCTTTCACTGACACATACAGTACATGAAAAAAATGAGCTCCCTTCACATACACAAAATTTATGAGCATTTACAAAGCATGAATTATTAACCTGTTAACTGTGACGCTCAGTCACTACTCACAGACAAGATGTGAGGCAAGGAAGTCAAGGAGTCCAGGGTCAAATACCAGGAGAGAAAGTGAAAGGCAAAAGGGTAAGGCAAAAGAATGATCATAAGGCAAAGTTCGAGGTCAGGCAGCAAGGGTCAGAGTACGTCAAAGGCAAAGTGGCAATACAAGAGAATGGTCAAAAGTCATAGTCCGAGGTCAGGCAACAAAAATCAGAGTATGTCAAAGGCAAAGGGGCAATACAAGAGAATGGTCAAAAGTCAAAATCCAAGATCAGGCAGCAAAGATCAGAGTATGTCAAAGGCAAAGGGGCAATACAAGAGAATGGTCAAAAGTCAAAATCCAAGATCAGGCAGCAAAGATCAGAGTATGTCAAAGGCAAAGGGACAATACAAGAGAATGGTCAAAAGTCAAAGTCTGAGGCCAGGCAACAAAGATCAGAACAGCAGAACTCTGAGCACAAGACACAAATCACCAAGCAAAGGTACAATTGGCAATGGTCTGACTTTTGTCAGTCAGATAAATAGCCAGATAATCCCCCTGAACAGGTGAAACCTGGAGGAAACCCAGCAGACCTGACCACATTGGGCAGCTGGGCTGTTACTGACAATACTGATAGCTCAGCATGCCCCTGATTCTATACAGCAGCTGAGCTGTCACTCACTATGTTCCTAGTACACTGTGAGTGGTGGAATCATGACATTAAAGATCTGTGTGTAACCGGCTCAGCACCTGCCTCTTACAGTAGAGAGCATTGCTAACTCTCATCACTGCTATTTAACCACTTAAATGGAATCCGTCAGGAGTTTTTTGCTATGTATTGTGAAGACAATATGATGTAGCAACTGAGACACAGATTTCAGCAATGTGTCACTTATTTGGCTGTGTGCTGATGTTTACTAACAATGAGGGTTTTCTCACCAGGAGATTATCATTGTTCCCTTGTGCTAAGTGGTCTGACCATGCCCCCTCCTGTGACAAGCAGCTCAGTGTCAATACACAATATACACAGTAAGCTGTGGTGTGGGTGGGGGAAGCACTCTGAGCTCTGCTACATGCTACATCTATAAACTCTCATTGTGTACAGCAGTTGTCCCAGTGAACCAGTGAACTAAGTAATACATTGTTGGAATCAGAGTCTTTGTCCCTACATCATCCTGCTGTCAGACATTATTGGAATCAGAGTCTCTGTCCCTACATCATCCTGCTCTCAGATTAGGTAGTAAAAACCTACACACAGATTCATTTTAGATAGCAGTGCAAATACCAGGCCCCCCACACAGCACCCCTAATAAAAAAATATGTATATAAAAGTACAGGTGTCAGAAAATGGTGACACAAAGCATTTTTTTCCTTTTAAAGTGCTGAATTATTTAAAGTGAAACTGTCAGTAGGTTCCTATCATCTAATCTTATGTAGGGACAGAAACTCTGATGACAGCGATGTATCACTTAGTTTTCTGGGTACAGCAGTTGTGATACAATCACGGTTTCCTCTGCTGCTGATCTAGCAGAGCTCGGAATGCTGAGGTGTGTATAACCCCACCCTCACCACTGATTGGCTGCTTTTTGTGTACACTGTATAGTGACAGAAAGCTGCTAATCAGTGCTGGGGGCATGGCTGGACCAGGAAGCATGAGACACCTAGTCCTGCGGTGATAATCTCCTACTGATAAAACACTGATTGTATTGAAACAGCAAAACACAGCCCAGTAAGGGATATATTGCTGGAATCAGGGCCTCTGCCCCTACCTATGGTGCTCTCAGATTACATAGCAAAAACCTGCTGACAGATTCCCTTTAAAAGTATTAAAATAGTGTATAAATGTGGCATTATCGTTATTGAAAGAACGCACTGTAAAAGCGTATGAAAACTAAATCCCCCTCCAAATTCCTTTTTTAACCATTTCACCGCACTTGGATTTTTTTCCCCCCATTTCTAAAGTCATTAGTGTCACTAAAAACTACCACTCGATCCCCCCAAAAACAAGCCCCCATACGATTATGGGGATGGATAATAAAAAAAAGTGACGGCTCTTGGAAGAAGAGGAGGAAAAAACAAAAAGCAAAAAGAATAGTATTTCCACATTCTCCGTCTATCCCACGTACAGAGGTGGAGATTCCCGTGCTGGTCCTATCCCAGGGAACCCAAAATTATTTATCGTGTGGGTGCATTTAATTGCTGCGGGAAAATGAAATAAATCAATAAAACTTGTGGTTGTCATGGAAACACCATCCACTAAAAGAGTAATAGTATAGAAATCTATTTTTGAAGTGCAAAACATAGAAATGTGTTAAAATTAACTGCGCGGTTTCGCGGTGTTAATCATTTACTGTACATTACTATTTCTGAATGTTTTAAATAAAAGCCGTAATTTATAAAGATTCGCCGATATAAGTATTTGCAAACGTGGTCATAAATAATAAGGTGTAAGAATTGCAGAGGACAAAAAAAAGGCTGAAGACTTTTTTTAAGTACAAATTATGCGTCACAAAATAAGGTTTAAAAGTTAAAAAATAAAATAAAATGTTAAAAGATATAGACAAATTCATTTACTTTTTTTACGTAAATGCATGTCTTTCTGCACTGTTTTTCTAAAGCTTCTGTGCTGCACTGTCTATTGCCGGTTCCAGTATGAGTTAACTCAGAATCTGTCAGTGAGCTCATTCTTAAAGGAGAATTTATAATTATTTATATTTCTCCTTCTGACCTCTTCCTACCTTATTTACGTCTACAATTTTCTGCTCATTTTTCATTAAGAAGATTTTCTGTGTTCTAATGTCAGCATAAGCTCACTGACAGATTCTGTGTTAACTCGTTTTGCAGCTAGCAAAAGACAGTGCAACATAGAGGCTGTAAAAGATGAATGATGCAAAAATTTTAAATTATATTCAATTGCAAAAAAAGATATTTAGTAAAAATGCGCACATTTAATGAAAATGAATTATCTCAGCAGTGTCCAAATCCTTTTAACGGATTCCGCCAATAAGACTAAGTCCTCAGCCACATATGTGAACATGCAGGTATTTAAAATGTAAATCCATCAGCAATTTTATATCTTCTATCTGTTGCTGCATTCCCGAGTTAGCAGCATTTTAATCCATTTTTATTATTATACACATGAGATGATAAGTGCTCTGGGCGTGACAGAGCACTTAAGGAGGTTGTTTTCTTGCCCAGCACCTGTACCAACATGTTTAGACTGATTAATAGAGAATTCTCTGTTTAACATTAGACGTCAGGCAAGAAAATATCCATCATGCTAAAGGGGCTGCCGCTAGGTGGGGAAACAACCTTGGGAGGCAGATGCATAGTAAGTGCTCTCTCACACCCAAAGCACTTAACGCTTCATTTGCATATAAATTAAAAAAAAATACTCAGGAATGCAGCAGCAGATAAAAGATATAAAGGTGGCAATGGATTTACTTTTCAAAAACCTACATCGCCATATATGTGGTTTGGGAGGGGGCTGATCTTACTGACATACTCCATTTAAGGTCACATTCACACATTCAGTATTCAGTCAGTATTTCACATCAGTATTTGTAAGCCAAAATCAGGAGTGGGTGATAAATACAGAAGTGGTGATGTGTTTCTATTAGACTTATCCTCTGATTGCTCCATTCCTAGTTTTGGCTTACAAACACTGATGGAAAATACTGACCGAATACTGAATCTGTATCAAAGAAATAAGTTCTATATTTTTATATGGAAATCTGTAATTTACTGTCCTGTGCACACTTTCTGTCTGACCGGTCATGCGCCTTGTATGGTCGGTGGTGTTACCTAATAACTTTTTCTTGTCTGTTTATGTTTTTATAATTACGCACGGTATTTACAGGTTTTTTTTATTTTGCATTTTATGCAAATTAGTAATTGGAGCAATTCTTCTTTGCGCTGATTCCATCACACAGTCACCATTATCTTTTTCGATAATACCAATAAATGTGCGCTATTGGAAGTCTACAGCTACTTATCTGCAGCCCGGCACTCGGCAGTATGAGATTTATGGAGTCTATTATCGGCTATTCCTGCTCGACGTATATTAGATCATCTGTTTATCACAAATGACTAGGAATCGATACGCAAATCATGGCGGGTCAAGGAGCAGATAACCAGAGAGGGTTATTATCCACTCCATCCACTTAATGAGGCAGCACTGAGTCATCCATTCCTAATTGGAAGCTTAGAAAGTGTATACAGTGTTCCTGGAAAAAAAGCGATCAGAGACCAAGACTAGTGATGAGCGAACAAGCTTGGATAAAGTGTTATCTGAGCATGCTCGGGTGCTGAGTGTCTTCGGCGTGCTCGGATAATATGTTCGAGTCCCCGCTGCTGCATGTCTCATGGATGTTTGACAGCCACAACACATGCAGGGATTGCCTAACAGGAAATCCCTGCATGTGTTGCCGCTGGATTCATTAAGGTTTTTCATGTACAAGAAAAATGGACGGAGTTTCATCAGTTTTGTCTGATGGGAAAAAAAGTTTCTCCTATCAGTCTAGGAAAAGCAGACAGCACACGAATGGTATCTGAGTACCGTCGCAATTTTTTTCACGGATCCACAGACTTCCATTTGCAATTTGGATGCGACACTCGAATCAATATCAGACATGTCTCCGCAAATTTGCACCGATCACTTGGTCCAAGGAAAAAAAATCAGACTTGCAATATGCCATAGACTGTTATAAGTATCAGTGCTATAGATAAGAAACACGCACAGCACTTGTACTAGAAAAACTGTGATTATTCTCATACGCAAAAAAATGTTCTGAGTTTCATCAGTGTTTTTGATCAGAGTCATCAGAATTTGGTGAGTGTGTCAATTTTTTTCATGAGAGTTTTGTCAGAATTTCATTATTTTTTCTCATATATAAAAAAAGATAATAGTTTCTCAAGCTTCTCATATCTTACGTGCATAAAAAGCGAACAGTCCATAGATGACATCCAAGTGATTTTTTTCATAGACTTGCATTTGCGAGTTTGATCCGACACTTGGATCAATATTGCGCAGGTTTATGTGCTTTTATGCAGACCACCCGGTCCAAGGAAGAAAATTGGACATGTGAAGTACACCATAGACTATTATAGGCATGAATGTTGTCTATGAAAAACATGGATATCACATGTAGGAAAAAAAATGACATCTAATTGAGCCCTAAGTCTATGGGTCCATGGAAAAAACAGACAGCACTCGGAGGACATGCGTGTGCTGTCTGTTTTTCATGGACTGGTTATTAGGAGATTGTTGAGAAACCTCCATCCAAGAAAAACTAATGAAACTCTGCTTTGAACTTTTTTTGAGTACAAGAAAAATCACTGACGTCTGAATGTTCCTCTAAGGAACTTTTCTCTGTACGAAAAATGGATTAGGAGTTGTCCTAATCACCTACAGTCCATGGTGGATCCCATCTTTTCAGTTTATAATGTGACGTTATCGTTCAATATACTCACACCCATACACTGTTCATTATTTTTTATTTTTTCTTCAGAAGGAAACACTAATGTTTCATTTTACTACGTTTTCAGCACTTTAACCAGTGCATAAAACATGTTCTTCACTATGAAATGACTCATCTTGTATATTTTTCGAGAGCTTTCCATGAGCCGTGGATTCTTCAGATCTTGCTTATACAGAGTTCTGAAGTGCTGTGGTACACAGGGGTGAGATATATCTTTAATGGTTTCAATGAAGCTGTCATTTCCACTAAATCCTCGACTGGAAGTCAAGTACAGCAGCAATCAAGTGGAAAAAGTGTGTCGACTAGAAAGTTAAAAACCCTAGAAGAGCAATCCAGAGAGTCTACCTACGTTCCTTCAGCAGGAAGCCATACTAAAGTTAGTAGCTAGACTTGTAGAAAAATATAACAAAAATATACCATTTCTGTTCCATGCCATGGTGGCTCAGTAGCTGACCCAGGGTTTACATCTGCGTGGAATTTGTATGTTTTATTAATATTTTACATTAAAAAAAAACCATGAACACAGATGTGCCCTTTCTTACCTTTCGTCTTGGCTCTAAATAGACTAAAATTAATGGCCAACTTTCAAACAAAATAGTTGTGCTTTTCTCGCTGGGTGGTGCTTATGCTACATGTCTGTGCTCAAGAATGTATTGAAGGAAATTGAAGTTACTTGCAAAATTTGTTAAAACATAAGGGTGGACACATCTAAACGTTAGCTAGAATTATGTTCTAGAAAGGATCTTTATTAGTGTTCCCACTTTCCGAATAGGGTAGACCTCTCCTACTCTCAGAGTCTTTTCATGTTGAGGTTTCCTCTTGCCTGTGCTACAGATTTCTCCTTGCCATTTTTGAGAGGTTGTGCCAATAGGGTTCCACTTTTAGAACTAGAACCTGTTGAACAATATGGGTACTTGTACGAATGTTTAATAAGGAAGACATGTTCTTCATTACATGGACCCATTTTCAAGGGGGAAAATAGAGGATAATTCCTTTTTCGGAAGAACCAATCTGCCCGTAAGGGCTAGAGGAGATATCAGCCTTTGAGCAGTGAGGCGATATCCAACCTAGAATAGTCTAAAAATCTGATGTCGGAGTGTAAAAAGGAGCACCTTTCCAGAATACAACAAGAAGATTGATGCTTCTGTGTGAAGAACTGTGATGCGATACCTGGTAACAATATTGCTGCCATGTAGAGGTGACCATGAGAAGTGTTATGACCAGTCCATCTGATGAGAGATGGACACTCTTGCAGAACGATGGAGGTAAGCACCTGTAGGCACTAGTTGCAGATGTCAGGTATGTGTCTCAGTTCACGTCAACTTGTTGCCTCGTGTAGGACTGCTGTAACCAACAAGCTCATTGCCTCATGTATGACAATATAACCGTAAAGCTCTTTGCCTCCTTGTGAGGAATGGTCTTAAATTGTGTGGTTATAAACTGTACCACCAAGATCTAAAACATCCTATTATTAAAGGGGTGTACCATCCTATATCTCTTTGTATAAAGAAGTTTTGTTCCTCATAAAATCAAACAAAACCAACCTCTTCACCTGCTCAGTTCTTGAGTAGCGATCAGGCACTGAGGTCTACTGAAATGTCAAGGTTGCTGGTAAAATCTTCAGAAAAAATGCTATGACAAGCTAAGCAATCACCAAGAGATGGGCGCAATTCCATTCTTAGCTCAGAGCCATCTCCAAGTTCGTGTGGACCTTTCTCCACCTATGGTCTCAGGTCTTCCTAATCATTGGCTTGACAAGTATAGAGCCTGCTAATGTTTATTACCTAAGTCCAGGAGTCTGGCATCTGCCTAGGTTTGCTTGTCACTGCTGTCATCCAGGCTCTGCTAGATCTGGGCCTCCCCTTTGTTCTTTAGAAGGCTATACAATCATTTGCTTAACCCCTTCATTTTTGCTGCACATCAAACGCTCGCATCTAAGGCAAATTTTTTTTTTCTTTTTTTGTCTAAGACAAACTTGGGAGAGCTTGATCTCGCGGAAAGAATAAAGAACATGAGTTGAAATACTGTAACTTTCCCCTCGCACCGCCCGGCAAAGCTGATGTAATTAAACGACCTTCCTTGTTCTACGAAGTATTATGTTGTCAAGGGTTGTCACGAGCATCTGCAGAAAAACATATGACAGAACTATTTCTTTTATACCCACTCTCTGGGAATACCCGTCACCTGAGTCTTAAATTCCTTCTCTTTTAATTATTATAGAAATGTCACACTGATTTAATTATCTGCCATGACATTAATGGTGGATGTCTCTACTGCCAAACTGGAACTCACGGGAAAAGGAAGAAGTCTAGAAATGTTTCCGAAGATCTACCACAAGCTGCTATCGGGCTGTGATGTAATATTTTTCTATAAAACCTCTAGTTTTGAGCCAATAGGACAAGCATCTTCACCCTCCTGCAACCCATCTGTGTATCCCCCCCAACTAACGTTTAGCGCCATGCAGATGTATAATGCTATCACATGACATTGGGTTCTCCTTACATTGAAGGTGTTCTCCAGGACTATAATATTCTTAAAGAGTTTGTCCTTATAAATATAATGTATTTATACACAGAATATGTGATACATGTATGGGGTCTAACTGTTGGGACTTTTGCCGATCCGAAGTACAAGTGTCTCAAAGTCGACTCTTAATGGAATTGTGGTGCTCATACTTGACCACCTCTCTATTCAATGAGATTGACGGAGGTAGACATTCTATCAGTCCCATAGAAGTGGTGGTTGAAAATGGGCACCACCCTTCCATTCGCATTCAGCGTGAAAACCTCTTTAAGGTTATTTTGACATTGCGTCTTTTGATTTGACTTTTTTTGATCAATTCTAACCCTAAAAACATCGAAAAAAGCACCATAAAAATGCTCAAAGAATTGTTCTATTTGTTTTCATGGAAAAGTGACTTGTTTTGTATATGTTCAGGCAGATTTTAAACAATTTAGACTTTCAAAGACGCCATGAGGTTAAAGGAAGTGACCTGACGATTCCATTGGAGTTTTCCATTGGATGATGCTCAATACTTTTATAATAGAAGTCAATGGGAAAGCAGAAAAAGGCACCAGGATGTCGTTTTGATTGTTTTATAAACATTTTTGGCTCAAAATATGTAAGGTGGGTGTTTTATTTTTTTACTTGATAGATTTCAAAAACTTTCAAAAAAAGCCAATAAAAAGATGTCCAATAAACACTGAAAAAGTGTTAACTAGTGTTGAGCGATACCATCCGATATAAAGAAATATCGGATCGGATTGGATCAGCCCGATACAAAAAAGTATCGGGTATCGCCGATTCCGATACCGGAAGTCCCATTCAAGTCAATGGTACAGAAATATCGGAATGAAAAAAAACCCTTTCTTTACTTGCACATCCAGTTCGGGAGGGGGGAAGAGTGTGGGCGGTGCGTGGGCAGATACTGTGTGTGTCTGTGTGTGCGGGCGGGGTCTGTGTGGGCCTGCCGGGGGTCTGTACGGGCCTGCCGGGGGCTTGTGCCGGCTGCCGGGGGTCTGTACGGGCCTGCCGGGGGCTTGTGCTGGCTGCCGGGGGTCTGTACGGGCCTGCCGGGGGCTTGTGCCGGCTGGCGGGGGTCTGTACGGGCCTGCCGCGGGCTTGTGCAGGCTGCCTGGGGTCTGTACGGGCCTGCCGGGGGCTTGTGTCGGCTGCCGGGGGTCTGTACGGGCCTGCTGGGGGCTTATGCCGGCTGCCGGGGGTCTGTACGGGCCTGCCGGGGACTTGTGCCGGCTGCCGGGGGTCTGTGCGGGCCTTCCGGGGGTCTTGCTTATTGCTCGTGCCACTTACCCATAAGGGAATATAAATGCAGGGAGGATACCGCGGTTGAGCGCAGTATCCTCCCTGCATTTATATTCCCTTATGGGTAAGTGGCATGAGCAATAAGGATATTGGGTATGATCCCAGAATTGATCGAAATATTCCCTTGAGCCAGCAAATGCTTATATAATCTTAGCATTACGTTATATATAGCACCCGGTTCTTTTAGGTATATAGAGACATTGTCTCTGGATAAGTTGCATAATACCCTTTGGTGCTTAGACTAAGCTTCATACTTTTAGCATATGGTGCTTTTGCCTGCTGTCACTTTAGGTATAGGGACGTTTACCGTGCGCTACACTGGGATTATTTCTTATATATCTTCCTCTATTATGTGTTTATAAATGTCTGATATTGTTTTAAGATGTGTTAATAAAGATTTATTTTTCATTTTTCTTATATTTCTATTGTGGTTTATGGCTACTCTATTTTTTCCTTTATTTGTATACATACATACATACTACATACAGTTGTGGCCAAAAGTATTGACACCCCTGCAATTCTGTCAGATAATACTCAGTTTCTTCCTGAAAATGATTGCAAACACAAATTCTTTGGTATTATTATCTTCATTTAATTTGTCTTAAATTAAAAAACACAAAAGAGAATGAAGCAAAAAGCAAAACATTGATCATTTCACATAAAACTCCAAAAATGGGCCAGACAAAAGTATTGGCACCCTGAGCCTAATACTTGGTTGCACAACCTTTAGCCAAAATAACTGCGACCAACAGCTTCCCGTAACCATCAATGAGTTTCTTACAATGTTCTGCTGGAATTTTAGACCATTCTTCTTTGGCAAACTCCTCCAGGTCCCTGATATTTGAAGGGTGCCTTCTCCAAACTGCCATTTTTAGATCTCTCCACAGATGTTCTATGGGATTCAGGTCTGGACTCATTGCTGGCCACCTTAGAAGTCTTCAGTGCTTTCTCTCAAACCATGTTCTAGTGCTTTTTGAAGTGTGTTTTGGGTCATTGTCCTGCTGGAAGACCCATGACCTCTGAGGGAGACCCAGATTTCTCACACTGGGCCCTACATTATACTGCAAAATTTGTTGGTAGTCTTCAGACTTCATTATGCCATGAACACGGTCAAGCAGTCCAGTGCCAGAGGCAGCAAAGCAACCACAAAACATCAGGGAACCTCCACCATGTTTGACTATAGGGACTGTGTTCTTTTCTTTGAATGCCTCTTTTTTTCTCCTGTAAACTCTATGTTGATGCCTTTGCCCAAAAAGCTCTACTTTTGTCTCATCTGACCAGAGAACATTCTTCCAAAACGTTTTAGGCTTTTTCAGGTAAGTTTTGGCAAACTCCAGCCTTGCTTTTTTATGTCTCAGGGTAAGAAGTGGGGTCTTCCTGGGTCTCCTACCATACAGTCCCTTTTCATTCAGACGCTGACGGATAGTACGGGTTGACACTGTTGTACCCTCGGACTGCAGGGCAGCTTGAACGTGTTTGGATGTTAGTCGAGGTTCTTTATCCAACATCAGCACAATCTTGCGCTGAAATCTCTTGTCAATTTTTCTTTTCCATCCACATCTAGGGAGGTTAGCCACAGTGCCATGGGCTTTAAACTTCTTGATGACACTGCGTACAGTAGACACAGGAACATTCAGGTCTTTGGAGATGGACTTGTAGCCTTGAGATTGCTCATGCTTCCTCACAATTTGGTTTCTCAAGTCCTCAGACAGTTCTTTGGTCTTCTTTCTTTTCTCCATGCTCAGTGTGGCACACACAAGGACACAGGACAGAGGTTGAGTCAACTTTAATCCATGTCAACTGGCTGCAAGTGTGATTTAGTTATTGCCAACACCTGTTAGGTGCCACAGGTAAGTTACAGGTGCTGTTAATTACACAAATTAGAGAAGCATCACATGATTTTTCGAACAGTGCCAATACTTTTGTCCACCCTCTTTTTTATGTTTGGTGTGGAATTATATCCAATTTGGCTTTAGGACAATTCTTTTTGTGTTTTTTCATTTAAGACAAATTAAATGAAGATAATAATACCAAAGAATTTGTGTGCAATCATTTTCAGGAAGAAACTGAGTATTATCTGACAGAATTGCAGGGGTGTCAATACTTTTGGCCACAACTGTATATACTACATTCATACAACATACATACATACATACATACATACTACATACTTACTACATACATACAACATACATACAACATGCTACAGACATACAACATACATACTACATTCATACTACATATATACTACATTCATACAACATACATACATACATACATACTACATACATATATACTACAATCATACAGCATACATACATACTACATACATACTATATATATACTACATTCATACAACATACATACATACTACATATATACTACATTCATACAACATACATACATACTACATACTTACTACATACATACAACATACATACAACATGCTACAGACATACAACATACATACAACATACATACTACATTCATACTACATATATACTACATTCATACAACATACATACATACTACATACTACATACATACAACATACATACAACATGCTACAGACATACAACATACATACTACATACAACATACATACTACATACAACATACATACATTCATACAATACATACATTCTACATTCATACAACATACATACATAGTACATACTACATACATACAACATGCTACAGACATACAACATACATACTACATACAACATACACACATTCATACAATACATACATACTACATTCATACATACTACATACATACAACATACATACAACATACATACTACATGCAATATATTCATACATTCATACAATACATACATATAGAAATACAGTACATATAACGCAGAGTACATACTCACCATTACTTGTCACATTGTTCCCCAAAGCCAGTGTCATCTATGAAAAAATATGAAAATAACAAACAAGCCATATACTCCCTGATCCACAGAAATCCACGAGTGTCCCATGCCGATTTCCCGTGGAGAACAGCAGCATCAGCTGATGCGACTACTCTCTACGGGGCTCCAGGAATCCAATGACAGGAGGTAGGTATCCTTCCGTACTGTATTCCTCCGCCACTGTAAAAAAAATAGTCCCTAGTCTCACTTTTGGCATTGCTGTGTGAAAAAGTTCCCACGCAGCTTTTGCATAAAGTGAGACCAGGGACTATTTTTTTACAGTGGCGGAGGAATACAGTGCGGAAGGATACCTACCTTCCGTCATTGGATTCCTGGAACCCCGTAGACAGCGGTCGCATCAGCTGATGCTGCTGTTCTCCACAGGAAATCGGCGTGGGACACGTGGATTTCTGCGGATCAGGGAGTATATGGCTTGTTTGTTATTTTCATATTTTTTCATAGATGACACTGGCTTTGGGGAACAATGTGACAAGTGATGGTGAGTATGTACTCTATGTTATATGTACTGTATGTCTATATGTATGTATTGCATGAATGTATTGTATGTAGTATGTATGTATTGTATGAATGAATGTATGTTGTATGTAGTATGTATGTTGTATGTATGTTGTATGTCTGTAGCATGTATGTTGTATGTATGTAGTATATACGTATGTATGTATGTATGTATGTTGTATGAATGTAGTATATATGTAGTATGTATGTAGTATGTTTGTAGTATGTATGTAGTATATATGTAGTATGTACTGTATGTCTGTAGCATGTTGTATGTATGTAGTATGTATGTAGTATGACTGTAGTATGAATGTAGTATGTATGTAGCATGTTGTATGTATGTAGTATGTATGTAGTATGAATGTAGTATGTATGTAGTATGTATGTATGTACAGTATGTATGTTGTATGAATGTAGTATATATGTAGTATGTATGTAGTATGAATGTAGTATATATGTAGTATGTATGTAGTATGTATGTAGTATGTACTGTTTGTCTGTAGCATGTTGTATGTAGTATGTATGTAGTATGAATGTAGTTTATATGTAGTATGTATGTATGTATGTTGTATGAATGTAGTATATATGTATGTAAGTATGTTGTATGAATGTATTATATATGTAGTATGTATGTAGTATGTATGAATGTATGTTGTAAGAATGTAGTATATATGTAGTATGTATGTAGTATGTACTGTATGTCTGTAGCATGTTGTATGTATGTAGTATGTATGTAGTATGAATGTAGTATGAATTTATTATGTATGTAGTATGCATGTAAGTATGTTGTATGAATGTAGTATATATGTAGTATGTATGTAGTATGAATGTAGTATATATGTAGTATGTACTGTATGTCTGTAGCATGTTGTATGTATGTAGTATGTATGTTGTATGAATGTAGTGTATATGTAGTATGTATGTAGTATGAATGTAGTATATATGTAGTATGTATGTATGTATGTTGTATGAATGTAGTGTATATGTAGTATGTATGTAGTATGAATGTAGTATATATGTAGTATGAATGTAGTATGAATGCAGTATGTACGGTATGTCTGTAGCATGTTGTATGTATGTAGTATGTATGTAGTATGAATGTAGTATGAATGTAGTATGAATGTAGTATGTAGTATGTATGTAGTATGTATATATATATATATATTTTTTTACATTCAACACATTAGCCGGATGATGGGACTACTACTGTCCCATCATTGGCTAATGTGTCAATCACTGTCATTGTAGCAGGCATCGCCCGATGGGACTTGTAGTCCCATCGGACAATGCCTGCACACACACAAGACCCCCGGCAGGCCCGCACAGACCCCCAGCAGCCAGCACAGGCACCCGGCAGGCCCGTACAGACCCCCGGCAGCCGGCGCAAGCCCCCGGCAGGCCCGCACAGACCCCCAGCAGCCGGCACAAGCCCCCGGCAGGCCCGCACAGACCCCCGGCAGCCGGCACAAGCCCCCGGCAGGCCCGTACAGACGCCCGGCAGCCGGCACAAGCCCCCGGCAGGCACGTACAGACCCCCGACAGCCGGTACAGGCCCCTGGCAGGCCCGTACAGGCCACCCGCAGTCGGTAAAGGCCCCCGCAGTCGGCACAGACCGCGCATCATGATGCGCAAAGACCGCGCATCATGATGACATCATTTCGGCAGCCAATCACAGCCACAACAGTGGCTCATTGCATTATGGGGACTTCCGATTCCGGTATCCGATATTGAAAAAATATCGGTACTCGGTATCGTAATTCCGATACAGCGAATATCGGCTGATACCCGATATTTGCAGTATCGGAATGCTCAACACTAGTGTTAACCAAAAATTCTGAAATACGAAGAACGTTGACAAAGGGTTTTAGGGAATGATCAAAAAAGCAAATTAAAAATGCTCAGGCCCGAAAGCGCCAAGAAAACCTCAGGCAAAGCTAGGAAAGAGGGTTTTTATTTCCCACCCTACTATTTTATAACCCTTTCAGGATCCTCCATCTTTCCTCACGGCCCAATCATCCTCCACGAAAACATATAGTCATCTTTTTTCAAAACCATCAACCCCATCACAGTCCATGGCACCTTCTCTATTTGTTGTGGTGCCTACAAAAAGATTTGCACAACCTTGGTCCAGTGGTCACATTGCTAGACTGCCGCTCTGTCCGAACCTTCTACTACCTGCGGCATCCGCATTGAAGAAGGATCCACATTGGAATTTTCAGCAGCACAACGCACACATGAAGTGACTATAGACCTGCTAATCAGAAAAGGTTCTGGTGATGGTGTGTAGTGGAGGGTGTCAAGGCTCCGTCTGGCCTCTGGACCAAGGTCCCGTTAGTCATTTTGCTAAGCTTTACTATCGATGATTGATCAATTAGTGTTCAACCTCTGAGAATGACCCAAGCAGTACTGGCATGAAAAGGAAAATCTGTGATGCCAGACAGCCATTTATTGAAAAATAAAGGGGTTCTGTGGCCCCTTGATTGTCCTGATTGGCTGCTCCTGTAAAATTCAGCCATCAAGGGGTCCCACAGGTTCCATTTCTGATATGGATAATCGGGGCCTTATTTATCATAGAGGTTATTGATATTATAGGGCCCGGCTTTATTTGTCGGGCACTCCTGACTGGCCATCAAGTTGTTGTTAGGGTTAATTTTTCTTCTACCTTCCTCTTCCCTGGAGGGTGCAAAGGAATGGGTTAAATTTCAGCTGGGATCTTAACGGTTGTTATGTGCCATTGGAGGAGAGCGGGGTTGCCATGGAGATGGATCTTCCCCTTGATAGGGATATTTAATGGTGAGCTCTGTTTGATCCCACCCTCTTTGACAAGGTGTCGAGAGTGGAGCCAGCGTGTGCAGGATGATGGAGGAGCAGGAAGCCGTGATAAGTGAAAGAATTAGCAGGGAGGGAGCGGGCTGGTTGTGTTAGGTTGAACAATAAATAATGTTCCCTAGTTGCCTGCTCCTGGCCCAAAGGGTATTGATCAGTGCGCAGTAAAAGAAATCACACCACACAATTGGATGTAACCTCTCTTGATCAATGTATGGCACAGCTCCAAAAGAGAGCAAGAGAAAAAGAGAGAGCTTTATTGATTCAAACAGGTTTTTATGTCCCTTGTGAAGGGGCTTGGTTAACTCTAAAATGGGAGTGTCCAGATGTATTCCATTGGTTAGTGGGTTGCAGTGAGCTGGTCTGGGCGGATCCATGAGGTCATCACAGTGGGCGTCGTCTTGGGTGGATCCATGGAGCAAAGGGTGGTTTGGCCAAACAGGAAATTCCAGTTCTATGAGCACACGGTATGAGGTGCTGGCAGCCATCTTTAGTGTCACACTTTGATCTGAAAAAGCTCATGTAAGGTGAAATAATACACTTGAGGTTAATTAAGTATTTGATCTTAAGGCTCTCCTCAACAGTTGAATGCTCTATTGCAGAGTCTGCCCGCTTTGCAGGGGGGAGTGGCAGGTGTGGGGGGAGCGGAGGTAGCGGGGGGAGAACGGAGGTCTGGCCGAAGCCCTCGCCTTCCTGAGTGCTGGAGTCCTGGGGCTCTGAAGAGGGGCAGGGTGCGAGGTGGTTCGCGTGCGTGCAGGGCGGCCGTGTCTGTGAAGGGAGGGGGTAGGGAGATCGCTGAGGAAGCTGGAGCAGTAGGAGCTGCAGCTCCCCTCTGACAGGTAACTGCAAAAAAGGGCGGGAAGGAGCACAGGAGAGGAGGGGCTGCGCCTAGGCTCTCCTCGCTGAGGAGAATTCAGGGTAGAGATAAGAATAGAGCTACTGCTGCTCAGGGAGAAAAAGAGTGTGTGCCATCAGCGCAAGCCACAGTACAGGAGGCGATATTAGAAGTAACGGGGATGGGGGGAGGACATAGTGTCCGGCCCTCAGTGAGTGAGGAGAATTTAAATAGGAGGGTGGAAAAGGAGCAGCAGGGTAAGGAGCAGCAGCAAGGGGAAAGACAAGTGTTAAGGGATAAGAGTGAAAAAAGTAGTCAGGCAGTGAGTAGCCAGCAATTGGTTACTACGCCTCAGGTAATGGATACAATGATATCGCAGCCTGGAGTTTGGCAACTGCCTATTAATAGGCACTTGAATTTGTATCCCCATATGTCTATTGCGTCACAGGCGTTTAATGTACCACTTGCAATAGGGTCACCACCGGTGTTAGCAGGCCCCAACATTACGTCACAGGTAGTTGGGGTGGGGGTGCCCCATCCCAAAATCAGTTGGTTTTTCCAACAATGGATGTTGTGGCTAATTCATCTTCTGCGGTTAATTCGTGGCCGCAATCTCAGCAGCCAGGCGCTTCAGCCCCCTCATGTGCAGACCGTGGACGTCCTTCAGTTTCGCTGAGGCATAGCAGCGTTTCAAGTAAAAGACGTATTAGGGAGCTGTCTTCGTCATCTGATTCGAGTGGACATAGAAGAAGTAGGAGATCTGTGTCCAGAGGTAGTCGTCGCTCTAGGTCTGAGCAGTATCAGTCATTATCGTCATCTGGATCTCGAGGCCGTAGCAGAACATCTTCTAGAAAATCAGCTCATAGGCAGAGGCAGCAGCAGAAAGTGAGCGGTGAGGAAGCGATGGAGTTCACGGCAAAAAATGCGGCACCTGAAGCATCAAGTGGTGAGTTTAACTATGTGGGAGCTTGGGGGAGTCTAGATAATAGATTGGTGACTATGGATAACTTGAGGAGGATATTGGGTGGAGAAAAATTGTTAATTAATCCAAAATTGTTGGCTCCAGCAAAAGGGTCCAATGTTCCTCCACCGGCGAGAGCTGATGTGCATAGGGATGTTTTTATTGCGGGGTAGCCCCCTTGGGTTCTCATTTAGAACCAGAGGTTATGGAAAAAATTTGGGTGAATGATTATGTGGACATTTGGTTGCTGGTGTCTGTGGATCAGAGCACTATTGACAGGGAGAGACATCAGAACGACAGGCCTTTTGATCGGCGGCCCAAGGTTGCGAAAACTATTAATAATTGGCTTCAAGCCTTTTTTGTTCTAGGTTGTGTTATGGGGAAGAAGCATCCTGAGCGTTGCTCAGAATTGTTTTTATACATGGACACCATTTATAATTCATACAAGACTCATGGAAGGGCCGCATGGTGGAGATATGTTAAGGATTTTCGGCGACGTTAAGCCATTAATCCAGGTTTGGGTTAGGGGGTAAAAGCCATGGATTCTTTGTTACGTCTCATGATGTCGCAGAGGATTAACCCCCCTTTCATTCGGGGACCCCGGGTCAACAACCTGGCTTGGGGCCAATGCCAGTATGGAGGCCAGGAACCTGCTGGTTATTCAATGAAGGTCACTGCAGGTTCTATGGGCTATGCAAGTATAAACATGAGTGTTCATCATGCGGGGGTTCTCACGCAGCCACAAAGTGTTTGCGCAGTAGTGCAAAAGGAGGTGGACCTAGAGCTGCAGCACAGCAAGAAAACAAGGACTCCAGTGAAAGTCACCAAGATGGAGCCGTGGTTAAGCAGGTACCCTAAAAGAAGGGCGGCAGAGCAGTTGAGAAGTGGTTTCAAGTATGGTTTCTTTATACCTTTTAAGTTTTCAAGAGGTTCGTCGTTCTCAGAGAACTTGAAATCGGCTAAGGAGCTTCGTTTAGTTTTGCGTAGTAAAATAGAGAAAGAAGTTTCTTTGGGGCGTATGTTAGACTCTTTTGTCCCCCCCCCCCATTTTCAAATCTTAGGGTTTCCCCCCTAGGCATTGTTCCAAAAAAGGAATCGGGGGAGTTCAGGCTTATCCATCATTTATCACACCCAAAAGGGTCGTCTGTTAATGACGGCATCAGCTCAGAACAGTCTTCAGTGGTATATGCGTCCTTTGATCAGGCGATTTTTCTTGTTCGTCAGGTAGGGCACGGTGCGCTTTTGGCCAAGTCAGATATTGCGTCTGCTTTCCGACTTCTTCCAGTACATCCAGATTGTCATCACTTATTGGGATGTTTCATGGATGGTGCGTATTATTATGATACGTGCCTTCCTATGGGCTGCTCCATTTCTTGTAAGTTCTTTGAGTTATTCAGCAGTTTTTTGGAATGGGTGGTCATATTGGAAACTGGTTCATAAATGGTAACACATTATTTGGATGATTTTTTTGTTTGTAAGTACAGCAGACACAGACAGCTGTGGCATTATCTTGCGTAAGTTTCGGGAACTGATGTCCGTTTTTGGAGTCCCGTTGAATGAGGAGAAAACTGTTGGCCCTGTCACTTGTCTTTCTTTTTTGGGCATTGAAATCGATACGGTTGGTATGGTTTTTCGTTTACTGCTAGATAAGATATCTAAGATGATAGGGTTAATTGACGGTTTTATTTCAGTAAAAAAAGTCACTTTGGTTCAAATGCAATCATTGCTGGGTTTACTGGCCTTCGCATGTCGTGTCATGACGATGGGCAGGATTTTTTCCAGGCGTCTGGCTATGGCTACAAGAGGAGTGAAGCAGGCACATCACAGGATTCGTTTAGGACTTCCGCTACTGGAGGATTTAAGTGTATGGAGGAGTTTTTTGTGTAAGTATAATGGAATTACCTTTTTTCAGGATTCGGAGAAGTCTTGTCAAAAGTTGTCGCTATTTTCGGATGCATCTGGATCAGTTGGATACGGGGTGATGTTTCATAACCAGTGGTGCGCAGAAAGATGGCCAGCTAAATGGTTGGAATATGGATGGACAAAAAATTTGACTCTTTTGGAGTTGTTTCCATTGGTGGTGGCCGTGGATTTATGGGGAGAGCAATTGCGGAATTCTTGCATCTGTTTTTGGACAGATAATGAAAGCGTGGTTCACGTAGTGAATCATTTGTCTTCATCTTCCATTCCTGTCATAAAGTTGATTCGCTTCCTGGTATTGGAGTGTTTGAAGCACCATATTTGGTTCCATGCCAAGCATGTGCCAGACATAAAAAATAACATAGCTGATTCCTTGTCACGTTTTGATTTTCACAAATTTCGAGAGCTTGCTCCAGCCGCCAACTCGGAAGGAATGAGGTGTCCAGTTTATATTTGGAGAATCCCAGAAATTCACTAATGCCGTTGGTTCAGGCGTCGGTAACTCCGGCAACATGGAATGCATATGGTAAGGCATGGAAGGAATGGTGGGGATTTGTGGGAGGATTACCTGTGGATTCTTGTAAGTATGCGAGGTTGGAGGTGACTTTTTCTTATGTGCGTTATTTACACGAAAAGGGTTTCTCTTCAGCACTGGCTAGGAACAGATTAGAGGGGTTGGCATTTCAATTTAAATTACGGGATTGGGAGGATGTTACGTAACATTTTATTCTTAGGCAAGCGTTAAAAGGTTGGGGCAAAGTCAGGGCCGTCAAGAATATTCGACGGCCCATGTCTTTTTCACTTCTAGAAAAAAATATAGAAGGTACAAATTCAGTATGCAGCTCAGCTTTTGAGGCAAAATTGTTTTCAGCGGTTTTTAGTATTGCGTTTTTTGGGGCCATGCTCATTAGTGAAATAGTTCCAGCTTCGGCGCGGGGTAGCGGGGGTTTGCAGTATAATGATGTAGTTCCGTGTAAGGGAGGTTTTCGGGTTCGTATTCGGAGGTCAAAAACCAACACTACAGGCAGTGAGTTATGGTTTTCTTTAGTTGCCATACATGGCCCGGTTTGTCACATTTCGTTGTTAGCACAGTATGATGAGATTAGACCTATTTCCTCGGCTTTTTTTTGCGCATGCCGATGGTTCTTTTTTAAAGAGATTTCAGTTCCTTTCTTTGCTGCGCAGAATTATTTTTAATTTGAGGTTCTCTCCTGAGGAATTTGGCACTCATTCATTTAGGATTGGCGCAGCGATGGAGGCAGCTCGGGCGGGTCTCAGCGACAAAGAAATAATGAGGTTAGGCAGGTGGCGTTCTGATTGTTTTTTCCATTATATCAGGCCGGAGTTATTAACTGTATAATTAATACGAGTATTGGGTTTTTCTTTCTTTTCCCTTTTAGGTTGTTCAAGACCCAGTGTCTGGATTATAGGCCATTCATGTTTTTTGGGCCGAGCAGAGGGCTGAGAGGCGCCCTGGTGGGAGGTCATTGGGTCTTTATAATGTAGATGTAAATTGGAGAGGTATTCGTGGTTTGAGGTGGGCACAGGTATTAATTGAAGTGGTACAGATTTCCAGAACAGCTACATCTCCAGTCATACTGGTAGTACATGCCGGGGGGAATAATTTAGGGTCTATTCAACTCTCGCAACTTATCACTTTAATGTGTGCAGATTTGGATAAGTTTCCTGGTTTATTCAATCAGTTGATAGTGGTTTGTTCGGAAATAATTCCCAGGTTGGTTTGGCGCGGTGCGCGGGATGGAGCAGCGATAGAAAGGGCACGCAGAGTTATAAATCAACGCATTTCGCGTTTTATACACTTAAGAGGAGGCATTATAGTGAGGCATAGAAAACTGGAGATTAGTGTTGGGGGGCTTTTGCATCCGGATGGGGTGCATTTGACAGAGTTGGGTTTGGATATTTTCATTGCAGGTATACAGGAGGGTATTGAAGAGGCAATTTTTTCTTTGGGTGGGTGTCGTAGCTCTTAGGGTTCGCTACTCCGTGGCGGAAGAAAGCAAGGATGGGTAACATGTGCCGAGAGTCCGGTGACATATCCCCACAAGGTTTTACTGGATGATTAACATGATAAGCTGCGACCATAACCTTCCAAATGTGGGTGTTAAAG
This sequence comes from Dendrobates tinctorius, assembly GCF_039654945.1. Taxonomy (NCBI): domain Eukaryota; kingdom Metazoa; phylum Chordata; class Amphibia; order Anura; family Dendrobatidae; genus Dendrobates; species Dendrobates tinctorius. The sequence goes on along the minus strand of NW_027361810.1, from coordinate 26,578,456 downwards.
AGTTGGTGATTTTGTCATTCATTACCCGATAATAAAGCGATGTTTTTCTTTTGAAAAATTTGATTGGTGTTGTTTTCTTTGCATCGGGGGAAGAGGAGGTGGGAAGGTTACTAATGTATGGACAGAATGATAGGGCCCGGCTTTATTTGTCGGGTACTCCTGACTGGCCATCAAGTTGTTGTTAGGGTTAATCTTTCTACTACCTTCCTCTTCCCTGGAGGGCGCAAAGGAATGGGTTAATTTTCAGCTGGGATCTTAACGGTTGTTATGTGCCATTGGAGGAGAGCGGGGTTGCCATGGAGATGGATCTTCCCCTTGATAGGGGTATTTAATGGTGAGCTCTGTTTGATCCCGCCCTCTTTGACAAGGTGTTGAGAGCGGCTCACCCTTCCCACCCTTTTTGTTTATTAATTTTGTTATTTTAGTGTGGAAATTGTTGCTTTGAAGAAATTAAAGTCGCAGTGTTGGCGGAAGAAAACAAGGATGGGTAACATGTGCCTGGAGTCCGGTGACATATCCCCACAAGGTTTTTCTAGATGATTAACATGATAAGCTGCGACCATATCCCTCCAAATGTGGGTGTTAAAGAGTTTGTGATTTTGTCATTCATTACCCGATAATAAAGCGGTGTTTTTCTTTTGAAAAATTGGTTTGGTGTTGTTTTCTTTGCGTCGGGGGAAGAGGAGGTGGGAAGGTTACTAATGTATGGAAAGTCTAAAACTGCTTGAACTGTCACAGAATTTTTGCATAACTAAAAGTTGTGCCAAAATGTAAGGACTGTTCAAATGTTATGCCTGCTGTGAAGAGTGGATTCGCCATCCATTTAGATAAGTAGCGCACCCAAAACTTTCTGAGCCCCATACCTCCGAAGGCTATGTACATCCCTCTTTGAGGTCCAGCAGTAGGGATGAGCGGACCCATAGAAGTTCAGGTTCATCAGGTTTGACAGAACTTTAGTCTAAAGTTAGGTTCGGGTACAAGAACATGTCCCTTTACTTGAACCAGAACCCAAACCTCATAGAAATCAATAGAGACCGGAACGTTGGAGCTGGAAAATCTCTCTCTCTCCTTCTCTTCTCTCTCTCTCTTTCTCTCTCTCTATCTTTATCTTCTTTATCACGCTCTCTCTCTTTCTCTCTCTCCCTCTATCTCTCACTCTTTATCTCTTTCGCTCTCTCTCTCTCTCTTTCTCTCTCTCCTTTATCTTCTTTATCACGTTCTCTTTCTCTCTTTCTCTCTCTCTCTTTCTCTCGCTCCCTCTCTTCTCTCTCTCTTTATCTCTCACTCTCTTTCTCGATTTCTCTCTCTCCCTTTATCTCTCTCACTCTCTTTCTTTCTCTCTCTCTCTCTCTTTCTCTCTCTCCATCTCTCTCCCTCTCTTCTCTCTTTCTCTTTCTCTCCTCCCCGAACTGCCAAATTGTAAGGCTGTGTTCACACGTTCAGGATTTTTTGCGTTTTTTTCAAATTTTTTTCGCTTTTTTTTAGCGTTTTTCCCCTGCAAAAATGCTTAAAAAACGCATACATTAAGCATCCTATTATTAAAATGAAATCCGCAATTTTTCTGCCCATGATGCGCTTTTTCCTGCAAAAAACGCATTGCAGAAAAAAACCGCAGCATGTTCATTAATTTTGCAGAAAATCTGCGGATTTCATTGTATTAGGATGCTCCGTAAAAAAACACGCAATAAACACGATAAAAATGCGCAAAAAAAACGATAAAAACGCAAAAAAAATGCGGATTTCCTGGGAAGGAGTCCGGTTTTTCTCAGGAAATTTCTGCATACGTGGGCACATAGCCTAAAACTGACTTCCAGGAAAAGTCCATTTTCGGAGTTCAGCTCTGACACTAGGTGTCCGGCACGAGCCTCGAACTTTATAGTTCGGGTTCGCTCATCTCTATTCAGTAGCATACAATTATGTATTTTGTGGTTGGAAATAGACACAAACTTGAATGAATGGGGCTTCAGATTTTCTAGAATATTCTAGAAGGAAGAGTAGGTGTATTCCTACATAGCACTCGATGACAATGATGGGAGCCGTAGTCGGAATCATTAGCAGCTGTCACTGTAGCATTGTTAGAAAAACTAATTCAACGCTCCGGTTTCCATTTTGCAGAAGGGAAAACTTCAGTTTGCGTCTGATGCAGATGATGGAAAGAGACAAAATCGTTTCATTCCGGCTTGCGAAGAAGCAAAGTCCCTACGGAATGAACGCGGAGGATGAATGACAGCGGTAGAGCCCATGGTTGCCAAAGGAGGATGGATCAGCAGATCTCCCAAGTGACTGCTGTAAATCACAAAGGCTGCAGGAGACGTGGAAATCAGGGACAGAGATTTCTCTGAAACCATGCGGAATAATTGAAATGAAAATAAATTAAAAAATATTGGCAAAAGTGCGACCCTGGATCCATCAGCCTTAATCAATTTAATTCATTAACAGACATAAATTATTGTGTTTGCATGTACTTCAGAACATTTTTTGATATTTTATTTTTCTCATTTGATGAAGTGTTGAAATTGTACATTTTTTGCTAACTCATCAGTGTATTGTTAATTTTTTTTGAATCCCTAAAAATGATGTGAACATATTTTGTAACTTAAAGGGGTTGTCCAGGCTCCGGATACAAGTCTGCAGTTACTCTATGTGACTACAGACTTGTGAGTCCTTACAGCATGCACACTGCACGCTGTCAGGATTCTCCTGTGCCAGCACACAAGCGGTCACATGTACACTAGACGTGCTCAGTCTCGTTCAAAACGTGAATTGAGCTAGGCTGGACACATCTAGTCTGAATGTGACCGGAAGTATGAAAATCACCTACTGCCAGTCACATGACGTCTGCTGCCCGCACCGGAGAATTCTGACTGTCACATACATTCACTGCAGACTTGAACCTCACGCTTGTACAATCCCTTTAAATGCTTGTATTTCGGGCTAAAAATTTACAATTCGTTTTCACAACATTTTCATGCACCGTAAGGCCAGTTTCACACAACAATTTTTTTAATCTCAATTTTCTTCAGTGTTTGGTCAGTGTCAGGTTTTTCCATCATATTTCCATTATGCAAAAAAAAATACTGATGGAGGATTCTCAAGCTAAAAAAAATAGAGAGTACTAGGATGCAACTAGGATGCCATCAGTGAGCTATCGGAGTTTTTCAATGACTTGTATGGGTGATTTTGATTCATGAGTAGGAACAAAGACACTAGGTCTGCATAAAAAACAAACATCTGACCAAACCCTGTAGACTATAATGGGCGCGACTATTCTACTGCATCCATGAGAAACATGGATGGAACATGTACGAGGAAATCATAAGTGTTCAATCCCCTTTAAATAGCTGTCGGTAGAGTTGAGCGAAACGGGTCGAAAAATTTCAAAAGTCGCCGACTTTTGGCAAAGTCGGGTTTCATGAAATGAAACCCGACCCTAGGATGAGGTCGGCCACGAGGTCGGCGACTTACGGGCCAAAGTCACGTTTCAAAAGTTTGTTTTGCGCTCTTTTTCAGCCAATCAGGATCCACGGACACTGTGGGCAACGTGATGACATAGGCAGGGGTCACCACCATCTTTCAGAAGGGCATGCAAGTGATTGGCTTGCTTTGGTGGGCATCACAGGGGGTATAAAAGGGCGTGCACGCCGACCGCCATCTTACTTCTGCCGATCTCAGTATAGGGAGAGGTTGCTGCTGATTCTGTAGGGAGAGCGTTAGGCAGGGAAGAAGACAAAAAAACTGCTTCTGCTGCTAGCGATTTGGCCTGCACAACACACCAGTCACTGTGTGTGCAGTGCAAGGGGAGGCTATATTGTGGTGCATCAGTGGTGTTGGTTGTTGGGCTGCCTTTTAAGGCTTCCTGACAGGCTGGCATTGCTGTTTACCCACTGCACTGCAAACTGCTTTTTTAAAAGCAATCCAATCTCCCTTATCCTCTAGTCACTTTTGTCACACCTGTGCCATCGAGCCTGTGACATAGCGCTCAGATATCAGTGGGCCTCACACAATCCAAAAGTGTCCAGTGTCCACAAGTGTCTGCAGAAATTCTAAATCTGCCTTATCCTCTAGTCACTTTTGTCACAGCTGTGCCATCGAGCCTGTCACATAGCGCTCAGATATTCATTGGGCCTCACACAATCCAAAAGTGTCCAGTGTCCACAAGTGTGTGCAGAAATTCAAAATCTCCCTTATCCTCTAGTCACTTTGGTCATAGCTGTGCCATCGAGCCTGTCACATAGCGCTCAGATATTCATTGGGCCTCACACAATCCAAAAGTGTCCAGTGTCCACAAGTGTGTGCAGAAATTCAAAATCTCCCTTATCCTCTAGTCACTTTGGTCACAGCTGTGCCATCGAGCCTGTCACATAGCGCTCAGATATTCATTGGGTCTCACACAATCCAAAAGTGTCCAGTGTCCACAAGTGTGTGCAGAAATTCAAAATCTCCCTTATCCTCTGGTCACTTTTGTCACAGCTGTGCCATCGAGCCTGTGACATAACGCTCAGATATCAGTGGGCCTCACACAATCCAAAAGTGTCCAGTGTCCACAAGTGTCTGCAGAAATTCAAAATCTCCCTTATCCTCTAGTCACTTTGGTCACAGCTGAGCCATCGAGCCTGTCACATAGCGCTCAGATATTCATTGGGCCTCACACAATCCAAAAGTGTCCAGTGTCCACAAGTGTGTGCAGAAATTCAAAATCTCCCTTATCCTCTAGTCACTTTGGTCACAGCTGTGCCATCGAGCCTGTCACATAGCGCTCAGATATTCATTGGGCCTCACACAATCCAAAAGTGTCCAGTGTCCACAAGTGTGTGCAGAAATTCAAAATCTCCCTTATCCTCTAGTCACTTTGGTCACAGCTGTGCCATCGAGCCTGTCACATAACGCTCAGATATTCATTGGGTCTCACACAATCCAAAAGTGTCCAGTGTCCACAAGTGTGTGCAGAAATTCAAAATCTCCCTTATCCTCTCGTCACTTTTGTCACAGCTGTGCCATCGAGCCTGTGACATAGCGCTCAGATATCAGTGGCCCTCACACAATCCAAAAGTGTCCAGTGTCCACAAGTGTCTGCAGAAATTCAAAATCTCCCTTATCCTCTCGTCACTTTTGTCACAGCTGTGCCATCGAGCCTGTGACATAGCGCTCAGATATCAGTGGGCCTCACACAATCCAAAAGTGTCCAGTGTCCACAAGTGTCTGCAGAAATTCAAAATCTCCCTTATCCTCTCGTCACTTTTGTCACAGCTGTGCCATCGAGCCTGTGACATAGTGCTCAGATATCAGTGGCCCTCACACAATCCAAAAGTGTCCAGTGTCCACAAGTGTCTGCAGAAATTCAAAATCTCCCTTATCCTCTCGTCACTTTTGTCACAGCTGTGCCATCGAGCCTGTGACATAGCGCTCAGATATCAGTGGGCCTCACACAATCCAAAAGTGTCCAGTGTCCACAAGTGTCTGCAGAAATTCAAAATCTCCCCTGTCCTATAGACACCTTGTACCTTGTTTTACATTACTATATAGTTTGTTGGATTTTGTCTACATTTCTACCAAAAATGAGGAAGGCTGGTGGAAGAGGCCGTGGAATTGGGCGGGGGTTGGCAGCTGGTAATGATGGTGTTGGTGGTGGATCTGATGGTAGTGGCAAGAGCAAAATAGGACCGAATGCAGGAGGTGTTGAGCCTGCGTCATCGTCTGGCTACATAAGGCCTCGAACGCTTAGTTTTCTAGGAGTTGGCAAACCGCTTTTAAAGCCAGAGCATCAGGAAAAAGTTTTGTCTTACATTGCTGACTCAGCCTCCAGCTCTATCGCCTCCTCTTCTTCAGTTGTAAAAAGTAAAAGCACTGAGTCGTCATTGGAGGCTCATGTTCATGTCCTTCACCCCAACCAAGATTGAAGGATGGCGCAGGCCATACTACTGATTACTCCATGGAGCTGTTTTCACATACCATGCCTGGATTATCAAGTCAAATGGTGAATTACCCAGGCCAAGATGAATCTGACATGGAGTGCACTGATGCACAGCCGCTGATGGATGATTCTGCTGGTACATTCACTCAGAGCACTACATTGTCCTCGCAGTGTACAGAGCCAGATTCTGACCCTGATGAGACTCAGGTGCCCCTTCCCGCACACTATACCACCATACACGGTGACACAGAGGAAGGTGCACATGACATAGAAGAGGAGGTGATGGATGACCCAGTTGTTGACCCAGATTGGCATCCATTGGGGGAAGAGGGTGCTGCTTCCAATAGCTCAGATGAGGAGCATCCACAGCAGACATCGACATCGCAACAGCTGTTATCTGGCAGGCCCGGAGCACTCCAAAGACAGGTTCCAAACATCAAAAGAGTTGCTGGACAGCTTGTTCAGAGGGTCAAAAGATCACAGCGTGCTAGGCCGCAAAATGTCTGCCAAAGTAGGAAGAGTGCAGTGTGGCACTTTTTTGACCAAAATCCTCATGATCAGGCCAAGGTTATCTGTAATAAGTGCGCAAAGACCTTTAGCCGAGGGAAAAATCTGAAAAATTTGAATACCAGTTGCATGCTTAGACATTTTACCAGCATGCACTTGCAAGCGTGGACACAACACCAAACCTCAAGTGCCACATGTGCAACTGATCACAACGAAGGTAGTCAGCAACGCTACATTGTTTCCCCCACTGTAAGCCCACCGGTTAGCACAGCAGCAAATGTTGAGGTGTTGTTGCAAGGCCACAGCAGTCAGGGAATCCCACTGTTATATCAACGAAAGACTGATTCTAGGCCATCAGAAAGAACACCAACTCCATCACCATCATCAACCCTCTCTCAGTCCGCCCTGTCCACCGCTACTTCCACCATATGCAGCTCTCAAGTCCAGCTCACCCTCCCAGACACTATGAGTAGGTCAAGAAAGTACTCAGTCTCTCATCCGCGTACACTGGGTTTGAACGCCCACATTGCCAAACTAATCTCGTTTGAGATGATGCCCTTTCGGTTGGTGGAAAGCACAGCTTTCCGCGAACTCATGGCCTATGCAGTACCACGCTATGACCTACCCAGTCGCCACTTCTTCTCTCGCAAAGCCATCCCAGCCCTCCACCATCATGTGAAAGACCGCATTGTCCATGCACTCAAGCAGTCAGTGAGCGGAAAGGTGCACCTCACAACTGATGCATGGTCCAGTCGGCATGGCCAGGGCCATTACGTGTCCATCACTGCGCACTGGGTTAATGTGGTGGATGCAGGGTCCACAGGGGACAGCGGTGGTGGGACAGTGCTGCCTAGCCCACGGTATAGGAAACAGTTGGCTGTAGGCGTTCGACCCTCCTCCTCCTCCTCCTCCAGAAGCGAAAGCTCGTCTACAGAGCGCAGTCGTACGAGCACTCCATCTGCAGCTGCCACTGTTGCACACGATGTGTCCCCCTATCGAGCAGCTAGTGGAAAGCGTCAGCAGGCTGTGTTGCAGATGATGTGTTTGGGCAACAGACACACCGCCGAAGTGCTGGCCGAGTACTTGAAGCGACAAACTGAGTCATGGCTGGGCAGTGTACATCTTGAGGCAGGCAAGGTAGTTAGTGATAACGGCCGTAATTTTGTGGCAGCCATAGCCCTTTCAAAACTCAGCCATATACCTTGCTTGGCTCACACCTTGAACCTGGTGGTGCAGTGCTTCCTCAAAAATTATCCGGAGTTAACAGCCCTGCTCCAGAAGGTGCGAAGACTGTGCGCGCACATCCGCCGGTCGCCTGTACACTCCGTTCGTATGCAGAAGCTGCAGCGATTGCTCCACCTTCCCAACCACCGCCTCATTATCGACATTGCAACAAGGTGGAACTCCACCCTGCACATGGTGGAGCGGCTGTGTGAGCAGAGGCAGGCCATAATGCATTTGTTGGAGGATACACGGCCAGGCACTTTGAGAGCAGACATGGAGTTGACAGGTGTGCAGTGGTCGAAGCTGAAAGACCTCTGTAAAGTCCTTCAGTGTTTTGAGGAATGCACACGGCTGGTAAGCGCAGACGACGCCATCCTAAGCATGAGCATCCCACTTATGCGTCTGCTCATGCAAACTTTGACGCACCTTAAGGAGCAGGCGTCTGCAGCCAATGTTGATGAGGAAGAGGAGGAGGGAATCCTTGATGACATTCAGCCATTGTCTGCTCAGGGACCTCTCCTGGACGAGGTGGAGGAAGAAGAGGAGGAGGAGGAGGATGATGGGGATGATTACTTAGGGGAGGAGGATGCATCTCGTGGGGCAAGTGAAAATGTTGGCGTGGCAAGGTCTGGTACAGGGTTTGTGCGTGACTGGAGGGATGTGGATTTGCCAGAAAGTGCTCCTCCAACCAGCACTCGCAGTGCATCATTGACACCGGGAACATTGGCCCACATGTCAGATTATGCCTTGCAGATCATAAAAAGGGACCCACGCATTGCCAAAATGATGAACGATGACGACTACTGGTTGGCCAGCATCCTGGATCCACGCTATAAAGGCAAATTACAAAACATCATGCCACAGGAGAACCTTGACCTAATATTGGCTAATAAACAAGCAACTCTGGTAAATCGGTTGCTTGAGGCATTCCCAGCACACAGCAGCGGTGATGGTTCTCACACGAGCCGTACGGGCCGGGGTCAGCTTGGCAGAGGTGTTCGTGGTGCACACAGCAGAAGTTGCGTTGGAGACAGGGGTTTCATGACAATGTTGTGGACTGATTTTTCAAGTAACGCTTACACAACTGGTAATACTGCATCGATGGAAAGTGACAGGAGACAGCAGTTGTCAACTATGGTTACAAACTACTTTTCCTCCCATATCGATGTTCTCCCACACAGGTCATTCCCCTTTGACTATTGGGCCGCTAAACTGGACACCTGGCCTGAATTGGCACAATATGCCTTACAGGAGCTCGCTTGCCCAGCTGCAAGTGTGCTATCGGAAAGAGTCTTCAGTGCAGCTGGATCAATCCTGACAGAAAAAAGGACCCGTCTGTCAACCCAAAATGTGGATGATCTAACCTTCATTAAAATGAACCACGCATGGGTTTCCAAGGATTTTGTCCCACCTTCCTCTGATGACACATAGGGTGACAGAAAAATGGCTTGCTTTGGTCCACCTCTTCCTGGGACTTGACCTATTTCACCTTTTGCATCAGCTGAATGTCCAACATCAACATATGCCACTTTCTAAAACTCCCTAACTGTGCTGCCTCCCCCCCCCATGGCCGGGGTCACCACCTAGCGCACGACACCGTGCGAGTGCCGTTGCCCTGGACAGGTGGGTAGGCCGACTCTTGGGCGCGGGCACTGGCACAGGGTCCTTCATAGTGCAATCAAGTGTCTCTGACGGTGGTGGTGCACACCCGCCGTCAGACACACCGCCGTACTATGAGGGGCCCAGTGCCAGTACCGACGCACACGAGTGGGCCCCCCTTGCTTGGGCAGGGCCCCAGCATTTGCAATCTTTACCTCTCCCTGCTCCTCCGCTGTGTAGTCTGGGCCGTCAAATCCATACTGTGCCTGACACCGTCTGAGCCTGCCTCCTGATGTATAGACATATATTTTGAATGTGTACGCTATCCATACATGTTATCTGGGGATACGGTACCCTTTCTAACCTTTGTGCAATCACGTGCAATCCATACTGGGCCTAACACCGTCTTCCTGCCTCCTGATGTATAGACATATATTTTGAATGTGTACGCTATCCATACATGTTATCTGGGGATACGGTACCCTTTCTAACCTTTGTGCAATCACGTGCAATCCATACTGGGCCTAACACCGTCTGAGCCTACCTCCTGATGTATAGACATATATTTTGAATGTGTACGCTATCCATACATGTTATCCGGGGAAACGGTACCCTTTCTAACCTTTGTGCAATCACGTGCAATCCATACTGGGCCTAACACCGTCTGAGCCTGCCTCCTGATGTATAGACATATATTTTGAATGTGTACGCTATCCATACATGTTATCTGGGGATACGGTACCCTTTCTAACCTTTGTGCAATCACTTGCAAGCCATACTGGGCCTTACACCGTCTGAGCCTGCCTCCTGATGTATAGACATATATTTTGAATGTGTACGCTATCCATACATGTTATCCGGGGATACGGTACCCTTTCTAACCTTTGTGCAATCACGTGCAATCCATACTGGGCCTAACACCGTCTGAGCCTGCCTCCTGATGTATAGACATATATTTTTAATGTGTACGCTATCCATACATGTTATCTGGGGATACGGTACCCTTTCTAACCTTTGTGCAATCACGTGTAACCCATACTGGGCGTGAGAACGGCTGGCGAGCTGTTAAGCAAGCTACAGCACCTGTGGTTTGCACACGCAAGTTTTTCATTTTTTCAGGAATGACGGTTAGGCCTAATTCCGGAACTGCGGTTGACCTGCACTTACTGGGAAATCATTGTTTGCGGGTAATAATTGTAATCAGTGATCCCCATCACTAACGTTGTTCAGCGGGTTATCTGCACCTGTAAGCGACAAACGCTGGCCTTTTCAGTGTAGCGCACATGCAGCCACGGACATGTAAGGGCATGACACACCAGTTATTGGCCAATCTCATGTGCCAGAGCCTCACGTGTCCCTCTAGTAAGCCGGACTCGGACCGCGGGGCATGACGGAGTCTCGTTCGTTAACGGAATTAAGCTTGCAATGTGTGCATCTGTTCTGTAGCTGGCATGGTTGAGGTTTCCCAGGTGGAGTCGAATTTAACCGTAGGCTCCACTCCTGGTGGTGCCCTTCTGGACATTCCTTTAAGGTTCAGCTTTGCAACCATACTGCCCACGTAAAACAAACACTTTGCCTTCATGAACGCTGTTTGGAGGGTCATGACTCGTGGGAATAACGCCGCCCAATCAGTTAAACTGCTAGAGAGATCGTTCGTTGCTCCCAAGCATGACATCACACTCCCTAGGAAGAAGGTAATGCCACTGTGGCGACCGTACTCCTGGGGGCGACACAAGTGCACTGATGCCCAGCCACTGCTCGATGAATCTGCTGGTACATTGACCCAGACCACTACATTCCCCTCGCACGCTACACGACCTGAATCTGACCCTGATGAAACTCAGGTTACCCTTCCCATATACAGTTCCATCTTACACGGTGACAAAGAGGAAGCTGCAGATGAAAGTGCAGGTTCGGCCCACCCGCCATCAGACACACCACCGTACTATCAGGGGCCCTGTGCCAGTGCCGTCGCCAACGAGTGGGCCCCCCCTGCTTGCTCAGGATCACAGCACTTGCAAAGTTGAAATACTGTGCAGTGAGATGGAAGATGGGGACGACGAGGAGTCCAGACAAGTACAGGGATTCCCTAGCGAGGAGACTTATTTGATTGTTTTCAATGTTGGGACAGCAATTTTTGGGGAGCACTATACTCTGGAGAATGATAGATGGGGCCCACCATACACTGGAACATTCCAAAGGTGGACATCAGACACTGGAGCAGCATTTACAGGGCCCATTATACACTAGAGCATTAGAAATGGGGCCCATTATGTTTGGAGCATTATTTGGGCCCATAAGACAGTGGAGCTTCATCCATGGGGACCAACATATACTGTAGCATTATGTGGAGCTCATCATATACTGTTTCAAACATTATATGGGACCAATGATTCTGTATGGAGAAATAGATGGGCCTCGTCATGAGATGTAAAAAGTGAGGTATTTTTCATTGTACTATACCGCTATTTCTCTGCCGTATCGGAGCATGATGAGTTGTGGTATGTGTTAAAGGGGCGCTCTTTCGCCCAGGGCACATGAAAACCTGCAGCCAGCCCTCCCCCCCCACAACTTTAGCCAAATAACCCCCATTTTTCAGTGCGTAACTTGTATTATGAAGTTAATTAAGGTTGACAAGCTTAAGTAAGAAGAATTGATGCTTTTGGCATTCAAATGGGCACTGTTGGTGTGTTTCCTGTCCTCCTCTCACTGCCGACTTTTATTCCCCATTGACTTACATTGGGTTTCGTGTTTCGGGACGACCCCGACTTTTCCCTATAATCGGACGATCTTGCTCGACCCGACTTTTGGAAAAGTCGGGTTTCACGAAACGAAACGTGACCCTAAAAAACCAAAAGTCGCTCAACTCTAGCTGTCGGCCAAACTGCTGTCGCCCAACTTCTCCACACATAAGAGAGTTAGTTCTGCCGAGTTCTCCAGTGTTTTCTCTACCTTTTAGAGAACAAAAGGATCAAAAGTCCAAGTTCGGACATGCTGAATCCTTATTTCGATATTGGCGGGTTTGGCCAATGTTATTCCAATCCGTATAATGGGCCTTAAAGGGGTTGCCCAATCTTGTGGATAAAAACTGCAGTCACTCAGAAAGCGCTCACTGATGGAATCTTAGTTGCTTCCTAGTACTGTCTATTTTTTAGCTTGAGATACCTCTGTCAGTATTTTTTTTTTCTGCATACCCATTCTGCGGCCAGCAATAGACAGTGGAACGCTGAGGTCCTAGAAAACAAATGGTGCTAAATTTCTAATCAGAGCCGCTGGCAAAAATTATTTTTGGTTCAAAATATATAAATTTAGGTAAAAAAAGGAGTTTATTTTAATTGCTCTAAGAACTGGAACATTAAGCTATAATTGTAAAGCCCTGGGTCGCCCCTTTAAATACTAAATAATCAATCCTGCCCAAATAAAATAATACAGCAGACTTGGACCCTATAAAAAAAATATAATAATAATTTCCTGCTAATCCAGCATGCCAAATAGGAAGGATTCCCCGACCTTACGGCTCCAGATTGATTTTTTTTCTGATTGTTCAAAAGTGTTTACCTTTTACAAACAAAATCTATTATATAAAGCGCAAGTGTGTATGTATGTATGTATGTGTGTATGTATGTGTGTGTGTGTGTATGTATGTGTGTATGTATGTATGTGTGTATGTATGTATGTGTGTATGTATGTGTGTATGTATGTGTGTATGTATGTATGTGTGTATGTATGTGTGTATGTATGTATGTATGTGTGTATGTATGTATGTGTGTATGTATGTGTGTGTGTATGTATGTGTGTATGTATGTATGTGTGTATGTGTGTGTGTATATCCGGGATAGGCATCCGCACCGTCGCAGCTACAGCCACAAAATTTGGCACAGTCACACATCTGGACCCCGAGAGCGTCCTAAGCTATGTTGTGAGGCGAAATTTTAACCCAGCACGTTCCAATTCACCAAAAATTTTGCCCCTATCTACATACTGGGGAAAAAGTGTGTGCGTGTCAAGCCCCGCCCCTCATTATGATGTCATAATGCCCCTATTTGCATACTGGAGAAAAAGTGTGTGCGTATCAAGCCCCGCCCCTCATTATGATGTCACAATGGTTGACTCTGGGATGGAGGATGTGTGATGGGTATATGGGCACTGGACTATGGGATGGAGGATATGCATTATGGGTATATGGGCACGGGAATATGGGATGGCGGATATGTATGATGGGTATATGGGCACGGGACTATGGGATGGCGGATATGTGTGATGGGTATATGGGCATGGGACTATGTGATGGAGTATATGTGATGGGTATATAGGCACTGGACTATGGGATGGAGGATATGTGTGATGGGTATATGGGCATGGGACTATGTGATGGAGTATATGTGATGGGTATATGGGCACTGGACTATGGGATGGAGGATATGTATGATGGGTATATGGGCATGGGACTATGGGATGAAGGATGTGTGATGGGTATATGGGCACTGGACTATGGGATGGCGAATATGTATGATGGGTATATGGGCATGGGACTATAGGATGGAGAATATGTGTGATGGGTATATGGGCACTGGACTATGGGATGGAGGATATGTGACGGGTATATCGGCACTGGACTATGGGATGGAGGATATGTGATGGGTATATAGGCACTGGACTATGGGATGGAGGATATGTGTGATGGGTATATGGGCATGGGACTATGTGATGGAGTATATGTGATGGGTATATGGGCACTGGACTATGGGATGGAGGATATGTATGATGGGTATATGGGCATGGGACTATGAGATGAAGGATGTGTGATGGGTATATGGGCACTGGACTATGGGATGGCGAATATGTATGATGGGTATATGGGCATGGGACTATAGGATGGAGAATATGTATGATGGGTATATGGGCACTGGACTATGGGATGGAGGATATGTGACGGGTATATCGGCACTGGACTATGGGATGGAGGATATGTATGACGGGTATACGGGCACGGGACTATGGGATGGCGGATATGTATGATGGGTATATGGGCACGGGACTATGGGATGGTGGATATGTATGATGGGTATATGGGCACGGGACTATGGGATGGAGGATATGTATGATGGGTATATGGGCATTGGACTATGAGATGAAGGATGTGTGATGGGTATATGGGCACGGGACTATGGGATGGCGAATATGTATGATGGGTATATGGGCATGGGACTATGGGATGGAGAATATGTATGATGGGTATATGGGCATGGGACTATGGGATGGTGGATATATATGATGGGTATATGGGCACGGGACTATGGGATGGCGGATATGTATGATGGGTATATGGGCATGGGACTATGGGATGGAGGATGTCTGATGGGTATATGGGCACGGGACTATGGGATCGTGGATATGTATGATGGGTATATGGGCACGGGACTATGGGATGGAGGATAATTATAATTTGCTATAACTAACCACAGTTAGTTACTATGCCCGGGCAGCGCCGGGCTCTTCAGCTAGTGTAATAATAAAATCAATTGTTAAAAGTAAATAACAAAAAATACATAACATTGTATACAAAATGTACAGATATAATCCTGTAGTTTCTGCTCTTGTTTGAAGTATGGTTTTACTCTTTTATCCAATTCTTCATCTCTTACAGTTCACAACTGATGTTGGATGGAAACTGGATGACAACGATTAATGATGGCCATTACAGCAGTCACTGAGGTGTCACCAAAAACTTTCTAAATACCTGAAATGGCATATAAATTGCTTCGTTTTATTTATTCATTTTTTTAACTTTATTTAAAGAGAACCTGCAACCTTCTTAACATGCCATAAAGTATTATGCTAATAAATCCACAAAAAATAATATTCAAATAATAACATTATATTGGCCGGTTATTATTTAAGCAACTAAATATACTACTTTTTCCTGATTCAAATATTTTTGCTAATATTTTTATAATATATTTTTGTCTTTTTTTCTGACATTCTGATCTTTACCCTATAGATTTAAAGAATAATATTTTAGATGATTCCAGTCACCACTAGAGGGAGATTAAGAGCTTACTGCATACTGACTGCTCTTTAGCTCCATCTAGTGGAATCTGCAGGAGGCAAAAAGGTCATAATTTAACTTTTTGTCTATGCACGGGAATTATCAGTCTTGTATCAAAAAAGCTTCGACGGCCATACAGACATATTAAGAAATCAAGAAGCACTAAGTTAACAAAATGATTAAAAAAATGGTTATAAAGCTATCAGATTTCAGAATACAGCCCTTGCCTCATCCCCCCTGATAATAGCCGATTTTCATCAAAGGGTAACATACTCAAAAGGGTAAAGAGACAGGAGTGGACATCATGGAACAATGCCCTTAAAGTGAATGTATCATCAGAAAATGAGTAATTGTTTTAATCTTTACTAGAAAAAAACAACTTGCAATTTTCATATTGGCCACTGGGTCATTTTTAAGCTCCCTGTTGATACAGGAAATGCACATGTACATTAGCAGCAATGAACAGACAAACCCTTTTGTATTGAAGCATCTAATAAGCATGTGAAAAAATCATTAGATTATTGTGAAGGGAAAGCGCAGATGTGACATTGCTTATTGTGATTGGTGGATCCCGTGTTAATCAGCTGTGTATAGAGATGTTACCTGACATTGGAATTGTGCCTCTGCTGATAAGGAGACTGCTGAAAACTCTTTCTAAAAGAACTGGAAGTATAAATTCTATTAAAAAAATACATGTAACACGGAACATGATTTTAACCAAAATGTTTTTTAACAGCATATTCTCTTTCCCTTTAAGGGTGGACACTGTACGGTATATACTTTAAACCAGCATCTAGATGGACTCCCACTTTAATTTTGCATTGTACCTGATTATTTTCAAGGTCCCTCTTGTTTTAGTTGTAGTGTTACTGACCTGATTCCCTCCCATGCCGTGACAGTTGAAGATGCCAACTTTTTCATTCTCTTTACGGCCCATGTTATCCAGACATTGGTTGGTTTCCACATTTCTGATCTATGAAGTAAAGGAGAAGAAAGTTTCATAGTTTCAAAGTACAAGTTCATCATGTACAAAAGTTTCATAAGTAAAAAAAAAGAGGACACAAGTTCTTCTAGCTCATCCTGTCATCCTGTGGAGCTGATCCAGAGGAACGGAAAGCAACCACCAGGAGGGAGAAGACAATCGATCTCAGGGAAGCAGGAAACGTTCAAATATGTCAATCAGAATGAATTTCAGAGCGAAGAGGAAGGAGAAAAATATGAATGCAGAAAACTTGTATGGTTATGTCTACGCTAGAAAATTCATCTAGGTAACTACCATTTATCTGTCATCTATGTCACTGATATCACTCTCTCTGTGAAAAAGTGGAGAAAAAGTTTTGGTGTTATCATTCATATTCTCTGAAAAGAAGGCAAAGAAAGCAAAAATTCTGCCTGGGTATGTACACTTTTGAGCACAAATGTAGATAGAAAGAAGGATAGTAGAAGGATAGAGAGATAGATAAATAGATAGATAGATAATAGAAGGATCTATAGATTAGATGATAGCTAGATAGTTAGATAGATAGATAGATAGATAGATAATGGATAGATAGATAATAGAAGGTATAGATTAGATGATTGATAGATAGATAGATAGATAGATAGATAGTAGATAGATAGATAACACTGGTCAACAGCATTTTTGGTGCCAAAGATATTTCATCGAATTTAGGGTATTTTTGGGGTGCTGATTCTGAATATGTCATCAGTTTTGCCAGATTGGCTCAAGTTTTTGAGATTTTTGGTATCTTATTTATAGCACTTGTTGGTAAATGCGACGCATCATCTCATTAATTTCTTTGGATTAGTACTTGAACTGAGCAGTTCTCAATATAGTTTTGTGTTAATTAGTGTTCTAAAAGTTTGTTCATAGCTTGATTTTTGCACTAACTTTATGTTGTTGTCTGTTTTCCAGTGAAAAGCATGAACTCATCATGAAGAAGTTGTCTTAACGATCCAGACTCATTCTGTTACATTTGTGGTGAATACACACTGCCAAAACATAGAAGAAACATAACAGACTTCGTCAAAAAAGTGTATTTTGCCTATTTTGGGGTTATGCTTGGGGACCAAGACAAGTTTTGGGCACCACACATAGTGTGCAAAGCATGTATCGAATTATTACGAAAATGGAGCAAAGGACAAAGAAAAAGCTTCAAATTTGGTGTTCCAATGGTGTGGAGAGAGCCAAAAAATCATCATGATGACTGTTATTTATGGTAAACACAGGTACAGGCACATCTTCACAATGAGGGACAGGCCTTCTTGCAGATTCCATGTTACTCCCATTTTCGTTTCTTATGCTTATTGAATCCTTGCACTTGCACTGCACAGAAATAACAGTCATCATGATGATTTTTTGGCTCTCTCCACACCATTGGAACACCAAATTTGAAGCTTTTTCTTTGTCCTTTGCTCCATTTTCGTAATAATTCGATACATGCTTTGCACACTATGTGTGGTGCCCAAAACTTGTCTTGGTCCCCAAGCATAACCCCAAAATAGGCAAAATACACTTTTTTTACGAAGTGTGTTATGTTTCTTCTATGTTTTGGCAGTGTATATTCACCACAAATGTAACAGAATGAGTCTGGATCGTTAAGACAACTTCTTCATGATGAGTTCATGCTTTTCACTGGAAAACAGACAACAACATAAAGTTAGTGCAAAAATCAAGCTATGAACAAACTTTTAGAACACTAATTAACACAAAACTATATTGAGAACTGCTCAGTTCAAGTACTAATCCAAAGAAATTAATGAGATGATGCGTCGCATTTACCAACAAGTGCTATAAATAAGATACCAAAAATCTCAAAAACTTGAGCCAATCTGGCAAAACTGATGACATATTCAGAATCAGCACCCCAAAAATACCCCAAATTCATTAAAATATTTTGGACACCAGAAAAAAAAATTTTTTTCGTTGACCTGTGTAATAGATAGCTAATAAATAGCTAGATTAGATACTAGATAGAAAGATGATAGATAGCTGGATAGATAATAGAAGGATGGATAGATTAAATAACAGATAGATAATAGAGGGATCGATAGATTAGATAATAGATAATGGAAGGATGGATAGATAATACATAGATGGACGCTCTGTGCGCATTCTTCATACAATGCTCGTTATTCTCCAGCAGACACATTTTTGACGTTACTGTGCCTTTGAGGCATTTTTCACCCTGTGAAGCTCTTTTGATGCCCTTGAGACTTGTTTTCTTCTGTGAATATTTCCTAGTGATATTCCAGGCAGAATACTATCAATACCATGTATAAAGTACACACACCGTTTTCTGAGGAAATGCTAAATCACATCCTGAAACACACGGTCACTATACCAAATTAAAATTAGGAACCAAATATAATAGCACGTAATTAAACCCCAGGGGCCTCGTTTCCTCGTTTGCTCGTTTGCAGAGACACCACCATGTTTGAGTTCGCACAAATGAGTTTGCGATCTCTATTCTCTATTCATTACCTGCCATTCTGAAAGCTTCAAGTCTCCCCGCACGCAACGCTCGGCCGCAAATCACATATTCACTGAGCATAAACGTGAGCTATCAACAATATCAGGTCTGCCCCTGGAAGGAGTGGTATGTGCAGACGGACATTCACCTTTTCCCACCTAATGCCCGAAAATGAGCGTAGAGGCCGGCGAGAGCCTCGCCCTGGAACGAGCGTGGCCCTGCAGAAAGTGCAGAGTGCAGCTGTCTGGCATCAGTAAGACATGGGACGTCAGACGCGATGTATCGGTGCGGCTGCAGAGGCATCGGGTGAACGGAGTAGCGGTGGTGACGTGAAGAGGAGGCCAGACGTCTTAACCGCAGTTGGGAGCAGATAAAAGAAAACCAGGCACTCACCCAAAGCGAAGACCTGCTGCAGGAGATGGAGCCCATGACAGCTAGGCCTGCTGAACCGGAGCCAGACGACAGACCGGAGATGCGTCCACCCGCAGCACAGGCCATGCCAGAGCCACGGAAGGATGAAGCACGGCTTACTTCCCCTGAGAAACCAGTGAGCCTGGAAGTCGTTCCTGCTAGACGGCAGGAAGAAGAACCCCAGCGCACCCCAGATGACAGTTCCGGTAGTGACGGCGAGACAATGGAGCCTGCCCGACAGAAGGAGGCAATCAAGCCAGTGGAGACCCCGGCCTCCGGCATGCACCAGTATCTGAGGGAGCTGAGAGCCAGCCTGAGCGGAGCAGCCAAACCTGTGGAGGTGAGTGTACCTCAACCCCAGCCGGCGGCAGACCATTTAACCCCTGCACCGATACCAGGCCCAAGGTCCACGTCACCGAGCCCCTGCACTCCCGTCTGGTGTCCCCAGAAAAAAATGGACCCCTGTCATCCATTTGCCTGTCTGTCTGGACCTCAGACATCATTGCACAGAAAAAGGCCAAGGAGCGGGAAATATGGACGCTCCTCCATCAGAAGGGGGAAGCCGCAATGCCTGCCCGTCACACCTATGGCCAGCTCGTGTATACCAATGTTGAGTGTGTCTATAGCTTTATTGAGGAGGCTGACACCTGCAATAAGGTCTATGTGAATGCCGCTTCCATCAAACATGGAAGAGCCCTGCAAGTGGGAGATTGGGTCTCCTTCTTTAAAGAGTACTGCCTCCGAGGCTACTATGCTGTTGCGGTCATTCTGTGCCCGGAGGAAAGTGAACCCTCCGGAGAAGATGCAGACCCACGTGCAGAGGCAACTGAGGATGCCTCTGCCCCTGATCCTCCTACACAATTTGAAGACTCTGCTGCTGCAGTCTTCTTCGGCCCATGCTAGGGCCAGGGCTTCAAGCGAAGATACGGCGCAGAATGCATGCTGCTGAACTCTCCTTAGCCCTTTCCCTTCAAGTTGCCAGTTGCACATTTCAAGGACTGTTCCACATTCCCTCCTATGGAACCCTGCAACGCTCCCACTGAGAGCTGAAGCCGGTCCACGGGACCTGTTGCAAATAGTTTTTTTGTGGCGCCTGATGCGCCTCTGTAGCAAAAGTGGACTCTGTCGTTTTTCGTAATGAAGCATGGACATACTCTTGCTGCCCTCAAAGGAAAGGGGAAGGGTACCTTTTGTTTTTTTTTTTTAAAAAGAAGATTTTTGACATATGTGGACGTTGTTTCTACAAGTTTGCTACCTCTTATTATTATTATTAAAAAAAAAAAGATTTTTGCACTTTATTGTTTTCCGTGTGTGAATTATCTTTGTAGAGTAAAAGAGAGTTTGATATGTGAAAAAAATGTACAGTATATTGATGTTTGATAATAAAATGTTAATATTGCTTTTACATTGCCGGGGACGGCAATGGTTTAAGGAAGGGGGTATGTAAGAGGGTCAGGGCCTAGCCCTGTAAATGTTAATACTAATGTTTGCTTATTCATGATTGCCATATTGTGATTTACAAGATAGGGACAGTACAGTTAGTAAAAAGGACACAAGATGGGGCACTGAGAACATCTAATAATAAAGAACAGTTGTAGGTCATTTCAGAGTTAATTAGAGGAGTGGTAGCTGGCAACTAGTGGGGGAGATTTCCTGGTACATAGTCAGTTGAGGGTGGACCCCGGGTGCTGTCAGAGTTCCCTGTTCCAGAGCTGTGTAGCTGCCACACAAAGCGTGAAGTGAATCCCAGGACATCCAGAGTAGATGTGGGAGAATTATGCAGAGCAGAGAAGAAGTGAAGTGTATGGTGTCTGCAACAGTGAAGAAGCCAGTGAAGAAGTCACTGAGGGAAGATCAGCCTAAGTCTGGGTGATGACGAAGCAGTCAATTGGGCCACCAGCAAGTCCTCGGGCAAGATAACCAGAAGGGGGTGGACAACCTAGTAGATAATTCTGTGTCTGGACTGAAGTTGGTTCCAGAAAGATAGATCAAAGTGCCATTTTCACCGGCTCCTCGTCCCGCTGTTACTTTGTGGTCCACTCTAGGAGGGATAGCTAATACTAAAGAAGAGAGAGAGAGGATTCAAAAAGATTTAAATAAACTGGAGAAGTGGGCAGCAACTAACAGAATGGTTTTTAACAGGGAGAAATGCAAAGTACTACATCTGGGCAATAAAAATGAAAAAAGCATATATAGAATGGGAGGAATAGGGCTAAGTGACAGCACATGTGAAAAAGACTTGGGTATACTAATAGATCACAGACTGAATATGAGTCAACAGTGTGATGCAGCAGCAAAAAAGGCAAATGCAATTCTAGGATGTATTAACAGAAGCATACAGTCTAGATCACGTGAAGTCATTATTTCCCTCTACTCCTCTTTGGTCAGACCTCATCTGGAATATTGTGCCCAGTTTTGGGCACCACATTTTAAAAAAGACATCAACAAACTGGAGCAAGTTCAGAAAAGAGCTACCAGAATGGTGACCGGACTGCAAACCCTGTCTTATGAGGAAAGGTTGCAGGATTTGGGAATGTTTAGTTTGCAAAAGAGAAGACTGAGAGGAGACTTAATAGCTGTCTACAAATATCTAAAGGGCTGTCACATTGTAGAAGGATCAACTTTATTCTCATTTGCACAAGGAAAGACTAGAAGCAATGGGATGAAACTGAATGGGAGGAGACACAGATTAGATATTAGAAAAAACTTTTTGACAGTTAGAGTGATCAATGAGTGGAACAGGCTGCCACGAGAAGTGGTGAGTTCTCCTTCAATGGAAGTCTTCAAACAGAGGCTGGACAGACATCTGACTGGGATGATTTAGCGAATCCTGCTTTGAGCAGGGGGTTGGACCAGATGGCCCAGGAGGTCCCTTCCAACTCTACGATTCTATGATTCTGGTGTAGCTGAAGAAGCTAGAGAAATCTGAAGAAGATGTAATGCTGGTATTGTGTCAAGTGTGCTAAAGGTGTATTGGATGTGCTGTGTCCTGAAGAAAATAAATCTTTCTTGTTTGAAGTTATCCTGGGCTTTGCCTCCAGTCCTTTGAACTCCATGAAGAATACGGGACGCACCAGGGATGAAGCACCTGCCAGCACAGTGTGTACAGAATGTGCTGGCGTGTCCACCCTCGACCGTATTACACTGCACTGTGCACCACCCATCATTCCTCCCTCACTTGTATTCATGTCTTTAAGATGTGAATAAAATTAAGCATGTGCGAGCCACCTACGACAGGAGCAGAGGAGCGCTAATCAGCTGCCTCCTTCCCCCATTACTCCAGCAGAATGCAGGCTAATGCTGGTCTGTGGCCCGGTAGAGGCTGCCACCGTGCAGAGGAAGTTGGGTGGCTCGATCACAGCGCTGTGAGCGGCTGACTCAGCTGATTCCAATGATAGACACAGGAACGCTTCTTGTGGTAAATCACCTGTTGGTTTATTATGGCACAGCATAAACCATGGCAGGGTTCAGCAAAGTAAACATGGCCTTTCTGGCATAACGGCAAAACAGAAAAACATAACGTATAGCAAAGTCTGTGTGTCTGAGAGATTCACCTGCTCAGATCACTATGTGTCTTCATCTCCTCCTGGAGCCACAGCCGGAGTCTCTCCTCTACAATCCACAGCACAGAGAAAAAAAATCAGTGGCTGCACTTTTAACATCCCAGCCACACCCTTGAGGTGGAGATATGGTGAGTAGGCATCCCGCCATCTCTTACCTACTCTCCTATCTATCTGTCTTTCTGTCTATCTATGTATTATCTATCTCTACTAGAGTTGAGCGAAATGGGTCGGCCAAATCCAGAATCCGCCGACTTTTGCTAAAGTTGGGTTTCGCCGATCGAAACCCGACCATAGTGTAAGGTCGGCTATGAGGTCGCCGACTTGAGTGCCAAAGTCGCGGTTCCCACAATCCTTCCAGTGCCTTTTCTCAGCCAATCATCAAGGACGCACACTGTGGGCAACATGATGACGTTGGCAGCGGCCCCCATCATGTTAGAGAAGGGCATTCAAGTGATTGGGTGGCTTTGTGTGGCGTCACAGTGCCTATAAAAAGCCGTGACCGCCGACCGCCATCTTACTTCTGCCGATCTTAGCATAGGGAAAGGTTGCTGCTGATCATTCTCAATAGGGAGAGTGTTTAGGCAGGAAAAAGTAAAAAAAATTCCTTCAATCCTTCTGCTCATAGCAATTGTCACTGTAAAACACAACAGTATAGTGTGCAGTGACAGGGGAAGATATGTGTGTGCCGCAGCTCTGTTGGTGATTAGGCTGCCTTATAAGGGTACCTGATAGCTGCATTGCTGTTTGCACACTGCTGTGCAGAGTGCTTTTTTAACCCCTTCCTGAAATGAGACGTACTATCCCATCCATGGGACCCGGGCCCCTATGCCCATGGACGGGATAGTACGTCTACCGCGATCAGCGGCGCCCACGTGGTGAGCGCCGCTGATTGCGGCCGGGTGTCAGCTGATTATCACAGCTGACACCCGGCACAATGTGTCAGGGGCGGTCACGGACCGCCCCCGACACGTTAACCCCTTGCACTCCGCGATCAAACATGATCGCGGTGTACCGGGGGTTAAAGGGAAGCATCGGCGCTTCCCTGAGCCCCCCACGGCAGCGCAATGTGCAGCGCTGCTGCCGGGGGCTCCTTTCCTGCAGGCCCCCGAATCCAAGATGGCGACGGGGGCCTTCGGGGGCCTGCAGGAAGCTGGCTTCCTCAGTGCCTGCAAAGCGCAGGCATCAAGAAGCCTTCTGCAGTGCCTGTGACAGATTGCAGTGATCTGTCACAGGACAGGGATGTCCCACCTGGGACTAATTAATAAAGTAAAAAAAAAAATTAAAAAAAGTGTTAAAATAAATTAAAAAAAATCGCCAAATAAATTACAAAAAAAAAAATATTCCCCCAAATAAATCCATTTTTTAGAAATAAAAAAAAAAAAACAATAAAAGTATACATATTAGGTAACGCCGCGTCCGTAACGACCCGCCCTATAAAACTGTCCAATTAGTTAACCCCTTTAGCGAACCCCTTAAAAAATAAAAAACGAAGCAAAAAATAATGATTTATTATCATACCGCCAAACAAAAAGTGTAATAACACGGGATCAAAAAGACGCATATAAATGTCCATGGTACCGCTGAAAACGTCATCTTGTCCCGCAAAAAACGAGCTGCCACACAGCATCATCTGCAAAAAAATAAAAAAGTTATAGCTCGCAGAATAAAGCGATGCAAAAATAATTATTTTTTATATAAAATAGTTTTCATTGCATAAAACCGACAAAACATAAAAAAACGACCTAAATGAGGTATCGCTGTAACCGTACTGACCCGAAGAATAAAACCGCTTTATCAATTTTACCGCACGCGGAATGGTGTAAACGCACCCCCCCAAAAGAAATTCATGAAACGCTGGTTTTTGTTCATTCTGCATCCCAAAAATCGGAATAAAAAGCGATCAAAAAATGTCACATGCCCGAATATGGTACCAATAAAAACATCAACTCGTCCCGCAAAAAATAAGACCTCACATGACTCGGTGGGTCAAAATACGGAAAAATTAGAGCTCTCAATATGTGGTGATGCAAAAACTATTTTTACAATAAAAAGCGTCTTTTAGCGTGTGACAGCCGCCAAACATAAAAACCGCCATAAATAGTAAATCAAACCCCCCGTTATCACCCCCTTAGTTAGGGAAAAATAATAAAATAAAAAAATGTATTTATTTCCATTTTTCCATTAGGGTTAGGGCTAGGGTTAGGGTTAGGGCTAGGGTTAGGGTTAGGGTAGGGTTAGGGCTAGGGTTAGGGTTAGGGCTAGGGTTAGGGTTATGGTTAGGGGTGTGTTGGGGTTCGGGTTAGAGTTAGAATTGGGGGTTTCCACTGTTTGGGCACATCAGGGGCTCTCCAAATGCAACATGGCGTTTGATCTCAATTCCAGCCAATTCTGAGTTGAAAAAGTCAAATGGTGCTCCTTCCCTTCCAAGCTCTGCCATGCGCCCAAACAGTGTTTTACCCCCACATGTAGGGTATCAGCCTACTCAGGTCAAATTGCAAAACAATTTTTGGGGTCCAATTTCTCCTGTTACCCTTAGGAAAATAAAAAATTGGGGGCAAAAATATCATTTTTGTGGAAAAAATGATTTTTTTATTTTCACGTCCGAGCGTTATAAACTTCTGTGAAGCACTTGGAGGTTCAAAGTGCTCACCACACATCTAGATAAGTTCCGTGGGGGGCCTAGTGTCGAAAATGGGGTCACTTGTGGGGAGTTTCAATAGTTTAGGTACATCAGGGGCTCTCTAAACGCACATGACACCCGCAGACCATTCCATCAAAGTCTGCATTCCAAAATGTCACTGCTTCCCTTCCGAGCCCCGACGTGTGTCCATACAGTAGTTTTCTCCCACATATGGAGTGTCAGCGTACTCATGACAAATTGGACAACAACTTTTGGGGTCCAATTTCTCCTGTTACCCTTGGGAAAATAAAAAAATTGGGGACTAATTGATCATGTTTGTGGAAAAAATGCGATTTTTTTATTTTCATGCCCGGGCATTATAAACTTCTGTGAAGCCCTTGGGGGTTCAAAGTGCTCACAACACATCTAGATAAGTTCCTTAGGGGGTCTCATTTCCAAAATGGGGTCATTTGTGGGGGTTTCCACTGTTTAGGTACATTAGGGGCTCTCTAAAGGCAACATGACACCCGCAGACCATTCCATCAAAGTCTGCATTCCAAAACGTCACTACTTCCCTTCCGAGCCCTGACGTGTGTCCATACAGTAGTTTTCTCCCACATATGGGGTGTCAGCGTACTCAGGACAAATTGAACAACAACTTTTGGGGCTCAATTTCTCCTGTTACCCTTGGGAAAATAAAAAAATTGGGGACTAATTGATCATGTTTGTGGAAAAAATACGATTTTTTTATTTTCATGCCCTGGCATTATAAACTTCTGTGAAGCCTTTGGGGGTTCAAAGTTCTCACCTTACATCTAGATAAGTTCTTTAGGGGGTCTAGTTTTCAAAATGGGGTCATTTGTGGGGGGTTTCCACTGTTTAGGTACATTAGGGGCTCTCCAAAGGCAACATGACACCCGCAGACCATTCCATCAAAGTCTGCATTCCAAAACGTCACTACTTCCCTTCCGAGCCCGGACGTGTGCCCATACAGTAGTTTTCTCCCACATATGGGGTATCAGCATACTCAGGACAAATTGGACAACAACTTTTGGGGTCCGATTTCTCCTGGTACCCTTGGGAAAATAAAAAAATGGTGACTAAAATATCACGTTTGTGGAAAAAATACGAATTTTTTATTTTCACGCCCGGGCGTTATAAACTTCTGTGAAGCACTGGGGGGTTCAAAGTACTCACCACACATCTAGATAAGTTCCTTGGGGGGTCTAGTTTACAAAATGGTGTCATTTGTGGGGGGTTTCCACTGTTTAGGTACATCAGGGGTTTTCCAATCGCGACATGGTGTCCGATCTCAATTCCAGCCAAAAACGTCAAATGGCGCTGCTTCCCTTCCGAGCTCTGCCATGCACCCAAATAGTGGTTTACCCCCACATGTGGGGTATCAGCGTACTCAGGACAAATTGCACAATAATTTTTAGGGTCCTGTTACCCTTGGAAAAATAAGAATTGAGGGTGAAAAGATCATTTTTGTGGAAAAAATATGATTTTTTAATTGTACGGCTTTATGTTATAAACTTCTGTGAAGCCCTTGGGGGTTCAAAGTTCTCACCACACATCTAGATAAGTTCCTTAGGGGGTCTAGTTTCCAAAATGGTGTCATTTGTGGGGGATTTCCACTGTTTTGGTACATCAGGGGTTTTCCAATCGCGACATGATGTACGATCTCAATTCCAGCCAAAAACGTCAAATGGCGCTGCTTCCCTTCCGAGCTCTGCCATGCGCTCAAATAGTGGTTTACCCCCACATGTGGGGTATCAGCGTACTCAGGACAAATTGCACAATAACTTTTAGGGTCCTGTTACCCTTGGGAAAATAAAAATTGGGGTGAAAAGATCATTTTTGTGGAAAAAATATGATTTTTTAATTGTACCGCTGTACGTTATAAACTTCTGTAAAGCACTTGTGGGTTCAAAGTTCTCACCACATATCTAGATAAGTTCCTTGGGGGGTCTAGTTTCCAAAATGGGGTCACTTGTAGGGGGTTTCCACTGTTTAGGTACATCAGGGACTCTCCAAACGTGACATGGCGTCCGATCTGAATTCCAGCTAATTTTGCATTGAAAAAGTCAAACGATGCTCCTTCCATTCTGAGCTCTGCCATGCGCCGAAACAGTCGTTCCCCCCCCCACATATCAGGTATCAGCGTACTCAGGACAAATTGCATAATAACTTTTGCAGTCCAATTTCTCCTGTTACCCTTGGTAAAATAAAAAAAATTGAACCTGAAGTATTTTTTTTGTGAAAAAAAGTTAGATGTTCATTTTTTTTTTTAAATATTCAAAAAAATTCCTGTGACGCACCTAAAGGGTTAATAAACTTCTTGAATGTGGTTTTGAGCACCTTAAGGGGTGCAGTTTTTAGAATGGTGTCACTTTTGGGTATTTTCTATCATATAGACCCCTCAAAGTGACCTCAAATGTGATGTGGTCCTAAAAATAAAATGGTGTTGTAAAAATGAGAAATCGCTGGTCAACTTTTAACCCTTATAGCTTCCTAACAAAAAAAAATTTTGGTTCCAAAATTGTGCTGATGTAAAGTAAACATGTGGGAAATGTTAGTTATCAAGTTTTTTGTGTGCTGTATCTCTGTGATTTAAGGGCATAAAAATTCAAAGTTGGAAAATTGCGAAATTTTCAAAATTTTCGCCAAATTTCCGTTTTTCTCACAAATAAACGCAAGTTATTTGAATGAAATTTTACCACTAACATGAAGTACAATATGTCACGAGAAAACAATGTCAGAATCACCGGGATCCATGGAAGCGTTCCAGAGTTATGACCTCATAAAGGGACAGTGGTCAGAACTGTAAAAATTGGCCCGGTCATGAACGTGCAAACCACCCTTGGGGGTGAAGGGGATAAAACCAAAAATCCTTTTATTCCTTTTTTTCTGCACAGTAGATACTGAGCGCAAATTTTTTCACACACCATATAGAGGTGTACGCTCCTCACACACTACCGTGTACCGGCTGGTATCACAGACAAATACATGCTATATGTGTGTGACTCCGTAAAAAAATACACGGATATTAACATTTTTCCATACATACACCGTATAGAGGTGTCCGATTCTCAACCAGTATCTGATATTTGGTGTTTTTATTACGGTCACATCTACACAGAGTCAGCGTGTGTGTGACACTCCAGAAATACATATATGGACATTTCCATTTCTCCATACACCGTATTGACTGCTGTCCGATTATCAAACAGTATCGGATATCTGGTGTTCTTATTACGGTCAGTGCACATCTCCACAGAGTCAGCGTGTGTGTGTGACACTCCATAAATACAAATACGGACATTTCCATTTCTCCATACACCGTATTGACTACTGTCCGATTCTCTAACAGTATCAGATATCTGGTGTTCTTATTACAGTCAGTGCACATCTACACAGAGTCTGCATGTGTGTGTGACACTCCTTAAATACATATACGGACATTTCCATTTCTCCATACACGGTATTGAGCAGTCCGATTATCAAACAGTATCGGATATCTGCTGTTCTTATTACGGTCAGTGCACATCTCCACAGAGTCAGCGTGTGTGTGTGACACTCCTTAAATACATATACGGACATTTCCATTTCTCCATACACGGTATTGAGCAGTCCGATTATCAAACAGTATCAGATATCTGGTGTTCTTATTACGGTCAGTGCACATCTACACAGAGTCAGCATGTGTGTGTGACACTCTGTAAATACATATACGGACATTTCATTTTCTCCATACACCGTATTGACTGCTGTCCGATTATCAAACAGTATCGGATATCTGGTGTTCTTATTACGGTCACATCTACACAGAGTCAGCGTGTGTGTGTGACACTCCTTTAACACCTATACGGAGATTGACATTTTCACCAACAACGTATACAGCTGTACACTTCTGATACAGTACCGTATGTCTGCTTGTTGGATTATGGTCAAATACATACTGGGTGAGCGTCTGTGACTCACAAAATATATACGGAGAATTCACTTTTTACATACACCTTACACAGCTGTACGCTCCTCATACAGTACCATTTCTCTGCTGGTCTCTTTGGTACATTTTCCCAAACATGAGGAAGTATGGTGGAAGAGGCCGCGGACGTGGGCGGGGGGGCGCATCTGGTACTGATGGTGGTGGTGGTGCATCGGCTGGTTTTGGGAAAAGCATAATAGCAGCTAAGGAAGGAGGTGTTGAACCTGCATCATCATCTGGCACAAGAAGGCCTTTAAGTTTCCCTTTTCTGGGAGTAGGTAAACTGCTTTTAAAGCCGGAGCTTCAGGAACAGGTTTTGGCTTACATTGCCGAAACAGCCTCCAGCTCTATTGCATCCTCTTCTGAAGTTACAACAACTGCAAGCACGAGTCGTTAGTGCAGGCTTCTGGTCAGGAACAACACCTTTCCTTGTGTCCATCACCCACACCAAAAGTGAAGGATGCCGCAGCACACACTTCAGATTACTCCATGGAGCTCTTTTCACATACCATGCCTGGGTTATCAAGTCAAATTCTGAATTCCCCAGTCCAAGATGAATCTGACATGGAGTGCACTGATGCACAACCACTGCTAGATGATTCCGCTTGTTACGGAGGCGGAACACGCTTAAAAAAATATAAATAAACGTGTTCGCCGCCCGGGGTTCACCTTGCGGCAGGTGATATAACCGCTGCTAGAGAGGCAGAACACTATGGCGGTAATGTGCATGGGGTTAACTGCACCCTAAGTGCACAGAAGCGAGCTCTGTTATGCTCACAGAGCTGCAGACAAAAGAATAAAGTAATACGCTAAGTCTGTTAGGGGACACAGACAAACAGTGAAACTGTCACGGTATAAATAGTCACAGAAGTAGCCTCAAGCAGCAGGACTACTCCCTCTAGACCTACCGTGAAATCAGACAGGAGGCGTCGCAACTGCAAACGCGGAAAAACTGCAACCGCAGCGCGGTGTAAACGGAGCCACAGAGAAGACGCCGCAATCTCGCTGGCGCGATGCAGGACGCTAGCTGCTGAGAACGTATAGCTGGAGCGCGCAGACGCTAGCACTCCTACTGGCGGCTGCCCAATCACTCACACAGTCGTAATATCAGAGGGAAGGGGTTTCATAATAAGTCAGCCACCAGTCCAAGCATCCATCACCATACATACAGCAGCAGTATGAAAATACTAGCGCATGGCATAGCGGCCATGCACACTTTTTATAGCGTACGGGACCTGCCAGAAATCTCCAGAGCCCTGAGCTAAGCCAATGGAATCAGGAGCAGGACCTGAGCACCTGACTCCTGAACTCCAATGGGAGCTCATTCCAGGAGCAAGCTCAGAAGCTGGCTGAAAGGACTTAGCCTCTGGAGACAAATGTGAGGATCTGGATCTCTGCATAAGTATGGCAGGACACAGATTCCTAACATTACCCCCCCTCCTAAGGCCCCCTCCTCCCTGAGCCTTCCGGGCGACTGACCCGTGCCCTACGGTGGCACAGGGCTCAAACTCGTCCGAGGGTGAGCTTGGTGTCCAGGTAGGTGTTACAGTAACCCGCGACACCTGGAAGGCATCAGTGGAATCGAGGTCACCAGGTTTCAAGAGGGACACCTGGGAGATGGCAGGAGCGGGAATGACCAAGGCACGCCGCCGCGTGTCGGCAGATGTTAGGACGGTTAGGCTGAGCACAAAAGGTGCAAGCCTGAATAAATTTTTTTATGTCCCGAGCTCTATGGGGCCACCAATACGCATCAGCCAACAGTTTTGAGACCTGCATATAGCCCCGATGGTGGTGTGTGTTAGGCGCATGTGCCCAGGTGAGCACCTGAGCCCTGAGATGAGGAGGGACAAAGGTCTCAATAGCCGGTTCAGACTCCGACCTTTGCGTGGAGCCGGCTTCCGGAGAAACCGCACAGACATGGTGACAACCGCAGATGGATTCCTGGTCAGAGTCTGTATTAAAGTTAGTGCGAGACACCTCCATGGGCTCAGGAGGTAGAACCTCCGTCTCGTCTAGCTCAAGGGGTACAAAAAATTTGGGAGCAGAAACAGATTTGCGCTTGGAGTGAGCTCACTCCATACCGCGCTCCGAAAAACGGAGATCGATGCGTGAGGAGACTGAATTAGCTCTTCCAAGCTAGTGGGAATCTCTCTAGTAGAGAGAGCATCCTTCACATGCTCCGCTAGACCTCGCCAAAAAACGGGGATTAGGGCCTTATCGGACCATTCCAACTCGGACGCCAGTGTCCGAAAACGGACGGCATACTGGCTAACCGAGAGTGACCCCTGAGTAAGGGCGAGTAGCTGCAGGGACGTATCATGCGTGACCCGAGGACCGAGAAAAACTTGCCTGATGGCAGTCAGCAAGTTGGCCGCGGACCGAATCTCGGGGTCACCACGCTCCCACAGAGGCGTAGCCCATTCCAGCGCCTTGCCCGACAGTAGGGAGATAACAAAAGCCACCTTAGCCCGCTCCGTAGGGAATTGCGCAGCCAGCAGCTCTAGGTGTATCGAGCACTGGCTGATAAAACCCCTACAGGAGGCGCCATCCCCAGCATATTTATAGGGCAACGGGAGGCGGGTAACTGTTGGCGCAAGGGCGGATACGGACATACGCCCTACCGCGTCCGTAAGTGCCTGGACGGCAGCATCTGTAGCCTGCGCAGCTGCGAGAGACCTCTCAAGGGTAGCAAGACGAGCCTCGAGCTGACGCACAAGCTGTAACAGCTGCTGCTGATCTGCCATCTCTAGCCAGACCCTGGTGCTAGTATTATGTTACGGAGGCGGAACACGCTTAAAAAAATATAAATAAACGTGTTCGCCGCCCGGGGTCCACCGTGCGGCAGGTGATATAACCGCTGCTAGAGAGGCAGAACACTATGGCGGTAATGTGCATGGGGTTAACTGCAACCTAAGTGCACAGAAGCGAGCTCTGTTATGCTCACAGAGCTGCAGACAAAAGAATAAAGTGATACGCTAAGTCTGTTAGGGGACACAGACAAACAGCGAAACTGTCACGGTATAAATAGTCACAGAAGTAGCCTTAAGCAGCAGGACTACTCCCTCTAGACCTACCGTGAAATCAGACAGGAGGCGTCGCAACTGCAGACGCAGAAAAACTGCAACCGCAGCGTGGTGTGAACGGAGCCGCAGAGAAGACACCGCAATCTCGCTGGCGCGAAGCAGGACGCTAGCTGCTGAGAACGTATAGCTGGAGCGCGCAGACGCTAGCACTGCTACAGGTGGCTGCCCAATCACACACACAGTAATAATATCAGAGGGAAGGGGTTTCATAATAAGTCAGCCACCAGTCCAAGCATCCATCACCATACATACAGCAGCAGTATGAAAATACTAGCGCATGGCATAGCGGCCATGCGCACTTTTTATAGCGTACGGGACCTGCCAGAAATCTCCAGAGCCCTGAGCTAAGCCAATGGAATCAGGAGCAGGACCTGAGCACCTGACTCCTGAACTCCAATGGGAGCTCATTCCAGGAGCATGCTCAGAAGCTGGCTGAAAGGACTTAGCCTCTGGAGACAAATGTGAGGATCTGGATCTCTGCAAAAGTATGGCAGGACACAGATTCCTAACACCGCTGATACATTCACCCACAGCACTACATTCCTCTCGCACTCTGTAGAGCCAGAATGTGACATTGATGAAACTCAGGTGCCCCTTCCCGCATGCTATACCACCTTACACGGTGACACAGACGAAGGTGACACAGACGAAAAGTGCCGATTCCCTGAGCAGGTGGGGGGGTCCTACTCGTGGGCGACGGCAGTGGCACAGGGCCCCTCATAGCACGCAATAGTGTTTCTGCCAGTGGGAGGGCCCACTCGTCGTCAGACATACCATCATAATATATGGGGCCCTGTGCTAGTGCCGTCGCCCACAAGTGGGCCCCCCATGCTTGCTCAGGGCCACAGCACTTGCAATACTTACCTCTCCCTGCTCCACCGCCGTGACGTCTTCCGCGTTTCCTGACAGTGACATTCATGTTAGAGAGCGCATTGACATCACGTCTGTATGCCCTCAACCGAAACAGTACAAGTGCAGAGAGCTTGAAGATGGCAATGCTGAGGAGTCCAGAGTACAGCAGTGCCCAGCGAGGAGAGGTATTTAATTTTTTTAAATGTTGGGAGCATTTTTTGGGGAGAAATACACACTGGAGAATGAGATACGAGGCCCATCATACACTGGAGCATCATCCATTTGGCCCATCATATACTGGAGCATCCCAAATGGGGGACATCAGACACTGGAGCAGCATTTACGGGGCCCATTATACACTGGAGCATTAGAAATGGGGCCCATTATACAGTATATGGAGCATTATTTGGGCTCATAACACAGTGGAGCATCATGCATGGGGACCAACATATACTGTAGCATTATGTGGAGCTCATCATATACTGTATGGAACATTATATGGCGCCAATTATTCTGTATGGAGAAATATATGGGGCTCATTATTCTGTATGGCGCACTAGGTGGTGGCCGTAATACTGTATGGAGTAATATACTGTCCATTTTTTGAGCTATTGTAGAATTTAAAATAGATAATATCAGTCATGTGCTGTAAGAAGTGAAGTATTTTTCATTGTACTATACCTATATTTCTGTGTTGTATCGGAGCATTATGAATTGTGGTATGTGTTAAAAGGGCGCACTGACACTCTTTGGCCCAGGGCACACGAAAACCTTGCGCCAGCCCTATCCCCCCACAACTTTAGCCAAATAACCCCCAGTTTTCAATGCGTAAATATTATTATAAAGTAAATTAAGGTTGACAAGCTTCAGTAATAAGAATTGATGTCGTTGGCATTGAAATGGGCACTGTAGGTGTGTTTCCTGTCCTCCACTCCCTGCCGACTTTGCTTCCCCATTGACTTGCATTGGGTTTCGTGTTTTAGTCGGACCCCGACTTTTCCCCATAGTCGGCCAATTTCGTTCGACCCGACTTTTGAGAAAGTCGGGTTTCATGAAACACGACGCGACCCGAAAAAAGGCAAAGTCGCTCATCTCTAATCTCTACCTAATTATCTACCAGTCTGCGTGTCCATTCATCCATCCAACTATCTCATAAGCATCTATCTGTTTAACACATCTCAATTTCCATCTATCGACGTCTCTTGATATTGGGGATAGGGAAAATATATACTGTATATACTCGTGTATAAGCCGACCCATGTATAAGCCGACCCCCCTAATTTTGCCACAAAAAAACTGGGAAAACTTATTGACTCGCATATAAGCCTAGGGTTAAATGGTGGTCCAAGAAGATGCTCCATAGATAAAACCCCCCCATACGCTGCTGCACAAGGGTTAATGCTGGCCCAAGAAGATGCTCCATAAATACCCCCCATATGCTGCTGCACAAGGGTTAATGCTGTCCCATAAGATGCTCCATAAATACCCCCCATAGTATGCTGCTGCACAAGGGTTAATGCTGCTCCATAAATACTCCCTATATGCTGCTCCACAAGGGTTAATGCTGCCCCATAAGATGCTCTATAAATACCCCTTATTTGATGCTGTTGCTGCTGCAATAAAAAAAATGACATACTCACCTCTCCGTCGCTGGGGGGCCAGATGCCGGTGTCCTGAGCCCCTGGTAGTGGCGATATTCACCTGTCCCCGTTCCAAGCCGTGCACCGCTGTGTCTCCCAGATCTCTGCATTGACAGCAGAGGGCGCACACTGACTACGTCATCGCGCCCTCTGCCGTCACAGCAGGAGGACCCGAAGACACAGCAGTGCACGGCTTGGAACGGGGACAGGTGAATATCACTCTGCCCCGTCATACTCACCCCTCCTAGCGCAAGGTCTTCTCTGCAGCGGCAGCCCCTGCTTCTCTCTCTGCTATCTGCTTCCTGCATTCAGCTGATCACGTGGTACCACTCATTAAACTCATAAATATGCACATATTCATGAGTTTAATGAGCGGTACCACGTGACCACTGAATGCAGGAAGCAGACAGCAGAGGGAGACGCAGGGGCTGCAGAGAAGTGCCAGGAGAGGTGAGTATGGTCTCTGACACCCCCGCTCCCCCTCCCCTGCCCACCCCCGGTATATGACTCACGTATAAGCCGAGAGGGGGACTTTCAGCCCAAAAAAATGGGCTGAAAAATCTCGGCTTACACACGAGTATATACGGTATCTATCAATCTACCTTTTTATCTGTCTATCTAATATTATTCTATCTCATCTATATGTTTATCTAGATATTTTTTATCAAACTCTTTTTTTCTATCTCCTTCTCCTATCCATCTATTATCAATCTCAATTATTAATTTACGTTTCTATCTAAATTTAATCATCATCAGTCTCCATGAATTCAATTTAGTCTATCCATCTAAATTCTCGCTTATGTATTGTTTCTATTTATGAATCCATCAATCACTATCAACTCACTATTGTATTCTTTTTTGAGGTTGTTTCAAAATCTGTTTTTCCTTCTCTAGTATATACTATATACACTGTAATATACATGTAGAACAGGGTGGGCCATTTATGTGGATGCACCTAAATAAAATGGGAATGGTTGTTGGTATCAACTTCCTGTTTGTGGCACATTAGTATATGGGAGGGGGAAACTTTTCAAGATGGGTAGTGACCATGGCGGCCATTTTGAAGTCGGCTCTTTTGGATCCAAATTTATAAATCGCCCACCCAGGTGTATCCAAATAAATGGCCCACCCTGTAGTATACACTACAGTATACATATACTATAGTATATACTTTAAATACCATATTTAACTAGTTATCACCCACCTTACTACAACCCATTTTGTAAAAGTACATCGTTGGGTAGTGATGTCGGGGTGGCTTGATAATCAGTGCAGAGTTCAGACTTATGGACATGTGCATAGTATTGGTGCGTACGACCCCAGAGTTGTACAGACACATCCATGGGACTATCGTATGCTGTATACTGACATCAATGGAACAATGCCTTTGTAATACAGTACATACAGACTGCCTACAGCTTCATAGTACAATCGGCCTAGTTATGTGAGGACACGCTTACTGATTTTCTGTTTCTACATTTACAGGGGTGCTAGTAAGTTTAGTAATACAACTACATTAGAGAGAATAGTGAAGAAATAGGGAGGAAAAACACATTTAAAGTGTTGTCCCAACTGGATTACCCATTTTCAGAATGTATTTGCGCTAACGATCATCTGATTACATGGAAGAAGCTCAGGGCAACCAACACATTCCTACAGCGGCCACTGCTGGACAAGCATGGTATTACATGGCAACCTTGGCAGACTATGTAATGTATGGTAATGCTGAGTCCTCCAGAATAAGAGCTGATCTTCTTCAAGGATCTACAGTCTGACAAGTAGAGAGGATCCAAAGTGCTTTACCCCTCCCTTCCTTTATGACATGTGCATATTTCCAACTTTAGTATATGGATATGTCCCAATTGGACAACTCCTTTAAGTAATCAGGTGAATACACTATTTAGGGCTTACTATATGTGACTGTATAAAAATGACACACAATCTGGAAATTTCATTGAAATTACAACTTTGGTTTATACTCCTACATAAATGGGTAATTTATATCCACAGGTGTCCAAGGAATAATAACATTATGTTCCAAGTTTGTTTCCAAAATGTGAATTATTCATATTTCTGACAATCTGTGAAGTGCAAAAGAAATCTATATAGAGAGCAAGTAAACTAACAGGCTACACATTAACTAAGGCACAACCGGTTAATAAGATTAAAAAAAGTACAAATTAAAAAAAACATACCTCACCAAGAGAAAAGTAACGCCGCGGAATCTGGGAGTCCGGATAGATCGTCTCTAGGTACCAAGAAAATGGCTTACATTTCAGTCTTTTTCGAAGGGATTTCCTCTCCGTTACGTCCCCATAATCAACCTTGACAACACCTGGAACATTGGAAAAAAATATGTTTTTTGCATTAATGTTATTATCGCAAATGGTAAAGTATGAAAATTATTTCCCTGACCTCTGTGGGACAATGAGTATCGGAGCAAAATCCGTCACTACGAGGGTAAGCAATTGTAATTATCTGTATATTAGTGGTGTGGTTTCATGGTGTAACTGGTAGTCTGGAGCCCCCTATAACAGCAGTCTGGATGTGTAGTCTGGAGCACCCCTATAACAGCAGTCTGGATGTGTAGTCTGGAGCCCCCCTATAACAGCAGTCTGGATGTGTAGTGGGGAGCCCCTATAACAGCAGTCTGGATGTGTAGTCTGGAGCCCCCCTATAACAGCAGCCTGGATGTGTAGTCTGGAGCCCCCCTATAAAAGCAGTCTGAATGTGTAGCCCGGAGCCCCCTATAACAGCAGTCTGGATGTGTAGTCTGGAGCCCCCTATAACAGCAGTCTGGATGTGTAGTGGGGAGCCCCTATAACAGCAACCTGGATGTGTAGTCTGGAGCCCCCTATAACAGCAGTCTGGATGTGTAGTCTGGAGCACCCCTATAACAGCAGTCTGGATGTGTAGTGGGGAGCCCCTATAACAGCAGTCTGGATGTGTAGTCTGGAGCCCCCCTATAACAGCAGCCTGGATGTGTAGTCTGGAGCCCCCCTATAATAGCAGTCTGGATGTGCAGTCTGGAGCCCCCCTATAAAAGCAGTCTGAATGTGTAGCCCGGAGCCCCCTATAACAGCAGTCTGGATGTGTAGTCTGGAGCCCCCTATAACAGCAGTCTGGATGTGTAGTGGGGAGCCCCTATAACAGCAGCCTGGATGTGTAGTCTGGAGCCCCCTATTACAGCAGTCTGGATGTGTAGTCTGGAGCCCCCTATTACAGCAGTCTGGATGTGTAGTGGGGAGCCCCTATAACAGCAGTCTGGATGTATAGTCTGGAGCCCCCTATAACAGCAGGCTGGATGAGTAGTCTGGAGCCCCCCTATAATAGCAGTCTGGATGTGCAGTCTGGAGCTCCCCTGTAAAAGCAGTCAGAATGTGTAGTCTGGAGCCCCCCTATAATAGCAGTCTGGATGTTCAGTCTGAAGCGCCCCTATAAAAGCAGTCTGAATGTGTAGCCCGGAGCCCCCTATAACAGCAGTCTGGATGTGTAGTGGGGAGCCCCCTATAACAGCAGTCTGGATGTGTAGTCTGGAGCCCCCTATAACAGCAGTCTGGATGTGTAGTCTGAAGCCCCCTATAACAGCAGTCTGGATGTGTAGTGGGGAGCCCCTATAACAGCAGTCTGGATGTGTAGTGGGGAGCCCCCTATAACAGCAGTCTGGATGTGTAGTCTGAAGCCCCCTATAACAGCAGTCTGGATGTGTAGTGGGGAGCCCCTATAACAGCAGTCTGGATGTGTAGTCTGAAGCCCCCTTTAACAGCAGTCTGGATGTGTAGTCTGGAGCCCCCTATAACAGCAGTCTGGATGTGTAGTCTGGAGCCCCCTATAACAGCAGTCTGGATGTGTAGTCTGGAGCCCCCTATAACAGCAGTCTGGATGTGTAGTCTGGAGCCCCCTATAACAGCAGTCTGGATGTGTAGTCTGGAGCCCCCTATAACAGCAGTCTGGATGTGTAGTCTGAAGCCCCCCATAACAGCAGTCTGGATGTGTAGTCTGGAGCCCCCTATAACAGCAGCCTGGATGTGTAGTCTGAAGCCCCCCGTAACAGCAGTCTGGATGTGTAGTCTGGAGCCCCCTATAACAGCAGCCTGGATGTGTAGTCTGGAGCCCCCCTATAACAGCAGCCTGGATGTGTAGTCTGGAGCCCCCCTATAACAGCAGTCTGAATGTGTAGCCCGGAGCCCCCTTTACCAGCAGTCTGGATGTGCAGTCTGGAGCCCCCCCCCTATAACAGCAGCCTGGAGCGCCCCCTATGAAAAATAAAAAATAATAATCCGGCACTCAAAAGATCAAATGCTGATAATGAATATTTTTATTTTATTTCAGAGGGCATAATCCAAAAAAAACGTGACGTTTCGGTCTATTCATTGACCTTCATCAGACGGTTTAAGATAGAAGCCCATTAGAAGAGAGAAAAAAAAAAAAAATGCGCTCATCGGCTCCCACCCGTTACTGCACAGCATTTCTGCACCAGATTGTCTTCTATGATCTACTCATGATTCTCCGGTGTTTTTTTTTTTGTTTTTTTTTTCTCTCTTCTAATGGGCTTCTATCTTAAACCGTCTGATGAAGGTCAATGAATAGACCGAAACGTCACATTTTTTTTGGATTATGCCCTCTGAAATAAAATAAAAATATTCATTAATCAGCATTTGATCTTTTGAGTGCCGGATTATTATTTTTTATATTGATTAAGGATTGGTTACCCTTATCCGGGCACCACCAAAATTTGAGGAGTGACGTGTCATTATATTTTGTGGAGCGCCCCCTATGGCCTAGCTGTGTAGGAAGCTGCTGTATGTAGTAATTATCGGAATATTCTCTATGTCTTATACGATAAATATGTTACATATTATTACAGTTTGTGAATATTGAAGTCGTTTCTCCGCGTCCGTCTGCCTCGTTCATTGTGCGCTAGAATCTCTAATGAAACTTTAAATATGTTGTCTACAACTATGCAGCGACCTAAACAAACACTTCATTATACATGGAATAGTTTGATGTCTCAGTGATGGCGAATGCAATTTTAATGAAACCCACTGATACAAGAGAGCTGTAAACGGCAGACGTGATGGGCGCCCTCTCTAATTGCATTGTCCATGGATTTGTGTTCGCCTTTCTAATCCATACGTCTTTGTTCTCGTTAATCTTTTTTTGATGTTGCATTCTTTTTAGATCCTTCCATTTATCTCTTAGAAGACAGAAGTAGGATGAAAACGAGTCAATTTCCATTAACGAGCTTATGTTTTCTGCTGTCTCGCTGCTTGGTTACCAAGACGTAGCATAAAAATATAACAGCAAAGAGACAGAAGACGAGGTATCGAGCCACTAAATCTGCGGGAACTCGATTCATTTCTACATGAGAAGAGAATTTCCGTAAGGTCGACATGAAAGCCGTTTTGAAGGGGTTTTAATAAATGAAAATATTTTTTAAATCACATGAAGCCTTAAAAATCCGATGTGGAAGATCCAACATCCTATGTGAAGCGGCTGGTAGTCCCAATGACGATACTTTCAAATTCTGAGGTGAACACATACCCTTGATACGAAATGTGCAGCCACAATGGGACCCAAGAAATAATGGGACCCAATTCCACCTCCAAAGCAAGGGCATTGTGTATGTGTCCACCCCTGCAAGATCCAATCCTCAGCCGCATCATTGGGACCTCCAATGAGTTTTCACCAATCATCCAAAAATGGGGCTGAACTGCACATTTTTTATGGAAGGAAGCCCATGACTTAGGGATTGAAATTTCAAGATGGAGCATCAAGAAGTGAGAATTCAGAAGACTGGAAAAGAAATGGATGATTCACCAGAATTGATAAAAATTTAATAAAAACAAATGGCGTTTCGCCTTTAACCAGCCTTCCTCAGGTGTCAGATGGCTGACTGTGAAATAAAGCGGGATAATACACATGGATGCGCTAGTAACCCACCCAGAATAAACCGCATTGTCAAGTCAAAACAGAGCTTCAAACCTCCATATATATAAAATTAAAGGGGTTATCACCCACAAACAATGTTTATCACCTTTCCATTTGGTCCAGCCAGCAATCCAGAGAACAGAGCTCCAGAAGCTATAGAATAGGGCTCTGTCTATGGGACTGAGGGAGAAGGCCGAGTACAGAGTTTAGCTTTTTCCTGAAGTCCCATAATCAATGAATGGACCAGAAATTGAGCATTTCCACCTCCTCTCCATTCAAGATGGGGTTCTTTAGGGCTAAAGTTCTCAGTGTATTCAGAGCCTTGTGCTCTGGATTGCTGGGGTACTAGTAGTGCAGTCATACCCCCCAGCAATCAGCAAGTTACTTCTTGCTGTTCCTGCTGATGGTGGATAACTTGTAATTTTAGGAAATCCCCCTTAAAGAGATCATATGACCAGGTCAAAAGAGGTTGTGTTTTATCTTGTCTTATTTCTGCTGTCCCCCCGAGTAATTTGTTTTTTACTTTTTTAAAATCGGCCATACGGATTGAGAGATGGTCATTTTTATTGAGTGCTACCTTCACAGGCTTTGCCAAGGGGGCAAGGCTGACAGATTCTCTGTGGGCGTGTCTTTAGGCATTATTACCCTGTAAGTCACACCCCTTTTGTAAAGACCATAAAAACGATCACTAAATAAAAAAGTTCATATCTCTGAAACAGTAAGGCGGATTTAAAAAAAATAAAAAGTATAACACTCAATAGAGCAGGGGGAGTAAAATAAGATTTAAAAATCGGCTACTTTTGAACCGATAACATTATCCTTTAAGTGATGAAATTTGAGCTGTCTGTAGCCACCACTAGAGGGAGCTTACAAATTTACTCCTTACATTTCAGCATTCTCAACCATGGCTATGTAGAGGATTTGGAGCTCCGGATGAGAAAAACTGAGCTCAGAATTAGAACACATTCAAGATCTATAATTTATCAGAACAGAATGTCGGACCTAAAATCATGGTGCATTAATCATTAAGAACTGACCTTCAAATGGTTAACCAACAGCCGAGGAACCCCCTGATGATGGTTTATTTTTAACGTTGTAGATGCAAACTGGAGAAAATTAATTCTGCATCCCATTCAGGCATTTCTGTCAGTTAATTAAATTTTAATTTTCTCACCAATATGGAGATTTTTATTAAAGCATTGACAAGTAACATCGAACGAAAATTACTTTTGAGTCCCTCATGCCCCAACGCAGAAACCCTTGGTACCGAAACCCGCTCGTTGGCAGCGCACTATATACTTAATTGGGACTCAGTGGGAGGTGAAACTAGTACAAAACATTATGGTGGAGCACTAATCAATGCCGAATACTTTTTTTTTGTTAATAAACAAGTTACTATTCATATTCTTCATGTCTAAGCAACACCACCCTAATGAGGAGAAATAGCAAGTATCAACTGGTCGTGAAACGCGTCTAGGCATGAAGATTTTACCAACACTTTATGAAGGATCCCTAAATCTCGCCTCTTTACTCGTGCTATGAGAATGGGAAATTTCTATTCATGTGTATTAAAAACAGAGGTATATACAGTATATATTTATATAACTTAGATACTGTGTAATATATTGATACTGATAAAATATTAATATTTATAGATATAATGAATTGGCAAGTCTTCAAAATTGGATTTAGATTGATAAGAGAAATTACAGAATTACCGTAATTTTTACGTAATTAGCAATTTCTAAGTACAAGGCGCCCATATGGCCACCAAAGTTACACAAAAGTTGCCTCCCAAAACTAAAAAAGCACTACAGTGGTGGCCAGAAGTTTTGACAATGACACAAATTTAGTTTTTTAAAAAAGTTTTCTGCTTGAATGTCTTTAGATCAGAGGCAGATGATGTCCTATGCCAGGTATCCTTCAAAGCCCGATGTAGAGCACAACAGAGTTCACCGGAATGGGGTGAACGGGGCAGAGCCTGGACCCGGGACAGATGTGTAACAAATCCTGACTGATGACCACCCATTCTTCCCTAATCAGTTCTGGGAATTTATCGCAATATCTATGATTTGGTTTGTCCACCCACTTTTTCAGGGTTGACCAAAGGTTTTATTGGGATTGAAATCTACGCAGTTTCCTGGCCAATGACCCAAAATAACAAAATTTTGTTCACTGAGCCACTTAGTTATCACTTTCACTT
The DNA here is from genome assembly GCF_039654945.1 of Dendrobates tinctorius. Taxonomy (NCBI): domain Eukaryota; kingdom Metazoa; phylum Chordata; class Amphibia; order Anura; family Dendrobatidae; genus Dendrobates; species Dendrobates tinctorius. The sequence continues at coordinate 26,535,399 of NW_027361810.1, read as the reverse complement.
TGTGACATGGTGTCCATTATGCTGGAAAAAAGACTTGTTCAACAACATATGCTCCTGGATCATTGGGAGACGTTGCCCTTGGAGGATTAATAGAGCCCATTCTTTATTCAATGAAATGTTCTTAAGTAATATTGTGAGTGAGTCCCCTCCATGGATGAGAAGCCACCACACATGAAAGGTCTCAGGAGGCTTTACTGTTAGCATGGCACAGGATTCATATTAGCGCCTCATCTTTTCTTCTCCAGACAAGTATTCTTCTAAATGTCCCAAACAGTCTGAAGGGGGCTTCATCAGAGAAAATAACTTTACCCCTGTCCTCCCTGCATAATATCAGCCTGTCCTTGATGCTTTTCTTGGAGAGAAGTGGCTTCTTTGTTGCCCTTCTTTACACCAGGCCAGCCGGCAAAAGCTTTCGCCTGACTGTAAGCTCAGATGCCCTGCAACCTGCCTGCTGTCATTCCTGAGCAAGCTCTGCACTGCTGTTGCACCAATCCTGTGGCTGAATCCTCTTTTGGAGACGTTCCTTGGAATTGCTGAACTTTCTTAAGTGCCCTAAAGATTTTTTTGCAGCATTGCTATTAAACCTCTCTCTTTGAAGTCCTTGATGATCCAATGGTTAATTTAAGGGTAATTTTACAAGCAGCAATGTCCTTGTCTGTAAAGCCCTATTTCAGGCACCGCAATGGTGAATACATGTGTTTCCTTAAAGGTGACCATGGTTAACAGAAGAAGACAATAATTCCAAACACCAGCTGCCTTTTAAAGTTACTAGTCTGCTGTTATAAATCAATCAATATGACAAAGTGATATCAGCTGCCTTGTCCTCATTAACACTTTCTCCTGAGCTGCCAAGAAGATCACTAAAATGATGTAAGCAGGTCATTTTTTGACATTAGGTGGAAATGGAGTTTTGTGGTTAAATTAATTATCATGTCAAAAATGATTTTGCAGTTTCATGCTATTTAAATTAATCTGCTAACCCTTTGTATTAATGTAAATGTATTAATGCAAATTTCCATTATAAAAACTGAAGCAGCAAACTTTGTGAAAACCAAAATTTTGGGTTGTTTTACAACTTTTGGCCAAGACAGTGTATTAAAGAGTAATGTAAAATTATATTAAAAGTGGCTTAACTTGTGTGGAAGTTCTGTATTTCTGCATATGCAGCATTTGCCCAAGAGGTGGTGCTGTTTATCTATAGTTTTCCGCTGGATGAAAGGTTTTACAGCACAAAACGGAGATTCTGATGTCTTCACTTTCCTCCTGCTGTCAATCAATCCCTGTCCTTATTAGATTTAAGGATTTCACTTTTCTGCTATAGATTTTCATTTCTGAGAAAGCTGCCATGAATATAAGAATCACTGCTGCCAGAAGGAGCCAGACTAGTGACATCCAAGACACAACCAAGGCTCAAAGCAACAGGAGGAAGAAGGACACATATTTCCACAAGCAGCTTAATAAAAAGATATTGGATATATAGATATAGGAATCCATGGTAAATAAGAGGTATGTACGGAGCCCTGTACTATATGCAATATACATGCACAGCTGGAAAGATTAAAAGGGATATTCCAGTTAAAAATGTAAAAGTTTTTTTTTCTAATGCTATGATATCAATTACTTATCCTGAAAGCACGTTAAGTTCTGCTCTGCGAAAAGGATCTGTCATCAGTATTTACCTGCAGCCATGGTGCAGGAGGAGGTGGAAAAACTTTTTTATTCTCTCCCCACGTCCGAAAAAAATTGGTGCCACCCTGATAAAGTTCTGATTGGAAAAATCACACTGTTTTTCTCGTATGTGGAGAAAACGATCATGCGGGTGACCCTACCCTGACAAGAAGTGCAGTTGCAGGGAGAAAATGAAGTTGTTTTCTCCCTGCAGCCATCAATGTGACATGAAGGCAGTCAGTGATTTTTACACAGAGAATTAAAAGTAAAAAAAGTTTTTTTTTTTTTTTTAAATATTTGGTTTTGCCTCTTGTGTAACTAACTGCCCTAACTAATTGTTTTTGCCATTTGTATCCCACATCCTAAATGCAAACATGAAACCAAAAAAATCTAGATCGCAGGATCATTATTTCTCGGTCGGTTTCCTTACTCCCCTTCCAAATAATGGAATGGAAAAGAATTAAGTAAGTCGTATGGATTCTGATATGGTTGATGATCATAACCAGAGCTCATACTGCGACAAAAATCCGAGATATAAACCTATAGACTAAAAATAGGAAAATTATAGATCTTGGAAGATGGGGATAAAAAATTGAAAGTTAAATGGGTTCTGTAGTCTAGGGCCTGCATGGACCTGGAGCGGCCTTGTATCTTAAAATACTGTAGAATTCTCACACAATCTATTAGTAAATAGAATAAAAAAGCTGAATACGCCTTTAATTATAGAAATGATGGGTTCTGCATCACCACCTGCTGGTTACGGCCAGTATTGCAAAATGGGAAACAGGAGCTGATTATACAATTCACGTGTGAGGTTCGGTGACGCTTTCATTATCCAAAGAAGGAGAAATAGCGCAATGTTTAGTAACAATCGCTTCTTCCTCTAGGACGTTTCCAGCGTGTTTTCTAATATTATGCCAAATACACTCAACGCTGAAGTAGATTCACGAGAGCGAGCTAATCTCCGCCACGCAATTACTACAGATCTTTACAGCTCCTTCGGCTGTTTGTAGCAGTGCCAAGCTTTCAAGAATAAATCAAGTTTCAATTAAAAGAAGAAAAAAAAAGTTTAATTTTAACTTTCAGAAACATATTTAGATTTAAAGGGAAACTACTCAAAGATAAGGCAACGATGAAATACTGATTCTGAAAAGTATAGAATAATGATAATACTAATACTAATAATGATAATAATGATGATAATAATGAAAACAATAATAGTAATGATGATTATAATAGTGATAATAATGATAATAATAATGATGATGATAATAACAATAACAATAATAATAATGCTGATTATAATAATAGTGATAATAACAATGATAATAATAATAATGATAATAGCAATAATGATGATAATAATAATGATAACAATGATCATAATAATGATAATGATGATGATAATAATAATGATAATAATAATAATTAATTACAATTCTTCTATACTTTTCACCATTGCTTTATCTTTGAGTAGTCTCCCTTTAAATTAAAATAATATAATATTATAATCTTACTATAAATATATTATAATTATAATATATTAAATAGTTCTAAAAATCTGTTTAAAGCTATTTATAATAGAAGGGTTTTTTCTAAGAAGGTATATTCTTCCTGTATCCCTATGTAAGGGGGTCGACGAGGCAGCGGGTACCTGCATGCTGGGTCCAGAACTAGAGAGGCTGCATCCACTGTTCCCGGGGGGGAAGCCTGAGTGAGGCAGACCTCCCTGTTTCCTGGGAGACGCTCTAGAGAGGAGGGGCTTCCTGCTGTCAGAGGGGGGCGGAAGAGGAGAAAGAAAAAGCGCACGACGGAGGTCAGTTTGGTGCCAGGGCAGAGCAGTGCAGAGTCAGGTGAGCGGTGCACTCCGCTCCCCTCCCTGCCAGAGAGTACAGGGCCATTGACAGGCCGTGCTCCAGCCGACCAGGAACATAGGGGCTGCTCTGCTGAGAGACTTGGAGTGCCCAGCAGCAATACGAAAAGTGGGACTGCCGCCAGCAGAGCCATGCCGTGCAGAGCCGTGCCAGCAGAGCAGAGCCAAGCTGGGCGCTATATCAACAAGAGAGAGGGGTGCTCCATCCGGGGAGCACCTGCACCACACAGACCAGTGACTGCCGTCACCCGCCACCAACACCAGGGACAAGAGAGAAGGAGTCGTACAAGGTGTGCCTGGTGACCACCATAGAGCCAGGTGTCAGGCGCTTCAGGATCATGAGTACCACGCACGTGCCGCCTGAAAGAGACCAGGAGAGTGACCGTTATTTTACATCCCGACTCTGCGAGTGAATGGCGGCCCAGACACTTGTGACCTGACTTTGCCAGCGTATGTTAGCGGAGCCATGCTGGGCTCATGCAGAACAGTGGTCCTCATCGTTATTTAGCCACTGTAGTATATGGACTAGGGGCGGTGGAAGGTACCGGAGACCGACCACTGTCACCAGAAGAAGGGATATCGTTGTGTGCTGAACCCCCTTTAATAAAGACACCGTACCAGCCGTTGCAGGCGCCATTGAGTTCCCAGCAGGAATTACAGTTTGCAGAACTTCTGACACCAGCGAGACACAGGAACCCGTGACTTTCACTGTTACCGCCATGAAATATACCGTTGTATTGCAACTTGTCATATCCTTCTACAACTTACATTGTTTAACCCCTTGTTAACCCTCTGTCTCCCTGCGTGGAGTTATCCTCTGTAAATAAATCTGTTAACCCTTGCTCTGCCTCCCGTCCATCACTGCATCCGGCAACCTGCTTACAACTATGACAACACTTCCTGTCAATGTGCTCCTTATTAACTACACTTTATAGTAACCATTTTTTTTTACTTTTTTATTTATTTATTTATTTTAGCTATGCTATAAAAAAAATAATTAAATTTAATGAGGGGCTACAAGACCAAATGCCTCTATGATAAAAAAAGTTAAAAAAAGAAAGTGACGTTTTGGGGTTGCATTTAAGGGGTTATCCGGTCTAAGGTGATAAGTCTGCAGTCACTCTGTGTGACTGCAGACTAGTGAATCACCGCAGCACGCGCTCTGTGTCTGAGCCGGGAATGATGGTGATGTATACGATATGCATACTCCTGGGCAGAACCCAGTAGCATCGACCCACTTGAGTCGTCCATAGGGGAGCACAGGTCATAGAAAGCTGAATAAATGACACCTTGATTTCTGAGATTTGATGTCTTATTTTAGAGAAATCCACATTTTTATTAATATGTAAATGATCTGTTAAGATCTATGGGCCGGACATAGATCTCCTTGAGAATCTGCTTTGATCCTACTCACAGATTCCTTTTAAAATGGTTGACTCATGAAGAAGGCCTCTGGACTTCATTAAGGAATTCCCCTGCTAGAAAAATAAACTCGTGAAACTACTGCATGGACAGCAATACATATGAATGGTCAACATGCAACACTACATCCTGCCTGTAGAGGCCACTGCAGGAAAAATGAACAGTTAGCAGCAGTTAATCACTGGCGAACAGCTGATAGCCATTGTGATATCCAACTAAAAAGAGATTGCCTTAATGGAACTACTGCATATTATACTAGCTTTCCTCCATAAACCTTCTTTACCCCTTGAAGCACCAGCCATAAAAGTCTATTGCACGTTGCATTTATATCAGGTGCTAGATACCCTTCAAAAAATAAATTTGCCTCCTCCCCCTTGTCTGTAATAGAGAGATATTACCCATGAAAATAATTCACTTAATTAATGTGATTTATCTTGTCGTGATTCTCATGAATATATACAGGCTGGGAAATATAGGCATGTGAACATAAATAAAAAAAAAAACTTAATTAAAAGAAAATATGATTTGTTCTGTACCTGACAGATGGATAGTTAGAAAGTTAAAATAAATTGGAAACTCCAAGTTGTTTGTGACAGACTAATAGCACGCTGCGTGTGACTGGAGAAAACAAGCCGTCATATGATTAATGGCGATGGAATACGTCTCTGGCACCTGGGTATTTCCAGAATATCTTTCATAAAGGAGTTATTTCAGAGTCGGAATGTTCCCTGAACTACAGATGCCTAGAAAGAAGGTGAATCAGTCCTCACAGGGCAAAATGGCCTGAAGTCACCACCAGGGCAAACTTACATATGTTACTCCCCTCTCCTAGATCCGGCACCGGGCACTGTTCCTCTGTCCTCTCCTGGCAGATCCTCTGCAAGTCGGTCAGCCATAAGAGCTACATATAATCCAGCTCGGGCAGCGAGACACCACTTGAGTATTCAGGTAGTTGACTTTTTTTGCTAACTGTTCTACTTATCTGGTTCTTCATTGCAGAGCTGACTTTGCTTCTTTATTGTGCTGACACTAATACACTGGACTTGTTGATAAATCAGCTCTGCTATTCTGATGCTTCATTGCAGAGTTAGGTCTGCTAACTGATCTCTGTGCCAGCTCTGCTACTTTTAACCTCCTGTACATCTCAGATCTGCTACTCTGGTTCCTCATTGCTGAGATAGTTCTGCTACATTGCTGTCCCAGATCTGCTACTTGGAACCTTATGTGCAACTCAGCTCTGCTACTCCAGGTTATCATTGCTGGGTTAGGTCTGCTACATCAGTAGTTGTCCAAGTTCTGTTACTTTGAACCTCTTGTGCTACTTAACTCCACTACTCCAGTTCATCATCTCTGACTTAGCTCTGCTACTTCACTGTCCAAACTCTGCAACTTTGAACCTTTTGTGCAACTTAGCTCTGGTACTTTGGTTCATCATCACTGATTCAAGTCTGTTACATCATTTTGCCTGTTCCACTACATTGTGCCTCCTGTGTTTCTAAACTCTTTTACACAAGTTGCTGTGACACCAACTCTGCTTCATCATGGATTCCAGCTCTGCTACTCCAGTTGCTATAGCTCCTGCCCTGCCACTTCAGCCTCTGCTGTTCCAACTTATCGCCCTACCATCTGTATATATTGGGTCAGAACTGGTCACTGAGATCAATGGCTTTGAGGATCACCAAGTGAAAAAAAACCACATACCTATACAGTGGCTATTGAATACAGTTTGCCGTGAGCTCCCTCTAGTGGTGACTGTAAGCAGCCAGAATTTATGCAGTTTGTCAAAAATATATATAATATCTGAAACATTGGCAAAGTTCAGTAATTTAACAAAGGCTCCAACTTAGCAGCTATCAGTAGTGGCTCAACACTTAACAATAGCAATACAATTTCTTAACACAGAATATTTGGTCCCCCCATTCTCTCTCAGTACAGTACCTAAGTGATCCTGTCCAGCTAGGCCAGTATTCCATCACTGTATCTTTCAGGAATCTGTCCACACTTATCCCAGTTCCACTTTCTCGACTGTCTCGGGGTCCTCCTTACAACCCATAGTGGTAGCTGTCTGAACTCTGGCTGAACCGATCTCCCTTCCTTCTCTGTATCACAATTCCTCTCACCGTGGGTAGCACGGTGGCTCAGTGGTTAGCACTGCAGCCTAGCAGCGCTGGAGTCCTGGGTTCGAATCCCACCAAGGACCACATCTGCAAGGAGTTTGTATGTTCTCCCTGTGTTTGCGTGGGTTTCCTCCGGGTACTCCGGTTTCCTCCCACACTCCAAAGACATACTGATAGGGAATTCAGATTGTGAGCCCCATTGGGGACAGTGATGAAAATGTGTGCAAAAACTGTAAAGCGCTGCGGAATATGTTAGCGCTATATAAAAATAAAGGTTATTATTATTCCTCTCCTTGCAGTCAGTGTTGAATTACCAACTAGGCACAGTAGGCACCTGCCTATGGGCTCCACATCTCCTTGGGGCCCCACGCAAGGTTGTAAAATAATACTGATTTCAATATTTATATAATACCTGGAGGACACCAGAAGGTATATAATTTCTATATTGCAAATATTTGGCTAATAAAACTCCATAAATCTGAAGCGCAGGCAGCGCGCTGTGCGTATAGGTCATGCGTCGTTTAATTAAATTTGCGCCGATATTAACGTTTCTTTTTTCCTCTTGCATATTTCTATGATATAATGGTAATCTGAAGTTTGGGCGCAGGCAATTGAACTGGACGGAAGAGATTTAATTTCTATTGATCGCAGATGAGCGTTCAGTCTGTGCTCCCCTCGGCGCTAATCAATAGGCACTTAGCTACAGAAGGAGTGAAATGATCAATAAGGACAGGAAAATAAATCAGTTTTTAATGCGTTTTTAATAATTCTCTAAATTATTTACCAGTTGTCGCTTTTTTATTAAGTAACTATAAGTTGTCTGAATGAGGTAGTCGTGGTAGAGTTGCTTCTTCTGCACGCTCCGGCTCCCTACAGATAAAGCATGTCCCAGTGCCGGTGTGTGGGGTGCATCACACTTACTTGTGGCCCATTTTCCTCCACTGACTCCAGGCTTTCATCTTGCAGAATCTTCACAGCAAACAATCCAGGGGACACTGAATTTTTTAAAACAGTCAAACTATTACTTGACAGTTTGCAGTCATTACAATGCAGCATTTAGAAAAGGGCCCAACGGGTTACAGTCTTTCCCAAAGGTACCGGACACAACTTCATCCCTAGTTCTCGGTAGGGGTAGAGCATCCCTCTTGCTAACTCCTCTAGCACTAGGAATTCTTCTCCACCACAAGCAGTGCACCTGGGATTCCATCACCTCCAGCCTCTGAGAGATTCAGTCCATCTTTCCCTTTCCCTTAGTGCATTCAATGGACCTGACGTCCATCTCGAGGGTCCCAAGCCAACAGACGGATTCCCACGGAAGGGTTCTATGGCAATCCACTGCCCCAGGTAACAGGTTCACATTGTCCCTAGCAGCCTATTGCCTATGACCGCGGCTGTCACTTCACCACACTTCCTCTAACTGACCTTGACACTTCCTGAACTTCGTACTAACTTCTCAGTTCCCCTTCTCTAATTTGGGCCGTTTGTTACAATTAACACTATCTAGGCTATATTGCAGTCCCAGGGGATTTTACTTCCAGAAACATACATTAATATAAAATACATTTAACCACTTGGGGTGTCAGAGAGTAGAATTTCATCTCCACCACTCCTACCTAACCATGAGATTGGCAAACTGTAATCACTCACTGGCAGAACTAATAGTAGATATGAGTAGGCTGCATAAACAAGGCTGCCCTTAGGTTGTCTGGTTCCTTCTATTGCATCATAGTGACCATATACTACCCACCCACGAGGGAATTGTGACAGTGTGTGCATCATACGATCACACTGTTTCAGTAGTCTGCTGTCACAAAGAGTAACAGCACACCTATCTTCTGAGACCAAACATCCCCTTTAAATAGCGCCAATAGCACCAATGGCACAGGCAACTGTTAGGCCAGCCAGATAAACATATGCCAGTTATTAGACACTTTCTCATCTCACGTACATCACACAGCATTGACATATTATGGCAGCAGCAATGCATGCAAATCACCCAATGGAGCCACTATGCAAAAAGTGTGGATTAACAATGATCGATATATTATGTCTATACAGCCTATGCAAAACTAAGAGCCCGATTTATTATTGAATTTGCATTTATTTTATCTAGCTATTGGGGTAATTTTGGCCTGTTTTTTTCATTTGTGCCCTTTTTTCCTCTTTTGATTTATACCTTTTTAAAGCCTATTTTATATGCATTTGCGTGTTTTAATTTTTTTTTTTTTTTTTTTCTTTACAATATGGTGCGGTTTTTCAATTCGGACTATTTAAACAGTTGGAAAATTTTGTGCAAATGTCCATTATTCTGCCTAACCCCGGAGTGATTTTTTTTGTATGTCAGATATTTAGGTACAAAATTTGCACCATTTAGAGAAAAGTGCAACTTTTTATGATACAAAGTCACAAAACAGGTCAAAGAAAAAAAAAATAGAGAGAATTTTTTTCATTTAAAGAGGTTAGCCAGGCCAGGCTTGGGGCTGAATTCTGCAGTCACTCTATGTAACTGCAGACTTGTGAAACCTCACATGGCACAGAATGTTGTGCGCTGTCATCATTTTCCGGTGCCAGTGCCAGGAGCGGGCAGGCATGTGACCATAAGTATTCGATTTGCATACTTCCGTTCACATTCCGACTAGACTTGTCCAGCATCATTCAATTCACTTGTATTGACCGTCTAGTCGACATGTGACTGTATGTATGTAAATTACTTGCAGTCACACTCCAGCCCACTCCCGGCACCGGAGAATCCTGACAGCGCACCTACTGTGCACTGTGAAGGTTCACAAATCTGCAGTCACATAGAGTGACTGCAGACTTGAAACCCATGCATGGACAACCCCTGTAGAGAACTCTCACAATACAGATTGGATACATTAGGATAGGGCTACAATGGCAGCTTTTCGATGTGCACTCTGTGGCACGACTACGTCGCACCATGAGGAATGCCTGGAGGATCTTGATTATGAGGAAAGACAAAAAGAATGACATTTATTGAGAGGAGAGACGTCCATGCGCACGCCTGCGTTCCCATAGACTGTAATGTGTTGTTTTGACGCATTCCGTGCGCAAGCGTACGCATGACGCCTTTGGGCGGACCCACAAATGCAATAGGTTGCGTCCGGCGCATCTAGACGCACACCTTGAAAAATGCATGCGCACAAAAACACAGACGAACGCATGCAAACGCAAGACCATGCGTACGCCATGTTAAACATAGGTACGCATGCGCACGGATGTGCACGATGTGCTGCACAAAAACGCTAATGTGAAACCAGCCTGAGGGGAGACACGATAAACTTGTACAATTGCATAAATGGCTCATACAAAAAATATAGTCAAAAGCTGTTTCATGTTGAACCTCTTAAAAAAAAAAAAACAAGGGGGCCCTCCTTCCGTCTGGAGAAAGTGTGAGAGGGTGGACACATGGTGTGTATGACAATATTTGCATATATTATATATAAGTGTATTTTATCCTCAAGGCCGACCCTAAGAAGCGGGAGGGCGGTCCAATAGCGGAACCAGTGGGAAGGGTATAGGGACATCGGAAATAGTTAGCCAGAGTGTGAAGTAGGCTGTGTGCTGGAGAGGAGACAACCGCAGGAGGACAGGCTAGAACGATAAGGCTCAGCATGGAAAGGAACTGGTTACAGAGGCGGCAGGACATCACCAGCAAGTGGGGAAGTCTGCATCGAGGAGAAAAAAGCTCAGAAGTTGGGGAAAACTATGGTCCAGTGGAAAAAGGGCACCCTAGGAAAAGGTAGAGCCTTGCTGTGAGTACTAGAAACAGAGAGCTCCGTCTCAATGAGTGCCCCCTGGGACTGTCTTAGCGAAAAGCTCCAGTATCGGGATCATAATGTTACACAAGGACCCGTATTGACCTACCCCTAAGGAAGCACTCAAAATTCAAACTTCTCCCCATGTCCCCTGCGGTACCTGTTGCCTGTAGCTCTGAGAGTGGAGCCGGTGTATTGTGTGGAAGATGGAGGAAGACAATGTAGAACCAGTAGTCCCCCGTTAACCAGTTTGGCCCAATATAAAATAGATATTGTTATTAAGACTTAGAACAATGAGGGTAATGTACTAATTAAAAATAATAAAATGAAAATCCACAACCCCTCTAGAAATGTGGATGGCAGACCATCCGGTGAAAGAACCCAATACCAATGAGTATGGTGGAAGATGATACTGACAGAGTGCCAAGAAGAAATAATATATACAGCAACACGTGAAAATAGATAAAAACACCTTTATTGATATATAAATGGGTGTACACTTAAATAAAAAAAAAAATTATAAAAAGGCATCCCAAATAAATGCGTAATATTGGATTATAATATCCTACAACATAGGGTAAAATGTATACCCATAAGGCACAGGCTCGAAAGGAATATGAAAAAAGAAAATTAAAATAAATATTAATGGAACCTTAATAAAGCCCCCAAAAGGAATTGTGTATACAGTGCACCATATAATAATGAATATCCAAAAATTGTGTAAACACAGTATACAAAAAATAAAGAATAATAATAACAACAACAGCTGTGCAAATAATGTGTAAAATGAACCGTGCAATTAAAAAAATTGGTGCAGTGAACAAAAAAGAGACACTACAGGAGTGTCACACAATGTGAGAGGGGAAAGAAGTAATGGGAGCGGAAGATAAAATAATACCTAATGAGCCGGAGGATGATGCCTGGGGATGCCTGTGAACGCGCTCCGACGCGCGTTTCGGAATAATACTCCCCTGACGAAGGAAGTTTTATTCCGAAACGCGCGTCAGGGCGCGTTCACAGGCATCCCCAGGCATCATCCTCCAGCTCATTAGGTATTATTTTATCTTCCGCTCCCATTACTTCTTTCCCCTCTCACATTGTGTGACACTCCTGTAGTGTCTCTTTTTTGTTCACTGCACCAATTTTTTTCATTGCACGGTTCATTTTACACATTATTTGCACAGCTGTTGTTGTTATTATTATTCTTTATTTTTTGTATACTGTGTTTACACAATTTTTGGATATTCATTATTATATGGTGCACTGTATACACAATTCCTTTTGGGGGCTTTTTAAGGTTCCATTAATATTTATTTTAATTTTCTTTTTTCATATTCCTTTCGAGCCTGTGCCTTATGGGTATACATTTTACCCTATGTTGTAGGATATTATAATCCAATATTACGCATTTATTTGGGATGCCTTTTTATTATTTTTTATTTTATTTAAGTGTACACCCATTTATATATCAATAAAGGTGTTTTTATCTATTTTCACGTGTTGCTGTATATATTATTTCTTCTTGGCACTCTGTCAGTATCATCTTCCACCATACTCATTGGTATTGGGTTATATTGTTATTAAGGCCTGGTCTTGTCTGGCGTATTATCTATTGCATGTGATTATGGTCGTATTTTCACTTGTATGGTAATACAATAGTGACAAGTCAAAACCTGATGGATTTTTTGCAACTTGATTGTTGAGGTCGCGGTACCTTACGGATCACACTACCACGCCATTCACTGACATTATACTGCTTCGTACAGCTAATCTTGGCCTGTGTCACTGCTAATGTCGCCGTGTAGCCTCTGCCTAAGGTCAGTCGCGGACAAGTGTATTTGCAGACCGAGAGAGCTCCGACAACACATCAGATCACACTCGGACCAATGTTATTCTATGGGGCCGTGACAAGTACGAATTTTTCCTCAGACAGAGACAGTAGGAGGAAAAAATTGCTGCACGGCTGAGTATGATCTGATATTTGAATTGCACACAGCCATGCAAGTTAATGAGTGGGTGGGAAACTTCTGACTGCACTCAGATGACATCAGAGTGCAGTCCGATTTCCACGCACTCAAAACATAGAGAAGATGGAGAATTTATTTTCACCATCTTTTCCTCATCCGAGAGAATCGGATCGCACCACGATCTCACTCTAATCAGAATTTGATCAGAGTATGATTAGCTTAATCGGTCCGATTGTCTGACAGAATCTACGGCCGTCTGCACCTGTCCTTATTACTCCATGGTAGAAAAACCCTTAGCTGCCTGCAATACACATCACAGCCAATGAGTGACCACATATAGTCGCAAAGTATAAACATCTCCCTGCAGAATATCACAAAATTCTTATTTAGAAAAAAAAAAATTAAAGATAGTAATTTTTTTACCAATGATCTCAGGATATGCTGAGGCATGAGAAAAGGTAAGAAAGGGAAGCACAAACTTAGACATGGATCAAAGTACAGCAAGATCTGACTATACCTAGGATGCAAAGACCTGCAAAGTAGCTGCAGACACAAAACAGTAGGACATTTGTAAATGAGACAATTTGCAAAGACAGATCCATACTTGTGGCAAAGAAAATTGTGTTTAGCTTTAGTTTAAGCTTGATTTCCTATAAAATGCTCACGAGAGGTTTACACCATTTTGCAAACTCAAATGCATCCTGAAATGCTCAGCTCGGTTATACATTAGGGAGAAAGCCTTGCCAAAAATTATATTAGAATGTTTTGCCCAAAGTTATAGTATGGCTTTTCTTTACCCAGTGCTAAGTTTCCGTTCTCTGCCTTGGCCCTGCTTTTAAACAGTATCCTCAAGACAGAAAGACCATTTCGACCCCCTCTCCACCCTCTATTTCCCAGCACACATACCCCCCCCCCACCCACAGCCACCCTCTAGCCATAACTCAGGCATATTTGCGAACAGATATGATTTTGCCAAGAAAGTTCTGCAAACCAAGCCTCAAAAGGGATTTGACTTAGTAAAAGTAAAGTCATTTTGAGGGCGTTCCTGGGGCAATCCTTAAATATCCCAAATTGAGGATTACACATGTTTAAAAGTATTCTCTGGTAGTAATATATTTCTGTGTTTTCTGCAGTGCTTCACTGCTATAACCCCTTTCTGTATTGCAGATTTGTCAATTAATTTATTCAGATGGATCATGCAGATCTCCAAAGTGCAGTTTAGAGACCCCGCAATCTTTTTGGCAAATTTTCAGGTGTTTAAAGGGAATCTGTCAGCATGATTTTCCTACTGAATCCAATGACATGACTGTATAGGTCCTAGTACAACATTAAAAATTACACCCGTCTTGTTGTAATCCGATATGCTAGCGCTGAGAAATCAAGCTCTGAAGTTATATGTTAATTAGTCTGGAAGTGCATTGGGGAGTGTCAACATGCAATGTACTTCCTGTCTAATTTGCATGTGGCTTCAAAGCTCGATTTCTCAGCACTGGTACATCGGGTTACTACAAGACAGGTGTCAATTTTATTGTTGGAAAAGGATTTATACAGCCATAACACTGGTTTCATTGAGAAAAATCATCCTTACAGTCCCCTTTAAGTGTATTTGTATCAAAAAAATTAGTAAGGATTTGCTCATTCAACGCCTTTTCCAGGCTGGTGAACTTGCTGAGTTTTTCAAGAGGAAGATGTTTCAAGAAACGTTGGTGATTTTTTTTTTTTTTGCTGTAACATCTTTTGTGTAATTTTTATGGGGTTATTTCCTAGGCACTTTTTCAACGTTTTTAACAATTTTTAGCTTTTTCTCTTGGCTTTTATCAACATATGAGCAGCAAGTGTTTTTGTAATTAAAAATGCTTACGTTACTTTTTTTGAACTTTTTTTCAGCGCTTTTTCAGGAGGATTTCAGAACGGAATGCGCTTGAAAAAGTTGTCGTGTGGACGGTACCATGGAGTACCTGGCACATGCAGCAAATAATGATCTATGAGAAATGTTTCTGAAAATTTCCACATGAAGGATTATTTATGCATTAACACCCGGGGAAATCAGTTTCTGCTTGACTAAATGCTGAATTGTTCATGTAATTGTATTTAAATATTTCCTCTTTTCTTCACACTAATTAATACTGGCTCTCCTGTAACCTTCTTCAGAAAGCTTAAACTCTCCTTAAACTGCACTAATTAAAATGCAATTAAACTGAAATTTATGAAGAAGCTGCCACAAGGTAATGGAGAATTATTATATTTCTGCTTTGCACTTGAATATAACTGTAGGGAACAAGCGAGAAAGTTTCTTCCATACCTTAAAAGCAATCAGGGGACCCATTAGTCATCACTTTATCAGCGAGATGTAAATACTTATCTCTCATTATGCCATCATCTCAGATTAATCATTCATCCAAGGTCCTGAAGTTCGAACGTACTGCCTTCCTTACATAGCAACCTAAATCACTGCATATATCTACACCCAGAAACTTCCTTAAAGTAGTGAAAAATACTTTTTTAATGCAAATCGGCATACATTTTATCCCAAAGAGTCAAGAAAAGTAGGTTCCATATCCTCATAATCATCCAAACATTTTCTGAAAAATTTGTCCCCAACAAGCAGTAAGTAATGGCAAATCCCAACAAGGAAAAACTCATTTGATTCAAAATTCCATAGCAATGAGCTTCCTCTAGTGGAGGCAGCAGGTAACCAGAATTTTATTCTTAAATTCTATGGCCTCGATTTTGCACGCCAGTCTATAGGAAAGGTACGCTGGAGTAGGATGCCGTAAATACATTAGGAGGCATGTGCCTCTTAAAGGGGTATTCTGATTTTAGAAAATCCCTGTCCCCTGGGTGCGTCTTCTTTTTTTCAAAAAAGAAAACTGAGCTTTATTCCCGTTCCCAGGATCCGGTACTGAGTCTCCACTGTAGCTCCCATTATCTGTTTTTGTCTGCAGCTATGATCTCAAGTTGACAGTGCTGCAGCCAATCTGCAAGCTCACTTCCTGAGTAAAGCCTGCAATGTTGAGCTCACTAAAGATACTCCAAAATCAGAATGTACTCCAGTACGATACTTTTGTGCCAAGATTATGATTAACGCATCACCTGCTCTTGACCACGTCCTCTCCTACTAAGCTCCATCAACCTATTACGCCAACCTGGGAGATCTGGGGGCAGAAGATCACTGCGTATTGTGACTCACAGACCTTCCATTTAGCTTGTGTGTTTGGATCCAATATTAAGTTAATTTGGTTTCCTTTAGTGCCGAAGAGGTTACAACCCCTTTCTGTGCTCTTCAGAAACATGCAGATCCATTTCAGGGCTTCTGATCTGGTAATAACTTTCCTATAAAACCTGGCCAGACCTTCTCTGTCCAGCTGGTGAAAGCTCTGCTTCCTTGCTCTTCGGAAGCGCTGTGTTTTTTGCTAAATCTACGTAGTTGTAGTATGGAGTTGTAGTTGTGATCTGTAAGTTGCTGTTTCACCTGTGTGTTTGTCTCCTGGTCCCCTTTTCCCATTTAGTTTATTCCTCCCTGTCCCTATCCTGTTATGAATGAGTCACCGTAGGAGGCAAAAACAGAAATACAAGCTAAGTCCAGAAAACCAGAGAAGTTGGCAACTATTAGATTGCAAACCCCTGAACCTATCAACACAACTAGCAGTAGCCGTGGGGGGTTCCTACGATGCCCTAGACCCCTCGATCACAGCCGGAGAATTAAATAGGCCTAAAGAAAGAAAGGGGAAATCTAAACTGCCCCAGAGCAGACCCCAAAGCAATAGGCAGCCCCCAACATATAATGACGGTGAAGCAAGATGAAAACACTAACACAGACAGAAAGATAGACTGAGCAAAGACGGGGCCCAAAACTACCTAGATAGGAAAGGACAGGAAGGCTGCTGTCTGCAATCTGCCAAAACCCTATCCAAGACATAAGCCAACAAGCTGATATGAAAAAGGCCCTGAAGCAGCTAGGCTTCAAAAACTAAATCAGCACTCAGGTATTTTCAGAAGACAGAGCTAAAGGAATTCAGCACACCCCAGCAGGGAATGGCAGAAATCCAGAAAAACAAAGCAAAACAAAGTCAAACCACCAATGCAAAAAGCCAAGCAGCAAACTTAGCTTTAGAGGAGCAGGAATTCAGACTGGTCTCCAAGGATCCCACAGAGAAATCACCCGCAGGGCAGAAGGGCGTCGGCAGCCTTATATCCAGTCAGTAACTCCACTCAGCCAGTCATCATCATCAGCCTCAGGTGTTTGATAATCAGGCTCCCTACCTTTCTTTACCAGAAGAGGGAGTTCCTCGGGCCTCAGTAGTGAAGGGGAAAATGAACTCACAACAGTACCTCCCCCTTGAGGAGGGGTCACCGAACCCTCAACTACGCCACCAGGGCGATCAGGGTGAGCCCGATGAAAGGCACGCACCAATCTTTTGGCATGAATATCAGAGGCAGAGACCCAGGAATTATCCTCCTGACCATAACCCTTCCACTTAACCAAATACTGGAGTCTCCGTCTAGCCAGACGGGAATCCAGTACTTTCTCTACCTCATATTCCATGTTACCTTCAACCAATACAGGGTCTGGAGGTGCCACCCCCGGAACAACAGGTTCAACAAACCTCTTCAACAAAGATTTATGGAACACATTATGGATTTTAAATGTGACAGGAAGAGCCAAACGAAAAGAGACCGGATTAATAATCTCCACAATCTTGTAAGGTCCAATAAATCTAGGCTTAAACTTAGGAGAAGCCACCTTCATAGCAATATTTTTTGATGATAACCACACCATATCACCAACCTTAAACTGGGGGCCAATGGTCCTATGTCGGTTGGAAAACCGCTGGGCCTTTTCCTGGGAGAGAGATAACTTATCCACCACTTGGTCCCAGATCTGGTGCATTCTCTCCACCACAGTGTCAACACCTGGGCAGGCAGAGGGCTCCACCTGCCCTGAAGAAAATCGAGGATGAAACCCAAAGTTACAAAAAAAAGGTGACATCAAAGTGGCAGAACTAGCTCTATTATTTAAAGCAAATTCGGCCAAGGGCAAAAATGAAACCCAATCATCCTGATCAGCAGAAATAAAACATCTCAAATATGACTCCAAGGTCTGGTTTGTTCTCTCTGTCTGCCCATTGGTCTGAGGGTGAAAAGCAGAGGAGAAGGACAAATGAATTCCTAGCCTGGAACAGAAAGTTCTCCAAAATCTAGACACAAACTGGACTCCTCTGTCAGATACAATGTTCTCAGGATTCCCGTGCAAACGAACCACCTGTTGTAAAAACAGGGGCACCAACTCAGAGGAAGACGGCAACTTAGGGAGTGGTACAAGATGAACCATCTTAGAGAACCTATCACAAATCACCCAAATAACAGTCATCCTTTGAGAGACAGGCATATCAGAGATGAAATCCATTGAAATATGGGTCCATGGCCTCTTGGGGACAGGCAAAGGCATCAACAACCCA
Source organism: Dendrobates tinctorius (assembly GCF_039654945.1). Taxonomy (NCBI): domain Eukaryota; kingdom Metazoa; phylum Chordata; class Amphibia; order Anura; family Dendrobatidae; genus Dendrobates; species Dendrobates tinctorius. Next base: position 26,517,117 of record NW_027361810.1, on the reverse strand, counting down.
CTAGAGCGAGAACACGATTTAGACCGGGAGCACGTCCCACAGGACTGCACAAAATTCCTGACATCACGAGACAAGGAGGGCCACCAAAAAAAACGACTCACCAGATCTCTAGTACCAAAAATACCTGGATGACCAGCCAAAGCAGAGCAATGAACTTCAGACATCACTCTCTTCTTCCACTGGTCAGGAACATACAACTTTCCACTGGGACAACGCTCAGGTTTGTCCTCCTGGAACTCTTCCAGAGCACGTCTCAAATCGGGCGAGATGGCAGAAAGAACTACCCCTTCGCCTAAGATGGTAGCAGGCTTGGTCACCACAGGAGAATCAGCAAAGAAGCTCCTAGAGAGGGCGTCTGCCTTGACATTCTTCGTTCCAGGAAGAAAAGAAACCACAAAATCAAAACGTGTAAAAAACAAGGCCCACCTAGCCTGTCTAGGGTTCAAGCGCTTAGCCGACTCTAGGTAAATCAAATTCTTGTGGTCAGTGAGGACCACGACTTGATGCTTAGCTCCCTCTAACCAATGTCTCCACTCCTCAAATGCCCATTTCATGGCCAACAGTTCCCTATTCCCCACATCATAGTTACGTTCAGATGGAGAGAACTTTCGGGAAAAGAAAGCACAGGGATTCATTTTAGATGTTACAGGATCCTTTTGGGACAAAACAGCTCCTGCACCAATCTCAGAAGCATCCACCTCTACCTGGAATGGAAGTGAGACATCAGGTTGCCGCAAAACCGGGGCGGAGGTGAATCTTCGCTTCAGCTCCTGAAAGGAAGAAACAGCCTCCGGAGACCAATTTAACACATCAGCACCCTTCTTAGTCAAATCAGTCAATGGCTTGGCAATACTAGAAAATTTTGCTATAAATTTCCGATAAAAATTAGCAAAACCCAAAAACTTCTGGAGGGCATTCAAAGAAGTGGGCTGAACCCAATCGTAAATGGCCTGTACCTTGGCCGGGTCCATTTCAATAGTTGACAGGGACAAAATAAATCCCAAAAAAGAAATCCTCTGTACTCCAAAAAGGCATTTAGATCCTTTGACATACAGGGAATTCTCCCTCAAGATCCGGAACACAGTCCGAATATGTTCCACACGAGAATCCCAATCCTTGGAGAAGATCAAAATATCATCCAGATAGATAATCAAAAATTTATCGACAAAATCTCGGAAAATATCGTTCATGAAGCACTGGAAGACAGAAGGGGCATTAGTGAGCCCAAAAGGCATCACCAGGTACTCAAAATGTCCCTCCGGAGTATTAAACGCCATCTTCCATTCATCCCCATGCTTAATGCGAATAAGATTATATGCCCCCTGAGGTCAAGCTTGGTAAACCAGCAAGCACCTTTAACTCTGGAGAATAGATCAGAAATCAGGGGTAATGGATACTGATATTTAACAGTAATTTTGTTGAGGGCACGATAATCAATACAAGGTCTTAATGATCCATCCTTTTTGGCTACAAAAAAAAAACCGGCACCTAAGGGTGACGAGGATCGTCTAATATGACCCTTCTCCAACGCCTCCTTAATATAGGATCGCATAGCCTCGTGCTCGGGTACAGATAAATTGAAGAGCCGACCCTTGGGAAATTTACACCCCGGGCTCAGTTCAATTGCACAGTCATAACTCCTATGAGGAGGCAGAGACGCAGACTCATTCTCACTAAATACATCATAAAAGTCCTCCAAATAATCAGGAACATCATGCGACTGAGGAGAGGTGGAAAACTCCGGAGCCTCACTAAAGGCACACCGACAACCCCAACTCACCACAGACACAGATTTCCAATCCAAAACTGGATTATGAATTTGTAACCAGGGAAACCCCAGAACAATAGTATCATGCAGATTATGCAACACCAAAAATCTGCAATTTTCTTGATGGTCTGGGGCGACCCGCATTACCACCTGGGTCCAAAACTGAGGCTTATTCTTAGCCAAAGGAGTAGCATCAATCCCCCTCAAAGGGATAGGCGTCTGCAGAGGTGTTATCGGAAATCCACAACGTTTAGCAAAATCCAAGTCCATTAGGTTTAGGGCTGCTCCCGAATCCACAAAAGCCTTGGCGGAAAATGTGGACAGGGAGCAGATCAGAGTAATAGCCAGAAGAAACTTAGGTTGAACACCCCCAACAGAAAACGTGTGTGCAAAGCGTTTCTCTCGTTTAGGACAAACAGAAATAATATGCGAGGCATCTCCACAGAAAAAACACAACTTATTACGCCTTCTGAACTCCTGACACTGCTCTCTGGAAAAAACTCTATCACATTGCATAGGTTCAGACATTTGTTCAACAGGTGGCAACACCTCTCGTGCAGCTTTGCGTTCGCGCAAACGCCGATCAACCTGAATGGCTAATGACATAGAATCGTCAAGACCAGAGGGAACAGGAAATCCCACCATAGTATCTTTTACGGCTTCTGACAACCCCTTCCGAAAGAGAGCAGCCAAGGCATTATCATTCCAGGTAGTAAGTACTGCCCACTTTCGGAATTTTTGACAGTACAATTCTGCAGAATCACGACCCTGGTTCAATGCCAGCAGGGTCTTTTCAGCCTGATCAATGGCATTAGGTTCGCCATACAACAACCCCAAGGCCTGAAAAAATGCGTTCACATTAGTCAGAATAGGATCATCTGGTTTCAAAGAAAACGCCCAATCCTGGGGATCGCCACGCAGCAAAGAGACAATTTTAACCTGCTGCGCGGAGCTCCCTGACGAGTTAGGCTTCAAGGCAAAAAATAATTTACAATTATTTTTGAAATTCAAAAATTTAGACCGATCCCCAAAAAATACATCAGGTGTAGGAATCTTTGGTTCAGCAGCATGTGAATGAGCAAGGTAGGCGGAAATTCCCCACACTTCCGCAGCGAGCTGCTCCACACGATCAGACAATTGCTTTATCTCCATTGAGAGAAAAAAAAAATTCCCCCTACGGCCTCAGAGATATAGAGGAAAAAATATACACATTTTTTTTTTTTTTTTTTACAATTCTTTCCTGCTATTGAGTACCCTAGGATCTGTGGTATGGCGGGTGATTCTGTTATGAATGAGTCACCGTAGGAGGCAAAAGCAGAAATACAAGCTAAGTCCAGAAAACCAGAGAAGTTGGCAACTATCAGATTGCAGACCCCTGAACCTATCAACACAACTAGCAGTAGCCGTGGGGGGTTCCTACGATGCCCTAGACCCCTCGATCACAGCCAGAGAATTAAATAGGCCTAAAGAAAGAAAGGGGAAATCTAAACTGCCCCAGAGCAGACCCCAAAGCAATAGGCAGCCCCCAACATATAATGACGGTGAAGCAAGATGAAAACACTAACACAGACAGAAAGATAGAGATGAGCAAAGACGGGCCCCAAAACTACCTAGATAGGAAAGGACAGGAAGGCTGCTGTCTGCAATCTGCCAAAACCCTATCCAAGACATAAGCCAACAAGCTGATATGAAAAAGGCCCTGAAGCAGCTAGGCTTCAAAAACTAAATCAGCACTCAGGTATTTTCAGAAGACAGAGCTAAAGGAATTCAGCACACCCCAGCAGGGAATGGCAGAAATCCGGAAAAACAAAGCAAAACAAAGTCAAAGCACCAATGCAAAAAGCCGAGCTGCAAACTTAGCTTTAGAGGAGCAGGAATTCAGACTGGTCTCCAAGGATCCCACAGAGAAATCACCCGCAGGGCAGAAGGGCATCGGCAGCCTTATATCCAGTCAGTAACTCCACTCAGCCAGTCATCATCATCAGCCTCAGGTGTTTGATAATCAGGCTCCCTACCTTTCTTTACCAGAAGAGGGAGTTCCTCGGGCCTCAGTAGTGAAGGGGAAAATGAACTCACAACACTATCCTCTTCCCTATTGTTGGTTAGTATTTTTGTATGATAGAGGTTTTCGGTTATCCCTGTTTTGTCTTTGTGTCTGGATTACCCTTCTTTTCCATCTCATGCCTCATCGGGTGGGGATGGGGACAGATACGGTTTTTTACAGGAGCATAGTTACTGAAGACCATCACAGTTTTCATAAAGTAGGCAGAGCTGGTTGGAGGTGGCGTAAAAATACCCCAAATTTTCACAATTTTTTGCACAATGCAACAGATATTTTAAAGTGCTTTATACCAGAAATCTGGCTGATGAATAGGGACCTATGACCGTTAAAGTGGTTTTCTCTATATTATAAATAGTTAAAATCTCAAAGAACTTGTAAGAGCAAGCAATGTTACTGTTAAGGCTGGCGGAACGCACCAAATTATAAAGTAGTAGTAGATGCATTCGCAGCCCGGGGTCCACCGTGCAGAGGTGGTACACTGCTGCTAGGCAATTGGCGGAAGAATAGAGTGGCGTGAAAACAGTCACACGTGGGTTACGTCACCCAGTGTGAACAGGAGCGGACTCTGTTAATTCACAGAGCCGCACAACTGCTGAACGTGGAAGCCGGAGCCTGTTTAACTCACAGAGCCCGGCCAAAGAGTGCACAGCAAGCGGCCACAGAACTCTACCCCCAAGGACCCAGGGTAGAGTCCCTCTAGGCTCACTGAGCGCGCGGCGTCGCTGCCACGAACGCCACTATAGACGCTCGCTATGGAGTGTGGAGCACTTGAACTGAGGCGTGCCGAGTCACTGATGATGACTAATGCCTGACTCAGACTCTGACCTACCTACGCCTAAGCCTGGGCGCTAGCAGGCTAGGCTGCACAACACATGCGTACCAAGGGTAGGGGTTTCATAATGAGTCAGTCATCAGAGACATTCGTACGTGCATTCATCACTCACTCCTTATAGTCTGAAAATGCAGTCTATCCTAGGGCATGGTCGGGCGGCCATGCGAACCTTTTATAGCTGCGAGCGTCCGGGACCTTCCTGGCTTCTCGGATGGGCCAATCCGAACAGGAGCAGGACCTGAGCATGTGACCTTCGATCTCCAATGGGAGATCACTCCACGGGCATGCTCAGTGGCCCGACATAGGGACTTAGTCCCAGGAGAATCTCGCTGCTGAGCAGCATGTATTGCCATAGCTGTGCCAGAGGTGGCAGTAGCAAGCAAACCCATAGAGCTGGTCTGGGCAGAGCGCCGGGACCAACGAGTTTTGCTGAGCAACCTCCTCTGCGGCTGGAGAGGAATGGGAGACCGCCGGAAGTAAGGCTCGGGATTCCAGCTGTGCAGCAACAGGAACCCGACGCCTAACAGTTACAATCTACCTCTTATTATACATCCTCTCCATTCTCAAGAAAGGAAGACTTTTTAATTTTATTGTTTACTACTTGCTGCCTATTTTACTGGCCACCACAGCTGTCTATCAGTTGTAGCCAGCCAAGTATTGCAGCGCTTACAATCTCTTTGCTATAGAGCCAGAAAGCGCTGTTCTGTAGGATCACCAGATCCAGTCCGTGTTACTGCCTCTCTTCTCTATAGATGCTGCAGAAACAAAGCTGCAAACTTTCAATCATGCAGAAGCTCTCCACCCCGTGAAAGCAAGAAGGGGGGTAGCAGAGGAGCGGTACGCACCTGAAGATAGAGAATGATGAGAATATGCTTTTAAGGGAAGCAGAGGATTTTCTGGAACTACGAACCCAACATAGTTCAGCAGGTTTCATAGAAGATTTCATAGAATGTTAAAGTTTGAAGGGACCTCCAAGGGTCATCATGTCCAACCCACTGCTCAATGCAGGATTCACTAAACCATCTCAGACAGATGTCTGTCCAGCCTCTGTTTGAAGACTTCCACTGAAGGAGAACTCACCACCTTTCGTGTTGGCAGGTTTTGTATCTCTAGAATCGGTGGTCGGAGCCAGGATGGAGGTGTCACCATCTCAAGATTGGAATAAGCCTTTAACTACTTTAGATTAGGTCATAAACAAACTTGATTTTACCCCACTTACCTGGAGATATGATATAGAAGAAATCTTTGAAGTCATCCATCCACACCTCTGCGAGTCGTCTGTTGTTTTTGTTGATCACATGTCCCGTTCCACCAGGAAATGTATAGGGAGTCGCTTTCCGAAACACATGACCGACATGAGAACAAGTGACAATTTCAAGCGATCCACCGCACTGCCAAATCTAAATAGAAAAACATAGGACAAAATATTTTTTGTTATCAATATTGTAGTATTACAATATTACATTTCCCCCATATTGCTTAATATTGTAGCATCCCTATAGATGTAACAATTCAGGTGTACATTGTTTTTTCCTTAAAAAGAGCTTCCAACAATCTAAAATAACTGGAATAATTGGTGGAGAAAGGTTGAACTTAATGGACCCAGGTCTTTTTTCAACCTACGTAACTATGTAGAGTATGCCCCGGTTTAACTGGTGTTAAAGGGTTGTTTCCAAAATAGAGAATTACCCCCTGTCTATGGGACTTGCTGATTGCCAGAGGTCCAACTACTGGAACCACCAGTGAACAGGAGAAGTGGGTTCTGCAGCCCTGTCTGGGATGGTGGTGTGCAGAAGCCAACACAGAAGAGGGCCCCTGTGCAAGAACAGTATATGTAACATAGCAACATAGTTTTGAAGGCTGAAGGAAGACCTTATGTCCATCTAGTTCAGCCTATTTTTAGTGCAGCTGTTCTGCATTGTTGATCCTGGGGAAGGCAAAAAACCCACAGAGTAGAAGCCAATTTTCTCCATAGGGAAAAAAATTCCTTCCCCTAAGCTGGGTCAACTATTCTGTTATTCGTAACCTTCTATACTGTTACTCACAAGAAAAGCATCCATTCCTTTCTTACATTCATTGAGTTGGCCATCACCACTTCCTCAGGAAGAGAATTTCAGAGCCTCACTGCTCTTACCGTGAAGAACCCTCTTCTATGCTGGTGCAGAAATTGTCTTTCCTCCAAACGAACAGAATGCCCCCTTGTTCTTGTCACAGTCCTTGGTACAAACAGTTCATTGGAGAGATCTCTGTATTGCCGTCTGATATACTTGTACATATATATTAGGTCTCCCCTAAGTCTTCTCTTTTCTAGAGTAAATAGACCTAATTTTGATAACCTTTCTGGGTATTGTAGTGAACCAACTCCATTTATCATTTTAGTAGCCGCCTTTTAACCCTTTAAAGTTCAGTAATGTCTTTCTTGAGAACCGGCGTCCAAAATTGCACACAATCCTCCAAGTGTGGTCTGACGAGTGATTTGTACAGAGGGAGAATTATGTTTTCATCTCGTGTCCCCAGACCTCTAATGCATCCCATGACCCTATTTGCTTTGGTGGCAGCTGCCTGACACTGGGCACTCCAATTTAGCTTCTTAATTTGTGATGAGCATTTTTGCAGTCAAAAAGCTCATCACAATGCAGAATTCCACCTGCTTTGGAGGTGATAGTGGCCCTCCTTACCTCTTAGACCCCTGTGTGGCTGCATAGATTGCACCAATGGTATGTCCGCCCCTGGTGGTGCACATACTTGACCTCTGCTCAATTCATTGTCTATGGAGCTAATGGAGAAAGCCAAGTACAGGGCTGCACTATTTTCTCCAGTCCCATAGACGATGATTGGGGCAAAGGTTGAGCATGCATGAATCCACTCCATTCAAATTGGATTATTGACGTTCCCAGTAGTTGGACCCCCAAGTTATGCCCTATCCATTAACACCAGTCAAACCAAAGCATATGCCAAGACTCGCTTTATTTGGAGGGCTTAAGGTGATCTGGATAAATTTGCCCAATATTTGGTGTCCTGTTATGACTCTTTTTAAGGGCTACATACTATACAATTGGAGCCAGCACTGCATTTAGCACTTGGGTGATTATCAGGAACTTATAATCTCATAATAAGAATTCCCAATTGGATAACCCCAATTATATGACCCATAGAAAAGAGTCTAAGGTAAATCCTGTGTTAGCTCCTACAATACACTGCTGTCTTTTTATCTGCCAAAATTAAAAATAAATAAGCTCTGATGTAGATTTCAACTTTCAGCAGAATCATTAATCGCTCAGACCTTGTGGAAGAATGAACTGATTTATCTGGAACACACAGCCACCAATATACAGTACTCATCATGGAGGAAAGAACATACAGGTAAGAACTGACATGAACAACGTGTACAGTTTAAAGAAAGTAGCAGTTAGCACCAGTGACATATGCTGTCCCTCAAGCATAACCCTGCAGCTGTTGTATCCCTGAAAAAGCCCCGCCCCCTAGGAATGCTCCTTTTTACGGAATGCCCCCAAGTTCTCAATTTAAGGCCACCTCTGTGCAGTCTAGTTTATGGAATTGTCCAGAGAAAATAGGGTTTGTAAAAAGTTAGCAAAACTCTAAATTTATCATCAACTGCATGTATCGCAGATAAGTATATTTCTGACCATTACTGTAACAATAGGGGTCTGGACATAGTAGTCGCCATCGTGCCCTGATTCCTATGGAGGCTGGACGGTCTCTCTGCCACATAAGATGATAGGTGGGGCCTGTTACAGATGTTACATTAGGGCCCAGGAGCTTCAGTTCTAGTTCTGGCGTCTTGGACGGTACATGCGGTACTTGGTTCATGTAGACGTCTCAGTTCTCATATCAGGAAAATTCGGGTACAAGCGCATTGACATTTCTGATGTTAGTGAAGTGCAATCAGCTGGTTTCAAAGATCCGATACTTAGACAGACGGGAAGGAGGGCGATATAATTGTGCATAATACAAATGTTCTATGAAACAAGATTAGAAAGCAACTCTTTAAATTAACACAACAAATCCCCAATTAACCTAACACGTTCTCGCTGAATATTCATGAGGTGTTACTTGATGAATGGTAAGCGGCAATTTCTTCTTTCCGAGCTGCTTGTAAATGTTTTTCTTGTATACTAAGATTAATTAAGACTTCATAAGAAATCAGCAGAAATACGATCATAACGCGGCAATGCCGGCAGTGATCATCCGGCTGTGATGCTCCTGTGATGCAGTGGGGCCTCTGATGCCCTTCTGCACCGTGCCATCACTCGGGGACAACATGCGTCGTAATTTTGTGATGTTACGATGTGTGCCGCAACTATATGGCGCACCGTAAGGTCTGAGGCTGGGACGGACATACCGTTGGCGCAACATAGGCAGCCACACAGGGGCCCAAAATGTAAGGGACCCACTTTCACCTCCAAAGCTATTGAACTGTAAAGGGCCCATATAGTGTTCTTGCCCAGGGGCCCTCTTCTGTCGTGTTGGAAACCACTCACTGGAGTTAAGAGGCTGAAGAGAATGCACAGGGCGGGAGAAGGAAAAATAGGAGGTTAGGAGGACTGCGAGAGCGGTGGCACAGGTGAGCGGTAAGGTTCGGTAACCGTTTGCCTGATTCTTTACAGTTGAGCAAAATGGCGGCTTAGTATGAAAATCCAGGTGATTGACAGGTCTATCCAATGTATGAACTTAGCAGGAGACCTGTCTATCACCTGAAGAGGGATAAGGGAAAAAACTGCCAAGGGCGGCATCAGATCAGCCTCATCTCACCCTATGGTCCCCGACCAGATCTTCTGTGACGTCTGGGAAATGTCGGAGCATTTTAGTGAAAAATCTATCTGGCTGCAATCATACAGCCAGGCTTTGACTCATGCCGCCTGCAGTTTGGGCAGCATGATCGGCCAACGGGTTCCCTTTAACAAACCCAACACCGTGAGCCATATATATAAAATGGGTCAGAGTCAACGTAGTAGGCACAATTATTTAGGCTTTCATATCTGGCCATTGGTAACTACATTGACATATCGGTACATTTTTGACAATCTGATAGACACTCGAAATTACATTTGACGGAATTGGGAAAAACCTAATTTACATAAATATATGAAGCAGAGAAGAGATAATTAATGCAGGTCACTTAAGTGTGTCAACTTATCAGAACAATTTAAAGGGGTATTCCTAGAATTGAACTTTATCTCCTATCCATGGGGGTCAGACCGAGAAAAGGGCTCTGGATGTTCGAGAATGGGGGAATGCAGAAATGGAGTGGAGCTGAGGTGCACATTTGACCTCGGCTCCAATCATTGACTGCTGGAGAAAGCAGAGAATGGCACTTGGCTTTCTCCATCCATCGCCTAGACAATGAAGGGAGCGAAGGTTGAGCATGGGCTTTATTCAAGATGGGGCTCTGTAGATCTCCGCTCTCAGCCATCCAGATCCCCATTCTCCTATAGATAGGGGGGATAACTTTCCAATTTGGAAATATTTCTTTTATTTATTTATAAACTCTGTGTGTTGTTATCATTCACATAATAAAACTGATCATAATTATCAGAATTTCTACATTTCCGAATCTATAAGGAAACACATACTTACTCGGAAAGACATTTCCAGATTTTCTCCGCCCCATATGTCCATTCCTGAGTCATAGCTTCCTAGTTCTTCAAAGTAGTTTTTGTCAATGGAGAACAAACCCCCGGCCATTGTAGGCGTCCTGGAGAAAATAGAATATTTAAGAACCTGTCCCTAAAGCATTAAGGGCTTGTTCACACTTGGAGATTTTACAGCGTTTTACAGAACTAGCAAAGTGAATGAGATTTCTTAAATCTGATGCACATGCTGCTTTTCTTTTTCCTTGCAGGTTTGAACCATCAAAGCATTTTTGTAAATCTGCTGCACTTGTCAATTCCTTCAGCGTTTTTGCAACGTTTTTTCGCCAATTGCAAAGACTGGGGACAAAAAATGTGCTTAAAAAAATGGCTAAGATGCGTGTATTTTATGGAGCGTTTTTAATGACAATGCTCTGGTTTTTTACAGCAAGAAAAATAAATAGTAATAATAATATTTTGATAAAATCATGAAGAAAAGTGAAAACTTCTGAGAATTCTTTTTCCATTCCAGCAGAGGGCGCTAGTGTTGAGCACATCAGGCTGAATCTTTGCACCATCACCACCATCACTCCGGTATTTTTGCTTCTTAGACAAAAAAAACATAGAAACATAGAAAAATAAGATCTCGGATTCAATGAAATTAATAGATTTAATCACATGGGATTTTGCATTTTTTTCAGCACCTGGACTGACCAAGAGATATTTACGGTATATAGATTCATACAATGTGCTAGAAATGTTTGATTTGTCGAGATCCAGTCTCTTGAACCACCAGAAATTCTATATTTGCCTATGAGATTACATGGAATATGTCAGCAGATTTTTGCTATGTAATAAGAGAGCAGCATGATGTAGGGACAGAGACCCTGATTCCATCGATGTGTCACTTACTGGGCAGCTTTCTGTAGTTTTGATAGAATCCTTGTTTTCTCCGCTGTAGATGTAGCGGTACTCAGAATGCTGACCTCTGTATAACTCCGCCCACACCACTGATTGACAGCTTCCTGTGTATATTGTCAGCAAGCTGCCAATCAGTGGTGGGGCGTGGTTACACAGATTAGCAGAAATGCTCTCCACATGAGTCCGTGTCCTGCAGTGATAATCTCCTGCTGATAAAACACTAATTGCATTGAAACTACAACACACAGTCCTGGAATCAGGCTCTCTAGCTTTATATTACGTGGCTCTCAGAATAAAAGGCAAAAATTTTCTGACAGATTCCCTTTAAATAACAAGTTTACCTGTGACTTTCACATTAAAAATAGCTGTGAATGCCCACAAAGCCAATTACTGTCCAAGCCAGCCATTTCCTACGTGTTGAGATAGGACAAAGAAATAGTGACCAGTGTCTACCGGGTGAAAGGCAGAACTAGAGATGTGGTGGAATGATGAAGATAAGTATTTCCTAGAATTTTTTAAACCAATCTGAGTTCTTTAAAAAATATATTTTGAAGTCCCTGAACAACCCCTTTTAAAGCAATCATGGTCAGCAGCCCTTCTCACCTCCTTACCCATTCACAAAAAACTTCAAAATCATAACTGCAATCACAAAACTGTTTCCTATCATTTCCGAGCATGAACTGACTGGCAGGGCTCTAGAGAGGAAGCTAGAAAACAAATAAACCTATGCATCTAAATAGTAAAGCAGACTGGTTCATTATTGTAAAGATTCATTTAATTATCTGGGTGTGACAATTGCCTTTGTCAATAGAATGTGCCCTATTTACCGGAGGAACAATAGAAGAACAGCACTACTTTAGCATTGATGATCTAGCCTTAACAAAGGCCCCCTTCACAAATTCGTTTTTTGTGTCCTTATGCAGTCCGTTTTTTAAGGACTGCAAATATGGAAACACGCACACCCATTGTATTCAGTGGTAGTGCGCACATGACAGGTTTTTCACACGGACTGTGAGCCCATGTGAAAAACCCGCAGACACGTCAGGTTTTTACACACACCATATACAAAATGCGTGCCGTATATGTGCTCACTGATGACATACGGATGACATCTATGTGTCATCAGCACGACTGGTACTGGCGCCTGGGAAAAAGCGATACAGTTCACTGTGTTCCCAGGCTCCAGCTGCTGAAGACAGCTCTCTTCATTATCGCCTGGTCTCCCTGTGATCAACGCGACCAGTCGACAATGATGGCTGTGTACATCGTGTGTAAAATAAAGAATTCATCAAAAAAATGGCATGGGCTTCAGCGTAATTTTGATAACCAGCAGAGGTAAAGCTGACCGCTGGGAGCTGAAGTTACTAATCTGAGAAAGGGTACAATATCCTAAAAGGTTCCCAGGCTCCCAGCTTTTGGCTTAACCTTTACTGGTTAGTTTATGGATATTTCCCCCCTCCCAGGCTACTTTACATTAATAAGATGCGCCAAATCTGGAGGTTAGCCTCGATCTTCCCATTTGCCCTGGTGTGGTGTAACTGTGGTGTCTGTTCACATGGGATGCATTCTGGATAGCACTTGGTAGCCCGCCTGATCTATGAGTATGGGCGTCACCAAAAGGCTGTAAGCCAGATGCTCTGCATCACCTATATGTGAACAGCACTAAATACAAACCTTTTTAGTGCATTAATATGCCAAGCAACCAGCCCCTCCATGGATTGGCAGGCTGATAGTGGTTGTCTCATCGGCATTCTTACACATATGTTAAACGGGTCCACGGCATCCTGAAAGTGCATTTGTTTGGAGGCCTGGGCAGGTAAACATCTCTGCCTTTTTTCTGCTGTTTTGTGAATTTTTTGGAGGATTTTTTAGTCCTCTCTTTGGGGCTTTGCTGTTTAGTGATAGGATTGTATGTGTACATCGTGTGTAAAATAAAGAATTCATTAAAAAAAAATGACATGGGCTCCCCCGTAATTTTGATAACCAGCAGAGGGAAAGCTTACTGCTGGGAGTTGAAGTTACTAATTTGGGATAGGGGACAATATCCCAAAAGGTGCCCAGGCTCCCAGCTGTTGGCTTAGCCTTTACTGGTTAGTTTATGGATATTGCCCCCCTCCCAGCCTACTAACATCAGCCCTCAGCCACCCCAGAAATGGCGCATTAATAAAATGCGCCAAATCTGTAGCTTAGCCTTGCTCTTCCCATTTGCCCTGGTGTGGTGGCAATTGGAATAATAAGGTTGGGGTTGTTGTCAACTTTGTATTATCTCCTGACAGCAAGCCCAAGGGTTAGTAATGCCCCCATTATTAACCCCATAGTCATATTGTAAAAAAGACACAGCAGGAATAAAGTCCTTTAATTGAAATAAAACTCCACAAAAGAAAGTTATACTCACCTTTCCACTTATAATCCATCAAAGCCCATGTCATCTGTAAAAGACCAAAAGTAATAAAACATTAGATTCTTCACCTGTTCAATGATAATCCATCGATACGCATGTCCTCTGTGAAAGACAAAACAATATAAAACACCATATTCTTGACCTGTCAGGCGAGAAGATAATCCATTTGTCCCATGCCGTAATTCATCTGTGCTACATCTGGATATCTTGATGAATGGTGGCATGATGCAACCATTCACCCTGACATCCAGGAGACACTCACTGACACTGAGCTTGGAATGCAGCTTCAGTGATGAGCAATAACATCATAGAGGTTACTGTAGGTCACTGCCAGCTGTTCCCAAGCTCAGTTCAGTGTGAGCCGGCCGATGAAGTGGGGTAACCTTTGTTACATCACCGCTAGCACCGTGGGGAATTTCTCACTGTCTTAGTGGTGATCTCATTGAAGTTACTGCAGCTGCCTGTGGGAACCTCCACTTTCAGCAGATCAGTGTCTCCTAGAAGTAAGAGTGAATGGTCATATCATGCCACCATTCATGAAGACATCCAGATGCAGCAGAGATGGATTACGGCATGGGACAAATAGATTATCTTCTCGTTGGACATGTGAGGAATATGGTTCTTTATTATTTTTATCTTTCACAGGGGACATGGGCATCAATTGATTATCATCGGACAGGTGAGGAATATGGTGATTTTTTACATTTGGTCTTTTACAGGGGACATGGTTTTCGATGGATTACAGTTGGCAAGGTGAGTATAACTTTTTTCGTTTTTTTAATAAATCTGTAATATAGGTTGTGGAGTTTTATTTCAATTAAGGGGCTTTATTCTTGGTGTGTCCTTTTTACATTATGACTATGTGGTTAGTAATGGGCCTGTGGTTAGATATAGAAGCCTCTCCATTATTAAACCCTGGGCTTGATGTCAGCTGACAATACAATGCTGACATCAACCTTAACCCTATAATTGCACTTGCCACCGCAGCAGGGCAAGTGGGAAAAGCGAAGTTAAGCTCCGGATTTATCATCTTATGGATGCACCATTTCTGGGGCGACTGAGGGCTGATGTTATTAGCCTGGGAGGAGGGGCAATATTCCTAGCCCCTTCCCAGTCTATTAATATCAACCCACAGCTGTCTATTTAGCCTTTGCTGGTTAGATTTTAAGAGGGGACCCTAATTTTTTTTTTTTCTGCGGTTCCAAGTAAACAAATCAGTAAAAGCTAAGCAAACAGTTGGAAGCTGTTATTAATAGTCTGGGAACCTTTTGAAACATTATCCCCTTTCCCAGATTATTAACATCAGCCACCAGTGGTTGGCTTTAGAGACTTCCTGTTTCTACAGAGAGCGTAGAAAAGAGAAGAATTATCTGGGTAGAAAGGCAAAATGAGCAATTATAAATACACAGTGCTATATAATATGATAACTGAAAAATATTAAGATAAAAACTTTGATGGGAGGGCTTGTTTAACCATTAAGATAAATGCCTTAAAAAAAAGTTGCTATGCTAGAATTGTCTTTTTTTGGGGGGCATCGCTCTAACCCAAACAATGCAATAAAAGCAGACCATTTAATCTACCCCTAAATGCAACTAATGCTCACCACACAAAAAAACAAGCCTTCTTTAAACAGAAGAATAAAAAAAAAAAGTTATGGGTCTCAGAACAAGGAGACACAAACCAAATGTATTTATTTGTTTTTTCAAATTTTTTTAAAAAACCACTAAAGCAATAAAAAAAAATAAACCTACAAGTGCGATATCGCTGTAATCGTTCTGTCCGGGAGAAAAATATTGCCAGGTCGTTTAAAAGCAATCCAAAAAACAAAGGCAAAAGTGCGGATTTATCACCATTTCCTCCCACTTAGAATATTCTTCCCGTTTACTGATACATTATATGGTAAAATGAATGGTGTCGTTCAACACTACAACTCGTCCTACAAAAAAATGCCAGCCTTCGGATAGCTATGTTGGTGGAAAAATTAAGAAGTTATGGCTCTTGGTAGAAGCAGAGGAAAAAAATGGAAAGTGCAATTTGAAAAATTGGCTGCATCCTTAAGGGGTTAAATGGGCGATCTATTATTTATAGGGAGGGTGTAGTATTTTCTGTAGCGGAGAACATTATTTTGCAGCAGGACGTGCGAAGACTCATTAGAATGTCGCTCGCCGTCTTTCTCCTTTTGTTCCTTGAATTGATTGTTTACTGCTTGTTTTTGTTTTTTTCTATTTGTATTGACCTCTCTGTAAATATATGTGCGCGGCCGGCCATGCATCTGACAAAGTATCCACCATTTACCTTACTGGTAATGTTCGGTCTCCTTTCCTTCTGTCCATTTCTCTCTGGGGAACAGGATACCAGCGAAAATTCAATTTCCAATTAAATCCACCGTAAGTCATGTCTGAACCGGCCATGTACTCAAATGTGTCATCGCTTATTACATCGATTATTGGACAAACCACCGTTTTCCTGGAGACGAAAATATGATACAGAACAAAACAAATCTCAACTTCCTACACATGCACATTACCGCGGGGCCCGACGAGCCGTAAGCTTGTAAATAATAGTAATTACCTGCGGATTATTCATGGCTTTCAGTCATATTATCCATTACTTTTATTTATACCATTTGTATTCATTTCCACCCAGCTGACTGCGATAATAAAACCCTTAGTAAGCATAATCTAACATGCGCAATATGTGGCAAATGAATATACCAGCACCTTAAAGGTTTCCCCCAATGGTGCAATAAGAAATTCATGGGCACCAATGCAAAATTTCCAACAGGGCCCCCACGCGTGTCTAAGGGTATGTATGTGTCATTGCGGATTCGTCTGCGGATCTGCAGCGGATTTGGCCCTGCGGATCCGCAGCAGTTTTCCAAGGGATGTACAGTACCATGTTATCCTATGGAAAACAAAAACCGCTGTGCACATGCTGCGGAAAACTCCGAGGGGAAACGCAGCGGTTTATTTTACGCAGCATGTCAATTCTTTGTGCGGATTCCGCAGCGTTTTTACACCTATTCCATTCTAGGAATCCGCAGGTTTAAAAACGCAGGCGAAATCCGCCCAAAATCCGCTAGAAATCCGCAGGTAAAACGCAGGCATTTTGACCTGCGGATTCCTCAGATTCCGCGCGGAAAAATCCGCAACGTGTGCACATACCCTAATAGTATTGGACTTCTCATATAGGAACCTTTGGGGCCCCACTAAGCTTCAAGACTCGGGAGGCACTGTAGCCCCTGCATCCACTATAGTTGTGACCTCATTTTTAGCAAATCTCAAAATATTTCTTAATATGAATTTAAAAGGAAAAAAAATGAACAATTTTGGATGTTTTGCAAGATCTCTGCTCTTGGTAGTAGAATAGGAACCCTCTATATCCACCCAGGGTGACATCCTGCATTGGTCATGCCCTGGTTGTGCATTTGTAATCAGCAGGATGGGGATTTTTTCTGTAATCTTCTGTAAGTAAGAATAAAAAGTGCTTATAAGTAATTATCTGACTAGGATGACACAACCGTATTTTCTCTCATACAAGAAAATCGGTCCGATTATGCTAATCACACTCCGATCAGAGTTTGATCCGATTTTCTACTATGAGAAAATGGAAAAAAAAAGTCTCCATCTTTTTCATTGTGTCAGTCCATGAACATCACACTGCACTCGGATGTCATTCGAGTGTAGTCTGATGCTTCCCATGGACTCATTGACTTGCATGGTCGAGTGCGATCCGTGAATGCAAATCATGCATACTGAGATTTATTCCTCGGACATGTGCACAGCTCCATAGGAAAACAAAGGTCCGAGTGAGATCCGTTGTTTTGTCGGATCACACTGGGGCTAAAAATACGGTCATCTGCTTGAGCCCTTAGGAGAGGAGCAATCATAAACAGTCCTCTGCCACAATTGTAGCAAAAAATAAAAAATTTGTTATTTTTTGGGAAGTAAAAAGCAAATTGGAAATATTTAAAGCGAAAAGCTATAACAGTTCAAACTGCACGATATCTATTCATCATAATTAATATATTATATTAATATATTATAATTATATTTACCCTTATATACAGCACACGGTGCTACACTTAGGACCATGATGTCTACATTGATATGGAGTATGAAATTTGGGAATCCCCCATCGCCTCCTTATGGGTCACTACTGATGGAGCAGATTTTACTGATGCATTTTGCATCATAGTTTAGGGCGCGCGGTGGGTAGTCATTTTACCATTATCCCTTGTATTTACTGACCAGGATGCTACATGCAGATGTCACATCTAATATATACTTACCTTGTAATGTCTTCACATCCTGTTCCATCCAGATGTGTCCGGATCCCAGAAATCCAAGTGGCGTAAGTTCACCGACCGCCATATTGGGACACCCAAGTGATGGGTGTCTCAATATGGAAACTGCAGGTGGTATCAGCCTCTTGTGCGGTACCACCAGCGGAACACCGTCGCACCACACACACACACACACACACACACACTGTATACACCGTACGCACCACACACTCACACAAACATACACTGTACTGTATATGCCGTACGCACCACACACACATTGTATACGCCGTACACAGCCTCTTGTGCGGTACCACCAGCGGAACACCATCGCGAACACACCGCTGCCGGGATCAGCCGAATGATTCACTGACCGCCGCCATCTTTGTACAGGAGGAGCACATGCACAGTTTTAATGTGACCACCGTTATCTGTCTGCACAAAGAGGGTGGCGGTCTGATTTACTGCGCCTGTGCGAATTCTGCACAGGCGCAAGTGACTCATTCGGCTGATCCCGGCGGTGTTGCACGATGTGTCTACAGGCAGAGGAAGCCGGTCACATTGTCTTTTGCTTTCTCCCCTACCCAGGAGCTGTGGTATGTTCTGTACACGGTCAGACACAGGGGTGAGAGAGACAGAGCACAGGGGGGAGACAGCTCAAATGGGACAACACATGAGGGGAGAACACAGCACAGGAAGGAGAGAGACAGCAGACAAGGGGGATAGCACATGGGGTGACAGGTCAAAGAGGGGCCTGGGGTCAGAACCAGAGCACTGAGTGGATTTGCCCTGACTTCCATACCAATGATCCCTTTAATAGAAGCCTGGGGTGAGAATCAGAGCGCTGAGGGATTTACCATAACTTCCATACCGGAGATCCCTTTAAGAGAGCCTGGGATCAGAACCAGAGCGCTGAGTGGATTTGCCCTGACTTGCATACCAATGATCTCTTTAATAGAATCCTGGGGTCAGAATCAGAGCGCTGGATGGATTTGCCCTGACTTCCATACAGGAGATCCCTTTAAGAGAGCCTGGGGTCAGTACCAGAGCATTTGAAGGCAATTGCCCTGACTTCCATACTGGGGATCACTTTAAGAAAGCTTGGGGTCAGAACCAGAATGCTGAGTGAAATTGCCCTAACTTCCATACCAATGATCCCTTTAATAGAAGCCTGGAGTCAGAATCAGAGCGCTGAGGGATTTGCCCTAACTTCCAAACCGGAGATCCCTTTAAGAGAGGCCTGGAGTCAGTACCAAAGTGCTGGATGGATTTGCCCTGACTTCCATACCAATGGTCCCTTAAGAGAGGCCTGGGGTCAGTATCAGAGCGCTGGATGGATTTGACCTGACTTCAATATCAATGATCCCTTTAAGAGGGAAGATGTGCCTATAGGATGTAGGATGTGTGATGTGTATATGGGCACGGAAGGGGTGATTTATTTCTGTCATGTGCTCTCTGCTCCTTTTTGGGGGGCAAACAAGCAATCAAGAAACATCTTTCATTTCACCAGAGCTGTGTAAAAGAAGATGAGCTGTGGTTGGTTGCTATGATCAACAGTTTTCCCTCTCCAGAAAACACCTCAGCAGACACTGACATGATGGGAGAAATCTAGCATCCCTGGGAACATAAGCTCCCAGCCATTGTCTGCCCCCCAAAAAGGAGCAGAGACCACATGACAGAAATGAATCACCTTAGTATTGTCTTTTGCTTCCTCCCCTGCCCGGGAGCTGTGGTATGTTCTGTACACAGTCAGACACAGGCGTGAGAGAGACAGAGCACAGGGGGGAGACAGCTCAAATGGGACAGCAGATGAGGGGATAACACAGCACAGGAAGGAGAGAGACAGCAGACAAGGGGGACAGCACATGGGGTAGACAGGTCAGAGAAGAGAGCACAGATGGGAGAAGTCAGCACATGGGGAAAGAGAGAGTGGATAGGTGAGCACATGGGGGGGAGAGATTTTCAACGCTGCAAAGCCTGCCCCCATCGTGACATTACCGCCCTCCCGATGCGATAGCATTGGGCCTCCATCTAGTTCTTCCTATATTTATGTAAAATTTTTCTTCAATTTTTTTACAATATAAAATTATACTGTTCAGATAAGCGGCTTTCCAAGAAATTGACTGTATTGTATCTGCTTTATGGAAATTAGCTGGTAAGCTTCACTAAAGCAAGAAGCAAGGATGGATATGAATGAATACATTGTACAGAGCTGTGGGACGAGTCAATGTCATTAACATAAAACGTGGTGATAAATGTTTTTCACCGGAGAGAATAATATGACTTTTTGTGACATCTGCATTGTAATGTATCATTTGCGCAAATTATTCATCTTTACCAGTAAAGTGTATTTAAATGGATGTTTCAGAGGAAATTTTAATGTATCGCCATTGACAGAGTCACATATGAAAACTCTGATGTTTTTCACGGGCGTGTTTTATCTGTGTTTTTTTCGCACCTATGTTACTCTATGGAGCTACAGGTGCTTCTCACAAAATTAGAATAGCATCAAAAAGTTAATTTATTTCAGTTCTTCAATACAAAAAGTGACATTCATATATTCTATAGAGTCATTACACACAGAGTGATCTATTTCATGTGTTTATTTCTGTTAATGTTGATGATTATGGCTTACAGCCAATGAAAACCCAAAACTCATTATCACAGTAAATTAGAATGACTGTGTGTAATGACTCTATATAATATATGAGTTTCACTTTTTGTATTGAAGAACTGAAATAAATTAACTTTTTGATGATATTCTAATTTTGTGAGATGCACCTGTATGTAGATCGATCGGTACACACAAAATCACAGGTGCACGTCTGATTTTGATCCGAGTCTTAGATCAAAATTGGCAATGCAAATCTATGGGTCTGTGAAAAAAATTGGACAAGACTCAAATGTTTTTTAGTAAATTGTATGTGCAGTATGTATTTATACTAGCAAGATAACAGCAGATAGGACCCTGGTGCACCTAGCTAGGTTTGTGCAAAATCAATCTTCCTACAGAGTGTTCATCCATCAAGTCACCATGATTCGAGGTCGAGCCGAAGACTATTAAATAATACATAATGTACTGTATAAAGTGATAGGAAACATTTCTGAAATCGCTTTTTTTTTGTAACCGTTTGACTTGCACAGCTTGAACGTCTCACAATGCACTGCAAGCTGCTCAGTTCTGTTCATTCTCAATTTCAAGAGCTTCCTTTCGTTTTAAGTCTCCATCTCATAACTTTCCTATTCTCAATTTCTTAATCTTAACTCAAATCTCATTAAATGGAAGAAAAACAAATCAGGTTTAAGTTTAGGAGGGGAGAAAGAGCGTGAATAGATATTTATCTGACAGCTGTCATAATTTTATTAAACTGAAAGTAATCAAGCAGCTTGCTATATGTCATAATACATGCAAGCTGCAGGAGATAAATAGTTACAACTTTTTAATAACAAGATAAACTGTTTCGATAAATGTTTCATATTACATAATAAATAGATAAACGGATAAATAATGTATACAGGCGTATATTTAGAAAAGGAGTATAGGTTTGAATAGACAAAATCAAGGTATCATACTGACCTGTCTTCTTTTATCCTCGCTAGTAGAGGCTCCAACCATCCAACTGTGCATTCACAATGAGCATCGAGGAAAGTTATCACTTGACCTCTTGAAATATTCGCTCCTCTAAGACGAGCCCGTATCAGTCCCGACCTCTGTTCCATCCGCAAAATTTTGACTGGAACTTCCAACTGTTTGACATAATTTTCCAATGGATTCTTCAGAAAATCTATGGGAATAAAAAGAAAAAAAAGTAAAGAAAAATTAGAAAAATCAACATGGCAACATGTGTCATGTCACAAGCGCTTTCTGTAGAGACCGGTGGAACCCAATTTTGTTTATTCCATGGAGACCTCATGATTAACATTACAGGGAATCTTTCACCACATTTGACCTATTAATATGGGCATACAAGTTCTAGACTGCTGAAAAAAATAAAACCTGTATGCCTCATATCAAATGCCTTGTTGTGGGAAAATCATCTTTCATCGCTTTATAGAAATGGCCTCTTCCACGTTATTGTCAGACACTGAACGGAATCTAATGCTGCCTCCTCGCTTCCTTATCCTATGTTTCTTGTCCCATATCGTCACTGCGTCCCTGTGACGTCAGGTGCGTGGCTGAATATCCGGCACCTGCACGTTCCAACTGCCGTTGCTCCTCTTCACTGTTCTGCCATTCTTTGGGCATTGGCTTCACTTTTGTTCTGCGCACTTGCAGAGTTGAGCAAATTTTTCAAAATTCGGTTCTGATTACGATCAATGGTGAATATTATTTTTACAATATTCGCTGAACACAGACGAATGTCATTGGAGTGATGGGGAGTAGAAATTACTGAGTATGTTCTGAACTGAACATCAAGCATAAATTTGACACGAATAGGGAATGAATAGGGAATGAATATGGCAAATTCAGATTCCGAACATATTCGCTCAACTCTACCAGAAAGTCACTGTAACGTCCGATCCCAGTGTTCTCCGGTGCCCAGAAAAGGTGCACTCCCGGCTTTCTTCCTCCCAGCGTAAGCCCCATGAAGAAATCACACTTTATTTCACAAAGAGACGATCCTGTTGCGTTACTACCCGCAACCATCTTTATCTACATGTAACTTATGGCCTTTAAACAAAAGAAACACAATCCAAATACAAGACAAACAGTGATCCGTGAATATTGATGATTCTTCTTCATACCATGGAGTGATAAATTAGGCTAAAGAAAAGCAATAAGATTACAGCCGCTACCTCGTTCACTTGCATCGTCAACTAAAATGATTTCGGACAACAGATGGTGCGGTGATCGGTTGATGACGCTGTGGACGGTCCGTAGCAGAGTGCTCCAGGCCTCATTGTGGAATACTATTACTATGCTTGTGTTGGGAAGTTCATCGGGATAAACTTTAGTCTTACATCTGCAAAAAAAAAAAAAAAAAGCATATTAAGACATACACAAATGACGTAATACAGATCTTTAAAGGGAGTCTGTCACCCCCAAAATGGCAATTAAGCGGCCTAAACATTTATATAGGGGACCTAGCCACTATTTAAATATGAGGCTGGTATAGCTTAGCTTAAAGGGAATCTGTCACCCCTTTTTTGAGATATCATATAATGATAACATTCAATTGTGTGTCACATAAGGATTCTCTTAGTACTTTTGCTTCCCCCTGACCCCGCACCTTTCATGCATAAATACCTTTTTTATATCGGTTCAGATGTATGTAAACTGCAGCTGTCCGGTCTGCTGGGCGGGGCTTATTCACCTGCTCCCCCCCTCCCTGTCTTGCTCTATGCATTTCTTCTTGTGTAGAGCAAGACAGGGAGGGGGGAGCAGTTGAATAAGCCCCGCCCAGCGGACCGGACAGCGGCAGTTTACATACATCTGAACTGATATAAAAAAGGTATTTATGCATGAAAGGTGTGGGGTCAGGGGGAAGCAAAAGTACGAAGAGAATCCTCATGTGACACACAATTGAATGATGCCATTATATGATATCTCAAAAAAGGGGTGACAGATTCCCTTTAATATTTAACTAAAAATCAACTTTTATTTGATATTAAAATGAGGACTCTTCGGTGCACCCTTGGCAAGAAACCATGCCTGGGTGCACCGTCAAACCTTCCTTTTTGCATAATAAAGAAAAAAGAAAAAAAAGCAGTACAGAAAAAATGTGCCCTCCTACATGAATAAAAACAAATATTTATTGGTACAACAATATTCCAAGATAAAATGCAATTAAAACCAGAGAATCCACATCGACATCTAAAGGGGACCTGATGAAGCCGACTTGACCAGTGATATGAGAGGCGTATATTTCCACTGACATCTCCAGCTAGCCCTGCTTTCTCGGTCTTGGATCCTATATCTTTAGGTTTGATATCCTTTATTTCTTTACCTTCTCATTTTGCCATATTACCTTTCGCTCAAATTTTTTTTACAATATATCTGCATTTGCTCTTTATTCTATCATACTGCCACCTTGGTATACATAGTCACATGGCCGCCATCAGGGCATTACTGCCATTATTTTTTGTATTGGTCCCAGTGAACAGGAGCAAAGAGGGAGGCCTGGGTGAGACACACTACGCAGCTGATGCAGCACAGTCAAGCCACTGTATAAATGGCCTGCTAGACTGGAGCCCGGGCTTACTACCTTACTTTGCTTTAATAAGCCCTGAGGCCCCAGTCGCTCACAGCTGCAGCTACTTACTTTCTATGACCACAGCAGTGATGTCAGACGCTGCAGGCCCACCCTCTATTTCTAAGCTGCTGGCGCACATTATATGCAGGCGTAGAGCCCAAAAATGATAAGATGCGTGTTCCTGGCTGCCCACCCCTTGTCCACTTACCTATCCAACTTCCTATTCCTTCATCCGAACTCCCATTTGCCCACCTCCTGCTGGCCCACCTACTACTCTTCTTTTTCCCCCTTGCTCATGCAGTGGGAAGTTGGAAGTCATCTTTGTCTGCTGCTTAACACTTTTAGGTTAGAGTAGATTAGGGCCCGGCCAAAAGAGTCTACCTTGTCGTGGTGGCGGCTTAAAAAATCTTTTGGCCAAAACAAAAGCTGCTGGCTATGTATATAAACTGACATTCGATAGGAACTGTTAATGTGTGATTGGGGAGGACGTGGTGCAGAAGTGGAGTTTTTCCAAGAGTGGGCGGTGGGACTATGGAAAGTCCAAGGCGTGGAGGCGGAGCTGGGGTGGAGCCTGGGTGGAATCTCAAGGGGGACCGAAAATTTTGCCAGTATGGGGCCCTGGAATTCCTAGTCACAGCCAAGGATGATTATATGGCTCTAAGGGTTTATATAACATACTGTGTATTACTATCATCACACTGTCTGGTGTTTGTGGCATATATGACTTATATTGATATTATAACCACTTTATATCATTTGTGCTATTTTTTTGATTATTACTAGCTTATTGGTCATTATTTTGGTTCTATTTTTTCACATTTTTGTATCTTGTTTGAATTTTACACTTTTGGATATACAACATAGGGTCTGCCCTTCTTCCTCCGCACTGCTATATGGCATCCATGATTATTCTCTAAATTTGGCAAAGTCTTGTTCCCCTGGTTGTATCCAACTATATTGGTATTTTTTTTATCATACCAAAGTTTATGAGAATTTCCATTGTGTCTGTCAGGGCCCTATCTATTACATATGTAACCGCTATTGGTTTATATTAACTTTAGATGTCGATGTAGATACTCTGATTCTATTTGTTTGTAATTGTGTTTTTTTTTTTTCAATCTTTGAATATTGATGTGCCAATAATATTTGTTTTGGGGCATATAGGTGACACATTTTTTCTATACTGCTTTTTTGTTTGTTTTTTTTGGCCAGTATTCTTCTTTAGGACCAATTCAGATATCTGTGATAATTGGTCAGATGTTGCATTGCCATGCATGGGTTGACTGCACCACTCGCGTCCCAAGCGTAACAGCTTCATTTATTTCTGTGAGGCTGTCACACTCAGGTCTGGAGATGCGTTGCCAGCCCGTGCATGGCGATCCAACATCAGACCGATTATGCAATGCACAGGCTGGTCATGCATCTCCTGACCTGAGCTTGACATCCTCATAGAAATATGTGGAGCTGTCACGCTTAGGTAAGGAGCGACGCAACCAGCCCGCGCATTGCCATCAGACATCGGCCCAATTATCACAGACATCTGAATCGGCCCTTACAGTTGTAGCACCCTTGTAATTTATTTGGCTTTGCATCTATTTTGCCTGCTTAAACTCTAGGCATAATAAAGCCGGTGTCTTATTGATTGACTTGCCCCTAACACTCAGCGCGAATGCTGTGTCTCCTGTCTCTGCACCGGCACTGGTTGATTGCCGCGGCGCGCACTCAATGGCTGCGGTGCATTCTACGTCTCATCCAATGAACCAGACATCAGAGTGCACCACAGTCATTGTTTGTGTGCCCACACTGACTTTATGAGCGTGACACTACGATCATCCAGGGTCGAGTGCGCAGGCGCAGACAGAGGACTATGAGTTCATAATGGCCCTTAGAGACAAGTCAATGTATGTAAGACACCGGATTTTTTTATGCAGATAAGAGGATCGTTCACCAAGACACAGGCCATGCCAAGGGTGCACCAAAACTTTTGAATTAAATAGGAAATGGACTATCAGCTTCCCGCGAGTCATATTTGCCATGATGTCCTCAGTTCCCCCAGACTCAATTCCCGCAAGTCATATTTGCCGTGATGTCCTCAGTTCCCCCAGACTCAATGACAACATGTAGGAGTATCCTTTACCTCATCAGACAGTCATTTACCATCTGCATTGATTAACACTAGCCTAATCTAGGAATACTAATATCCAATCTATGGTGCGCGGCAGGTGTTTACTAGACACACATCGAACAATGGTCCTTAAGTGAATATTTCTCATAGCATTTATCCTACAGATGTATAACACGAGGACGCAGACACTGAGAGCGCGGCTGCCAATAAGTAGGGCATGTTAGCAGAGTGTAGAGCGTTCTGCCTATACAGATGGCTAATGATTTACTGGCGCGGGTTTGCCTCTCCGGTAATACGCTACACAATGAATGGAAACCTTGCTGATATTACTCTGGCAATAAGTCAAATTGTCACATATTTCGCTTACCCCAAAGGAATATTTTGCGCTTCTATTTTGTATAATTGTTATTTGGCTACTAAACACTGTGTGGTGTTTGAGGGAATGAAATCATTATTGAATATGTTGAAAGAGTCCTTCATCATGCACGGCGGATTAAAAAAAGAAAAAACACAAGTGAAATTCTGAAAAGAAAAATCCCTGAACCTTCCGATGTTTGTAAATTTGTATAAATACATTTAAAAATACCAAAGAAAAATATCATGTTGGGTGGAAAAGGGAAATACAGGGCAATTATGTGGGGCTTGTCTTGGGATTTTCCATAGCACTATGTACCTATAAAATATTATATACATAGTATCGAACACACTTTGTTGTGAAATTTTTTGATCAAAATTGTTCATGTTTTTATGGGTTTTTTTCTACTTTTGTATGCAATGTAATAGGCACCTATGCACCGGTGGACACAGATAGAAAAGAAAGCTATGTAGTGCATCCTACATACACGCCCCTGAGGTTCCTGCGAGCCATGCCCCCGTAGTAAAAAAAAAGCATAGATATCAGAACAAAATAAAAAGGCCAATATCACTGGAATCGTGTGGCAAACAAACTATGCAATAGCCATGGGAGCAGTGAGAATAAAATAAGAGGAAAAAATGTCCACCTTTTAGCTAGTGACCTGGTGGTCTTCTTTAAAGGGAATCTGTTACCGGAAGTTGGCCGCCTATGTAAATGGCCTGTGTCCGGTCCGATGGGCAGTGTTTCTTCTTGTTTCTCCACCCCATCCGTGGCCCCGTCCACGATCTTTGCCGGTATTATATAAATTCAACTCCATAGTTCGCGCATGCGTAAAGCAATCTTGCTTTGCGCACGCGCAGTATGCTTTGCCCAACTGCAGGCAAAACCAAAAATCATTACTGCGCATGCGCCGGTACACTATGTACCGGAACGCAGCTAAATACTTCCGCGACATAGTGTACCGGCGCATGCGCAGTAATGATTTTCGGATTGCCTGCAGTTGGGCAAAGCAAACTGCGTGTGTGCGAAGCAAGATTGCTTTATGCATGTGCGAACTATGGAGTTGAATTTCTCTAATACCGGCAAAGATTACGGACGGGGACCACGGATGAGGTGGAGAAAGAAGAAGAAACACTGCCCATCGGACCGGACCCAGGCCATTTACATAGGCCACCAACTTCTGGTGACAGATTCCCTTTCAAACAAATTATTTGATATGAAAGGGGTATTCTGTGATTACAACTTTGATGATCTACTCTTAGGATATGCAATCAATATCAAATTGGTTAAGGTCTGACTCTAAATGGTTCCTTTTTAAAGGAGCTTTTTAAAGGGAATATGACACGCCTGCAAGCCATCCGGCCTTCTCATTATTTTCACTGCTTTGTACATCTACATGATGTCTCCTTGTAGCGGCAATACTTAGCAGTGCAACACTGTCTCAGGTACTTCAGTGGGACAATGCAGCAATACCAGTACCAAGCAATGGTAAATAGGAACAGGGTGCAAATAGTCAGATCAATGTAAAGAAAAGTGGCAGTGCTCTCATGAAATGTCAGTCTCTTCAGATCTGTGGAGGTGCGGGAATCAGATCTCTGCAATCTAATTTTGAATAGGCCATCAATATTGGGATCCAAGAAAATTCCTCAGTGATACTGTACCTATATTATATTCCAAACTGAACTGAAATGAATGCAGTAAATGAAGCTGTTTGATATTTGACACATTGCCTCACAAACTGTATCTGAACACTTGCCGTATTGCTCTACCTCTGTTCCCCGGTGCTATTTTTCATCACACTGTCCCATTATTTAAAATTCTAAAACTTGAGGTTTTGTAGAATTGGAGACAATCCCAGATGTATCAGGAGGTACCAACACGGTCATAAATAGGAGTCATGTAATAGGAGTCACTGGTGTAAGAAGTCCATTCATGACATTTCTTACCTCCTAAATATTTGGAGATAACCTTTAAGTGAATCTGTTGAGAAGTGGAAGAAAACACAGTAACTCAGCAGCTGTGTGAAAGCCTTATATCACCAAGCACAATGCTGAGTGTCGGATGGAGTGGTGTAAAGACGCCACCACTGGACTCTGGAGGAGACATATTCTGTGCAGTGACGGATCACACTTGTCTAACTGGCATCTGATGGAGGAGTCTGAATTTGGTGAATGCCAGGAGAACATTACCACCTGACTACATTGTGCCCGCTGTACAGTTTGGTAGAGGAGGGATAATACTATGGGGATGTTATTCAGAGGTCGGCCTTGGTTTCTTAGTTACACTGAAGTCAAATCTCAATGCTTTGAGATGACAATGACAATTTGGAAAATAGTAGCTTCCAGCTTTGTGGGAACAGTTTGGGGATGGCCCTTTTCTGTTCCCCATGACTGTGCCCAGTGCACAAGCTCCATAAAGACATGGGTTGGGTAGTTTAGTGGGACGACCATGACCAGCTGCATAGAGCCCAGACCTCAACCCTATCCAACACAACTGGGATAAACTAGAACAGAGTTTGTCACGAGACCTCATCCCAACATCAGGGTCTGACCCCACAAATCTTTTTCCGGATGAAGGAGCCAAAGTTCTCCAAAATGTTATAGAAAGTCTTTCCAAAAGAGTGGATGATGTTATAATTGCAAAGAGAGATCCAACTCTATATTAATGTGTATGGATGTAGAATGGGAGAATGTAGATTACAAGTTCTTATATTTTTTAATGTGTTGATGTCCAGTACTTTTGTCCATATAGTTTTTTTTGTAGTACCAATATGCTATTTCATTTCTTTCTTCTTGGATTGACATATCCCACTATATGCCTCAAGATGACCAACTATGCAATAAAAACATGATATTGTGATGCTCTGCCAGGAGATGATTTTTCTATATACATTATGTGTATGTGACATGAGCCGCAGACTGTTGAGGTTTTTGCTAGAAGGTGGTGATCGGATAATAAATTTCCTTTGTGAGAAATTGATGACCTTAAAGAAATCTGCTGAAGGTAATGGTGGACACTTCTGTAACTGAGGGTTGTTTCTTTTTATTATAGGAGACCAGGGAGCTATAAAAGCTTAGTGCACACTGATTCTCGGCCCCCTACAAGCACTTTAAAGCTATAATGTAAGGTATTAACACCCTTATAAACAATGATAGAGCAAACGCTTTTAGGAGCAGGTTTACACCCCTGCTATTCCTTGTCAAAATGATGTATTTCAGTGTGGCACATAGCAGATTGGTATTTACCTCCAAATGTATATAAAAGCCTTTCCAATCACAGTAATAGTCCTGGGTATATTAAGGATGTGCCAGGCAATGGATTGTCAGGACTAAATGACATGAAATTAAAATTCTTCCACCACGACGTAGAAAAAGCTGATTGATGTGTAGAAAGTCTCGCTACTGAAACAGTCGTGTTAATGCTTCTATACCAAACAGTGTTTTTTCAAGCCCGGTATTACAATGGCAAATTGAACGAAGTCAAAACAATAGTTAATCAGAATGACAACATAAAAGGAGAAGACAAACAAAGAAATTACTTGTTTTATGGAAGGAAACTCGTTAATAGCAGCAGCATTGCTTTATGTCTTTTTGAAATGTATTGACTTTCTTTCCCAGCAGAGTGACTTTCCGAAGTGTTTGCAGTTTCAACACTTGTAATTCGTCCATTTTAATGTTCAAGTAACAACCTTGTGGTACCGTAATGGGCACCCGTATGGCTCATTTCACACTATGACCAGGATGCTACAGAAAATGGCCCAAATATTGGAGTTTTGTGTGAAATTCAATCCAATTTGCTTTTTTCCTTTGTTATTTTGTGTTGTTCCAATATACACAAAGGAAATAAACATATGTATAACAAAACGTGTGCAATTGCAAAGCATTTTCGGTAACAATTTCAAGGGCCATCACTGTAGAATGTGCACCGATCAGCCATATTTTATACCCATGTGACTAATATTGTATAAATTCATGTGATGCTGCCAACGCCGCACTGTTTTTTTACAAGAAGGCAGGGGCATTATCCTGTTGAAAGCGACCATTGAAATTAGGGACTATTGTGGTCATGAACTTGGATACTTGATCAGTACAACATTTAAGTAGGTTGTTCATATCAAAGTAACATCCATATGAACTCCAGAAAACCAACGTTTCCAAGCATAAAATTGCCCAGATGATCACACTGCCTCCACAGACTTATTCCTGTAGTGCAGCCTGATGCTAAACATGACTGTCCAGAAGACATAAAAGAAGACATGAATCATCAGACCAGACCACCTTCCCATGCTGCATTGTTTAGTTCCTTGCTCACTCACTCAGCCTCAACACATGCAGGAATTGTTTGTTAGGCCAATGCCCGCATGTTTTGCAGCTGTCTACCACCGCAAACCATTCAGCCGCAAGGACTCGGAAATATTTTCCGAGCACACCCAAGATACTGATAACACCCAAGCATACTCGGATAACAAGTTTTCCGAGCATGTTCTTTCATCCCTACCTATAACCCATTAGCCAGTTCTTCTTCCTTGGACCACTTTTGTTAGGTACTAACCATGGCATTCAGGGAATGACCAACAAAATCTGCCATTTTGGAGATGCTCTGAACAAGTCATCTAGTCGTTACAATTTAGCCTTCATCAAAATCACTGAGATTCTTACACATACTCAATCCAACACATCAACGGACTCTTCAAATGTTTGCATGCTGTGAGGATTCAGTTGATGTGTGTGACAGCAGACCTTCATAACAAACCTGTACAACTCCTATAATGTTATGTCAATCGGTATATATGAGCTTTCTAGTTACAGTAATCCCTTTGCAGCTAAAATAAAGAAAGGATTTGCATCTTCCTTGTGTTTTGGAGTGATATATTATGTGAGGCAGGGCCAAAATGAGAGCTACCAGGAGTTAGCAGTGTCCTAGATTTATGGGTTCATAGAGATAGTTTCATCAATGCCACGTGGCAATTGCAATGGTTGTGTCACGAGAGTGCAACATCCCCCTAGAAGACCTGCAGTTAGATGGTCACATCGGGTAATGAATTGCAAGTCTTTTTTTAGAGATGGTGTGATTTGTGTCCCACATTAAATGGATTTAGCTTCCTCTGGTGCTGAAGAGGTTAGCAACTCTTTCTATGCTGGTCAGAAACATGCAGCTCCTTTTCAGCTGCT
This sequence comes from Dendrobates tinctorius, assembly GCF_039654945.1. NCBI lineage: Eukaryota > Metazoa > Chordata > Amphibia > Anura > Dendrobatidae > Dendrobates > Dendrobates tinctorius. Next base: position 26,485,412 of record NW_027361810.1, on the reverse strand, counting down.
TCTGATCTGGTCATTACCGTTTCTTATAAAAACTGGTCAGACTGTCTTGTCCCCACCAAGTGAAAGATTTGTCTTCCTGTGCTGTGTGCTAAAGCTAAGTGGTTGGAGTAGAGTTGTTGTAGTAGTGTTCTGTAGTTTGATGTAGTAGTTGTGTGTTTAGCTCCTGGTCCCTGTTCCCATTTATATTATTCCTCCCTGTCCCTATCCACCTCTCTATTGTTGGTCAGTTATTTTGTATGATAGAGGTTTTCTGTTATCTCCGTTTTGTCTTTGTGTCTTGTTTACCTTACATTTCTGTCCCTGCCTCATGGGGTGGGGGAGGGGACAGATCAGGGTTTAACAGGAGCATAGTAAGGTCGGAGTCTCGGGCCTCTCTACCTTCAAGAGTACCCAAGGGACAGGGATAGTTAGGGTCCCAGTTCCAGGGACAGTTTGAGCCCCCCCTCCTTACCGAAGGCAGTCATAGTGTGACATGTTGCCATATTATCATCCAACTCTTCCAATACAACACAATAACCATATTTAGACTTCAATTGAGCGGTGGATAAGGCACCTACTGAACTCATCTGGTGTCTCTCATCTAAAGGTACTGTCACAGTTAGCGATGCACCAGCGATCCTGACCAGCGATATGACGTGGTGAGGATCGCCGGTGCATCGCTAAGTGGTCACTAGTGAGCTGCCACACAGGCAGATCTCACTAACGACATAGCAGTGGACGGGGGTCGCTACTTACCTGTCAGACGAGGCGATGAAGACGTCCTTCCGCCCGCGTCCACGCGTCGCTCGTCGGCGCCAGCAGGAAGCGGCCGACGAGAAACGGTCCAGGACGTTCTCGCGCGATCAGTGATAATCAGCGGGGGAACCGGTCGGAGGTAAGTATCAGACATAGTGATATCGCTAGCAATATCGCTATAACGTCACAAAACCAGTGACGTTATAGCGATATTGCTAGCGAGGAAATGGATCAAACATATAAATATTCAGCCAGCGAGGCATCACAAAAAGAAACATGTCAGTTTTAGCACTTACTAGGATTTTTTTTAAGACATCATATTAAAAATGCAGCAACTTTGTAGGCAGCTGAAGAAGTTTATTGCATGTTGCACAGTCAGTGTTTGCTAACTCGTAGGTTTTATTTTACGTTTTGCACCCCTGCAGCGGCATCTCCCTCCTTCCCTCCTCCTTTTCCCTATGTTATATTTCCTTTATCACTGTAGACAGATTTTAGAGGAACGATAAACTGATTAATTACCAATAGCCGGCAGACACTGAAGGGAAAAGTACAGGCTGCTAGGAAGTGAGGAAGATGCCACTTTTCCCTAAGAAGATACATGACATACATCACTAATTTCTGCAAAAATAATCATATATCAATGGTCAGGAGGATTAGTCCCGAGGAAAAAAAAAAAAAAAATTAAAAGAAACAAAATGAGACTAAAAACACCCAAAGAAGAGGAGCCAAGAATGTAGCAGAAAATGGAGAGCGTAATTACAATTCTTTATTTTTCAGCCCGGTACTAAGACAATTCCCAAAAGAAGACTCCGGATGTTTATAAAGCCATGGAGTGATATGGACAACCGAGGTTATTCTGGAGATGAGGTAACACCGCTGTTTTTTCAGCTGTCAAGGAGAAACCCTGCTGGTTAAAAGCTGCTTTCTTGTCTAGCGCAGCATTCTACCATGCGGGAAAGAGGAAAATTACTAATTAAAACAGTAAACAAGTGAGATGTAAAGTATGGGCGCGTAGGTATAATTGAAAGTGGTTCTTATAAACCAATCACATAATGAACATGTTTTTGAAATTGGAGGTCTTACTGGTGACCCGCTGCAGTTACTAGGGGGTCCGTGTACGTATATTGCTGTAAACGGCTCAATTTGACAATGGTCATGAATCACCGAGTATTAAGAGACTACAGGATCAATAATCTGAACTAAAGAAATGGATTGCGAACCTCTCAAGAAGCGCGGACGGGTTAGGAGGCCACACTCCACATTAATAGCTGCTTCCTACTGTCTAATAGTTGCATAACAGTCCTGACATTTATGTGTATAAATGATTTGCTAATTGATCCCCGCAGCCCTGGGGCAGATTTACTAATCCTGTCCTAAACTATACATTCTGGAAATGCACAAAATGTATCACAGTGACTAATGCTAGATGATAAGTTTACACGTCTGTCCAGTTTGACTAACTTTTCACCATCGGAAGGATGGTTAATACTTTGTGTCACTTCATTTTACCTAAATTTTGGGGCAATTTGGATCACATTTAAGCCATATCCACCTCCGGCTAAGTCACACACCATGTGAAATCTCACTATTTTTCGAGTGAGACATAAATAGTGTTTAAAAACAAATTAAAGAGAACCTGTCAGTTGCCATAAATATGAGTTTTTTTAACTGATGTAGATGCTGCTTTTTTTTCCCTGATTTTGGCAGTATTTATTTCACGTTCCTGCCCCTCATCCATTCGGGAGTTACGGATCTCTCTTACTTATACATACATCTACTCATTTTTAGACAACTGGACGTGGTCCTTAGGAAGATGCTCACAAAAGAGTTAAGGGCAACGACCATTTGACAAAAAAGACGAGTTTTATATACAGGGAAGAAATGGCCATATTTCAGGAATGAAGAGGCCCAGAAACAAAAGATATATATAACAATAAATCTCTATACACAAGAAGCATCTATACATACCAGAATGTCTCTATAAACCAAGTACATCTCTTTATAGTAGTACATATCTATATACCAGAGCACTGCTACCGTAAGATGAGGAAGATTTTCTTTGCACTAAATATCTAAACAGTATTCTTCTTCTTCATTACAGGCTTAAATTACCCATTCATAGAAATACATCTCTATATACCAGAACATCTCTATAAACCAGTAAATCTATATGCAAAGCTATATGCAAGATACATCTCTATATACCAGAACATCTCTCTACTAGTAAATATCTGTACACGAGATAGACCTCTATGTACCAGAACATCTTTATATATCATTATATTTCTATATACAAGATACATCTCTATATACCAGAACATCTCTATATACTATATACTCTATATACATCTATATATACATCTCTATATACTATATATCCACATACAAGAGACATCGCTATATACGAGATCATCTTTATATATCATTATATCTCTATATACAAGAAACATCGTTATATACCAGAATGTCTCTATAAACAATGTACATCTCTTTATAGCAGTACAACTCTATATACCAGAACACTGCTGCAGTGAGAGAACAGGAAGATTTTCTTTGACTAAAAATCTAAATAGTATTCTTCTTCTTTACAGGCTTATTTCACTGTTACATAGAAATACATCTCTATATACCAGAACATCTCTACATTATCAACCAATATATCTCTATATACCAGGACATCTCTATACAGTGGGTACGGAAAGTATTCAGACCCTTTTAGTTTTTTCAATCTTTGCTTCATTGCAGCCATTTGGTAAATTCAAAAAAGTTCATTTTTTTCTCATTAATGTACACTTTGCACCCCATCTTGACTGAAAAAAACAGAAATGTCAAAATTTTTACAAATTTATTGAAAAAGAAAAATTGAAATATCACATGGTCATAAGTATTCAGACCCATTGCTCAGTATTGAGTAGAAGCACCTTTTGAGCTAGTACAGCCATGAGTCTTCTTGAGAATGATGCAACAAGCTTTCACGCCTGGATTTGGGGATCCTCTGCCATTCTTCCTTGCAGATCCTCTCCAGTTCCGTCAGGTTGGATGGTGAACGTTGGTGGACAGCCATTTTCAGGTCTCTCCAAAGATGCTCAATTGGGTTTAGGTCAGGGATCTGGCTGGGGCAGTCAAGATTGGTCACAGAGTTGATCTGAAGCCACTCCTTTGTTATTTTAGCTGTGTGCTTAGGGTCATTGCCTTGTAGGAAGGTGAACCTTTGGCCTAGTCTGAGGTCCAGAGCACTCTGGAAGAGGTTTTCATCCAGGATATCTCAGTACTTGGCCGCATTTATGTTTTCTCCAATTGCAACCAGTCATTCTGTCCCTGCAGCTGAAAAACACCCCCATAGCATGATGCTGGCTCCACCATGTTTCACTGTTGGGATTGTATTGGGCAGGTGATGAACAGTGCCTGGTTTTCTCCACAGATACCGCTTAGAATTATCACCAAAAAGTTCTATCTTTGTCGCATCAGACCTGAGAATCTTATTTCTCATAGTCTCTGAGTCCTTCATGTGTTTTTTAGCAAACTCTATGCAGAGTTTCATATGTCTTGCACTGAGGAGAGGCTTTCGTCAAGCCACTCTGCCATAAAGGCCCCACTTGTGAAGGGCTGCAGTGATAGTTGACTTTGTCTAACTTTCTCCTATCTCCCTACTGCATCTGTCTAGCGCAACCATAGTGATCTTGGGGTTCTTCTTTACCTCTCTCACCAAGGCTCTTCTCCCACGATTGCTCAGTTTGGCTGGACAGCCAGGTCTAGGAAGACTTCTGGTGGTCCCAAACTTCTTCTATTTAAGGATTATGGAGGCCACTGTGCTCTTAGGAACCTTGAGTACAGCATAAATTGGTTTGTAACCTTGGCCAGATCTGTTCCTTGCCACAATTCTGTCTCTGAGCTCCTTCGCCAGTTCTTTTGACCTCATGATTCTCATTTGGTCTGACATGCACTGTGAGCTGTGAGGTCTTATATAGACAGGTGTGCGCCTTTACAAATCAAGTCCTATCAGTTAAATTAAACAAAGCTGGACTCCAATGACGGAGTAGAACCATCTCAAGGAGGATCACAAGAAAATGGACAGCATGTGACTTAACCCTAGAACGCATAGCTGGAGCCTCGCAGGCCTGCCAGGTTACTTGTTTTCTATTTTCTGTAAAAGTACTTTAGTTAAAATTTTGAAAATCTAGGTAATCCTCAGGTATATAGTTGTTAGTAATTTCCAGTTATTCATATATTTTTATGTTACAGACATTTCGGTATAACAACCTTTTTTTGGGACTACCCCATATTCATGCACCTGGTGCCTTTTAGGCCTGTACTAGGTTTACATGTGATACTCAGTCTTTTTGTCTGTATTGTTGCTGGGGAAGAACTTTTATGACTCTGCTATTGCTGGGAAGAGTGTGGGTTCTGCATGACAACATGGTCATGTGATCTTGGAAGGGAGGCTCCCTCACAAAGTCATGTGTCTCTGACCTCATCGCAGGTCTTTTTGTCCTAATTGCTGGAGAGACTTTAGAGGAAGAAGTCAGCTTTCTTTTGTCTGGAAATAGAAACTTTCTGAGCTCCAAAACCAGAGGCTTCTACTGCACTACAAGAAAGTGATCTGTTGGAGGTAAGAGGAGGGGGGCTACACTTTACCTGCTTTATATCGCTTGGTGTGCTGGGACCCTAACAAAGAGTCTTATCACATACTGTTTACAGTGCACAAGCCTAATTATAATCTTTTTTTTTTTTCTTTTTAGTTTACTGACATCTAAAATTACAATTGCACAGTCTACTTCCAGGGGACTGACTGACCATGAAATCGAGGTGATTGTTTTCAATAGTGATGAAGAAAGTGAAATTTCTGATGAAGAGTACATGCCATCAGCTAATGTATCAACTTCATCGTCCAGCGATTCTTCAGATGATGAAGAAGTAGTGGATCCAGCAGAACGTTCAAATAGAAAACCTAAAACGAATATTTTTTGGAACAGTACTGCTGCGGCTCCTGCACGCACCCCATCACATAACATTATTAGAGTTGCTCAAGGAGCTGTCGGAATTCCCCAATTCATGTCCAAAAGAGATGTTTTCTGTAAATTTGCTTCGGATGATATTGCAGATGAGGTAGTTTTGTGTATTAACGTAGAAGGAAAACGTATCGCGTCAGGAAGAAAAAAAACATGGAAAAATATAACTAAAGAGGAACTATATGCTTATATTGGCCTTACTCTTCTGGCAGGGTCGACAAAATCATACGATGTTCCAATCAGAGAGTTATTTCAGAACCCATCTGCAGATCCACACTACAAAGCTACTATGTCCATCAATAGATTTAGGGGTATTCGGAGATGCCTTCGTTTTGATGAAAAGAGAACTCACCCTGTGAGGTTGGCAACCGATAAATTAGCCCCTATTAGCTATATCTGGAATCTTTTTATCAAGAACTGTACAAAGCTTTACCATTCCAGTGATAATGTGACAGTGGACGAGCAACTTCTTGCCTTTAGGGGACGTTGCAAATTCATTCAGTATATGCCCAGTAAGCCAGCTAAGTATGGCATAAAAATTTTCTGGATGTGCGATTCAGCAAGCTATTATGGGATGAAAGGTCTGATTAACTGTGGCAAAGAAGCTGATGCTCCAGTCCAGAAAGACCTATGTTCCGACATAGTAAAAACACTTGCTCTACGGATTACGGATCCATTACGGATCACCTCCTGGCGGACCCCAGCGCTAGTGGGAATGCATCCTTACTTTGCAATTGTAAAATAAATTTTGAAAAGTATTTTTATTTGAGTTATTCCGTGTTATTTGCACACAGGCCTAAAAGGCCCCAGGTGCGTGAATATGGGGTAGTCCCAAAAAAAGGTTGTTATACCGAAATGCCTATAACATAAAAATATATGAACAACTGGAAATTACTAACAACTATATACCTGAGGAATACCTAGAGTTTCAAAATTCTAACTAAAGTAATTTTACAGAAAATAGAAAACAAGTAACCTGGCAGGCCTGCGAGGCCCCAGGTATGCGTCCGCCAGCCTTAGCTGGGGTCACCAGGAGGTCAGATCCATTACGGAATCCCGTCCTGGCGGACCCCAGCGCTAGTGGGAATGCATCCTTACTTTGGAATAAACTTTAAAAAGTATTTTTATTTGAGTTATTCCATGATAATTGTAAACAGGCCTAAAAGGCCCCAGGTGCGTGAATGTGTAGATTTCTATGGGTATGCGTTCTAGGGTTAAAAATGAGTGTTTGAGCAAAGGGTCTGAATAATTATGACCATGTGATATTTCAGTTTTTCTTTTAGAATAAATTTGCAAAAATATCTACATTTCTTGTTTTCAGTGAACATGGGGTGCAGAGTGTACATGACTGAGAAAAAAATGAACTTTTTTTGAATTCACCCAATGGCTGCAATTAAACATAGAGTGAAAAATTTAAAGGGGTCTGAATACTTCCCGTACCCACTGTATATCAATACATCTCTACATCTACATACAAGATACATCTCTATATAACAGAACATCTCAATATACTAATATATATCTACACACAAGATACATCTCTGTATATCAAAATGTCTCGATAAACCAAGTACATCTCTTTATAGTAGTACATATCTATATACCAGAGCACTGCTACCGTAGGATGAGGAAGATTTTCTTTACCTAAAGATTTAAATAGTATTCTTCTTCTTTACAGGCATAACAGGCATGCAGTGAACAGATTATGGTAACTGGTAAATTATTAGACAATTATGTAAATAATTATGTAAATAAATGATGTGATTTTTTTATTTCTCTATTAAACTAATATAAAAAATGTAGACACAAATGTAATGCTTATATAAGTAGTTAAAAATCTACAGTCCATCTTGCAAAAAACAAACAAACAAGACAAGACCTCATATAATGAAGTTTTCGTAAAAATTAAAAAAAGTTATGGCTGTTGCAACTATGAATTTGCCCTAAATTATTGCATTTGTAACAAGGTCCCCCTTTCATATATTGAGGCACGGGGGGCACCCCCTATTGCTACCCCAATGTAGAACCCTCTGCATAGCATTTAATGCTTTGAACACTTACAGGTTCATTGCCAGAAACTTATTTCTTACCCTCGTACATATTATATTCATTCCCCATTTCAGTAACTTTCAGAATATACGAAGAAATATTTTTGTTGAGTTGCAGCTTTTCTCAGTGACACATAAATTGTATTAATCTTAGTCCTCTGCGCTCCGCGTTACATTCCCGATTCGTTTCTCCATACATCACGGCATTACAGTGTTTATTAGATTGTGCATCGGGCACTGCTGTATACCAGAAGTCAATGGATATGATGGAAGATGGATCTCTATGGCACATTGGATTTTATCGTCAGCATATTTTACTAAATTAAGTGCAGTATCTCTGATCACTGGATTGTGGGTCTGGTGATAAAACTATAAAACTAATGTACATTGTGCCATTGTAGGGAAGGTGACCTGATGGACGGACGGACTAGTCAGAGTGAAGAAAGATAGGTTTGCACAGTGTAGGTAGGAGTCAGTGATTACAGTGGGGAAACAACTAGGAAAGTGTAGTGGACGTGCAGTACCTTGGGATGACCATTAGATGGCAGGGTGGAGTGTGAGCGAAGGACTTTACAGCAGCTTAGGGCTTTAGAAACCGTTGGTCATGGGGGGCGTGGTGACAGTTGGAGTGACAGTTTCAAGGAACCGGGTGAGCTATAAATTCTGAGGGAGGGTTCCAGAAGATTCCAGTCCCCAGGGGGAGCTCAGGTGACAGGAGGACTTCGCCAGTCTGTGTGCCCTGAGGAGAATCCGACCAAGGGGACTGAGGAGAGGGAAACGTCAGGGGGTGGTCCTGACAGAAAGATACCGCAGAAGAGACGAGGCAGTGAGTGCCATATACCGTATTTGACACGACGACTGACCAGTGAAAGCGCTGTTGGTTATTGGACCTAGGGCGGCCACAGTGGCGGACCTGTCAGGAGCGTCGAACAGGTGAAGGAGGGACAGTACGCATATGTACGTCCTTATTGTAAAAGTACGGTGTGTAAACGGCTCTGGAAACGGAGGGCCGATAAGTGAAGAAACGTGCGGTGTGCTGCGGAGGCCGTCAGGCGGACGGCAAGTAATGAAATAAACTTGGACCTGTTGCACCCAGAATCTGCCTCATCGTGTCTCTGTTATCATCTCTGCGCGGTACAAAAGTAGGACCACCCCCTATCACCCCCCCAGCTCGGCACCCCACCACCGGCCCTACACCATTATAAGATTTGAGGTGTAAAATATGCCTGGAGACTGCCAGCAGCAATGGCTGATATTACAGTTCCCATAGAGGATGCCATTCTTTATAGCCCGAGTAATGCCGACTACGGACGCGACAGTAACTCCAAAAATTTTCTCCGTGTAGCACGCCAAGGCCGCGCAAAACTTTTTCTCCATTGGGCACCAGATATGAACCATTGACCTCTTAGATGCCCTAGATAATCAGGAACGCTGATATTATCCCTTTTACTGCCCTAGACCACCAGGGATGCTGAAATTAGCCTGTTTAATCCCCTAGATCACCAGGGATGCTGATAGTAATCTGTATACAATCATTGGCAATCAGGAATGTTTATGGTAATTCATTTGTTGTCGTAGACCAGAAGGGGTGCTGATAATAACCCATGTACTGCCCTAGACCACCAGAGATGCTGAAATTAATGTGTTTAATCCCCTAGATCACCAGGGATGCAGACAGTAACCTGTATACAATCATAGACAATCAGGAACGCTTACGGTAATTTATTTATTTACCTAGACCAGAAGGGGTGCTGATAATAACACTTTACTGCCCTAGACCACCAGGGATATTGATATTAAACCCTTTACTGGACTAGACCACCGAATATGGTGATATTAAACCCTTTGCTGCACTAGACTACCTGGGATGCTGATATTAGCCTCTTGACTGTCCTAGATGCCCAGAGACGCTGGCATTAACATGTTTACTGCCCTCGATCACTAAGGATGCTGATATTATCTTCTTTATTACTCTAAACTAACATGGACACTGATATTACTTATTTTACTGATCTAAAACATCAGGGATGTTGTGATTGGAATTTTGGAAAAGAGAGATAATCAGAAATATTGGTACTACTGATGCCTCAAAAACTCTTGACCACCTGGACATCTTTGATATCTTATACAGCCTTTGATTTTAGCAATAACCCTTTCAGCACCGTAGACCACCAGAGATATAGGCATTCACGCCCTCAATTCCTTAGTCCGCTAAGCAGGTATGGGGTCAAACTAAATATGTAAACTTCTGCCCCGATCATTAGCTAGATCTCTGATATTATGGGTACGGTTAGGCAAGTTGTTCCCTATAGATGTAGGTTTATATTGGAAAAATGCACTGTAGGGAACTAATAACTGCAGCATAGACGGTAACTGTGACTCTTGGATGCTTTTTTGCTTTGCAATCACAGTGACGGTGTAAAGCGCAGACAACCGAGGTTGTAACGGGAGACAAGACAACAATGCTGTTCTTTCTGCTGACAGCGAGATCCCCTGCTGTCCAAAAAGCTGCTTTCCGGTCTGGCACGGATTCTCCAGGCGTTGATCTGCTACCGCCTGACTGTCATCTTTATGCAGCGTCATGCGTGAAAAATCCTATCACTTCCTAATTACCCGCCTCCGAATGGGTAACATCCGCCGACCTCGGCCGCGTATCTCACTTAGCGAATCATTACCGGTCTTTAGAATCCATTATGTAACATAAATGATAGGGGTTGTAGTCATTCTTGGTTCTGCCTGGTAGCTTTAATAAAGGTCACAGCAGTCCGCTCGCAGTGTCTTTACATGCATACTAATCTACAGGATGGTACGTTTCATTGCAAAACATTGCTCCTGTAAGAAGCGGAGTAATTCTGCTGAAAATTAATGAGCCGAATAATATACATAAAATAATTGAAGGGCTCTTACATTTGCCCGTCATACTCTCTTCACAGTTCTGCGGCAATCTCAATATTCTCTAAAAAGAGCAAGTAACGAGACCGGGAGCAGCAGAAATGTGCTGGATAGGTGATAAATGTCAGATCGCGGGGGACACCCAGAATCACTGGAGTCACTGCAATGTGATCCATTGTTTCAATAGGGAATGAATAGAGAAGACACTATTCCATTCAAACATTGCAATTTAAAGGGGGTCCGTCGGCCCAATCTGACAGTATAAGCAAAACACATAGCCTTGTAGGGAATATAGCCCCTATAAAAATCGCACCGTTATTGATCTAATCACTGGCTCTGTGCTGCAGAAACGAATGTTTAATTATAATATGCTAAATAGGGTGCTTTGTGCACTCTGGTTGTAGCCAGAAGGTTCTGTGCACTATTCTGCCCACTGGTTTTGCATATTCCCTCCTTCCTCATTGATGATTGACAGCTCTGGTCTCTGCTGTTTCAACAAAACTTTCATAAATCAATACTACAAGTGAATGTAAGAAACTTTGTGCTATATCTTATATATCTTATAAAAGAAATGTTCTTCTATATCCATTGATGAGCCACTTCTTCTCTCCCAACTTCACCCACTTCCTGAACTCAGCATTCAGAAATGCATCTAAAGTCAGTCTTGGTCAAAACAAGGCTAGTTTGCTAGTTTACTGAGGGGTCAGATATCAGATTACAGCTGTGGAGTTGGAGTGAATGAGAAAAGCACAGAACCTGCCAGGTTACTTTTCATCCGAGCTGGAATCACAGCTACACTGCTCAATACTGATGTATAATTTCATACATGCTGCTGTTGTTCTGGAATTTGTACAACCTAGAAACAGGTGGGCAGGTATCTCTCATGTCCGTGTGTACTGTGTATGGGAGACATCATAGCAGTTTGTCTGCACCTACCAGCTCAGAGACAACTGAAAATTTGAGACAGAGACTGCATAGGGCAAACTGGTGAAAAATGCAGGCTATAAGTCATATGATGGCAGGATACCATGTTATTTCTCATGCACATATGAGACAAATTATTCTTAATAGTCAACTGAAACAAAGTGTATACTCTAAACTTAATAATCATCTAATGGATGCAGGTCCTAGGGGTGTAGCTATACAGGGTGCAGAGGTAACAGTCACACACTGGCCCTGGTGACATTGAAGGAGATATCAGTATATATGTAAATGGTTGAATACTTCATTTTTGGGGGATATGATTTTGTGTCACAATTTTGTTAAAGAACATAAGTTATCCAACTTTTTTTCATAAAGTGTGGCATCTCCTAGGGGTTCTAAAGTAAGAGAGAAAGGTTACTGACCCATCATAGCTTTTTTATCTGGCCCTCATCATTTCCTGATAATGGAGTATACATCACACAATGTCCTCCGGGTTGAAAAATGTGTGAAAACACCATGTTGTTCACACTCCATTAAGTCCACTCTGCATATTGTTCTGATAAATGACTGGAATACACAGAGCGTGCTCGCTTCTGGGGAACGTATTAGAGGTTCTTTGTGCAAAATGCAACTTACTGTAAAACTCACATTAGGAGGTTGGCATAGAACAATGCCAATATGTCACACTGGAATAAAAATAGGGATTGGATTGAAGAGTGGGTCAGCGTGTTATGAAACCGCTGCGAGAAAATATAATCACCCCTTATTGTCTTATTGCAATAGATCGATTAAAAATGATTGCGAGTAAGCTGCTGAAGATTTTGGGGAATAATAACACATTACCCTTATGGCTCGAAAGGCAAAACTGAGGTGTAGTGCAGTCATCCAATCAGAACCGTATGGGTCATTGTCAGATGGTATATGGGCAAAGTATGGTACTACGGGCATTGTGTATGTGGTCATAGGCTTTCTGTGCTCTACAAGTGCATCACTGTGTATGCGGTCGTAGGCTTTCTGTGCTCTACAAGGGCATCACTGTGTATGTGGTCGTAGACTTTCTGTGCTCTACAAGGGCATCACTGTGTATGTGGTCGTAGGCTTTCTGTGCTCTACAAGGGCATCACTGTGTATGTGGTCGTAGGCTTTCTGTGCTCTACAAGGGCATCACTGTGTATGTGGTCGTAGACTTTCTGTGCTCTACAAGGGCATCACTGTGTATGTGGTCGTAGGCTTTCTGTGCTCTACAAGGGCATCACTGTGTATGTGGTCGTAGACTTTCTGTGCTCTACAAGGGCATCACTGTGTATGTGGTCATAGGCTTTCTGAGCTCTACAAGTGCATCACTGTGTATGTGGTTGTAGGTTTCCTAAGCTCTACAAGTGCATCACTGTGTATGTGGTCATAGGCTTTCTGAGCTCTACAAGTGCATCACTGTGTATGTGGTCGTAGGCTTTCTGAGCTCTACAAGTGCATCACTGTGTATGTGGTCATAGGCTTTCTGAGCTCTACAAGTGCATCACTGTGTATGCGGTCGTAGGCTTTCTGTGCTCTACAAGGGCATCACTGTGTATGTGGTCGTAGACTTTCTGTGCTCTACAAGGGCATCACTGTGTATGTGGTCGTAGACTTTCTGTGCTCTACAAGGGCATCATTGTGTATGTGGTCGTAGGCTTTCTGTGCTCTACAAGGGCATCACTGTGTATGTGGTCGTAGACTTTCTGTGCTCTACAAGGGCATCACTGTGTATGTGGTCGTAGGCTTTCTGTGCTCTACAAGGGCATCACTGTGTATGTGGTCATAGGCTTTCTGAGCTCTACAAGTGCATCACTGTGTATGTGGTTGTAGGTTTCCTAAGCTCTACAAGTGCATCACTGTGTATGTGGTCATAGGCTTTCTGAGCTCTACAAGTGCATCACTGTGTATGTGGTCATAGGCTTTCTGAGCTCTACAAGTGCATCACTGTGTATGCGGTCGTAGGCTTTCTGTGCTCTACAAGGGCATCACTGTGTATGTGGTCGTAGGTTTCCTAAGCTCTACAAGTGCATCACTGTGTATGTGGTCGTAGGCTTTCTGAGCTCTACAAGTGCATCACTGTGTATGTGGTCATAGGCTTTCTGAGCTCTACAAGTGCATCACTGTGTATGTGGTCGTAGGCTTTCTGTGCTCTACAAGGGCATCACTGTGTCTGTGGTCATAGGCTTTCTGTGCTCTACAAGGACATTACTGTGTATGTGGTCATAGGCTTTCTGTGCTCTACAAGGACATCACTGTGTATGTGGTCGTAGGCTTTCTTTGCTCTACAAGTGCATCACTGTGTATGTGGTCGTAGGCTTTCTGTGCTCTACAAGGACATCACTGTGTATGTGGTCGTAGGCTTTCTGAGCTCTACAAGGGCATCACTGTGTATGTGGTCTTATGCTTCCTGAGCTCTACAAGGACACCACTGTGTATGTGGTCATAGGCTTTCTGAGCTCTACAACGGCATCACTGTGTATGGGGTCATAGGCTTCCTGAGCTCTACAAGGACACCACTGTGTATGTTGTCGTAGGTTTTCTAAGCTCTACAAGGGCATCACCATGTATGTGGTCATAGGCATTTGGAGCTCTACAAGGGCATCACTGTGTATATGGTCATAGGCTTTCTGAGCTATACAAGGGAATCACTGTGTATATGGTCGTAGGTATTCTGAGCTCTACAAGGGCATCACTGTGTATGCGGTCGTAGGCTTTCTGAGCTCTACAAGGACATCAATGTGTATGCAGTTGTAGGCTTTCTGAGCTCTACAAGGACATCACTGTGTATGTGGTTGTAGGCTTTCTGAGCTCTATTAATGATCTAGTGGATGGCTAAGGCTAGTTTCACACTAGCTTATTTTCCATGCAGCGCTCGGCGCCGCTAAGCCCCGCCCCCTTCGGCTCCCTGCCCGCCCCATCTGGTCATCGCCGCCTACTATCGCACACGGCAGCATGCGATCTGCGCACCCTATCTTTAGCATAGGGTGCGCAGACCGTGCGGAGACCATGCGCTAGTAGGATTTTAGCGTGCTCTGCGCACTTTTGAAGGTGCGCCGGTGTGCGCCGAACGCACCATGTTGCATTTTGGCACGCTCGGCGCACCTTAAAAAGTGCGCAGCGCACGCTAAAATCCTACTAGCGCATGGTCTGCGCACGGTCTGCGCACCCTATGCTAAAGATAGGGTGCGCAGATCGCATGCAGCCGTGTGCGATAGTAGGCGGCGATGACCGGATGGGGCTGGCAGGGAGCCGGCAGGGGGCAGGGCTTAGTGGCGCCGAGCGCTGCATGGAAAATAAGCTAGTGTGAAACTAGCTTTACACAGTAAAATATCAGTATTTGCAGATGATACAAAACTATATAAGCTAGTTAACACAAAGGAGGACAGTTTGCAGCTACAGACAGATTTGAGTAAATTGGAGAATTGGGCTGAAAAATGGCAAATGAGGTTTAACACAGATAAGTGTAAGGTTATGCACAGGGGAAGGAGAAACAGATGCTATAATTACTTACTAAATGGGAAACTGCTGGGGAAATCAGACATGGAAAAAGACTTAGGCATCTTAGTCAATAAGAAGCTAAATTGGAGTGCCCAGTGTCAGGCAGCTGCCACCAAAGCAAATAGGGTCATGGGAGGCATTAGAAGAGGTCTGGGGACACGAGATGAAAACATAATTCTCCCTCTGTACAAATCACTCGTCAGAACACACTTGGAGTATTGTGTGCAATTTTGGATGCCGGTGCTCAAGAAAGACATTACTGAACTTGAAAGGGTTCAAAGACGGGCTACTAAAATGATAAATGGAGTTGGTTCACTACAATAACCAGAAAGGTTATCAAAATTAGGTCTATTTACTCTAGAAAAGAGAAGACTTAGGGGAGACTTAATATATATGTACAAGTATATCAGATAGCAATACAGAGATCTCTCCAATGAACTGTTTGTACCAAGGACTGTGACAAGAACAAGGGGGCATTCTCTTCGTTTGGAGGAAAGACAATTTCTGCACCAGCATAGAAGAGGGTTCTTCACGGTAAGAGCAGTGAGGCTCTGGAATTCTCTTCCTGAGGAAGTGGTGATGGCCAACTCACTGAATGAATGTAAGAAAGGAATGGAGGCTTTTCTAGTGAGTAACAGTATAGAAGGTTTTGAATAACATAATATTATAGGTAGATGGTTGACCCGGCTTAGGGGAAGGAATTTTTTTCCCTATGGAGAAAATTGGCTTCTACTCTGTGGGTTTTTTGCCTTCCCCAGGATCAACAATGCAGAACAGCTGCACTAAAAATAGGCTGAACTAGATGGACATAAGGTCTTCCTTCAGCCTTCAAAACTATGCAACTATGTTACACTGTATATGTGGTTGTAAGCTTTCTGAGCTCTACAAGGACATCACTGAGTATGAGACTAGTTTCACACGTCCTGATATTTCCGGTACCGAAAAAAAAGTACCGGAGATATCAGTGTCTGTGTGTGTAGTATTTGCGGCACATGTGTGACAACCGTGTGGTGCATCATTACCACATGTCCCTGAGCCTGGGAAGCAGTGGTACTGTTGGTGCTGTTCCCCGGTGCCAGGTGCTGAAGACGGCTCTTATCATTCTCCCCTGCTCTACTGGCAATTAGCGCAAGCAGGGGAGAGTCATGAGAGTTATATTCAACTGGTAACAGCAAGAGCTGTTTATTGGAACACTTGGACTGTTTACATTCTGCATCACAGTTGTATCACAGTATATACAGGTAACGAGCTGCAAGAAGAGGTAACAGTGAAGCAGTCAGCGAGCTCATTCTGACAGCAGGATCTGTAACCCTTATCTCTCTTCTCTTGAACCATCTATTAGGATGATTTAGGATTAGTTGAAAGTAGAGGTGGTGCCGCTTCTGTGGTCCCTGGACGGAAACCAGTGAGAACCCCTTCCTACCTGATGGCATTTGCTGCAATTGTTTTGATTACCCACTCTGGAGTGACGTCATAATTGCAAAGTGATGCACATGGGATGTCGACTCAGGGCCCAGCTAATGAAAAGGAGAGCCTCGGATGCTGTCAGGTAAGAGGTGGATCTCACAGCTCTTGTCCATAGGCCACAGATTACTGACGTGGCCAATAGACCGAGTCATGAAAAATTGATTTACACCAACTCTAGTAGAAAGTTGAACATGGTTTGGTCATAAATCAGTGTAGAAGATCATACAAGAGAGATAAGATAGGCAAGCTCACTGATTTATTCAGTTAAAAAGCACTCCTCCCATCAAAGTATTTAATATATTGCAGTCATCATATTATATAGAACTGCGTACTTACAATTGCTCATTTTGCTTTTCTACCCAGCTAATTCTTCTCTTTTCTCTGTTCTAGAAAATAGAAAGGCCCTTGTCCCTACATGTATCATTCCCCTCTTCAACTGAGTCCTGACCCAGCTGCTCCCTCCTCCCCCTGCCAGGGACTTTTGAAGTGATGACTCATTCAGTGAAAATTGACCTCCTGTTTCTACCTAGAGCTTAGAAGGATTCAGCTAGTCAGTTTTTAATCACGTGATGTCATAGACCTAATGGAAAAGAGAAAAATTAGCTGGGCAGAAAGGCAAAATGAGCAATTGTAAGTAGTAAGTACACATTGCTATATAATATGATGATTGCAATATATTAAGAGGATAAAAATTTTGATGGGAGGAGAAGGAGGGCTTCTTTAAGTTGTTCTGCTGTTGGCTATGCACAGTGATACATGGAAAGAGTAGAAGCTAAACAGTCCAAATTTCTAATGAAACCCTATTGAAAAAATATAAAAAATACATGAATTTAAATAAAAAATATCATCCCAAATGCCAATATTCATTAAGTGTATACTGCATTATTACTCTTCAGAGTATTTGTCAGGAATGCTCCTGGTGCATTTGGCAACCTGATGCATGCCAAAAAAAAGTGATCCTCTAAACACTGTAGTGAGGATTTCCAGCAAAGCTTTTGTTCTCTGCCCTTGCTCTGTTTCTAAACAACCTGGCCAAAGCAATCTTTATGCACCCTGGAACTGGGCACATGTTCCAGAAGCCCTCTCCTAGTTACAGCCTGTGTCTTATGGGCAGCACTATTTGGTATGTCATTTGGTTTAGCGTTGCCATTTACACGATGCCAACCAGCAGGTGAGGTGTAGATGCAACTTTTTAAGAGTGTTATTTCATAAATATGACTTAAGGCATCTCTTCCCATACAATTCCACACTTTGCATCACACGGTCCTTTTTTGGTACAAATCTCACAATACCATCAACATATTTCTCCTGAAATTGCACAAAAAAGTAGCACTTTGGGCTTGATACAGTTGTAGCCAAAAGTATTGACACCCCTGCAATTCTATCAGAAAATACTCAGTTTCTTCCTGAAAATGATTGCAAACACAAATTCTTTGGTATTATTATCTTCATTTAATTTGTCTTAAATGAAAAAAAAACAAAAGAGAATGAAGCAAAAAGCAAAACATTGGTCATTTCACACAAAACTCCAAAAATGGGCCAGACAAAAGTATTGGCACCCTCAGCCTAATACTTGGTTGCACAACCTTTAGCCAAAATAACTGCGACCAACCGCTTCCGGTAACCATAAATGAGTTTCTTACAATGCTCTGCTGGAATTTTAGACTATTCTTCTTTGGCAAACTGCTCCAGGTCCCTGATATTTGAAGGGTGCCTTCTCCAAACTGCCATTTTTAGATCTCTCCACAGGTGTTCTATGGAATTCAGGTCTGGACTCATTGCTGGCCACCTTAGAAGTCTCCAGTGCTTTCTCTCAAACAATTTTCTAGTGCTTTTTGAAGTGTGTTTTGGGTCATTACCCTGCTGGAAGACCCTTGACCTCTGAGGGAGACCCAGCTTTCTCAGACTGGGCCCTACATTATGCTGCAAAATTTGTTGGTAGTCTTCAGACTTCATAATGCCATGCACACGGTCAAGCAGTCCAGTGACAGAGGCAGCAAAGCAACCCCAAAACATCAGGGAACCTCCGCCATGTTTGACTGTAGGGACCGTGTTTTTTTCTTTGAATGCCTCTTTTTGCTCCTGTAAACTCTATGTTGATGCCTTTGCCCAAAAAGCTCTACTTTTGTCTCATCTGACCAGAGAACATTCTTCCAAAACGTTTTAGGCTTTTTCAGGTAAGTTTTGGCAAACTCCAGCCTGGCTTTTTTATGTCTCGGGGTAAGAAGTGGGGTCTTCCTGGGTCTCCTACCATACAGTCCCTTTTCATTCAGACGCCGATGGATAGTACGGGTTGACACTGTTGTACCCTCGGACTGCAGGGCAGCTTGAACTTGTTTGGATGTTAGTCGAGGTTCTTTATCCAACATCCTCACAATCTTGCGTTGAAATCTCTTGTCAATTTTTCTTTTCCGTCCACATCTAGGGAGGTTAGCCACAGTGCCATGGGCTTTAAACTTCTTGATGACACTGCGCACGGTAGACACAGGAACATTCAGGTCTTTGGAGATGGACTTGTAGCCTTGAGATTGCTCATGCTTCCTCACAATTTGGTTTCTCAAGTCCTCAGACAGTTCTTTGGTCTTCTTTCTTTTCTCCATGCTCAATGTGGTACACACAAGGACACAGGACAGAGATTGAGTCAACTTTAATCCATGTCAACTGGCTGCAAGTGTGATTTAGTTATTGCCAACACCTGTTAGGTGCCACAGGTAAGTTACAGGTGCTGTTAATTACACAAATTAGAGAAGCATCACATGATTTTTCGAACAGTGCTAATACTTTTGTCCACCCTCTTTTTATGTTTGGTGTGGAATTATATCCAATTTGGCTTTAGATCAATTCTTTTTGTGTTTTTTCATTTAAGACAAATTAAATGAAGATAATAATACCAAAGAATTTGTGTTTGCAATCATTTTCAGGAAGAAACTGAGTATTATCTGACAGAATTGCAGGGGTGTCAATACTTTTGGCCATAACTGTACATGTGGCGCGATTCATGACATCCCGTCATGCAAGTTGTAGTTCTGTGCAATTGTTGCAGGCTGATCTCAACATCATGGCACGAACGGAAAAAAAAATTGTTGTATAGCTCAGGTCTGTAATGATTTAGTCCAATAGAAGCTTCTACCTCTAGAAACTAGGACGTCCTGACATCCCGCTTACAATATTAGACGTATTTGAATATTTTAATGAAATATCATCTGCATCTGATTCGGCAGGATATGTCAGCAGTAACAAGGGCAACGCTCATAACAACCTCGCTTTTAAATTCGCTCTAGCTGTCAGGGGACTCTGTGCCTCTGTAATTACACTATGATGGTGGAAACTTAATATTTTCTCATAAGTGGCCGCAGTTTACTAATTAATGGCTAAGCCCATTAATGTGCTTTGTTTATGTAGGGCTGGCAGGACAGGTTTACACTCCAATTAAAGTGCATATGTCGTGCAAACATACTCAAACATTAAAGTATCTTCTGCTGAGTTTTCGGCTTTATGAGCAACCACACAATTTTCTGCTACTAAATTGTTTACTTGGCCTTGTGTCGTCAATACTCACTGGAGAAAAATAGTACTGACCATGGGAGTACACACCGTGGGGCGTGGGGGGCTGCTGCCACCCCAGAAGCAGTGGCGCGCCGCACACTTGCCCTGGCCGGCCCTTTAAATCTTCGGGCACGACACCGACGGCTTTACAGGTGCGCGCAGTGGCCCGGGTGCCCTGTACATGATAGGGGGTTAATAAGAACACCTGATATTGAACATCAGGGCATTCTTTGTGGGTGGAGAGAGAGTGCTCTGCTCTCCCCGTTTCCCGCTCCTGGCTGCGGCGCGCTGCTGAACCTGAACGTATCAGGTCAGTGACTCAGGCATCCGGAGGAGCGTACCCGCATGCTCCTGAAGCAATCGCTATAGAGTCACACAGGACAGGTGCTGAGCTGGGGCCTGGGGCTGAGCTGATTTATGCAGGGGCTGGTGCCTGGGGCTGGGCTGATGTATATATACCAGGGGCTGGGGGCTGGCTGGGCTGATGTATAAAGAGGCTGGTGGTGGGCTGGGCTGATGTATATACAGGGGCAGGCTGTGGCTGGGCTGATGTATACAGGGGCTGAGGGCTGGCTGGGCTGATGTATGTACAGAGGCAGGCTGTGGCTGGGCTGATGTATACAGGGGCTAGGGGCTGGCTGGGCTGATGTATATACAGGGGCTAGCTGTGGCTGGGCTGATGCATACAGGGGCTGGTGGCTGGCTGGTTTGATGTATACAGGGGCTGGGGGCTGGCTGGTCTGATGTATACAGGGGCTGGCTGGGCTGATGTATACAGGGGCTGGGGGCTGGCTGGGCTGATGAATACAGGGGCTGGCTGGGCTGATGTATACAGGCACTGAGGGCTGGCTGGGCTGATGTATACAGGGGCTGGGGGCTGGCTGGGCTGATGTATATACAGGGGCTGGCTGTGGCTGGGCTGATGTATACAGGGGCTGGTGGCTGGCTGGTTTGATGTATACAGGGGCTGGGGGCTGGCTGGTCTGATGTATACAGGGGCTGGCTGGTCTGATGTATACAGGGGCTGGGGGCTGGCTGGGCTGATGAATACAGGGGCTGGGGGCTGGCTGGGCTGATGTATACAGGGGCTGGGGGCTGGCTGGGCTGATGTATATACAGGGGCTGGCTGTGGCTGTGCTGATGTATATACAGGGGATGGCTGTGGCTGTGCTGATGTATATACAGGTGGTGCTGGGCTCAGTGGGCTGGGGCTGGACCTGGTGATGATATATGTACAGAAGGTTCAGGGCTCAGTGGGCTGGGACTGGACCTGGTGATGATATATATACAGGAGATGCTGGGCTCAGTGGGATGGGACTGGACCTGGTGATGATGTATGTACAGGTGGTGCTAGGCTCAGTGGGCTGGGGATGGTGATGATATATACAGGTGCTGGGCTTAGTGGGCTGGGGCTGGTGATGATGCGTATACAGGTGCTTGGCTCAGTGGGCTGGTGATGCTGTATATACAGGTGCTGGGCTCAGTGGGCTGGTGATGATGTATATACAGGTTCTGGGCTCAATGGGCTGGGGCTGGTGATGATGTATATACAGGAGTTGGGCTTAGTGGGCTGGGGCTGGTGATGATGCGTATACAGGTGCTTGGCTCAGTGGGCTGGTGATGCTGTATATACAGGTGCTGGGCTCAGTGGGCTGGTGATGCTGGGCTCAGTGGGCTGGGGCTGGTGATGATGTATATACAGGTGCTGGGCTTAGTGGGCTGGGGCTGGTGATGATGCGTATACAGGTGCTTGGCTCAGTGGGCTGGTGATGCTGTATATACAGGTGCTGGGCTCAGTGGGCTGGTGATGATGTATATACAGGTTCTGGGCTCAGTGGGCTGGGGCTGGTGATGATGTATATACAGGAGTTGGGCTTGGTGGGCTGGGACTGGTGATGTTGTATATACAGGTGCTGGGCTCAGTGAGCTGGGGCTGATGATGATGTACAGTATATACAGGTGCTGGGCTTAGTGGACTGGGGCTGGTGATGATGTATATACAGGTTTGGGGCTCATTATACTGTATGGAGAAGTTTCATTCACCTTTTTCGTTCTAAAATTTTACAACCTGAACGACCATGGCTTGCCCCCCTTCCTAATTTTGGTTCTGGGTACGCCCATGGTACTGACCAATCCTAAAATCATCATAGGGACCTGTGCACCAAAAGGTCCCCAACCTACCATGTATCCTTCATAAAATTGGTGTCTTCTTATTTGGTATAGAAGCCTTTGGACCACTTAAAGTACTAGGTCCGGAGAATGGCTTCAAACTCTAATCCCCTATTTGCTATGCTCCTCTCTGCACCATTACGAGGACTCCTTTTACTCACCTGTCCCAGTTTCAGCACTGAGAGTGGCCTGCTTGATCAGTCTCTTCTCCTGCACATCAGGTCACCACTGCATCATCATTCACCGAGGTCATTGGAGCTTGACTCATGTGGAAGACATAGACTGATGATATATGTAGTTGGCTTTCCTGTTGCTACACTGCACCACGCCTACAAACGCAACTCTTCCATACCCATCATCAAGGTTCAAGCAATTCCACATCCAGCTGGACTCTGCTACAACGTTCTGCCAGCTCTGTTACATTGTGGCTTCGTTGCAAATTTGGGTCTTCTACAGCGGTTCCCCATTGATGAATCAACTCGGCTACATAGCTGTGTCAGCCTCCATTGTAAACAGCTCTGCTACACTGGTTCCTCATCACTGAGGCTAATATGCTTCATCACAATCCAAGCTTTGCTGCTGCTGTTGTTTCATTTCAGCTACTCCATTATTCCAGCTCTGCAACCTCTGAAGCCATTGTCCCATCTAGATTGCTTCACTGCACCACCGCCAGCTTTCCGTGCTACATTAGAAATTGCTCATTTGGACCAAGAGTTTCAAAGATTCTACTCTACAAGTGAGATGTAGCAAATCCTAGGAGACATTCACAGTATACTGATCAATTATATTACTACTATTCTGGGCATTTTGCTATGGTATAAAAAAATATATAAATATTGTGACATCTACTAAATCACTCTCATGTTGGCAACTTCGGAACACAAGTGACTCGGCAAATTTGCTGAATCTGTTTCTGAAAAGTTGCGACATTAGTAGAAACTTCAAAACAGTTGGTATGTGTTAGGAACGGCGGAACGCACTAAATAAAAATAAATAATAATGTGCGTTCGCCGCTCGGGGTCCACCGTGCAGTAGGTGTTACACCGCTGCTAGGTAATGACAGAGGGGCAATATGGTGGTATAATGCACACGGGTTCAACTTCTCCCGGAGTGCGCAGAGCGGGCTCTGTTCACACACAGAGGTGCCGCAACAAAAACATACAAAACGCTGAGCCTGTTAGTGACACAGGCCTCAGGTAAATGCACACACGGTATCTGGTCACAGGAGCAGGACCCAAGACAGAGGAGCTGCGTCCCTCTAGACCTACCGTGTGTGCGGCGTCGCTTCTGCGAGCGCCAAAAAGGGCTGCAACTGCAGCGCGGCGTAGGACACTGCCGCTCAGCGACAAAGCCAGAAAGCAAGCGCAATACCGGACGCTAACGTAGCGGTGCAGTGTGCACAGTGGCTTAAGCCACTGACTGGCGCTGACTGCTAAACTAATTCCCTATCCACATGCATAATATCAGAGGGAAGGGGTTTTATAATGAGTCAGTCACCAGAAACATACATCCGTCACCATTCACACATAGCAAGTATAGGGCCATACAGACTTTTTATAGCCGTGCGGGACCTTCCAGATCTCCGAGATGGACCAATGAGATCTGGAACAGGACCTGGACACATGACTCCAGATCTCCAATGGGAGATAGTCTCGTGAGCATGCCCAGTAGGAGCACAGAGGGACTTAGTCTCTGGAGCGGTCTGCTGCAAAGTAATCTCCTCTGCAGTAGAAAGACAGCAGGAGACCGCAGAATGTGAGGCTCTGAATTCCTGCAGAGCAGACGCAGAAACCTGACGCCTTACATTACCCCCCTCCTAGGGCCCCCTCCTCTCTGAGCCTTCCAATCCACCACCCTGTGCCCATCAGAGGCATAGGCCTCAGACTCGTCCGAAGGCAAGTCTGGTGTCCCGGTAGGTGACACGGAAAATCGGGACACGTGGAAGGTATCAGAGGCGGCAAGATCGCCAGGTTTAAGAAGGGACACGTGGGAGACCATGGGAGCGGAAAAACCGCCTGGAGCATAAGTTGAAGTGGGACGCCGCGGTGTGTCGGCGGACGTCTCCACTCTCTGTTTAAGGAAGCTTACCCGAGCACACAAGGCGCATGCCTGAATATGTTTTTTAATGTCCCGAGCCCTGTGCGTCCACCAATATGACCCTGCCAGGAGTTTTGTGGTCTGCATATAGCCACAGTGACCATCCGCCCTGGACGCGTGATGCCACGCAAGAACCTTTGGCCGAAGGTGAAGGGGGACAAAGGTCTTGCCCGGCAGCACAGAGTTTGGCCATTGCGGGGCCCCGTTATCCTGGTAAACAGAGTGCTGACAGTGGCAGCCGCAAGTGAAGCTTAGTGCCGGACGCGCCTCGAGACTGGCGCGAGACACCTCCATGGGCTCTGGGAGTGAACACTCTGGTTCGGGTGATTCCAGAGGTTCAAAGAGGTGGGGAGCCGGAGTAACCTTCCGTCTGGATTAAGCACGCTCCAACCCGCACTCCGAAAAACGGAGATCAATACGGGTGGCAATGGCAATCAGCTCCTCCAGACTTGCAGGAAGCTCTCCGGTAGAAAGAGCATCCTTAACATGCTCAGCTAAACCTCTCCAAAACACAGGGATGAGGGCTTTGTCAGACCACTCCAGCTCGGAAGCCAGTGTCCGAAAACGAACGGCATACTGACTAACCGAGAAGGATCCCTGAGTCAAAGCAAGTAGCTGTAGAGAGGTGTCGTGCATGACCCGTGGTCCCAGGAAGACCTGCTTAATAGCTATTAAAAACTGAGCAGCGGTCCGAACCTCTGGGTCACCACGCTCCCATTGTGGCGTAGCCCACTCCAACGCCTTGCCTGACAGAAAGGAAATAATAAACCCCATGAAAACCACAGAAAGAGGAAAAATCCTCCAAAAAAATCAGTTGCAAACCAAGGAGGCCCAAATGCATCTGCACTAATCCAGGGTGCAGCGGACCCAAGAAAAATAGCAGCTGCACAGGTGCATAAATACCAAATGAAACAGCCAGCCTACAATCAGGGATTGGCCGTGTGGTACACCAGTGCAGAAAAAATAATCTGCATGTGGCAGTGTTCACACAGGGAATGCAGGGCTTCTGGCTAACAACCTCTTAGTAACACCATATAGGGGGGCTGCCCAGTGCCAACTAGAATGCATCCCGTGTGAACAGAGGCCACACGTTTGCAGAACCATTTGGGCCCAACTACACCCTGGAAAAAATATAAAAAGTGCACAACAAACATAGCAATATATGTAAGGTATTGGTTGATATTAAGGCCTTAATACGGAAGCTGACAAACTGCGTCAAAGTTCCTTACACTTGTCAGTCCCTACTCTAACATGAAAACCACAGAAAGAGGAAAAATCCTCCAAAAAAATCAGTTGCAAACCAAGGAGGCCCAAATGCATCTGCACTAATCCAGGGTGCAGCGGACCCAAGTAAAATAGCAGCTGCACAGGTGCATAAATACCAAATGAAACAGCCAGCCTACAATGAGGGATTGGCCGTGTAGTACACCAGTGCAGAAAAAATAAGCCCTGCATTCCCTGTGTGAACACTGCCACATGCAGATTATTTTTTCTGCACTGGTGTACTACACGGCCAATCCCTGATTGTAGGCTGGCTGTTTCATTTGGTATTTATGCACCTGTGCAGCTGCTATTTTACTTGGGTCCGCTGCACCCTGGATTAGTGCAGATGCATTTGGGCCTCCTTGGTTTGCAACTGATTTTTTTGGAGGATTTTTCCTCTTTCTGTGGTTTTCATGTTAGAGTAGGGACTGACAAGTGTAAGGAACTTTGACGCAGTTTGTCAGCTTCCGTAATAAGGCCTTAATATCAACCAATACCTTACATATATTGCTATGTTTGTTGTGCACTTTTTATATTTTTTCCAGGGTGTAGTTGGGCCCAAATGGTTCTGCAAACTTGTGGCCTCTGTTCACACGGGATGCATTCTAGTTGGCACTGGGCAGCCCCCCTATATGGTGTTACTAAGAGGTTGTTAGCCAGAAGCCCTGCATTCCCTGTGTGAACACTGCCACATGCGGATTATTTTTTCTGCACTGGTGTACTACACGGCCAATCCCTGATTGTAGGCTGGCTGTTTCATTTGGTATTTATGCACCTGTGCAGCTGCCATTTTACTTGGGTCCGCTGCACCCTGGATTAGTGCAGATGCATTTGGGCCTCCTTGGTTTGCAAACAATAAACCCCACCTTGGCCCATTCCGTAGGGAATCGTGCAGCCAGTAACTCCAGCTGGATAGAGCACTGGCTGACGAAATCCCTACAGGAGGTGCCATCGCCAGAAAATTTATCGGGCAACGGGAGGCGGGTAACTGTCGGCGCGTGGGAGGACGTGGACGTACGCGAAACTGCCTCTGCGATCGCCTGTACAGCAGCCTCTGAAGACTTCGCCACTGCGATAACACTCTCAAGAGTAGCCAACCGGCCCTCTAGCTGGCGAATGCACTGAAGGAGTTGCTGCTGATCTGCCATTACTAGCCAGACCCTGGCGCTAGTATAATGTTAGGAACGGCAGAACGCACTAAATAAAAATAAATAATAAAGTGCGTTCGCTGCTCAGGGTCCACCGTGCAGTAGGTGTTACACCGCTGCATGGTAATGACAGAGGAGCAATATGGCGATATAATGCAAACGGGTTCAACTTCTCCCGGAGTGCGCAGAGCGGGCTCTGTTCACACACAGAGGTGCCGCAACAAAAACATACAAAACACTGAGCCTGTTAGTGACACAGGCCTCAGGTAAATGCACACACGGTATCTGGTCACAGGAGCAAGACCCAAGACAGATGAGCTGCGTCCTTCTAGACCTACCATGTGTGCGGCGTCGCTTCTGCGAGCGCCAAGAAGTGCTGCAACTGCAGTGCGGCGTAGGACACTGCCGCTCAGCGACAAAGCCAGAAAGCAAGCGCAATGTCGGACGCTAGTGTAGCGGTGCGGTGTGCACAGTGGCTTAAGGCTTGCCACTGACTGGCGCTGACTGCTAAACTAATTCCCTATCCACATGCGTAATATCAGAGGGAAGGGGTTTTATAATGAGTCAGTCACCAGAAACATACATCCGTCACCATTCACACATAGCAAGTATAGTCTATACTAGCGCATGGCGGAATGGCCATGCGCACTTTTTATAGCCGTGCGGGACCTTCCAGATCTCCGAGATGGACCAATGAGATCTGGAACAGGACCTGGACACATGACTCTCGATCTCCAATGGGAGATCGTCTCATGAGCATGCCCAGTAGGAGCACAGAGGGACTTAGTCTCTGGAGTGGTCTGCTGCAAAGTAATCTCCTCTGCAGTAGAAAGACAGCAGGAGACCTCAGAATGTGAGGCTCTGGATCCCTGCAGAGCAGACGCAGAAACCTGATGCCTAACAGGTATGTATGCCATTATACAGTATAAACCGGGTAAAACCTTCAAGTGATTTCCTTATTACATTGGCAACAGTCAAGGGGTGAGATTTATTAGGTAGCAAGTTAACCATTAGTCATTGAAGTAGATGTACTGTATTGGAAGCAAGAAAAATGGGCAAGGGGAAGGATCCGAGAGACTTTGACAAGGGCCAGTGTCTAGAACAGGGGTTGTCAATTCATTTTCCAGAGGAGCCATATGAGACACAGTGACTGTTATGGAGGCCAAACCAATAGGCTGAAATTAATGATGCTCAATATTAATATTAAAACATTAATTATTATAAATATAAAAAATAATTATATCACTTAATATTGAGCAGAATGAAGTTTACTGACATCCCCCTATATATAACATGAGGCCCAACACAGCCTCATATATAATGCATGAGCCCCACACCGCCTCCCTATATATAGCATGAAACCCCACATAATCTCCTTATATACAGCATGAGCCCCCACATAACCTCCTTATATACAGCATGAGCCCCCACATAACCTCCTTACAAACAGCATGAGCCCCCACATAACTGTGATGTTGTCACATCTCCTGTTGTTTGTGGGCTGTTGCCCTTGTTTGCATTCTTTGCCTAGTAACAGTGATGTAGGGGAGAGGAGGAGTCGGGGGAGGGACGTGGAGAGGAAGGAGGAAGTAAGGAATAAAGAAAAGCACGGCCTGGCAGCCAAGCACTAGCACATCAGTGTACGTCTCTGAATTCTTTATCGCCGACATCACGACACTACAACTGGCGACGAGGAAGCGTTCATTCATCAGCCACAGGTATTTCAGTCCCACGAACAGTCTACAAGGCTATCAGCACTCACTATGGCTTGTCTACCTGCATTT
Organism: Dendrobates tinctorius; assembly: GCF_039654945.1. Classification (NCBI taxonomy): domain Eukaryota; kingdom Metazoa; phylum Chordata; class Amphibia; order Anura; family Dendrobatidae; genus Dendrobates; species Dendrobates tinctorius. The sequence continues at coordinate 26,456,817 of NW_027361810.1, read as the reverse complement.
CCTGCTTTTGATGTGCATCAGTCCCAAGCAAACCTGGCAGTATCTTGGGATAAATGGCTAAAGCGATTCGAGATATTTCTGCAAGCCGTGAATGTCTCTGATGATACCCGGAAAAAAAGCCATGCTGTTACACTACGCAGGGGAGCAGGTTTACGATATATTCACTACTCTGCCGAATACAGGGGAGGACAAGGACTATGAGCTCAGCAAAGCTGCGTTAAGCAAGCACTTCTCCCCTCACAGAAATCCGGCATTTGAAATTTTTAAGTTCAGGCAGTCAAAGCAGTCGCCAACAGAAAGCAAGCCTGAGTATCATGTCCGGCTATGACACCTTGCAGCGCACTGTGAATTTGCGGAAGTAGACAAAGAAATCCAAATGCAGATCGTACAAGGATGTATTTCCTCCAAGTTAAGGAGACAAGCACTCAGAGACCCCACCATGACGTTAGCGAAGTTGCTAGATACAGCGCGTATAAATGATGCTGCAGACAAACAAGCTAAACTGATAGAGAACATCGAGCATGAGCCAGACGTGACATCTTCTATAGCAAAGCTTACACAGAAACCAAATGTGCCTCGCACGCAGGCAGCCACATGTTACAACTGCGGTGGATCGTATCCTCACCAGAATGTCTGCCCAGCAAAGGGAGGAACTTATCATAATTGCGGAAAGCAAAATCATTTTGCAAAGGTGTGTAGATCCAAGCCACAATCTCCTCATACCACCGCACAACCTAGGCCACCGAAGATCCAAACACTGAAGATTAATGATGAGTCCCACAGCACCTATTTATTCTCCGTGACGGAAGAGGGATCTAATACTGTGCACGCAGTTACTAATCCAAAACGAGTAATCCTAGTGAATGGCAATCCAATAGAAGCCCTGGTGGACACGGGGGCATCAGTCAACGTCATCAGTCATACAGTCTACAACCAGCTCCTAAACAAACCTACTCTACAAAGTGCTAATATTAAGATTTTTCCTTATGGCTCAGCAGCTGCACTGCCCCTGTGCGGAAAATTTCAGTCAGAAGTTGCAGCTGAAGGAAAGTCCATCACTGACACCTTTTATGTGGTAGAATGCTCTGCGGACACACTTCTCAGCTGTACCAGTGCAATATCTCTGGGCCTTGTGAACCTTGTCAACAGCATTACAGGTCCTTCGGCCCACCACATTATGCAGAAGTACCCAAATCTCTTTAAAGGCCTAGGTAAGCTAAAGGATGTTCAAATAAAATTGCATATAGATCCGTCAGTACAACCCTCTATTCAGCCCCACAGGCGCATTCCATTCCATGTCCGCAAGCTTGTGGAGCAAGAACTGCAAGACCTGGAGGCGTCCGATGTCGTCGAACGCGTTGAAGGCCCGACCCCCTGGGTTTCACCAATCGTTGTTGCACCTAAACCGAAGCAGCCAGGTAAAATCCGACTATGTGTGGATATGCGCCACGCCAATCGGGCGATCCAAAGAGAAAGGCACATCACGCCCACTATTGATGACATTCTCGCAGACCTGAATGGTGCGAAGGTATTTTCAAAAATTGACCTAAACTCAGGCTATCATCAACTTGAATTGCATCCAGACTCCAGGTACATTACAACTTTTAGCACGCATGTGGGCCTGCGCAGATTTAAGAGATTGAACTTTGGCATCTCATCGGCCGCAGAAATTTTTCAGAATATCGTCAGCCAGGTTCTGTCTGGCATTGCAGGAGTCCTCAACGTCAGTGATGACATTCTCATTTATGGCACAACCCAAGAGGAACATGACAATCGCCTAGAACAAGTGTTTCAAAGACTCCAAGCCTGCAATCTCACTGTCAATCCGTCAAAATATGAATTTAACCAAAAATCATTAACTTTTTTTGGATACATCTTTTCTGAACAAGGAGTTTCAGCTGACCCACAGAAAGTGGCTGCCATAAAATCGGCTAGCCCACCGCAAAATGTGTCAGATGTTCGCAGCTTCCTAGGACTGGTCACATACTGTGGGCGATTTATACCTGACCTAGCCACTGTTTCTGAACCTCTGCGAAAGCTCACAAAGAAAGACTATCCGTGGACATGGGGTACTGAGCAGCAAGCAGCTTTTGACGCATTGAAAACCAACCTAACCAGCGACACTGTCATGGCCTATTTTGACCCGTCAAAACCCACACAGCTACTGGTGGATGCTAGTCCAGTAGGCCTAAGGGCAATTCTCACACAAGTGTCTAGCGCAGGCGACATATCCACAATCTCATATGCCAGCAAGACACTAACGGATACAGAGCAGCGATATTCACAAACTGAGAGAGAAGCCCTGGCAGTTGTGTGGGGGTGCCTTCATTTCCATTTATACCTTTTTGGACATCAATTCACAGTGATAACTGACCACAAGCCACTCGTTCCAATTTTCAATAAGCCCTCGTCAAAGCCTTCCCCGCGTCTTGAATGCTGGTTGCTCCGCTTACAGAACTATCATCTCCAGTTGAGATACGAGGCGGGAGCTGGAAATCCCGCAGACTATTTCTCGAGACACCCAGCACCACAGCCCACCACAGACGACATCCCCGCGACGATTCTGGCGGAGGAGCATGTCAACTTTGTCGTCGCCCATTCGGTACCGAAAGCTATGACCATACAGGAAATTAAGCAAGCGCTGGATGCCGATCACCAACTTCAATTTGTGATAGAGACGGTTCGGTCCAAGAACTGGAGCAGTTTTCTCGCTGAGGCCCGCCTTCACCCTCCTGATCAGGCTGTGTACCTGGAGGTTTTCTTTAACGCGAGACATTCACTATCAGTATCAGACTCAAATGTGCTCTTAAGAGATAATCGCCTGGTGATACCTCAGAAACTTCAGAGCAGGGTACTGGATCTGGCGCATGAAGCTCATCAAGGGGTCGTGAAAACGAAGCAGCTACTTCGGGAGAAAGTGTGGTTTCCCGGACTTGACAAAAAGGTAGAGGCACTCGTTGAAACATGCATACCGTGCCAAGCCACTACAGTTGCCCATAGACGTGCACCATTACAAATGACACCCCTGCCAGCCGGCCCATGGATAGCTGTTAGCATCGATTTCTGCAGTCTACCTGATAGCTCCTATCTGCTGGTGATCATGGATGACTTTTCAAGGTTTCCAGTCATCGAACATGTTTCTACAACCTCGGCCAAGGCTGTTTTACCAAAATTAGACAAGATCTTCTCGGCATATGGCATACCTGAGATCGTGAAATCTGACAATGGACCGCCTTTTAATAGCACAGACTTTCAGTCCTTCGCAACCTACCTGGGTTTCACACACCGGAAAATAACTCCTTGCTGGCCTCAGGCCAACGGTGAAGTCGAACGATTCATGCAATCGCTCAACAAGACCCTAAGGATTGCTACCATGGAGCACAAGGACTTACAGCAAGAGTTGAACGCATTCCTCAGACAGTACAGGGCTACACCCCACTCTACAATGGGAATACCACCTGCAACGGCACTGTTCAACAGGCCCTTACGGGTCAAACTTCCAAGCATTCCAGCAATCTCCGTCCAGACCCCGATTTCTATTAATGACTCCATATCAAAGGAAAAGATGAAACGGTATGCAGATAAGCGCAACCATCGAGGCAGACAGCCGGCAATACAGGTGGGCGATTGGGTCCTGGCACAAAGGTTAAAAGCGACTAGCAAGTTTGTGTCACCGTACTATCCGGAACCCTTTCAAGTTATAGACGTTAAGGGCACCATGGTTACTGCCCGGAATCAAAGTCGTCAGGTCACACGGAATGTGTCCCACTTTAAAAAACTCCGGGGCCACGTCCCAAAAACCACGCCTATTGAGGAAGCGGAGAGCGACGACTCCCTGCCAGAGACTGGAGATGCCGTAAGCCTAACAGGGGATGTCTCCGGGGATACTCAGGGCTCATCTGGTGATGGGCTGTCTCACCGCTATCCGACTAGGACCTATCGAAGACCACCTGCCCACCTTACAGACTATTTTCTGCAGTGAGACTTAATGTTTGAACGACAATATTCTTCAAATGTTTCAGTTTTTTTTTTTGTGAGAAAAGAAGAGGTGTGATGTTGTCACATCTCCTGTTGTTTGTGGGCTGTTGCCCTTGTTTGCATTCTTTGCCTAGTAACAGTGATGTAGGGGAGAGGAGGAGTCGGGGGAGGGACGTGGAGAGGAAGGAGGAAGTAAGGAATAAAGAAAAGCACGGCCTGGCAGCCAAGCACTAGCACATCAGTGTACGTCTCTGAATTCTTTATCGCCGACATCACGACACTACAATAACCTCCTTATATACAGCATGAGCCCCCACATTACCTCCTTATATACAGCATGAGCCCCCACATAACCTTCCTTTATTCAGCATGAGCCCCCACATAACCTCCTTATATACAGTATGAGCCCCCACATAACCTCCTTATATACAGCATGAGCCCCCACATAACCTCCTTATATACAGCATGAGCCCCCACATAACCTTCTTTTATTCAGCATGAGCCCCCACATAACCTCCTTATATACAGCATGAGCCCCCACATTACCTCCTTATACAAAGCATGAGCCCCCACATAACCTTACTTTATACAGCATGAACCCCCACATAACCTCCTTATATACAGCATGAGCCCCCACATAACCTTCCTTTATTCAGCATGAGCCCCCACATAACCTCCTTATATACAGCATGAGCCCCCACATTACCTCCTTATATACAGCATGAGCCCCCACATAACCTCCTTATATACAGCATGAGCCCCCACATTACCTCCTTATATACAGCATGAGCCCCCACATAACCTTCCTTTATAAAGCATGAACCCCCACATAACCTCCTTATATACAGATTGAGCCCCCACATTACCTCCTTATATACAGCATGAGCCCCCACATTACCTCCTTACATACAGCATGAGCCCCTCACATAACCTTCCTTTATACAGTATGAGCCCCCATATAACCTCCTTATATACAGCATGAGCCCCCACATTACCTCCTTATATACAACATGAGCCCCCACATAACCTTCCTTTATACAGCATGAGCCCCCACATTACCTCCTTACATACAGCATGAGCCCCCACATAACTTTCCTTTATACAGTATGAGCCCCCACATAACCTCCTTATATACAGCATGAGCCCCCACATTACCTCCTTATATACAGCATGAGCCCCCACATAACCTTCCTTTATACAGCATGAGCCCCCACATTACCTCCTTACATACAGCATGAGCCCCCACATAACCTTCCTTTATACAGCATGAGCCCCCACATAACCTTCCTTTATACAGCATGAGCCCCCACATTACCTCCTTACATACAGCATGAGCCCCCACATAACCTTCCTTTATACAGCATGAACCCCCACACAGTCTGTAGACAGATCATGTTTTCAGGATTTTCTTAGTATGGCACAGGTGATGGAATTAGGAATTATTATCAAGGCATTAGAAAATGCCACAGGTTCTCTCAGCTGTGCAATACTAGGCAATTCCTGAAAACATTATCTGTTGGGGGGCTTTAAGGACTGGAGTTGGGGAACACTGGTTATCACCAAAACAACAGATCTTGAGATGTATTCCCTAGTATGCATTGGTTAGTTCATGGGTCCTCAAACTACAGCCCGCGGGCCGCATGCGGCCCGCAAAGGACTTTTATCCGGCTCCTGGCCAGGCTGACATTGAACTGCACCGATTACAGGGCCGACGGGCCCTGTAATCGCGGGCTGGACGTTGGCGCCGAGGAAAGGCGTTGCGCAGCCCTCAGTATGCAGCAGAGACCACTGTTCTGTCCCCACTTAATGGCGATTAAAGGTATGCAGACATGTAAGTGAGAGAAGTTCCTACCTTTGTGTATCCAATAAGCGAGGCAGACATGACCCTTAGCAGCTTCTCAGATAAGCATACACGCGTTGTGATGAAGAACAATGTTGGTTTATTCCGTAGATAACGATTCAAACATTACACTGAGTCTCTTGCATGGAGCTTGTCTCTGGAGTCGCTACTTGCGGGTCAAAAGACTTTGCTTCCTCAGCTCATGAGGGAGAACAGTTCTCTCAGGTAAGATGTCTGCTGATGACTGAGCAAACAGGAAGAGAAGAGGCTGAAGAGAAGCCCCTCCCCATAGGCTGAACAAGGAAAGACCGAGGAACTAAATGGTCTGGCCAGTAGATGGCAGCAGAGACAAGCGAAAAACATAAATACATTTCTTTAACTAGAAACATGCATGGAACAGCACACTCCCCGTCTGGAATTCACTATGGGGATTCCACTATTGTCCATGATAATAATAAACCTAAAAGAAAGGGCATGTTAAATGCAACAATTAAAGTTCAAAAAATCAGAAAAACGGCCAAACTTCGGGTGCAGAACGCTCATCCCGTAGTGGCGCTCTCGATAGGCAGTAAGAGGACGAGTTCATGGATTGGCCTCGCAAAGATCTTCGTCTCACCCTTCCTAAAGACCCTCAGCTCCACCTTCCGCACGTTGCCGTCCTGGCTAGGCAGTGTCCTGGTAACAAGTCCCAGAGGCCAGTCAGTCCTTTCAGTGGTCTGGTCTTTCATGAGGACCAGATCTCCTTCCTTGATATTCGGCTTGGGATGTCGCCACTTCCTTCTCCCTTGAAGAATGGTAAGGTATTCCTTCCTCCATCGGTTCCAGAAGTAGTCGGCCAAATATTGGACTTGTTTCCAGTGTCTTTGGTAGGTGTTGGCATGAGTGAAGTCTCCGCTGGGAATTACTGCGTTGTCGATCTTCTGAGTAAGAAGGATGTTGGGAGTCAACATGGTTGGTACCTCTGGATCCATTGACACCGGCACAAGGGGTCTCGAGTTGATGATGGCTGAGACTTCGGCTAAAAGAGTCACTAGAGTCTCGTGCGTGAGTCTCGAGGAGTTGACGTCCTTTAGCATGGAGTTCAGGATGTTGCGTGAGATTCCGATCATCCTCTCCCAGGAGCCTCCCATGTGAGAACTGTGAGGAGAATTGAAGATCCAGGTGCAACCCTTGTCTGCCAGCTGGTCTTGGATTGGCTTGGTGTTGATGTTCAGCTCTCTACATGCACCGACGAAGTTGCTGCCGCGGTCGGACCTCAGCTGCTTTACTGGTCCTCTGATGGCGAGGAATCTTCTCAAGGCGTTAATCAGGCAGGAGGTATCCATGGACTCTAAAACCTCGATGTGAACGGCTCGGATGCTCAAGCAGGTGAATAGCACAGCCCACCGCTTACTGTCCGCACGGCTGCTACGAGTTCTGCGTGTGGATACCATCCATGGTCCGAAAACGTCTAGGCCCACATAGGTGAAAGGTGGTTCCATGGAAAGTCTATCTGTAGGTAGGTCGGCCATTTGTTGGCACAGTTGCTTTCCTCTCACTTTGCGACAGTGCACACAATCGTGAAGTATTTGTGCTACACGTCTCTTCATCCCGACAATCCAGAGGCCTGCAGACCGTAGAGTGCCCTCTGTAATTTGCCTGCCTTGGTGTTCAGCCCTTTCATGATGATGACGGATCAGTAAGACTGTAACGTGGTGTTTGTTGGGAATGATGAGAGGATTTTGCTCTGCGACACCGAAACGAGCCTGGCTTAAACGACCGCCAACCCTCAGTAAGCCGAAGCTGTCCATTACTGGGTTTAAATTGGCGAGGGGGCTTCTTATTGGAATCTGCTGTTTGTTATTTAAGCACTTCCATTCGGTGGCGAATTCGCTCTGTTGGAGGTGGCGTATAATGAGGGACTCACTACGGGAGATGTCCTCAGCAGAAAGAGGTCTGTGGCATACATGCCAGCGATGACAGTCCTTGTCTTTAAAGTCTGCACGATAACATCTGGCGATGTGCACTAACCTGGCAACAGTCCTGACGAGTCTTAACCAGCTGGAGAAACGTTCAAAACGTTGGCAGCCGAGGTTGGATGTTTTCTCAGCACTGGTGGTCAGGGTATGGACCTCAGTTCGGACATCTGGATCGTTGTCTGGATCTAGGATGCTGAAGTCTTCCTGGACACCTTCTTCTGACTGTCTCAGCAGGAACTCTGGACCTGTAAGCCAAGAAGAGTTAACGAAAGAAGATATAGACATGGGTCTGGTTGCAAGATCTGCTGGATTCAGCTCCGATGGTACGTAACGCCATTGTTCCGGTTTGGAGGATCTCCTGATCCTTTCGATGCGGTTACTGACATACACGTAGAATCGTCTCGATGTATTGTAGATGTAACCCAAAACGACCTTGCTGTCGGTGTAGAATTGGACCTCATCTATTTCGATACACAGTTCTTGTAGTATGAAGTCAGCAATTTCCACTGCCAAGACGGCTCCACAGAGTTCGAGTCTGGGGATGGTGTGGTCGGGCTTCGGGGCTAGCTTCGCCTTGCCAAACACCAATCCGACGTAGCTTTGCCCGCTGGCGTCCATCACCTTCAGGTGTGCAACCGCCGCTATGGCTTCTGTGGAGGCGTCTGAAAAGACGTGGAGTTCCTTCCTTCCGCTAGAGGCAAGGGAGATTTTGGTGTAGCATCTCGGGATGTGAATATTGTTCAATCCGCACAACGACTGTTTCCAAGTTTCCCATTTTTTCTCTTTGTCGGAGGGGAGCGGGGTATCCCAATCCTTGACAGTTTCAGATAGTTGTCTCAACAAGGATTTGCCTTGTATGGTGATGGGCGCCACGAACCCCAGCGGGTCAAATAAGCTGTTCACTATGGAGAGGACACCACGTTTTGTGAACGGTTTGTCCGAGCAATTCACTTGAAACCCGAAGGAGTCGGCTGCGAGATCCCATCTGATGCCTAGGCTCCTCTGCACGGGTGGGCTGTCTAGCCCCAAGTCAATGTCCTTGAATCCAGGGGCGTGATCACCCGAATCAAAGGCTCTCATTACGGTCGGGCTGTTTGAAGCGATTTTATGAAGCCTGAGCCTTGCCTGGGCCAGCATACCTTGGGTCCTCTTGAGCAAATCAATGGCTGCTTCTTCAGTGGGCAGTGATTTGAGCCCGTCGTCTACATAGAAGTCTCTTTCAACGAAGTCTCTTGCGTCTGTGCCATACTCAGACTCTCCCTCTGATGCGGTCCTTCGGAGACCGTAGGTTGCTACTGCGGGTGAAGGGCTGTTCCCGAAGACATGGACTCTCATACGGTATTCCACCATCTCTTTGTTGGTGTCGTTGTCCTTGAACCACAGGAATCTGAGGAAGTTCCGGTGGTCCTCCCTGACTAGGAAACAGTGGAACATCTGTTCGATATCGGCAGTGATGGCGACGAGTTCTTTCCTGAACCTCAGCAACACTCCTACTAAGTTGTTCGTCAGGTTGGGACCTGTGAGGAGGACATCGTTGAGTGATACGCCTCCATGTTTGGCGCTGGAGTCAAAGACAACCCTGATTTGGTTCGGTTTCCGTGGGTGGTAGACACCAAATGAAGGCAGATACCAGCACTCTTCGTTCTTCTTCACGGGAGGAGCGGGTTCCGCGTGGTTGTTGCGAAATATTCTGTCCATAAAGGCGACAATGTGCTCCCTCATTTCAGGTTTGTGGTTCATTGAACGTTGAAGAGAGTTGAATCTGTTCTGAGCTTGGTCTCGGTTGTTTGGCAGTCTTACCCTGGTGGATCGGAAGGGTAATGGAGAGACCCAGTGGTCGGTTTTGTCCTTAGAGAACTCACGGTCCATTATGTCGATGAATTCTCTGTCCTCCACTGACAAGGCTACTTTATCGTCGTCCTTGGTGATGTGAAAGACTGATCTTCCCAAGTTGTCGGTACGCAGAGAAGAAGCGATGTCAGGCAGCTGTATTGAGTCTGGGGGCTTCTCTTTCACTTCATAGTGATGAGGACATGGCCTTAGGCAGGTTGTGCGTCCGTCTCCATGGACGTAGGTCCTGAAGGAGTCGATTTCTGATCGATCAACGCACACGTTTCCTATGACTACCCATCCGAGGTCCAGTCTCTGGGCGTATGGTGCGTAGTCAGGTTTGTTGCACTGTTGTCGCACCTTGTGTACCCTCAGGTTGTCTCTGCCGAGCAGGAGTAGAATCTCCGCGTTGTTGTCCATAGGTGGGATGACGCTTGCGAGGTGCTTCAGGTGCGGCTGATGAAGTACAGCTTCTGGGGTAGGAATTTCACTCCTATGGCTGGGTATTTGGTTACATTCAACTAGCGTTGGCAGAGGTATTTCAGTCTTCCCGTTGATAGGAGAAGCGATGAATCCCTGGGCTCTTCTGCCGCTAGTCTCTATGCGGCCTGAGCAGGTGTTCAAGGTGTAGGGCTCTGATGGTCCACTAATTCCGAAGGCTTCAAAGAATTTGGCTCCTGCCAGGGACCGGTTGCTTTGGTCGTCTATGATGGCATACACCTTCATTGCCTTTTCTGGATGTCCTTCGGGGTAAACCTTGATGAGGCATATTCGGGCGCAACATTTCTCCATGCGGCCCTCTCCACATACTTCTGAGCATGAGCAGGAGACAGTTGTGGCGGTGTCGGTCTGATTCTGTGGCTCCCCGCCATGACTTGGAGCGGGAGCAGTGGTGACTGCAGCCGGTGTGTCTCTAGCTATTCGGGTTGAGTGCATGGCTGAAACATGCTTTTCGCTATGGCACTCCCCACACTTGACTGTGGATTTGCAGTCCTTGGCCATGTGCTCAAGTGATGCGCAGCATTTGAAGCAAACCCCGAGCTCTGTGAGGATCTCCTTGCGCTCCTGTAGGGTTTTGGATCTAAACCCTTTGCACTTGGTCAACGAGTGTGGCTTATTGTGGATGGGACATTCACGATTAAAGGATTTATCTCGTGTTGAGACGATGTTCTGTTCGTCTGTGGGCGTTGCAGGTGACGGTAGCTCGGTCTTCCTAACGCTCACAGCTCTCTTAGTGTCTCTGCGTTTGTATGTGGTGTTTTCATACCTTGGCGCAGGAGTTGGTGCGGCTGTCGAAGCGTTGGACTCTAGGAAGTCGAGGCTGGGGTCATTCCTCATCTGGGCCTGTTCATCGATGAACCTGCAGAAGTGGATGAATGGAGGGAAGGTAACATCGTTCACTCCTTTGTATCTTGATACTGACATTGCCCACTTTTCCTGCAGGCTGTATGGCAGCTTCACCACGATCGGGTTTACTCCATGGGCTGAATCCAGATAGCACAGCCCAGACAGACGAGGGTCTCTTTTGGCGAGCTCCAGCTCCATTAGCAGGTCACTTAGGTCTTGCAGCTTGTGGACGTCTTTAAGGTTGATCTTTTGGAAATCCTGCAGTCTCTTGAATAGGGCTTTCTCTATTGCCTCTGCGCTGCCAAAGGTGCGTTCCAGCCTTTGCCATGCGGCAGCGAGACCTGCTTCTGCTTGTCCCACGTGGACCGCTCTGAGGCTCCTGACGCGGGTTGAAGAGCTTGGACCTAACCACTTTATCAGGAGGTCAAGTTCCTGTTCTTCAGTTAGGTTGAGATTGGCGATGGCTGCCTTAAAGGTTGCTTTCCAGGCCCTGTAGCTCTCTGCACGATCATCAAACTTCGTAAGACTGGTGTTGATTAGCTCTCTGCTCACCATGAACCTGGCGAACTCGGACATATCCGACTTCTCACCACTCGTTGCCACGACGACTCGTGATGCCCCTGGGGCGTATGGGCCGCCTGGTGTGAATGGATGAGCTGTTCCCGGATAGAATGATGTTGCTGCAGGGTTGAGCTGTGGTTTAGCCCTTGAAGAATCTGACGAATACCGCTTGAGCTGTAAAGGTGGGTCAGGAAACACTTGGTTGCCATCTTGTGGTGACTGTGTTTGAGAAGGTATCTCTGGGAGTACGTTGGAGGTTTTGGTGTCGTCGACTTGGACGGTACTGTAGACCGGGGTTGCTACAGGTAGCTGGTTTAGTACATAGTCTTTCGTGCGATTGACTGGATCGTCTGATTCCAGTGGTGGCAAGTTAGCTGCATCAGGACCTTGGATCAACGCCTGCTCAAGTAGTCTCACTTTAGCTAGTGCGACCTCCTCTTCCATCTGTGACCGAAGAATCTTCAGCTGAGCCTCCGCTTCTGCTTCTGCTCTCTTGGCTTCCACTTCTGCCCTTTTTGCTTCCACTTCTGCCCTTTTTGCTTCCATGTCTGCTTCTGCCCTTTTTGCCTCTGCCTTAGCTTCTCTCTCAGTGAAAGAACGTCTCACTCTGGATTCCTCTGCCTTTATGCAGGCCTCTAGTATCCTGTCGCTCATGGTTGAACTTCTTGAGGACGATGCCCTGGATGACCGAGAGGAACGTTTAGATGAGGTCGATCGGTGTGACCTGGTTTCTTGCAGGTGAGAGATACGGTGTTCAGCCTTGTTTATGGCATGTTGGACCTTGGCGTCTCTCTCCTTGTCCGTCTCTAGCGCCTCGCTGAGGTCTGGAAGAGCTTCATCAGAATTAAAATCTTTTAGAAGAGCGATGTACTTTGCTGATAGTCTCTTGTACCTTTCACGGGCGGTGTTCAGCCGCTCCATGACGGATTGCAAGCTTGCGGCGTTGCCTGATGAGGATTCGAGTCTTGACATATAAGAGGTGACGCATTCCCACTGTTCTTCCAGGTGATCACATAGCTCATCTTTCATATTGTGATAGTTTTCAAGCACCTTTATAGTTGGTTTGGCAGAACGTTTTTGTCGGGTGACTTGGTCTGCTTGAGATGTGGGGTCTGCCTCCTGGGCTTCATCGTGGATGGTATCAGGTTGTATTTGCACTGTTTCATCAGTAGGGACCTGTCCGAGGTCTTTTTCAGCCATTTTGAATAAAGGTGTACTGTCTCTTTAAAAAATTCAACTTTTGAATCGGGGTCCGAAAATCGCTGTGCGGCTCTGCGGGAGGTCCCAGATGAGATTCCCAGAGTGGCTTTGGCGAAACTTGGGGGTTCGCGGATCGCTGATGCGCGGTAATGAGGTATGGAGTACTGCAGGCCTTTAGGAGCGATGTGGCCAAAAGGAAACAGCAGGTGCATAGACAGTCCTCATTAACAGTACGAGCAGAGTTATTGCAAGATGTGGCAGGTGGTGGAGCTACTTCTAGGCTTGTCCAGACGTGCACTGCTGCAGGCAGACTGGTGTGCGAGGCTTGTTGCTGGGCAGATTACACATAGGGAGACGGGGCAGATGGAGATCTGTAGCTGGGGTGCTGGGCTATAAGGAGGTTTTCTAGCTGCTTATGAGCTTTAAAAGTAGTCTTCTGACTTGTATGGGCCGACAAGCTAGTCTTTTGACTGTTCTGTCCCCACTTAATGGCGATTAAAGGTATGCAGACATGTAAGTGAGAGAAGTTCCTACCTTTGTGTATCCAATAAGCGAGGCAGACATGACCCTTAGCAGCTTCTCAGATAAGCATACACGCGTTGTGATGAAGAACAATGTTGGTTTATTCCGTAGATAACGATTCAAACATTACACTGAGTCTCTTGCATGGAGCTTGTCTCTGGAGTCGCTACTTGCGGGTCAAAAGACTTTGCTTCCTCAGCTCATGAGGGAGAACAGTTCTCTCAGGTAAGATGTCTGCCGATGACTGAGCAAACAGGAAGAGAAGAGGCTGAAGAGAAGCCCCTCCCCATAGGCTGAACAAGGAAAGACCGAGGAACTAAATGGTCTGGCCAGTAGATGGCAGCAGAGACAAGCGAAAAACATAAATACATTTCTTTAACTAGAAACATGCATGGAACAGCACAACCACACAGGCGACGTGATTATCATCACGCCGCCTGCGCAGCCTGATGACGTCACGCCGCCTGTGCCTGTGCTGGAAGAAGATGGAGATGAGCGGGCGCCTCTTCAGAGCAGCAGGGGACATAGGTGAGTACTGTTTTTTTTTTGTTTTTTTTTAACTCTGGGTCCTATTGGGGACCTGTGCTGCATAATGGGGACCTGTGCTGCCTTTTGGGGACCTGTGCTACGTATTGGGGACATGTTCCTGCCTATTTGGGACCTGTGCTACCTTTTGGGGACCTGTTACAGTACATATTGGGGACATGTTCCTGCCTATTTGGGACCTGTGCTGCCTACTGGGGACCTGTGCTACGTATTGGGGACATGTTCCTGCCTATTTGGGACCTGTGCTGCCTACTGGGGACCTGTGCTACCTTTTGGGGACCTGTGCTACGTATTGGGGACATGTTCCTGCCTATTTGGGACCTGTGCTACCTTTTGGGGACCTGTTACAGTACACATTGGGGACATGTTCCTGCCTATTTGGGACCTGTGCTACCTTTTGGGGACCTGTTACAGTACACATTGGGGACATGTTCCTGCCTATTTGGGACCTGTGCTGCCTACTGGGGACCTGTGCTACGTATTGGGGACATGTTCCTGCCTATTTGGGACCTGTGCTACCTTTTGGGGACCTGTTACAGTATGTATTGGGGACATGTTCCTGCCTATTTGGGACCTGTGCTGCCTACTGTGGACCTGTGCTACCTTTTGGGGACCTGTGCTACGTATTGGGGACATGTTCCTGCCTATTTGGGACCTGTGCTACCTACTGGGGACATTTACCTGCCTATTGGGGACCTGTACCTGCCTATTGGGGACCTGTACCTGCCTATTAGGGACCTGTGCTACCTATTGGGGACCTGTACCTGCCTATTGGGGACCTGTCCCTGCCTATTGGGGACCTGTGCTGCCTATTGGGGACCTGTGCTGCCTATTGGGGACCTGTGCTACATATTGAGCACATTTTCCTGCCTATTGGGGACCTGTGCTGCCTATTGGGGACATTTACCTGCCTACTGGGGATCTGTGCTACCTATTGGGGAACTGTACCTGCCTATTGGGGACTGTGCTGCCTATTGGGGACTGTGCAGCCTATTGGGGAACTGCGCTGCCTATTGGGGACCTGTGCTACATATTGAGCACATTTTCCTGCCTATTGGGGACCTGTGCTGCCTATTGGGGACATTTACCTGCCTACTGGGGATCTGTGCTACCTATTGGGGAACTGTACCTGCCTATTGGGGACTGTGCTGCCTATTGGGGACTGTGCTGCCTATTGGGGAACTGCGCTGCCTATTGGGGAACTGCGCTGCCTTTTGGGGAACTGTGCTACATATTGAGCACATTTTCCTGCCTATTGGGGACCTGTGCTGCCTATTGGGGACATTTACCTGCCTATTGGGGACCTGTGCTGCCTATTGGGGACATTTACCTGCCTTTTAGGAACCAATGCTGCCTATTGGGGATTCTTGCACTAGTCTGAGCCTGTGGTAAAAGTGGAGTTCCACCAATATGGGCACTGGTGAGGCCGCATTGATGGGCACTGATCAGGCCGCATTGATGGGCACTGATCAGGCCGCATTGATGGGCACTGATCAGGCCGCAATGATGGGCAGTGCAGTCTGTATGTCTCTGTGTGGGAAATTGTATTGCTGGTATATTGTTTTTGTAGCGCTGTATATATGTTGGTATTTTACTAATAGCAATTTTGAATCCCTAGGATACAATGATATCAAGAAAGAGAAAAAATTGACTCGAAGTGTAGTATATTCGAAGAACCCCAAAAAAAAAAAAAATCGGTAAGTTTGATGATTTAACTACTTCTTCATTTTTAATATTGTATTTGTTCCTATTTTGTTTTATTATTTCTAAATAAGATATGTGCAGTGTGCATATGAATTTGGTCCTAATTTTTTTTAAACTATATTCCGGCCCTCCAGTTGTCCGAGGGACCGTGATCTGGCCTCCTGTTTGAGGACCCCTGGGTTAGTTGATACTCACAAAAAGTGATGTAAGGAAGGACAACCTGTGACCAGCAACATGATCATGAGTGGCCAGGATTCACTGTTGGGTATGAGAGACCAGACCATCAGCTGGATCACCTTATCTTAGGCTGGTTTCACACTTGCGTTTTTTTCGCGGGATTTTAGCGCTAAAAAACGCATGCGTTTTTTTTCCTATACTTTGCATGGGATGCGCTTATGTGCGCATACACATGCGTTTGTATGCGTTTTTCCGCACATGCGTTTTTTTGCGGTATGCGCTCGGGCGCACAAAATGCATCCTGTTGCATTTTTTGGGCGTCCGACTTGCCTCAAAAAAACGCATGCGCGTGCAATGCGTTTTTTTTACAGCAGGACACCCATTATAAGTCTATGGGTGCGCATATGTGCGCATTGGTATGCTTATGTATGCGTTTTTTTGCGCATGCGTTTTTTTTTTTACCATTAGTTTGACAATGGAATTTAGGGGTTTGGGTTAGAGTTAGGGTCAGTTAAGGGGGTTTAGGGTTAGGGTTAGGGTCAAGGTTAGGGTTAGGGTTAGGGTTAGTATGGTTTGGTTAAGGGTTAGGGTTAGGGTCAGGGTTAGGGTCAGGGTTAGGGTTAGGGTTAGGGTTAGGGTTAATATGGTTTGGTTAAGGGTTAGGGTTAGGGTCAGGGTTAGGGTCAGGGTTAGGGTTAGGGTTAGTATGGTTTGGTTAAGGGTTAGGGTTAGGGTCAGGGTCAGGGTCAGGGTTAGGGTTAGGGTTAGGGTCAGGGTTAGGGTTAGGGTCAGGGTCAGGGTTAGGGTTAGGGTTAGGGTCAGGGTCAGGGTTAGGGTTAGGGTTAGGGTTAGGGTCAGGGTTAGGGTTAGGGTTAGGGTTAGTAAAGTCATGGTTTGGGTTAGTGTGAGGGGCCACCTAATGTTGGAAAAAAACGCAAACGCGGTAAAAACGCACTAAAAACGCATACAAACACATAAAAACGCTGCGTTTTTTTCATGCATGCTCATAAAAATGCTTGAAAAAAACGCAGCATTTGTATGCGTTTGTATGCGTTTTTTCAATGCGTTTTTTTGCGGGAAAAACGCGCTGCAAAAAAAAGCAAGTGTGAAATTAGCCTAACCTGACGAAAGAGGAACTATAGCATAAATTGGGAAAAAGTTACAGGTACCAATCAGAGAAAGGTGTCAATGATAACCGTGTGATCCTCCATTTCTCCTGTAGAGGCGCTGCAGCGGAATTGAACACATCTTGCCATTTTTCGACATAGATTTCAGCAGATTCCAACAATTTTGTGTAACACCAACGCCAACTAAAATTGATAGGATCCATAATACCATTTGTTTTTAAGGGGTTTTTTTGTAACGGAAGCTAATGCTAACAAAGGGAACATAGGACTTTCCGAACATTTACTTTATGGCGCAGATCTCTGTTTTTTTTACAGAACATCATAGAGTCAGGGGAGAATATAACAATCTGTTTTCCACACTATGAAATAAATTGCTGATAGAATTTAACCACAAGATTTTTCAATTAACAGAATAAATAACCTCTTCACATTGAGGTTGAAAGTAACAAAGAAATAAAGCGTTTTTCATCGTTTCATTCCCCGCTGTGTCACCCGGCGGTTCACCGGCTATTTTATCATAATTCTCCCTATCTGATTTCTTCTCTTTGTTAGTCACAGTGGCGGTGTTGGAGCGTGTCTTTTTCTTATTGCCTTCAAGGCCTGTAAGTGACTTTTCTACAGTTACTTGGCCTCTGGATTGTTTTCTTACCTTTGAACGTTTCGCTTGACGATATTCAACAGAAGCTGCACCACTCAAGTGACGATCACTTGCTCATAGCTACGTCTAAAGGTCGCATCTCTCTGTATATTATCCCTGATCTCTTAGAAGCTTCATACATCAAAAAAAAAAAAAAACCTTCTACGGAGTGAATTTTCCTGCTCCTAAGCAGCCGGCTCCTTACGGTTCAATTGACACTAATGGAATGTTCTTTTACGGTCTGAAATTTTTATCGTGTATGTATTCCAGAACAGCAAGGTGAGAGGACGTAGCGCTGTATACCGAGGACGGGATCAAAACAAGGCTATTTATTTCAGTACGAGATAAGGAAAGCAAAGTATTGCCTAAATGACTCCATATTTCATGGAGATTACATCTAGATGTTAAAGGGAACCTGTCATCATTGGCCTTCTGCCCGAACAACCAGCAGCAAAAAAAAATCTCCACAGGGTTCCTTTATTCACTTTATTCAGAGAGGGTCACGGTACTTTCAGACAACTTGATTTCTTTTAACCACTTCACATCCCAAGAAGTAGTTATTTATCATGGAGCGCGTCGGGGAGTGCGTAGCTTGTACTTGCATCCAGTGGTGCAGTGCAGGCTGCCAGAACCTTGGGCAAGATGAGTTTTTTGCACCCACTAAACTGTAGACCGCTAAAAGGGGCGCTGGTAACCTGTGCAGATCAGCTGTTAAGATAATGTTAAAAATCCATGGGTCGGACAAAAATCTCCCAGAGAATCTGCCTCCAGAGCTTATTTTAACTAAAAGGGGGTGTTACCCGTTTGAATCATACAATGACTGGCAATCTGCCCTCCTGATTTACATGTCTCACACTGGTAACTCCCCCTTTCATTTACAATAAGCTTTAAAGGAAGATTATCAATGAGATCTATGTCCGGCTCATAGTTCGTAACATCTCATTTACATATTAACAAAAAATGTGAATTTCTCTGCAATAAAACATCGGATCAGAGATATCAAGGTAACATTTTATTTAACTTTTTATGACCTGTATGCCCATATAGATGGTTTAGGAGGGTTCATTCTCCTGACAGATTCCCTTTAAATCTTTTCACCTGTAGTCTCAACGCATAGTCTGATCCAGCTAAGCTAAGTCGTAAGTCATTCATTAATTGATCAATATAGATCAAATCTGCACTCAGGACTGTTGAAACATTGCGTAAGAAAATTACGTTTTCAAATTGCAAATTGCGTTTTACTCATTTTCTTAAAGAGTGTTTCACATTCCTTGGCGAGGCTGAATTCCCTTTAAAGCGTGGAAGTAGGTTTTGTGATTCGGTGCACTCCGTGGACTGAGCATTATACCGGGCAGACTGTTGTATTTGGTTTTCAGCCTAAGTAAATGATGGAAGCACAATCCCAAGCACAGATATAAGCCTCAATCACATACGGAGCAGGAAAAGAGGTGAGTCGGGTCCTGTTTATTTTATTGTTGTTCTCCACTCATCTCCTATTTAGCAGGTTGTAAAGTCAAAGACTACACCAATCATTTCCTGGGCATTCCATAAGTTATCAGCAAAAGGCAAATGCAATAGCACTGGAAGTCAATTTCATGCTAGACTAACCTTGAAGTCTTAAATCTGCATTCACTTTGCAGGATGATGTATTGCCATTGAGGAACACTAAAGATTATGTACATCGTTTGTTATCTAACAGAACGCCATCAGCAAACCCAAGAAAGTGTAAATCCCAAAGAACTGGACCATTTTCTGCAGTAAACCTTCAACTATGTAATACAGTTTTTTTGTCACCCACTGTGACGATGAAAGCACAAGCAGGGCTGGGTGATGTAGTATAGGAAGCAGTGTGAAAGAACAAAAGCAGAGACTGTTCAATAAGAAAACAATATTCATAATAAAACAAAATAATATAACTTGCATTGCTAACTTTTTGAAATGCCTGCCCCTTGGGAGATTGTTCGTTGTGCCAGGATGGGCATGAATTTCTTCTCCTTACAAGCCATGCTCCATCATGTCAATCCCATGCCCAGTGATTGTGACTCCATCTAGTAACAGATCATCCCAACATTATGCACATAAAACCTTCCAGAAGTTCTGCTTCCAGGAAGGTTCCACCAGCGCAGAAACCAAGAGGAAAGTCCAGCTCCAGGTAAAACAAATGCATTTATTTGAAAAATAGAATTTTGTAAAAATACATCCTTGTCGTGAAGAAATAGAAAGGTGAAGGGGGAGGGAATGGCAATGCAACGCGTTTCGAACGAGACACCGGCGTTCTTTGTCACAGCTTCCAATAAGGTAAATCCTATGGAAATTGTCCTAAGAATGTGGACTCAGATGTGGAAATATGTTAGGGTGTATTCACATGTAGCGTAATCGCTGCTTTTTTTTCTGCTGCTTCCAGCAGGCGTCAGCACCATAACATGCAATAACAATTAACCCTGATTATTGTGTTTTTGCTGCCTTTTTGCTGCAGATTTGAAGCAAACTTTTTTGTGCCCTTTTTTTTAAGGCCGTTGTGTTCCGGATGCATTTTCTGGAAATGCGATAAAAACCCGCATTTTCAGAAAATTTAGGGGAAAAAGACTCATCTGGAATGCAGCGCATGGATATGGTCTTAGACAGTCCAGAAAAGCTTTGATTCTACATTAAAAAAAAAAACCCAACTGCATTTTTTTTTCATGCATGAAGATTGAAAAAAAAAAAAAAAAAAAAACCGAACAGCTCAATGGCATCTTTAAAAGCACAAAGGGCATTAGTTTTCGCGAAAATTACACCCACTGGCCTTGGATAGTTAAACACAGTCGATTTTCGGCACAAAAGAAAAATGTAGATTCCAGACCAAAGGGTTTTTTTTGTGAACGGTTTAATTTAAGACATTTCATAGAGAAATCATAAAAATGAAGGGTCCTGTGATGCAATTCCAGTTGTCAGGTGCATTTGGTTTGGACGATCCTCCCATTGAAATGTATACTTTAATCAGCATGCTTGGGCTAAACTCAGACTTAAGGGGTCTTTACACATAGCGATATCGCTAGCAATATCGCTAAAGCATCACCAATTTTGTGACGCAGCAGCGATATCGCTAGCAATATCGCTACATGTGATACTTACCTCCCACCGGCTCCCCCGCTGTCTGTCGCTGATCGCGCGAGGTTGTGCAGGTCCATTTCTCGTCGGGCGCTTCCTGCTGGCGCCGACGAGCGACGCATGGACGCGGGCGGAGGACGTCATGATCGCCACGTCTGACAGGTCAGTAACGACCGCTGCTGCGTCGCTGTATCGCTGTGAGATCTGCCTGTTTGGAAGCTCACTAGTGACCATTTAGCGATGCACCAGCGATCCTGACCGGGTCATATCGTGGTCGGGATCGCTGGTGCATCGCTAAATGTAAAGGGGCCTTTACTCAGCCTGCAATCTTGTGCACACTCATAAAGGGATAGTCTGGTCTTAGGCTACAAGTCTGCAGTCTTTCTAGGTGACTGCAGACTTGTGAATCCTTACATTGTGCACACTAAGAGGATTCTACGATACCGGCGATGGGAACGTGACCGCAAGAATGCGATTTGCATACATGTGATCACATACCGACTAGACATGTGTGGCCTGGAGCCAAGACACATCTAGTTGGAATGTGGCTGGGAACATACAAATCACAAATTTGCAAGCACGCGCCCACCCACTCCCAGCGCCAGCACTGGATAATCCTTATAGCGCACAGTACGTGTGTTGTGAGGGTTCACACGTCTGCAGTCACTCTGTGTGACTGCAGGCTTGTAGCCTAAGGAAGAATTTTTGGCTATTCCTGATTTTTAAATTATTGGGACTTTTAACTTCCGCCTGTAATCTGATTGGTCGGCCAATCTGCTAGAAGAAGGAACTTGTAATAAAAGTTAATTAGACCAATTCTTTAATCCAGCATGGCAGCCATATTACCGCACTCGTACAAATGTTCCTCCGCTCGGTATTTATGTAATGCACAGTCGGATGATACATTTTTTAATATCTTGATGTTTTTCATTTTTCACATCCGCTAAAATGCTTTATAAATGATTTGTTATTGATAATTTCTCCTAATCTAAGAAATCCATTAGTAAATCCTAATTATAAATATTTACTGCCGCCTTCCTCCCGGGCTGAATTGCAGCAATTACATTAAGAAGTGGGAGCTAAAAATGAAATATGTTTTTCAGCGTTTGCTGCAGGAGATTGTTGTACATTTTTTCATATTAGCTCACATTCAGCCTCGATTTTCTTTTCTTTTTCTTTAATAAAAGAAGCTGACTTAAACTTAAGTCGTAAGTTTGGAAATCAGTAAGGCATCTTTCCAGCCGCTGAGTTCAATCTGATAAAAGGACCGTATCAAACAGTGAGTAGATGGCATTATATAAGCGCGAAGGTCATACAAGGGACGCATACCACGAGAAAAAAAATCGCTTTCAGCTTCCAACAAGATGATTTTGGCAAAGTAACGGCTGCAAAATGTATCTAATTTGACGGTCCCCGTCTAATAAATTTCCGTGGACTTCAACAGTATCATGTTAGGCAAAAGAGTATAACAGTACTGCTGCTCAGTGGATAATACTGGGCTTTAAAAAAACATTGTTTTCATTTTTATTTCATAAATTAATATTACATATAAAAATAAGAAACTTTGTAATATGACTTATCAGAGAAATCCACTTCTCTCTCCTGCGGGACTGATCTTCTATTCTCAATATTGTCAATTCAGGGGCAAAATCTGTCTTTAGTGAAGACAAATTTTCCCATTGCTGAGATAGATGACAATTGGTGTGTAGCGCCCCTGAGGCTTCAGTCGCCACAGAGGTACTGCACCTTCTCCTAAGGTGTAGTGCCCCACCATCCAGGTAAGGTGGGAACTCCTGACCACGCTCCACACCTGCATTCCACACACAGGATAGTTCAGTGGGGCCACCTAACCGCTTCAGGCTGGGGGTTAGCAGAGCACCCCTCGTGGAACCCTGCTTCGTAACACGAGATGTGCTGGGAGGCGGGTGGAGTGAGATGATACAAAAGAGAGGGAAGGTGTAGGATTTCAGGTCAGTCAGACGAGGGTCTGGGAGAGAGAGAGAGCAGGCTGACAGCAGGTCAGCCTGAGAGGAGCTCAAGGTGGAGGAAGGCAGTCAGTCAGGAGAGGCTGAGGACTGGTCTTAGTGGAACGAGCTCCCCAGGGAAGGAAGAGAAGGAGAAAGAGACATAGACTGGAGACTACAGATTCCATAAGAGAGAGAGAGAACAGATCGGAACGAAGGAGAATAGAAGGACGGTGGGAAGCTGGCTGAAGAAAGAGAGATAACCCTTCCAGTCCAGAGAGCGCAAAGGCCGGGGCCCGGTCCCCGAGGTTGATTTGATCTTTATGTCCGGCAACAGACACCGGAGGAGTAGTGAGCCGCTAACGCCTTGCTCCCATCATAGACTTGGGACACAACAGCGACTGAATAGAGAGCCAGGACGCAGAGTGGAGTCCCCGAAGCAGGCTACAGCTGTCTGTCATACAAGTAGAGACTAGGAACACCTAGAGAGAGGCATTCCAGGGTAACTAAGTACTGGAGTGCTTCGCACCTAAAGGTGCATTGGAGGAGTCGTTCAGTAAGGTACATGTTGGCGGAGTGTGGAAGGGAGAACCCTATCTGGCCTGGAGGTTGGTTGGATCCCTGACCCGGAGAACACAGTGCGGAGGCAGGCAGTTGTGTGAACTGCAAACAGCGAGTAAAGCTTTGGAACCGCACACCCTGGTGTCCTCCAGTTATTCCAGCACCGCTACACCTGAGTAACAACATCTATACCATTCTGCGCCTCTCCTCATCCATTGCACCTACACTGCCCTGGGACTACAGCTCCACCAGTGGGGAGCTACACCATCTTAGCTGCACATACCGTCAGTCCCAGCGGATCTGTATGCAGAGTACACCATATTTGCCAAACACCACGGGTGGCGTCACAAACTATCCTAATAAACTTTAACACCATTAACATCACCGCCATTGATATTGGGCGCCCAGGGCCACGGACCGGGTCACCGCTGCTGTGACACATTCCCGCCTTGACACCGGCCCGGTACCGAGTTCCCCCGCTGCCAGGGGCGTGCGAGGGCGTCCCAGGTGCTCATAAAGTTCTATGAAGAGGGAGGAGCCAGAGGCATATAAGGACATTGTTCTGCAAGTTCTCCCTAACTGACACATACACTTTAAGGACCAGAAGACATTTTATATTTTAATTTTTTTTTAACAGCGCAGTAATTATAATTTTTTTGCAAGAGCAATTATATCTTTTATTAAAGTGAATTTATTTCCAGATCCTACAATATAGACATAATATGTTATTAAATAGATATCTTAGACCTGATGAGGCTGATGCAGTTACTTTAAAAAAATCAATGTCAGGATGGCTGTGTAATCCTCTTATTAAAATGAAAATGTTATCAGTTTAGCCACAGAGTGAGAGAAGTCATGAGTCAAAGCGTATTCAGTCTCCACCATCACACCCTCACTGACAGCTGCAGCTTGTACTGAGCAGTGTGAGATCTCAGCACGACAGCTGCAGCTTGTACTGAGCAGCGTGAGATCTCAGCATCATAAACTTTTTTTTTTTACAATTTGCTGGCAGATATCTTACCTGCCACAACATACAGAACACAGGTAGTTATTAGGATATACCTAGGTAAATGGTCTATTGATAACAGGAAAAGTGATGAGACAGCCTTGGGGTCCTTCAATAGACCACAACGCTGGACGCAACGTTTTGTTCATATACCTAATGGTCTAAACTGAAAAACATCATAGGGATCTTAGTATGGTCAATAAATCAGTTGCATTAAAGCCGTCTGCATGGCACCTAACAGTGACAGATGGTTGTCTCTGATTTAGATGATATCCCATATTTAAAAAATTCAGAAAAGTGTGATTTAAAGGGCAATGGAGTCTTTGATTGTTAGCAGGTGGGGTGTTTAATCTAAATTTAGGACGTAAAATCAGAAACTTTCTCCTAATTCTGAATTCTATCATTTTACGCTCTGAACCTCCTTTAATCCATAAAGCAGTGGTGGGACGTGAACATTTATGATGAGTCCTATTCTGAGGAAAATTGCAGAAATATCATCGTTATTTTCATATGTATATAATTCAGTGTGAACGATCTACAGGGAATGAAAATAAATCAATGAGAGATTATCTCCTGGAAGTCACTCAGTATTCTAGTAAAGTTTAATAGACAGCAATCATGAATATAAAACCCGGAGATATGTCCGCGGACACATTGTTGTAACTCTTCTACAACCTCATATAACGGCCGTATCGGAGAGTGGATAGAGTATGTAGCGACCAAGGTCATATGAGGGACGTGCAATACCAAACATGTTCTTAGTATCTGTCCAGGTGAAATGATGATGGCGCTGATATAATATCTTCTAATTTGGTGATTCTTATGAAATATCTCATAATATCCAATAAAGCCAACACTAATGACCTTGGCAGTACTATCGGTATTCATATGGAGTAAGGTACAGACGTAGCAGTGCCAACAGGTGAAAAAGATACATGGGAGGTCTAGTTCCCTGTTATGATTGAGTCACCGTAGGAGGCCAAAATAGAAATGCTAGCTAAGTCCAGAAAACCAGAGCGGTTGGCAGCTATCGGATTGCAGACCCCTGAACCTATCAACACAACTAGCAGTAGCCATGGGGGGCTCCGACGATGCCCTAGGCCCCTCGATCACAGCCGGAGGACTACATAGCCTAAAAACAGAAAGGGAAATCTAAACTGCCCCAGAGCAGACCCCAAAGCAAAAGGCAGCCCCCCACATATAATGACGATGAAGCAAGAAGAAAGAACAAAACACAGACAGAAAGATAGACTGAGCAAAGATGGGGCCCAAGCTAGGAAAGGACAGGAAGGCTGCTGTCTGCAATCCGTGAAAAACCCTATAAAAATAAGAGCCAACAAACTGACAGTAAAAAAGGCCCTGAAGACGCTAGGCTTCAAAAAAGGCTATGTCAGTACTCAGGAATATTCTGAAGACAGAGCAACAGGCAAAAGGAGATTCAGCTCACCCCAGCAGGGAATGGCAGAATCCAGAAAAGCAGGGAAAACAAAACACTAATGCAAAAAGGCAAAGCAGAAATCTTAGCTTTAGATGAGCAGGAATCAGACTGGTTTCCTAGAAGTCCACAGAGAAATCACCCGCAGGCCAGAAGGGCGTTGGCAGCCTTATATCCAGTCATTAACTCCACTCATCCAGTCATCCTCATCAGACCCAGGTGTTTGACAATCAGGCTCACTACCTTTCTTTACCAGAAGAGGGAGTTCCTCGGGCCTCAGTAGTGAAGGGGAAAATGAACTCACAACAGTACCTCCCCCTTGAGGAGGGGTCACCGAACCCTCAACCACGCCACCAGGGCGATCAGGGTGAGCCCGATGAAAGGCACGCACCAATCTTTTGGCATGAATATCAGAGGCAGAGACCCAGGATTTATCCTCCTGACCATAACCCTTCCACTTAACCAAATACTGGAGTCTCCGTCTAGCCAGACGGGAATCCAGTACTTTCTCTACCTCATATTCCATGTTACCTTCCACCAATACAGGGTCTGGAGGTGCAACCCCCGGAACAACAGGTTCAACAAACCTCTTAAACAAAGATTTATGGAACACATTATGTATTTTAAATGTGACAGGGAGAGCCAAACGAAAAGAGACCGGATTAATAATCTCCAAAATCTTGTAAGGTCCAATAAATCTAGGCGTAAACTTAGGAGAAGCCACCTTCATAGCAATATTTTTTGATGATAACCACACCATATCACCAACCTTAAATTGGGGACCAATGGTCCTATGTCAGTTGGAAAACCGCTGGGCCTTTTCCTGGGAGAGAGATAACTTATCCACCACTTGGTCCCAGATCTGGTGCATTCTCTCCACCACAGTGTCAACACCTGGGCAGGCAGAGGGCTCCACCTGCCCTGAAGAAAATCGAGGATGAAACCCAAAGTTACAAAAAAAAGGTGACATCAAAGTGGCAGAACTAGCTCTATTATTTAAAGCAAATTCGGCCAAGGGCAAAAATGAAACCCAATCATCCTGATCAGCAGAAATAAAACATCTCAAATATGACTCCAAGGTCTGGTTTGTTCTCTCTCTGTGCCCATTGGTCTGAGGGTGAAAAGCAGAGGAGAAGGACAACTGAATTCCCAGCTTGGAACAGAAAGTTCTCCAAAATCTAGACACAAACTGGACTCCTCTGTCAGATACAATGTTCTCAGGAATCCCGTGCAAGCGAACCACCTGTTGTAAAAACAGGGGCACCAATTCAGAGGAAGACGGCAACTTAGGGAGTGGTACAAGATGAACCATCTTAGAGAACCTATCACAAATCACCCAAATAACAGTCATCCTTTGAGAGACAGGCATATCAGAGATGAAATCCATTGAAATATGGGTCCATGGCCTCTTGGGGACAGGCAAAGGCATCAACAACCCACTAGAGCGAGAACACGATTTAGACCGGGAGCACGTCCCACAGGACTGCACAAAATTCCTGACATCACGAGACAAGGAGGGCCACCAAAAAGACCGACTCACCAGATCTCTAGTACCAAAAATACCTGGATGACCAGCCAAAGCAGAGCAATGAACTTCAGACATCACTCTCTTCTTCCACTGGTCAGGAACATACAACTTTCCACTGGGACAACGCTCAGGTTTGTCCTCCTGGAACTCTTCCAGAGCACGTCTCAAATCGGGTGAGATGGCAGAAAGAACTACCCCTTCGCCTAAGATGGTAGCAGGCTTGGTCACCACAGGAGAATCAGCAAAGAAGCTCCTAGAGAGGGCGTCAGCCTTGACATTCTTAGTTCCAGGAAGAAAAGAAACCACAAAATCAAAACGTGTAAAAAACAAGGCCCACCTTGCCTGTCTAGGGTTCAAGTGCTTAGCCGACTCTAGGTAAATCAAATT
Source organism: Dendrobates tinctorius (assembly GCF_039654945.1). Lineage (NCBI taxonomy): Eukaryota > Metazoa > Chordata > Amphibia > Anura > Dendrobatidae > Dendrobates > Dendrobates tinctorius. Next base: position 26,429,419 of record NW_027361810.1, on the reverse strand, counting down.
CTTGTGGTCAGTGAGAACCACAACTTGATGCTTAGCTCCCTCCAACCAATGTCTCCACTCCTCAAATGCCCATTTCATGGCCAACAGTTCCCGATTCCCCACATCATAGTTACGTTCAGATGGAGAGAACTTTCGGGAAAAGAAAGCACAGGGATTCATTTTAGATGTTACCGGATCCTTTTGGGACAAAACAGCTCCTGCACCAATCTCAGAAGCATCCACTTCTACCTGGAACGGAAGTGAGACATCAGGTTGCCGCAAAACCGGAGCGGAGGTGAATCTTCGCTTCAGCTCCTGAAAGGAAGAAACAGCCTCCGGAGACCAATTTAACACATCAGCACCCTTCTTAGTCAAATCAGTCAATGGCTTGGCAATACTAGAAAATTTTGCTATAAATTTCCGATAAAAATTAGCAAAACCCAAAAACTTCTGGAGGGCCTTCAAAGAAGTGGGCTGAACCCAATCGTAAATGGCCTGTACCTTGGCCGGGTCCATTTCAATAGTTGACGGGGACAAAATAAATCCCAAAAAAGAAATCCTCTGTACTCCAAAAAGGCATTTAGATCCTTTGACATACAGGGAATTCTCCCTCAAGATCCGGAACACAGTCCGAATATGTTCCACATGAGAATCCCAATCCTTGGAGAAGATCAAAATATCATCCAGATAGATAATCAAAAATTTATCGACAAAATCTCAGAAAATATCGTTCATGAAGCACTGGAAGACAGAAGGGGCATTAGTGAGCCCAAAAGGCATCACCAGGTACTCAAAACGTCCCTCCGGAGTATTAAACGCCGTCTTCCATTCATCCCCATGCTTAATGCGAATAAGATTATACGCCCCCTGAGGTCAAGCTTGGTAAACCAGCAAGCACCTTTAACTCTGGAGAATAGATCAGGAATCAGGGGTAACGGATACTGATATTTAACAGTAATTTTGTTGAGGGCACGATAATCAATACAAGGTCTTAATGATCCATCCTTTTTGGCTACAAAAAAAAAAACGGCACCTAAGGGTGACGAGGATGGTCTAATATGACCCTTCTCCAACGCCTCCTTAATATAGGATCGCATAGCCTCGTGCTCGGGTACAGATAAATTGAAGAACCGACCCTTGGGAAATTTACACCCCGGGCTCAGTTCAATTGCACAGTCATAACTCCTATGAGGGGGCAGAGACGCAGACTCATTCTCACTAAATACATCATAAAAGTCCGCCAAATAATCAGGAACATCATGCGACTGAGGAGAGGTGGAAAACACCGGAGCCTCACTAAAGGCACACCGACAACCCCAACTCACCACAGACACAGATTTCCAATCCAAAACTGGATTATGAATTTGTAACCAGGGAAACCCCAGAACAATAGTATCATGCAGATTATGTAACACCAAAAGCCTGCAATGTTCTTGATGGTCTGGGGCGACCCGCATTACCACCTGGGTCCAAAACTGAGGTTTATTTTTAGCCAAAGGAGTAGCATCAATCCCCCTCAAAGGGATAGGCGTCTGCAGAGGTGTCATTGGAAATCCACAACATTTAGCAAAATCCAAGTCCATTAGGTTTAGGGCTGCTCCCGAATCCACAAAAGCCTTGGCGGAAAATGTGGACAGGGAGCAGATCAGAGTAATAGCCAGAAGAAACTTAGGTTGAACACCCCCAACAGAAAACGTGTGTGCAAAGCGTTTCTCGCGTTTAGGACAGACAGAAATAATATGCGAGGCATCTCCACAGAAAAAACACAACTTATTACGCCTTCTGAACTCCTGACGCTGCTCTCTGGAAAAAACTCTATCACATTGCATAGGTTCAGACATCTGTTCAACAGGTGGCAACACCTCTCGTGCAGCTCTGCGTTCGCGCAAACGCCGATCAACCTGAATGGCTAAAGACATAGAATCGTCAAGACCAGAGGGAACAGGAAATCCCACCATAGTATCTTTTACGGCTTCTGACAACCCCTTCCGAAAGAGAGCAGCCAAGGCATTATCATTCCAGGTAGTAAGTACTGCCCACTTTCGGAATTTTTGACAGTACAATTCTGCAGAATCACGACCCTGGTTCAATGCCAGCAGGGTCTTTTCAGCCTGATCAATGGCATTAGGTTCGTCATACAACAACCCCAAGGCCTGAAAAAATGCGTTCACATTAGTCAGAATAGGATCATCTGGTTTCAAAGAAAACGCCCAATCCTGGGGATCGCCACGCAGCAAAGAGATGACAATTTTAACCTGCTGCGCGGAGCTCCCTGATGAGTTAGGCTTCAAGGCAAAAAATAATTTACAATTATTTTTGAAATTCAAAAATTTAGACCGATCCCCAAAAAATACATCAGGTGTAGGAATCTTTGGTTCAGCAGCATGTGAATGAGCAAGGTAGGCGGAAATTCCCCGCACTTCCGCAGCGAGCTGCTCCACACGACCAGACAATTGCTTTATCTCCATTGAGAGAAAAAAAATTCCCCCTACGGCCTCAGAGATATAGAGGAAAAAATATACACACTTTTTTTTTTTTTTTTTTTATACAATTCTTTCCTGCAATTGAGTACCCTAGGATCCGCGGTATGGCAGGTGATTCTGTTATGATTGAGTCACCGTAGGAGGCCAAAATAGAAATGCTAGCTAAGTCCAGAAAACCAGAGCTGTTGGCAGCTATCGGATTGCAGACCCCTGAACCTATCAACACAACTAGCAGTAGCCGTGGGGGGCTCCGACGATGCCCTAGGCCCCTCGATCACAGCCGGAGGACTACATAGCCTAAAGACAGAAAGGGAAATCTAAACTGCCCCAGAGCAGACCCCAAAGCAAAAGGCAGCCCCCCACATATAATGACGGTGAAGCAAGAAGAAAGAACAAAACACAGACAGAAAGATAGACTGAGCAAAGATGGGGCCCAAGCTAGCTTAGATAGGAAAGGACAGGAAGGCTGCTGTCTGCAATCCGTGAAAATCCTATGAAAATAAGAGCCAACAAACTGACAGTAAAAAAGGCCCTGAAGACGCTAGGCTTCAAAAAAGGCTATGTCAGTACTCAGGAATATTCTGAAGACAGAGCAACAGGCAAAAGGAGATTCAGCTCACCCCAGCAGGGAATGGCAGAATCCAGAAAAGCAGGGAAAACAAAACACTAATGCAAAAAGGCAAAGCAGAAATCTTAGCTTTAGATGAGCAGGAATCAGACTGGTTTCCTAGACGTCCACAGAGAAATCACCCGCAGGCCAGAAGGGCGTCGGCAGCCTTATATCCAGTCATTAACTCCACTCAGCCAGTCATCCTCATCAGACCCAGGTTTTTGACAATCAGGCTCAATACCTTTCTTTACCATAAGAGGGAGTTCCTCGGGCCTCAGTAGTGAAGGGGAAAATGAACTCACAACAGTTCCCCTACATCTACTCTCAGGGGACATAAGGGTCAGGTTCGATTTCAATATGCATGTGTCAATTCACCACCTCTTCGTCTTACTTCCCTATGGTCATCTTCTTGCCTGGTCTTTCTTGAGCTCCGTTTTCCTCCCCTGTAGATTTCTCTCTGTCTGTTTGGAGTACCACTGTAATCAGGCGCCTTTATACTCTTAATCCTTATTGGATGGCTGAGGCTGCAGCAGGAGTATTCAGGTAGTTTTACATGCCTGTCACTACTATCGTATCTGTGGTCTTTGCTATTCTACTTATGCCACCTCATCTACTAAACTCTGATACTTTGCTGGACTGTGAATCACTTGACAAAACTCAACTCTGCTTTGCTGTTGTATTCTGCTACATCTGAGAGTTTTTGGAAAAAAAATCAACTCTGCTACAGTCTCAAACTTTGCTACATCTTTGAATCACTTGATCTACCCAGATCTGCTGTTTTTTTGGGTTCTGCTTCATCTACAAGTCATCTCAGCGTGGCATAATTCTGACTTTGCTGCCTCCACTGAGTCTCTGGTTAGTCTGCTTTTCTCCTCCAGTTTCCATCCAGCCAGAACAGCCTCCATTCCTCCAGCCCATCCATCATGCGCCACCAACGTCTTCTGTTTTCCTTCAGCCTATCCACCGCACTCCACCAACATCTTCTGTTTTCCTCCAGCCTATTCACCACACTCCACCGTCATCTGTTTTCCTCCAGCCTATCCATCACGCGCCACCAACATCTTCTGTTTTCCTCCATCCTATCCACCAAGCTCCACCATCATCTTCTGTTCGTGGTGTACATCCAGACGTAGAGCTTTGAGAATCCATCTCACTAGGTGAGCTATAACAATATGATTGTCATGTGGACCCATCCTGTGTGACACGACCCGCAGGCCGGTAACTAAGACAAGACACGGCACGTGTAACTGTCCTGTGTGACACGACCCACAGGCCGGTAACTAAAACGACAAGACACGGGGGAAGAGGAAACAGTTACAATGGGGGGCCCTGTGATAGGGAACGGGGACGTGGAGACCTCCTGCACTCCCCTGAATCAGTGTCCCTCACACTCCTAACGTCGCCGAGCCGGAACCTGTCACCCTAGCACACCCTACACCTATCCCTTGCTAGGGAGCTGGGTGGTGCAGGCACTGGCCCCACCGCTGTACTAATACACACCAGGGAAAAATACAAACAGGGAAACACCACTTAGCTTTGCTCTGTTGCTCTAGCTCCCAGCAACAGAGTCCACCACCAGAATGCAGCTTTCCTCCTGAATAGTTGCCACCAAGCTCTGTCAGAGCTGCAAGGAAATCCCCTCTGTGACTCCTTCCACACCAGGACTCTGACTGTGCTGCAAGGAACACTCTCTAGCTCCTTCCTCCACCAAGGATGGTTGGAAATGACCACTATCACCAACAGTGATTGCAACACCTGACACTCTTTTATAGCAGAGCCAGAGCAATCACACCTGCTTTACAATCACATGCACTAAACTAAAGAAACCAGAGTGCAATGACCCTAACGGCAACCGGGGGCAAAACTAGAACTGAAATCACCACAGTGCAAAGACCCTAATGGCCACCCGGGGCAAAACTAGAACTAAAACCACCACAGCTTAAGGAAAAAAAAGGTTACTAGTGCATTTTATCTGTCATGATCCAGCATGGATCATGACAATGATGCTTTAGTCTCAATGTCCCTATTAAATTATTCATGTTCAAGAATATAGAAAAGAAGTCTCGTAAGTGAGACAAGCTTAAAGAGGTGGGCAAGATGGCAGTCTTGTTGTAATGCTAAAACACCAACTATGTCATCTATATGCCAACTTGTAGAATACATTCTTTGTTGTGCCCCATTTTAAAAGGTAATGTTCCTACCCTTTATCCAGATTCTGAAACTATGTCTGGATGGCATTGTATTATCTCATGACAAAATATTTGGATTAGTGGTAGTCTTAGGCCTGTTTCACACATCCGTTTTTCCCCATCAGTCAAAATCGGCCTTTTTTACAAAAAAACAGATCCTCCATTTTTCTTGGCGGATCCGTTTTTTTCCCCATTGACTTGTATTAACGGCGGATCTTGAAGGATGGTCATCCGTTCGATTTGTTTTTTTACGGATCCGCCAAAATTTTGCCATCCGCTGAGCGGATTGGACGGACAATGAAACATTTTTTTCCCCGGCTGGATTCGCATTTTCTATTGCGCATGCCTGGGAGAAATGCCTGTGTCGGAAATTTAACCCTAAACTCAGTTCTGGCGTCTGAAAAAAATTCTCTCTCTCTCTCATTTTCTATTGCGCATGCCCGGGAGAAATGCCTGTGTCGGAAATTTAACCATAAACTCAGTTCAGGCGTCTGAAAAAAAATTCTCTCTCTCTCCCTCTCCCTCTCCCTCTCTCTCTCTCTCCTCCCTGGGCAGCGGTTGCTTTAAAAGTCTTCCTTCGCCGGATCCGTTAACACAACGGTCCAGTGCCAAACGTTGTGGTCAGTACAGGAACGGATCCTTTGTCCGCCATTTTAGCGGATTTTAACTGATGGAAAAAACTGATGTGTGAAACAGGCCTTAGACTTCAAAGTAGAGTTTAATTTAATCTTATTTAATAAACAGGTCCACAATTCTTAGAAAGCGCTACAATTGTTTTTCTTTTTTTTATGAAACTCACTAATATTTGTCCTTTAACACTGTAAAAAGTGTAAAAAATTTTTACATGTGGTTGTCCTGAAGAAGGAGTCGTTACTGACTTTGAAACACGTTGACAATAAATCACTTTGATTTAACCATTTGTCTTCGGGTCTTGGAATCAGTAGCGCCTCTGAAATCCACTGTTCCTGTTTTTTAAAAACATTTGTCCTAGTCACATATCTATCGTGTAAAATTAAAAAAGTCTGCATTCCTTTAGTGCCCACTAGGTTTAGCTATCTTCATAAGTACATCTCCGATATACATTCATTTGCAGACAGCTCCCCTTGTGGTTGCATAAAGAATTACAGTATTTTTTTTCTTTGATTTAGGCACAAGGTAACCTCCAAAGTGCACCTTTTCTATGTAAATTTACTATATACATCTTCCTATAAAGTGTTTTTTTTTTTAAAAATGATCATTAATCTGAGATATGCATCATACCATTATAATGGTTTTACCATGAAATAAGATATATCAATAAGCATGAATGATGGACACAGACTGCAGAAAACAACCATTCATTATTTTCCACTGTCTGCTTCAAACCTCAGGCATATGGTCGGGATGAAAGCATCTATTTTTGGATGGAAAAATAACATGATGTCTGTAGGGGATACTTACATTACTTATCCAACCATTGCCAATAGGAAGCTAAATGTATGTTCCCATTACCAAAAGAATAAAAAAAAAGAATCTTGCAATATGTTTTTCTGTAACTTGAATACAATTTGTGTCTGAGTGAAGAATTACATAGTAAACAGATTATTCTCTATTGTGCTGTTAGTTTCCTTAGAAACAATACAAAACTATCTGTCAAGTGCAGAATACAGGCAGGAATACATAATGGCGTGTGATGCTAATTGCCATGAGACCATGCTAAATACTATAAAACGAGGTCCAGGAATATTTGGTTGTTTATTAGCCTCGGGCTGTCGCGGTGCTCGCTTGCTTCGTAAAACACATGTACCTTTGGCATTCAATGAGAACAGCGATTTGCTTAGATTAAAGGTTTTGTTCGCCTTGGAAACAATAATTTTTTTTTTCAAAGCATCTGACATATGAAAAAAAAATAAAACAAGTTTCCAAACAGCTACCGTTAAAAAAAATCTTATCATTTTGCGCCTACAGCTTCTGTGCACAACTATGTGTTTCCATGGTAACAGACAACAATCGGAACTTGCAGTTTATTCCTAGTGCCTTACTAATTTAGATGCATCCACTCTCTCACTCAAACACGAATGAAATAGAGAATATCTGTTCCCTTCGGGAAGAGAGTATTTTCTGCAAGATCTGACTACTAACGGTTTGTTTGTAGTCTGTTACCATGGAGACACAAGACTTTAGAACATTTTAAATAATGACAGTTGTTTTATTTTTTTTTGTGTGTGTAAGGGAATAGAACCTACCATGCCGCATAATGTAAATTTACATCATATGCAAGGGACCGGAGTACAACTGGAGCGGGCACGACTAATACCGGGCGGGTACAGGCAGCTGGCACCTGGCTCTGACAGCAGCGACTGGAATTAGCTCTGAATGCTGATTAACCACTCGGATCACGCTATCAATGTCTGAAACAGCATTTAAACGGTTGATAAGTGGCCGCACAGGCTGCCAATGTCTTACCAGAGTTGATACAATAAATTCAACAGCTGAACAACAAGAAATTTGACAGCCACGTAAAATAAAACAAAGCACTCGCTGACCGAAAAAAAGTTACGGATCTCAGAAAATGGAAACACAAACCAATTATTTTTTTTACAAGTTCTGAATTTTTTTGCCACTAAAAAAATTGAAATAAAAAAAAAAAAAAAAACTATACAAATTTGGTAGCACCGTAATCATACTTAGGCCTGTTTCACACTTACGTTTTTTGTGTCAGTCGGGAGCAGCCAAAAATGCGGAGAACGGATCCGTGGTAGTTGAAACACCAATGGGAGCCACCAGACCGTTGGTGTGACGGGATCCGCCGATGTAGTAAAGTTAAAGGAACCACATACCTTAAAAAGTAAGTACAGCCGATGTAACGGGAGCCGCGAGAAGAGAGCGGGCATCTCGCAGGAGGCGAAGGTGCCGAGAGCGGGCATCTCGCGTGACGCGAAGGTGACGCGAAGGTGATGAGAGCGGGCATCTCGCGGGACGCGAAGGTGATGAGAGCGGGCATCTCGCGGGAGGCGAAGGTGCCGAGAGCGGGCATCTCGCGGGACGTGAAGGTGATGAGAGCGGGCATCTCGCGGGATGCGAAGGTGCCGAGAGCGGGCATCTCACGGGACGCGAAGGTGATGAGAGCAGGCATCTCGCAGGACGCGAAGGTGACGATAGAGAGAATATTTGTAACAGCAGCCAGAACAGATTTAAGGGTTAATTTTCCACCCGAGGCAAGTCTACCGGGCATGCGCAGTCACAAATGCGGATCCGGCCAACACAAAAAACGTTTCATTGTCCGTCCTGTCCGCTCAGCGGATGCAAAAATCATGGCGGATCCATACAAAATCCGATCCAACGGATGCCCATCCATCAAGATCCGCCGATAATGCAAGTCAATGGGGAAAAAAACGGATCCGCCAAGAAAAATGGCGGATCCGTTTTTTTTGCAAAACGGCAGATTTTGACTGATGGAGCCAAACAGATGTGTGAAACAGGCCTTACCCGGAAAGTCAAATTGTCATATCAAGAAATGAACAGCATAAAAACTAAAGCCAAGAAACAAGATTATTTATTAAATTTACCGGTAAATGTATTATTTAAACTATTATTATTTTTTTTTATTATTATTTCATCCCCTTTTTAATATTTTTCCCTGTTTTTTAATACATTATGTTGTAAAATGAATGATGCCACTCAGAATTACAGCTGCCTGCTTTGATGGAAAAATGAAAAAAAAAAAATTATGGTTCTTGGAAAATAGAAAAGGAACAAACAAAAGCGCAAAGAAGAAAAATGGCCCAATCCATCAATTATGCCGAGATCTCAATATTTCATTGGAACTGTTTACAGGATGCACAGTAAATGTGTCTGGTATTGCACAACCGAAAAGAAAGGGCTCGCCGGCGCTGCCGATTCCAATTTCAAGACGGCAATTAACAGCTGGTATGCCATTGTCAGGTGCATAATGGTTTTCCTAGAAGCTAATTTTTCCCATCCATGGCATCCTCTCTTAGTTAGCCCTGGTCATCAGTCACATTGAGAGAACCCTCTTACACTCTCAGTGTCAGAGATATTATTTGAGGCCCATCTGTAATGGGGTCCCAATTAACTATGTGCTAATTATAACATCCCCTAGAAGTTACATGCATCCCTAAATAGTGTGCAGACATCGGCTTAAAGACAACTTATTACAAGGTCAAAATTGGGTAATTAGAGTCCTTCTTTTATTCCGACTGCTTCTCTGCGTACTCCATTTTGTTTTTAATCTGCCCGATGGATCTAGAGATATAGGACTTTTTATTTATGGCTACTTTGAATGGCCGAGGGGGCGTAGCTCAAAGGGTAATTATGCAGAGACACACCCCCACAGAACCTTGTGAGCCACACCCCCAGTAAAAAAAATAAAAAAATTAGCACCGATTAAAAAGACCCATATCTCTGGAACCGTACTGCGGATTTACAAATAACAAAATGCGGAATAATCAGTGGAGCAGCATGAATAAGATAAACCCAAATACTGGTCACTTTTGACAAGCTAACAGGTCCTCCTTAAATATTTTTTTTTACAAAAACAGCATTATCTCTGTTTACAGATCATGTCGTATTCTGACCTTGCCCCATTCACATCCCCAGAGCTTAGCCGCGATGGCGGTGAATCTGTGTTGTAGTTCTTACCCTTCTAGTCTGACATCCGGCAAGCTTCTGTTTAAAGCAATTAAGTCACTGGCCATAAGGTTAAACTGATTGATTTTGAATAATTCTTTCATTTTTTCTTGGTCATCTTTCGGGATGAGCACCGCCTTCCCCAGCTCTCCTGGTCCTTCTTGGTTCCGCGAAATAACAGCTAGAATTAAAACAAGAAACAGAGTCGGTTAGCGGACTAAGTGACCGTGAGTATTGCTGCAAATGTTAGGTTTTGCTCACACGCAGTATTTTTGTCTGTTTTTTTTTAACTGCAGTCAAAACTTACTCTCACGACAGTAAAAACGCTGCGCTCAAAAGGCACATGTTGCAATGATACGGCATTTTCACTGTTTTTTCGCTGCACTTTTGACACTTTTTTCAGTGTTTTTTGGATGTAGATTACATGTGTGCTTTGTCTACGGTACATGTCCAATTAAGTTATTGCATTTTTTGCAGAATTTTTTTGCATTCAACGTTGAAAGAAAATGCTGAAAGAACCCGGATGATGTAGATTTTATGAATGCACTTCTCAAATTCAGTTAGGCTACTTTCACACTAGCGTCGTGCGACGCACGTCGCAATGCGTCGTTTTGAAGAAAAAATGCATCCTGCAAAGTTGCCCGCAGGATGCATTTTTTCTCCATAGACTTACATTAGCGACGCATTGTGACGCATTGCCACACGTCGCATCCGTCTTGCGATGGATGCGTCGTGTTTTGGTGGCCGCAATGCACACAAAAACGTTACATGTAACTTTTTTTGTGCGTCGTCTCCGCCATTTTCGACCGCGCATGCCCGGCAGAAACTCCGCCCCCTCCCCCCGGACATTACAATGGGGCAGCGGATGCTTTGCAAAACTGCATCCGCTGCCCCCGTTTTGCACAACTTTCACAACGTGCGATGGTACGTCACCCCGACGCAGGGCGACGGCCGTCGCACAACGCTAGTGTGAAAGTAGCCTTAGGGGAAAAAAAAAAAAAAGCGTATGAATGACATTTCTGAAATATCATAGCTTTTTCTGGTACTGTAAAATGCAGCTTCTTATTTGCATAAAGTAGCACAAAAAAAGAAACACTGCATGTGAACATAGATATATATATAATTCATTTATTTAACATATTTTCATTGAACTAGAAGAGAATATGTCAGCACAGTGGCTCAGTGGTTAGCACTGCAGCGCTGGAGTCCTGGGTTCAAATCCCACCAAGGAAAACATCTGCAAGGAGTTTTAATGTTCTCCCCGTGTTTGCGTGGGTTTCCTCCGGGTTCTCCGGTTTCCTCCCACATTCCAAAGACATACTGATAGGGAATTTAGATTGTGAGCCCCATTGGGGACAGTGATGATAATGTGTGCAAACTGTAAAGCGCTGCGGAATATGTTAGTGCTATGAAAAAAAAATATGTCCGAAGTTACTATTGAAACTAGCGGTATGTGTGTATAGATCTCAGTACAACAAGAGAAGTGAAAACAGTTTTGTAGTAATCTCATGAGCCGGCCCTGAGAAATTGAGCTTTGAAGCAACATGAAAAATTAGCCAGGAAGTGCATTTCGGGGTGTCATAACACATGGGGGCGTATTGTTACACTTCCTATTGAGTCTGCATGTGGTTTCAAAACTCGATTTCTCAGCGCTGGCATCTTGGATTGCTACAAAACAGTTTACATTTTTTTTTGTTATAGAACCATTAGAGTCATACATCTAGTTTCATTAATAACATCGTCCTGACAAGGTAATAAATGGGCAATGCAGCATAACATATCACACCTCCCAGGTTATAATAATAATAATAATAATCTTTATTTTTATATAGCGCTAACATATTCCGCAGCGCTTTACAGTTTGCACACATTTTCATCACTGTCCCCGATGGGGCTCACAATCTAAATTCCCTATCAGTATGTCTTTGGAGTGGTTCAAGATAACATCTGAGAAATGCATAATACTAAAGAAGATAGAACTAAGGGACATTATTCCATAAATGAACATATTGTGGTGCCTTGGGGGAAGGAGGAGCACTAGGACTGAGCGTAACGGGGGAATAAAAGAACCTCTTGGTAAAATCCTTGAAGGTTAATGGAATTCAATGTTCTCATGAAACTTTTTCTTTCACATGGATTTTTGAGGGGAAAGCCACATCAAGGTGGACTTGAAGCAATTTTCAATGTAGATTTTGAAGCTGATTCTATTCAAATTCCAAATGTGAAAACTCCATGTGAACATACACCAAGAGTGACGATTCTGTACACCTATTTAGTTGCTCAGCGTTAGCAATTCTGTAAGAAACACTAGATGCATTTTCCAATTACTTTTTTCTTGTTTTTACTGTACTTTGTAAAGTTTTGCTTTTAGAACAAAACTTAGGTCCTGATTTGTCAAGACCAGCATCAAAAAAGATGCCAGTCTTGATGAAGAGGTGGAGTGGAATAAGAGACACATAATTCATTAAAGGGGTTGCCTGAAACTTTAAGACTGATGGACTATCCTTAGGATAGGTCATTAATATCTGATTGGTGGGGGTGCTTCACCCGACACCCCCAACGATCAGCTGATCCCAATGTAAGCGACGGCTGGAACTGCTCAGTTGCGGAGCTGCACAGAACAGCTCCATTGACTGTATAGTGGCTGCGGCCGATACTGCACATCCGCCCTCATTCGAATCAATAGTGGGTGTGTTTGCAGTACCTGGCCGTGGCCACTATACACTCCATGGAGCTGTGCTGGGCAGCTCCAGTCATTACCGACACTGGGATTGGCTGATTGGTGGGGGTTCTGGGTGTTGCACCCCCACAGATCTGACATTGATGACCTATACTAACTATTAATGATTAAATTCCCAAACAACCTCTTTAAACAGCGCACTCCTCTTAATGAATCTGGCGAGGCATGAGTTCACCTCCATGTGCACCTTGCTACAAATCTTACCTCCATCATGGTGATAAAGGTTGCAATGCTAGATCAGCACTTCAACCCCTTTCATACTCATAATCAATGAGGGTACCAAAGGTCGATCGTAAAGTGATTGCAAGTCCTAGTGATACAACATTATTTTATGAGATGGGAAAAACCCTTTTATGAGCCTTTAAAGTGTTTTACCATCAGAGAAAACTCTTGCTGCTCCAGGCACAACAAACAAACAGATAAGTTTTCTAGAAAGGTCTTCTCTAGCCAGACATATACGTTACACGGCTGCGTTATTATATTGATATGATGATATTACTATATCTTCATATGACAAACACTTTAAAGGGGTTTTCCAATGAATAATGTTCATTTTAATCAATAGATCTTGGAGTAATAATAATTTCCAAAATTGGATGTGTTTATATAAAATGTTCCTGTGCTGAGATAATCTTATAAATGTGGCCCTGCTGTGTACTGTGTAATGGCTGTGTCTGACTGTGCAGGAACATGGTCTGAACATACCACAGCTCCTGGGCAGGGGAGGAAGCAAAAAAGTATACAGGCAGGACAACATTAGATCACAAATGATTCTTTCTTTTATGTGAAACAATTAAAAAAAACAGGCAGTGAAATGCTTTATCTCACAAAAATAATTATTTGTGATCTCATGCTGTCCTGTCTGTATACTTTTTTACTTCCTCCCCTGCCCAGGAGCTGTGGTATGATCAGACCATGTTCCTGCACAGTCAGACACAGCCATTACACAGTACACAGCAGGGGCACATTTATAAGATTATCTCAGCACAGGAACATTTTATATAAACACATCCAATTGTGGAAAGTATTATTATTCCAAGATGTATTGATTAAAATCTACTTTAAAATTAACTTTGTTGGTGGGGAAAATCCCTTTAAGCATTTATGGGAATAATTGATCTGCATGGAAAGGATTCAGACTCTCGCCATGATGATCCCCATAATGGTATCTACAGCCATACTCGTTGCCGGACTCATCTACGCATTATGTATCCCATAGAGCATGTATATGCCAGACACATGTCATGTCACATCACGGCCAAAGATCAAATATAACAGCAGCAAAATCAGGATCTGTCATCCCATCATGTGCTCTGCTCTCCTTCTGTTCCATTTTTCGCTTTCTGCTGTGTCAAAACACCTATATAAAAAAGGAAGAAAGAAGCTTCCCGCCCAGCAGTGACAGTGGTGGACTTCATCGAAAACATTGAGTTTGTTTAATCATCGTGACCTTTCTTTTAGCATGAATGATTACCATTCTGTGACAAGATGTCAGGAGAGAACTTAGAGGTAATAAAGGACAAAAAGAGGATGTAATCGAGACGATCAATGGTGCAGCAGTCCGTGTCCTGCACTTTTTGTTTCCTAATTTTGTACCTCCTTGAAGCTTGACCAGGTCTTTGGAACTTCACTTAGTTTTCATCGATTCAGCTGCAAGTTTCATTAGAGGTTTTGGGCTTTGTGCACACAGAGTTTTTTTAAGGAGTTTTTTGAGTCTGTTCACTTAAAAAAAAAAACTAAAATTGCTTAAAAAACGTTTGAAAGACTACAGCTGTTGATTTCTATTTTAAATTCACTTTGCAGTTCAGTAATTTTAGTATTTTTTTCTGTTTAGGGTTTTAAAAAATGCCTGCAGGGAAAAATGAAAGTTCATGTGACTATGTATATATTACATAGATACAGTAGATACTGTAGATAGAAGAAAAGCCGGAAATTCAGCAGCCGCGTAGTGTAAAATCACTGCAGGAGATGACAGGATAGAAGAGATGGTTTACATAAAGTAAATACACATAGAATAGATAGATATATAGATGTCTGTGACAAATACAATTAGTACAGTGTGTGCAGCTTACTGTACATGTATTTACTAAAAGATTATTTTTTGAAAAAAATGGCGTGGGCTCCCGTGTAATTTTCATAACCAGCAGAAGTAAAGCTGATTTCTGGGGTCCGATATTTATAGCCTGGGAAGAGAGTCATACCCATGAAGCTTCCCAGTCTATTAATATCAGTTCACATACTTAGCCTTTACTGGCTATTAAAATGGGGGACCCTAAAAAAAGACGTAGGGTCTGTGACATAGTGACCTTTGTCATAAGCGAAGGTCACTATGTGTCCCCCAGGATGCCCACAGTATCATATTGAGGCCGCATGAGTGCATTGCAGTCACAGGCATAGCTGTGATTGCAATGCAAAATAAAAGATTGTTCATCTTGGGGAAGCTATTTGTCCAAGGCAGATTTTAGAAAACCAGCTCTGGGCTTTTATTTTTGAAATGGACTACAGGATGGTAGTGGAGTAGTCCATTTACTTCCCAGCTGTATTTTCCATGTGGCCAATAGCCACAGGTTCCTTGTAAAAACCCCTGCAGCAAAAGGTTGGGTGTGTCAGTTTGATTTTGCAAGCTGGCAGAGCAGAAGGTTCTGCAGAGCTCAGTCTGTGTGAGGCAACACAGAGACAAGCGGAGCCAAAAGGCCTGCCACCCCTCAGCACTCACGGCGGTGCAGTCACCCACGGCAACAGGTCTCGGATGTGCACTGCTTTGTCTCCCGGCTGTGATCCGGAGGATACCATGTGCTGTTTATTTTTCTGTGAGTTTGGACATTAAGCACGTTTTGCTTTGAACTTTTCCTGGGTCACTGTCTCATCACTGTGCAGTCTGGACACCGCTGCACTACAGGTCCCATTGTAATTAATAACCAGCAAAGGCTATGCAGACAGCTGTGGGCTGATGTTAATAGCCTAGGAAGGGACCATGGATACTGCCCCCCCCAGGCTAAAAAGATCAGTTCTCAGCTGCCCCAGAAAAGGTGCATCTCTAAGATGCACCAATTCTGGCACTTAGCCTCGCTCTTCCCACTTACCCTGTTAGTGGTGGCAAGTGGGGTGATAGTTGGGGGGCTTGATGTCACATTTGTTTTGTCATGTGATATCAAGCCCCAAGGTTAGTAATGGAGAGGCATCAATAAAACGCCCCCATTACTAACCCCATAGTCACATTGTATGAAAATACAGACACCCAGAATAAAGTCCTTTAATTGAAAGAATGACACAAACTCCTTTAATAATCTTAATTAAACCATACTTACAACCTTGCCCATTCCACCAATGTCACTGTCATCTGCAAAAGAGTTAAAAATAAAAAAGCAACAATATTCCTTACCTTTCAGCAGAGAAGATGATAATTCTTTTGTCCCACGACGGGTCTAGTTCTGCTATATCTAGATGGCAGGGTGCATGTTTGCATGATGCGACCAACAGCCTGCCATCCAGCAGAGACACTGAGCAGCATGTGCACAGTATCTCCCTGTGAACTCATATTCCCTGTCTGAGGGCACAACGAGCGTGAGAAAGTATTCCTGCTCGCGGTGCCGTCAGAGCGGTTCACAGCCAATAAACTCACTTCACCTTTCTGATGTCATCACGAGCGCTGTGGGAAAATCCATGGGAAAATCCGTGGGAAAATGTGTATATATCTATTCTATTCTAGCCTGTCCCTCTGTAATTTTACTGTACGTGGCACATGAATTGCTGGCTTTTATTATATATATATATATGTGTGTGTGTGTGTGTGTTTTGATGAATATTTCCTTTGAAAACGATGTGTAAATGACAGAGAATTGCTCTATGTAAAAGCTCATGTTAAAATTGGATAGCAATCGCACTGCATTCGTATGTAAATCGGATGCTAGGTGTGAAAAATCGAATTGTACTCGCATGACACTCGCATTACAGTCGTGCGACTCTCGGCAGGGAGATTCGGACGGATTTTTCATACGTTTAGTGTGACTCCAGCCTAAGGCTAGCTCAATATAAAGAAAAGCCATTTCAGATTATAGGTGGATATGCAATCCTGGGCTAATGTTGGATGTGTGATTTTCTGAACCCTGGTGATAGCTGGATTTGCCTTTTTTTCTAATTTGCACAACATATCCTATTTCATCTATTTTGTCTTATGCATTAACGAAATCCATATAAAAATACAAAAGAAGGAAGATGGGGTACAAGATTAATAGCTGCTGCCAGTCAAGCAGTGATAAACAGGAAAATGTACCCTATTTTTCTGCCAAGCCATTTGACCTAATGCCCACATGTTCCCTTCCATCTTATCACGCCCGAGCCAAGAAGCACTTATAACAATTTATATACGGTTGTATGTCTGCAGGAAAAAAAATGTGCTGTCATTCATCTGCAACATTACTTAAATTTACAGAGGCTTTGATTAGCTATTTATTATGCACATGAAAGTATCATTAAATAAAATGCCACAGCCCGTATAAATCATTTGATGTAATTAGAGCGAATGACATATAAGTAACCATTTATACATCCAATCTGTTCACATTACCATTTCCTAAGGTTTAAATATAATTACATCAGTACCGCCTGTAGCCTACAGGTGGCAGCAATGCAATCAGCATGGAAAACTTAAAGGAATTGTCCATGTTAGGTCATCATCCTTCCTAAGTTGAGAGATATTTTATACATACTGGATTCAAACAAATAAACAAATAAATTTTCAAACTGATTTTCAAATATTTTGCTCACTTTGTACATTTCTCATATTATGTCTTATATTCCCATCTCATCCAGAGCTGGATTCACAATTCTGCTGGCCTTGAAGCTCTATCCCTAATGTTACTGCTAGGGATGAGCGAGTATGCTCGTTAAGATTTGGTACTCGGCGAGTAATGAGTTACTCGCGGTACTCGAATCCTAGCGAGTAAATTTCACTACTCGCCTCACAATATTCGGATCTCCCGCCGGCATGTGTTAGCCAATCATAGTAAAGCCACAGCCTTCTTTGTTGTGGCATTACTGTGATTGGCTGGCTGCGCAGCATCACTGTATTGCTGGAGCCCCTGGAGAGCAGTCGCATCAGCTGATGTGGCAGCTCTCCATGGGAGATCGACGTGGGACCCTCGTTATTAATGGGATTACGGCAGAAAGGTGAGTATAGGTTGCTTTATTATTTTAATTTTTTACAGGTAATCAATGGCTTCGGGGAATTAGGTGTGTGCAGTGAGTACGTACTCTGTTATGTGTTGTATGTTATGTGTATGTACTGTATATTTTGTGTTGTATTGTATGTTCTGTGTGTCTTTTTTTTTTTTTTTTTTACATTCACCACATTAGCCGGATGATGGGAATACTACTTTCCCATCATCCGCTAATGCTGTCACTGTAGCGGGCATAGCCGGATGGGACAAGTAGTCCCATCGGACGATGCCTGCACATCCACCGCACAGAGCCGGCCTAGCCCGCACAGGCCCCACACGGCACCGGCAGAGCCCGGTACAGCCCCGCACACACACACACAGCCCCACAGACCCCCGCACATTCCTCACGCACACATAGTCTCCGCCCCACACATTCTCTGCCCATTACTCTCATTTCCCATAGACTTACATTGGACTCGCTACTCGTTACGAGTACCTGAGTATTAGGAGCTACTCGTAACGAGTACAGCGAGTCCGAGTACTTCATTACTCGCTCATACCTAGTTATTGCATCTGTAAAGAGCAATTTTCTATTATTGGAGGCATAAACTTTACTGGTGGCGCAGTATGTGTTACCAGCATCTAAGGCAAGTATTGTACCCCTTAACCCAGTAATATTGCTCCTTAAGCAAAATTTAAGACAGATAAGGCTTCCTGAGAGCCCACTTAGGAAAATATTAATGCCAAGTGCCAAATGCAAAAGTAGCAATGCTACTTTTCTTCCATTCCTCTGCAAAAAAAGCCAAGCACCTTTTACTCATCCATTCTGAGAGATCAAGTTCTCTTCTCTCATGGACACAGAGAGTGGGCAGTCACAGTGGCTACAATGCTGTGACTTTTGTGCCGCTTGTGCCAGGATGCGTCAGCCTACAGGACCCAGAATGGTGGAGCATGGAGTCTATGGCTCTCTGCTCTACTACAAGGTTCAACTGTATCATGTTGATGCTGATACAGTTCAACGTGAAGCTCGCTCGGAGACCATAGAATCATCGAATGGTAGAGTTGGAAGGGACCTCCAAGGTCATCGTGTCCGACCCCCTTCTCAATGCAGGAATCTCTATAGCATCTCAGACAGATGTCTGTCCGGCCTTTGCTTGACGAATTCCATTGAAGGAGACCTCACCACCTCTCGTGGCAGCCTGCTCCACTCATTCATCACCCTCATTGTCAAAAAGATTCTTATAATACCTAATCTGTATCTTCTTCCTTTCAGTTTCATTCCATTGCTTCTTGTGTTTCCATGTGCAAATGAGAATAAGGATGATCCCTCTACACTGTGACATATCTTCAAATATTTGTAGACAGCTAATAAGTCTCCTCTTAACCTTCTTTTTTGCAAGATAAACATGTCCAGATCCTTTAACTGTTCTTTGTAGGACATACTTTGCAGTCCGCTCACCATCCTGGTCGCTCTTCTCTGAGCTTGCTCCAATTTTTCAATGTCTTTTTTAAAATATAGTGTCCACAACTGGACACCTTAGTTCTAATTTTTTTGTATGTGTAGAATTACTTGTGTGTGCCAATTGAACCTATTTTTAAATATGCACTGATTTCCAGCAGGCACCTGGGGCGCCCCACCAGAAGTCTGGCACATTGTGCACTCTCCTGGCTCTTTGGTGCTAGCAATGCCACTACTGCTTTTTAATTATTAATTTTAAATTTTGGTGCTCCTGAAAATTTTGCACCCACCTGAAATAGTAAAAATCAAATACACCAAGACATTGAGATGGCTAAATTCAGGCACCTAAACTTCTAAAATAATATCCCCAAAATGAATACACTTCAGATTAGATCATATAGGTTAATAAAGATCCCAACTATACTCCCCAAAAAATATAGATCCCCTCAATAATGACCTAAAGTCAGCTGTTCCTTAAGATCACAGACCAGACTTTTCCTTTAACACGGACCTGTACAAAAGACAAGTACTCACCCTTTCATTATTCCTACATTGTTTCGGTTCCAGGCACCACCACAGAAAACATCGTGATACTAGAACCAGCGCCAGGGTATTGCATATGGCTAAGAAAGAGGTGAATAGACATTTGTGAATCTTATATTTGTTTTAGGTAAATCCCCTTGAATCATCCGGGAGACTCGACTGGATCCAAATAAAATTGAGTCTGAATCAAATCTGTCCTGAAAAAACAGACCCCAGCATAATAACCAAAGGACTGGGAAGAAGGGGTTAAAAATGATTAAAATATTAAACCCACCTTACCCCTAACTTGTCCTGCTCTACAGCTCACCACCTTGTCCTCCAATCGTTTTGGATCGTAATTTGATCTTATCTCTTTGGATCAGTCTTGAGTTTCAGATCAGTTGGTCACGTGAGGAAGATCTCGACCATCAACTGATCCGAAGACCCATCTAAAACAAATGAAGGTCCGGTCAGGGAGCTGCAGTGGCACAACGGGGGAGGGTGGTCCTAGAACAGGTGAGTTTAATCGGGTATTACCTTTTAAGCAATGCGCATCTCGTGTTTAGTGTTAAGCATTCCAATACTGCAAATATCGGGTATCGGCCGATATTCGCTGTATCGGAATTCCGATACCGAGTACCAATATATTTACAATATCGGATACCGGAATCGGAAGTTGCCATAATGCAATGAGCCACTGTTGTGGCTGTGATTGGCTGCTGAAATGATGTTAAAATGATGCGCTGTCTGTGTGGGCCTGCCGGAGTCTGTGCGGGCCTGCCGGGGGTCTTACGGGCCTGCCGGGGGTCTGTGCCAGCTGCCGGGGGTCTGTGCGGACTGCCGGGGGTCTGTACGGGCCTGCCGGAGGTCTGTTCCGGCTGCCGGGGTTCTGTGCGGACTGCCGGGGGTCTGTACGGGCCTGCCGGGGGTCTGTGCCGGCTGCCGGGGGTCTGTGCGGACTGCCAAGAGTCTGTACGGGCCTGCCAGGGGTCTGTATGGGCCTGCCGGGGGTCTGTGCGGACTGCCGGGGGTCTGTACGGGTCTGCCGGGGGTCTGTGCCGGCTGCCGGGGGTCTGTGCGGGCCTGCTGGGGGTCTGTACGGGCCTGCCGTGGGTCTGTACCGGCTGCCAGGGGTCTGTGCAGACTGCCGGAGGTCTGTACGGGCCTGCCGGGGGTCTGTGCGGGCTGCCAGGGGTCTGTGCGGGCCTGCCGGGGGTCTGTGCGGACTGCCGGGGGTCTGTACGGGCCTGCCGGGGGTCTGTGCCAGCTGCCGGGGGTCTGTGCGGACTGCCGGGGGTCTGTACGGGCCTGCTGGGGGTCTGTGCCAGCTGCCGGGGGTCTGTGCGGACTGCCGGGGGTCTGTGCGGGCCTGCCGGGGGTCTGTACGGGCCTGCCGGGGGTCTGTGCCGGCTGCCGGGGGTCTATGCGGACTGCCGGGGGTCTGTAAGGGCCTGCCGAGGGTCTGTGCCGGCTGCCGCGGGTCTGTGCGAGCTTGCCAAGGGTCTGTATGGGCCTGCCGGAGGTCTGTGCCGGCTGCCGGGGGTCTGTGCGGGCTGCCGGGGGTCTTTGTGTCTGTGTGCAGGCATCGTCCGATCGGACTACAAGTCCCATCAGGCTATGCCTGCTACAATGACAGTGATTGACACATTAGCCAATGATGGGACAATAGTAGTCCCATCATCCGGCTAATGTGTTGAATGTAAAAAAAAATAAAAAAAATATACATACTACATACATACTACATATATACAACATTCATACAACATACATACATACTACATACATACTTCATATATACTATTCATACAACATACATACATACTACATGCATACTACATATATACAACATTCATAGAGCATACATACATACTACATATATACAACATTCATACAACATACATACATACTACATACATACTACATATATACTACATTCATACAACATACATACATACATAGTACATACTACATATATACTACAATATACTACATTCATACAACATACATACATATTACATACTACATACATACTTCATATATACTACATTCATACAACATACATACATACTACATACATACTTCATATATACTACATTCATACAACATACATACATGTATACTCAATACATACTACATATATACTACAGTCATACAGCATACATACATACTACATATATTCAACATTCATACAACATACATACTACATACATACTACATATATACTACATTCATACAACATACATGCATACTACATACTACATACATACTACATATATACTACATTCATACAACATACATACATACATACATAGTACATACTACATACATACTACATGCTACAGACATACAAAATACATACTACATACAATACATTCATACATTCATACAATACATACATATAGACATACAGAACATATAACATAGAGTACATACTCACCATCACTTGTCACTTTGTTCCCCGAAGCCAGTGTCATCTATAAAAAATATGAAAAAACCAAACAAGCAATATACTCCCTGATCCGCAGAAATCCACAAGTGTACCACGACGATCTCCTGCACTGCATCACTGAGAGGTTACTATAGTTCACTGGTCTCACTTTATGACAAAAGCTGCGTGGGAACTTTCTCACACAGCAATGCCAAAAGTGAGACTAGGGACTATTTTTTTACAGTGGCGGAGGAATACAGTGCGGAAGGATACCTACCTCCCATCATTGTATTCCTGGGGCCCCTAGAGAGCGGTCGCATCAGCTGATGCTGCTGTTCACCATGGGAGA
The DNA here is from genome assembly GCF_039654945.1 of Dendrobates tinctorius. Lineage (NCBI taxonomy): Eukaryota > Metazoa > Chordata > Amphibia > Anura > Dendrobatidae > Dendrobates > Dendrobates tinctorius. The sequence goes on along the minus strand of NW_027361810.1, from coordinate 26,406,872 downwards.
TCGTCGTGGGACACTCGTGGATTTCTGCGGATCAGGGAGTATATTGCTTGTTTGTATTTTTCATATTTTTTATAGATGACACTGGCTTCGGGGATCAAAGTGACAAGTGATGGTGAGTATGTACTCTGTTATATGTACTGTATGTCTACATGTATGTATTGTATGAATGTATGAATGTATTGTATGTAGTATGTATGTTGTATGTCTGTAGTATGTATGTAGTATGTATGCAGTATGTATTTTGTATGTCTGTAGCATGTTGTATGTATGTTGTATGTATGTATGAATGTAGTATATATGTAGTATGTATGTAGTATGTATGAATGTATGTATGTTGTATGAATGTTGTATGTATGTAGTATGTATGTAGTATGCATGTATGTATGTTGTATGAATGTAGTATGTATGTAGTATGTATGTTGTATGAATGTAGTATATATGTAGTATGTATGTAGTATGTATGTATGTTGTATGAATGTAGTATATTTATAGTATGTACTATGTATGTGTGTATGTTGTATGAATGTAGTATATATGTAGTCTGTCTGTAGTATGTAGTATGCATGTATGTATGTTGCATGAATGTAGTATATATGTAGTATGTATGTAGTATGTATGTATGTTGTATGAATGTAGTATATATGTAGTATGTATGTATGCTGTATGAATGTAGTATGTATGTAGTATGTATGCATGTTGCATGAATGTAGTATATATTAAGTATGTATGTAGTATGTATGTATGTATGTTATATGAATGTTGTATATATGTAGTATGTATGTATGTTGTATGTATGTTGTATATATGTAGTATGTATGTAGTATGTATGTTGTATGAATGTAGTATATTTGTAGTATGTACTATGTATGTGTGTATGTTGTATGAATGTAGTATATATGTAGTCTGGCTGTAGTATGTAGTATGCATGTATGTGTGTTGCATGAATGTAGTATATATGTAGTATGTATGTAGTATGTATGTAGTATATATGTAGTATGTATGTAGTATGTATGTAGTATGTATGTAGTATGCATGTTGCATGAATGTAGTATATATTAAGTATGTAGGATGTATGTATGTATGTTATATGAATGTTGTATATATGTAGTATGTATGTAGTATGTATGTTGTATGTATGTTGTATATATGTAGTATGTATGTAGTATGTATTTTGTATGAATGCAGTATATTTGTAGTATGTACTATGTATGTGTGTATGTTGTATGAATGTAGTATATTTGTAGTCTAGCTGTAGTATGTAGTATGCATGTATGTGTGTTGCATGAATGTAGTATATATGTAGTATATATGTAGCATGTATGTATGTTGTATGAATGTAGTATATATGTAGTATGTATGTATGCTGTATGAATGTAGTATGTATGTAGTATGTATGCATGTTGAATGAACGTAGTATATATGAAGTATGCATGTAGTATGTATGTATGCTGTATGAATGTTGTATATATGTAGTATATGTAGTATGTATGTAGTATTTTTTTTTCTTTTTACATTCAACACATTAGCCGGATGATGGGACTACTACTGTCCCATCATTGGCTAATGTGTCAATCACTGTCTTTGTAGCAGGCATAGCCCGATGGGACTTGTAGTCCCATCGGACAATGCCTGCACACACACACAACCCCCCCCGGCAGACCCACACAGACCCCCAGCAGTCCGCACAGACCCCCGGCAGCCGGCACAGACCCCCGGCATTCCCGTACAGACCCTCGGCAGTCCGCACAGACCCCCGGCAGCCGGCACAAACCCCCGGCAGTCCGCACAGACCCCCGGCAGGCCCGTACAGACCCCCGGCAGGCCCGCACAGACCCCACCCGCACACACAGACACGCACAGTGTCCGCCCACGCACCACCCACACTCTTCCCCCCTCCCGAACAGGATGTGCAAGTAAAGAAAGGGGGTTTTTTAATTCCGATATTTCTGTCCCATTGACTTGAATGGGACTTCCGGTATTGGAATCGGTGATACCCGATACTTTTTGGGTATCGGCCGATCCAATCTGATCTGATATTTCTCAATATCAAATGGTATCGCTCAACACTACTCGTGTTGCTTTGGGAGTGTTCCATAGTGGATTGAAGTTGAAGCTCAAGATCATGCAAATTTGTTTTTCAAATGTTCTGTAAGCTTAATTGAAGATTACAGGGTTGTTCCCCACATCATTAAATGGTCTAAATTTTTCTGTATTTATAGAATTACTCGTGTGTACCAATGCAACCTATTTTTAAATCTGCACTGATTTGCAGCAATCATCCCCCAACAATGTACCACTCCCCCAAAGAACACTCTTTCTTTACCCTCCACTGCCACTACTTCCATCCTCCAGTAGTTCTAATGCTGTTAGTCCAGCATTCAAAGATGCACCTAATGATCCTGTCTAATAAAACATCTGGCAGCTCATCTAAGCTAGGGTTGCGATCCCATTGATGCCACCTGCGTTTGCACTTAGTGACCCTGATTAATTCATGAAGAACAGATGCACTTATGACCCTGTCTAATAAAACATCCCCCAGACTCTCTCAATTCATTCTCATTGCACTGAGAGGCATGTGGTAGCACAGATCAGCTATTTTAAGCTTAGCTCAACTAGGCATGCAAGGGAGAGCATGATCTTGGTCTCAGAATGGTCTCAGAAGATGAGGATGGGGATTTAAAGATTTCCACGAACCACCAATGAAATCTAGAGTTTGTAAATAGTAATAGTCACATAGTAAGTGACAGTCAATATATTCAAAACTATCAGTGGTCACCTCATCCATAGAAATAAAAATTCCCCATGTTGAGATCTATCTATCTTGATCAGGAAGCACACAGGAGAGCAGAGAGAAGGACCTTCAGCACCGAGGAGAAGCGGGGTGCTGCTGAGAAGTTTTAGCAGATAGGAATAAGACCACTCGTCCAGCTCTTCGAAGCTGGATCCACAGAAAAGCAGAAGGAGATTAAAAAGATCCAAAGGAGTAAGAAATAAACTTTGTGTTAGTCTTGTACTGTATATTAACAATAGTCATGCAGATACTGCGCTTTGTAAAATAAAATAGTGCAATAACCCTTTTAAAAAAATCTTTTGCTTAGACTGTGAGGACAGATATCAATGCGGCAAATATTTTACTCTCAGTCCTACATGCAGTATTTGATCTTGGCCACTGGGGACTTGTCCATTCAGTTTTCATTGTCAGATTTGGCAGCGACTGTCCGAATCCAGATATTGACAAACAATCAAATGATGAAAAGTTGAAGCTACACAAATAGAATTTCATTATCCTACATGTATAATAAATTGTTCAATTGGCACTTGTTGGAAAATCGATATAGAAATTGATACTGTCATAAATAATTCAAATGCCGCTATATACCTTAGAAGTGGCACAGAGAAGATTTACTCTGTGGTCTGAAGTATGGCGCTTTAGATTCTGACATTATCCATCTTTGTTTATGACTGGATTGTTTTTTGAGGCCTATTATTTATCATGGCTTATTACAGATTACATGCAGTGGCCGTAGCAGTATACCTTCCATATGTGCTGCTCGACATCCTCTCCTGTGACAGAAAGTCCTGGTACTCTCATCATATTTTCTTGACTCAATATATTTTGGAGACTAAATCTCTTTGCAGAATATCACTAACCATTGAAATCGGAACAAAGCAAATTTAGACTGGTCCCTCTCGCTGCATGGACTAGATGGAAGCTGCACTGGATGTCTATATGCTATGTACTGTATGTACAACGCTCACACCGCTGCTATGAAGCTCCTTAAAGGGGTTGATCACGATGACAACCTTTGTCACTGGCTCGCTCTTGTCATCTGCACCTCAAAAACATCTCTAGAATTCGACCTTTTCTTACTTATGACTCTGCAAAAACTCTTACTGTTTCTCTTATTCATTCTCGTCTCGACTATTGTAACTCTCTTCTAATCGGTCTCCCTCTTACCAAACTCTCCCCTCTTCAATCTGTCTTGAATGCTGCAGCCAGGATCATATTCCTCACCAATCGTTACACCGATGCCTCTACCTTGTGCCAGTCATTACACTGGCTACCCATCCACTCCAGAATTCAGTATAAACTTATTACCCTCACCCACAAAGCTCTTCATGGCTCAGCACCACCCTACATCTCCTCCCTTGTTTCAGTATACCACCCAACCCGCGCCCTTTGCTCTGCTGATGACCTGAAGTTAGCATCCTCAATAATCAGAACCTCCCACTCCCGTCTCCAAGACTTTACACGTGCTGCGCCAATTCTTTGGAATGCACTTCCTAGGTCAATACGATTAGTCCCCAATCTCCACAATTTTAAGCGTGCCCTGAAAACGCCTATCGCCTCAACACATTAACCTAATCTATCCCTGGTTGGCACAGCCAAAAGTTTTACCATAACCAGGTACCCCTCATCATGTTCCCATATGCTTTATGCATCCATTAGCCCTCTGTGTCTGTACTGTTACACACTTAACATTATGGCTGGTCCATACAATCAGAGCAACTGTTACCACCCACCTTTCGTGTCTACCTCTTTCCTCATAGACTGTAAGCTTGTGAGCAGGGCCCTCATTCCTCTTGGTATTTGTTATAATCTATGTGATTATTGTTATGCTGTAATGTCTATTGTCTGTACAAATCCCCTCTGAAATGTAAAGTGCTGCGGAATATGTCGGCGCTATAGAAATAAAATTTATTATTATTATTATTTGTCCGTATGCTCTATTAGGTCATCATAGAGGGAAACCCTCCACTCCGGCCTCCCCTATCTGTTAAAATTTGGGTGCACATGCTACGAATCTACACCAAAATTTGCAAGTGACACATGCTTATTTTGCTGTGAATTTGCCTGTAATTTCATCTTTCTTCAATAAAAGCTTTCAGAAAAAAATCCGCAGTGGAAATTGACATTCTATGAATTTAAAAATCGACATCACAGGTCCATTTCTATAAATAATAAATTACAGTCCACGTGGATGAGATTTGTTAAAATCTCAATGAAAATAATAACCATAAAAAAATTCCACTTCGTGTGGAAGTACGCCAAGTTGCTCCCATTTTGGCGGACTTGTGAGCCATAGAGCCCTTTTGCGCTTTCTTTTTGTGTATTTATCTTCTCGTGAGTCTGCAGCAGCCTTAAGAATATCAATGGTTGTGTGCACACAACCCAACCAGGTGAGCACAATTTGTGCGTTTCTGTTAATATTGTTACTCAGACAAGACCCCATTTTACGCTTTGGCTCTTTCCAGTGCTTTCCTTCTCGTTATTTATTGTTGAGTTTTTGATTCAGAAAATATTTTTTTTTTTTACAATAATATTGATGCCTTTTCCAAAATTTAAAATTGACCATACACACATGCAGCAATTTTTAAATTGCCGTGTCATTATTGCAGCCACCAACTCTATATCCATATAACACGGACACTCGTTTACTGTCTTTCTGAGTAACTGCACCGTGCAATTTACATCGCTCATGGCGCGCATGATTGGTCACTAAACGATGAGGCGTCAGAGCAGGAGCCAAAGTTTAATATTAGAGATGAGTAAATCGATTTGAAACAAATCAAATTCACTATAAAATTCACAAATCAAATTCGGATTTGCCAGGAATTTTTTTTTATTTTTTTTTTAATCATCCAATCTGCTTAAATCTATCAAAATGGCCAGTAAGAAATTAAAATATAAGAAAACATGACACTCACTTTGTCCCTCACCTATCTCACCATCCGTATTCCGCTGGCCCCTTTCCCTCTGACTCACAACTATTAGCATTTTTTTTTCTGGCCTTGTTCCAGCTTACATACAAACCAATCATATAAAAATACAGAATATATCTAGCTCGTAACCCAAGGACTGCCTGTACCTAATATAATGTATAGTTCATGATATACTCTGTGGTGCCCAACCTGTGTTTCTCATATTTTAGATTTCCCATTTTATGCCTCTAAGACCTGCTAAGAAGTCGCCCAACTTGCCAGCAACACCCTGTAAACACCCATTTTTTGCCAATATCTGCACCCTGAATCTTACCATCTCAAGTCGCAGGATTGTTCCCCAACTTTTCGGCAGGTACCGTACAGTATGACTATAACTCACAGCATGGCCTCATAGTCACGGCTTAAGGTACTGTCACACTTAGCGATGCACCAGCAATCCCGACTAGCGATATGACGCGGTCAGGATCGCTGGTGCATCGCTAAGTGGTCGCTAGTGAGCTGCCAAACAGGCAGATCTCACCAGCGACATCGCAGCGGTCGGGGGTCGCTACTTACCTGTCACACCAGGCGATCCTGACTTCCTCCCGCCCGCGTCCACGCGTCGCTCGTCTCCACAGCAGGAAGCCCAGCAGGAAGCTGACGACGAGAAACGGTCCAGGACGTTCTCGCGCGATCAGCGATAACCAGCGGGGGGAGCGGTCGGAGGTAAGTATCAGACATAGCGATATCGCTAGCAATATCGCTGCTGCGTCACAAAAAACAGTGACGTTATAGCGATATTGCTAGCGATATCGCTTAGTGTGACAGGCCCTTTAGTCACAGAGTCTAATTAGCATATTTTAAAATGATTGTCTTATCTATAAATGAGTACAACTGTAAGTACAGGAGTTGCATTTCTGGCCTTACACTGCCAGACATATTTTTATACTATATGGCTAGATAGCCACGCCAGCCACACACTGCCCAGCTGACCATTGAGTTTTATAGCCCTATATTGTACTGCTGTCAGGACAGGTTAGAACTGATCCCCCAGTGCCAGACATATCCTTGTCTGCGCCATCCTTGTTCAAAGTATTATATAGCTATACTGTACTGGGAAGCATACCCTCTACAGTGTAAACAAACATAAAACCGCTTCCAAGGTTGGAAAAAAAATGCAAAGGCTTGATGAAAAGCCATTGCTTCTTCACTTAAATGGCTAGCCTCTTTCTGCTCTCTAAATAGGGATAATTTTAGGACAGCCTGATAAAAAAACTGTTGTAATTGTTTAGTCATGTTGAGAATGACAAACCTGTTGCAGACCCCAAAAAGAGATATATTTTTTTTCTCCCAGTTGAGAAACCATTGCTTCTTTCATTTTTTAAACAGCTAACCTGTTCCTGTTCCCTAAATAATGTGATAATTTTTGATGGCTGGTGAAAAAGCTGTCACTTTTTCATTATGCAAAGATCAAAGCTTTGTTCAGGAGATAAGAACGGTATTTGTGAAATTCTTTTAACTGAGATGCACAGGAAATGTACAGCAATAAAGGGCACAGATGGATAAGGACTGGATGCTAATTTGAAAATTTAAAAGTTCACCTTTAAGGTCCCTAAAACCAAGTTTTACCTGAATTATTGCCATCTTTTTGTATTCAGTGTACAGTCAAGGCCAAATATTTTAGACTGATGCAGATTTTGGTTTTAACAAAGATTGCTGCTTCAGTGTTTTTCGATCTTTTCATCGATGTTTCTATGATTACTGAAGTACAATTATCAGCATTCCGTGAGTTTTTAAACTTTTGTTGACAAACATGAAGTTTATGTAAAGACTCAATATTTACAATTCAAACCCCCTGAAGAAGCTGGGCGAAATGTGCGCGTCGGGGCAGAGGGATAGGACTCACTCACAATTTGTATGCTGCCAGGATCCAGGTTGAAATTTCATGCATTTGTTATCAGTATAAGAACCATAACTACTATTATATGCTGTTGCACTCAAGTATTATTTGGAATTTTTGCCTTTTAGTTCATTGCTTGGATAGGAGACACCTAGTGGTTTCTACTTTGCTGAGCTGCATATGAGATTAATTATAGATGCCAAGTTTGGCAAAGGTTTTGTATATACTGTATGCATGCATCTAAGTCTGTGAAAGGTGTTCAGAAAAATTCAGAGGTTTTATTAATGATCAATTTTGATTTAATTCTTTTTGATTGGTTATTCCAGATATTTCCTCTGTATTTCCTCTTAAGCACATCTTTGATATATATGAGTTTTGTGCTATCACTACCATAGACACATATTTTTTGCCAGGCAGCACTTTTTACATGGAGTCCTCTGTCCCTCCTTCTCTATCCTGTGTCTCTCTTAATATTTTACTTATATATTTTATCATGTTACTGATTCAATAAAATAAAAACTTTTTTTAATATTGATTTGCTTATGTGATTCACTCTCTTATCCTTGGGTGGTACATTTACCTAGGATCTTGGAATATTATATTTTGTATTTGGGAGTGGCCACCTATTTGTAACGTGCTGCTGCAGTGCAGTACAGCGCAACCTCCACAAGGGGGTGATGGTGAGGGAAGAGACACACAGCGTAGTAGCACAGAGCAACAGCACAGGTGTCACAGGTAACGAAAGAGTGGTCAGACTAGTTGAAGTCAGCAGTTGTCAGGATCAGAAGTTACAAGGGAGACAGCAAGTGCATAGTCAGGGACGAGAGAGAAGTCAGGACCTACCAGGACCGTGGTATCAGAAACGTAAGACGTAACTATAGTCAGGGTACAAGCCAGAGGGTCAAAAGCCAGTCGGAAAGCGTGGTATCAGAAGCGGAAAAACCAGAAGCAAAGTCCAGAGATCAAGTTGAGTCATACATAAGTCCAGGTAATCAGGGTCAGAAGGAACACTAAAGGAATACAGGTCAGAGGCACTAGCTTGGAAGCTTGCAGTATAGCTGACGCTGGCCCACAGGCTGCAGAGGACTGAAATAGCCCAGTCAGCTCCAGAACGAGGCAGAGGGGATTAACCCCTGCATGACCAGTCCAAAGAGAAGACAGCAGAAAACAAACCCAGGACTGGATCATGACACTATTCTTATAGGATCACTAAAATTTAACAGGACAAAATTGTGAAATATCAATAGTTACAATGCTGACTAGTGTTGAGCATTCCGATACCGCAAGTATCGGGTATCGGCCGATACTTGCTGTATCGGAATTCCGATACCGACTTCCGATATTTTTTCAATATCGGAATTCGGCATCGGAATCGGAAGTTCAAAGTTGATTGACAGACTGACGTCATCATGATGCGCGGTGTGTGCGCATCATGATGCGCCGTCATTTCGGGCCTTCCGGGGGTCTCTGCCGGCCTGCCGGGGGGCTGTGTGGACTGCCCGGGGTCTGTACCGGCCTGCCGGGGGGCTGTGCCGGCCTGCCGGTGGTCTGGGCACCCTGTGGGGGTCTGTGCCGGCCTGCCGGGGGGCTGTGCCGGCCTGCCGGGGGGCTGTGCACCCTGTGGGGGTCTGTACCGGCCTGCCGGGGGGCTGTGCCGGCCTGCCGGTGGTCTGTGCAGGCTCCGGGGGGCTGTGCCGGCCTGCCGGGGGGCTGTGCTGGCCTGCCGGTGGTCTGTGCAGGCTCCGGGGGGCTGTGCCGGCCTGCCGGGGGGCTGTGCCGGCCTGCCAGTGGTCTGTGCAGGCTTCGGGGGTCTGTGCAGGCATCGTCCGATGGGACTACAAGTCCCATCGGGCGATGCCTGCTACCATGACAGTGATTGACACATTAGCCAATGATGGGACAGTAGTAGTCCCATCATCCGGCTAATGTGTTAAATGTTAAAAAAAAAAAAAAAAAAAAAAATACTACATACATACTACATGCATGCTACATACATACTACATGCTACATACATACTACATACATGCTACATACATACTACATACATACTACATGCATGCTACATACATACTACATGCTACATACATACTACATATATACTACATACATACTACATACATGCTACATACTGCATGCTACATACATACCACATACATACTACATACTACATATATACTACATGCATGCTACATACATACTACATGCTACATACATACCACATACATACTACATACATGCTACATACTACATACATACTACATACATACTACATACATGCTACATGCATGCTACATGCATACTACATGCATGCTACATACATACTACATGCATGCTACATACATACTACATGCATGCTACATACATACTACATGCTACATACATACCACATACATACTACATACATACTACATATATACTACATGCATGCTACATACATACTACATGCATGCTACATACATACTACATGCATGCTACATACATACTACATGCTACATACATACATACTACATATATACTACATGCATGCTACATACATACTACATGCTACATACATACCACATATATACTACATGCATGCTACATACATACTACATATATACTACATGCATGCTACATACTACATGCATGCTACATACATACTACATGCTACATACATACATACTACATATATACTACATGCATGCTACATACATACTACATGCTACATACATACCACATACATACATGCTACATACATACTACATATATACTACATGCATGCTACATACATACTACATATATACTACATGCATGCTACATACATACTGCATGCTACATGCATGCTACATACATACTACATACATACTACATACATACCACATATATACTACATACATACAATACATTCATACAATACATACATAGACATACAGTACATATAACATAGAGTAACATACTTACCAATACTTGTCACATTGTTCCCCGAAGCCATTGTCGTCTACGGAATAAATATTAACATAACAAACCACAAAAATACTCACCCACGATCCGAAGCAGTCCACGAGTGTGTCCCACGACGATCTTGGGTAGAGAACTGCAGCATCAGATGATGCTGCCGTTCTCTACGGGCTGCAGGAATCCAATGACGGAAGGTAGGTATCCTTCCGCACTGTATTCCTCCGCCACTTAAAAAAAAAAAAGTCCCTAGTCTCACTTTATGCCATTGCTGCGTGGGAAATTCCCACACAGCAATGGCATAAAGTGAGACTAGGGACTTTTTTTTTTTTTAAGTGGCGGAGGAATACAGTGCGGAAGGATACCTACCTTCCGTCATTGGATTCCTGCAGCCCGTAGAGAACGGCAGCATCATCTGATGCTGCAGTTCTCTACCCAAGATCGTCGTGGGACACACTCGTGGACTGCTTCGGATCGTGGGTGAGTATTTTTGTGGTTTGTTATGTTAATATTTATTCCGTAGACGACAATGGCTTCGGGGAACAATGTGACAAGTATTGGTAAGTATGTTACTCTATGTTATATGTACTGTATGTCTATGTATGTATTGTATGAATGTATTGTATGTATGTAGTATGTATGTAGTATGTATGTAGTATGTATGTAGCATGCATGTAGCATGCAGTATGTATGTAGCATGCATGTAGTATATATGTAGTATGTATGTAGCATGCATGTAGTATATATGTAGTATGTATGTAGCATGTAGCATGCATGTAGTATGTATGTGGTATGTATGTAGCATGTAGTATGTATGTAGCATGCATGTAGTATATATGTGGTATGTATGTAGCATGTAGTATGTATGTAGCATGCATGTAGTATATATGTAGTATGTATGTAGCATGCAGTATGTATGTAGCATGCATGTAGTATATATGTAGTATGTATGTAGCATGTAGTATGTATGTAGCATGCATGTAGTATGTATGTAGTATGTAGCATGTAGTATGTATGTAGCATGCATGTAGTATATATGTAGTATGTATGTAGTATATATGTAGTATGTATGTTGCATGTAGTATTTATGTAGTATGAATGTAGCATGTATGTAGTATGTAGTATGAATGTAGCATGTATGTAGTATGCATGTTGTATGTATGTAGCATGTAATTTTTTTTTTTTTTTTTTAACATTTAACACATTAGCCGGATGATGGGACTACTACTGTCCCATCATTGGCTAATGTGTCAATCACTGTCATGGTAGCAGGCATCGCCCGATGGGACTTGTAGTCCCATCGGACGATGCCTGCACAGACCCCCGAAGCCTGCACAGACCACCGGCAGGCCGGCACAGCCCCCCGGCAGGCCGGCACAGCCCCCCGGAGCCTGCACAGCCCCCCGGCAGGCCGGCACAGCCCCCCGGCAGGCCGGCACAGCCCCCCGGAGCCTGCACAGCCCCCCGGCAGGCCGGCACAGCCCCCCGGCAGGCCGGCACAGCCCACCGGAGCCTGCACAGCCCCCCGGCAGGCCGGCACAGACCACCGGAGCCTGCACAGACCCCCTGGCAGGCCGGCACAGCCCCCCGAAAGGCCCGTACAGACCCCAGAGAGGCTGTACAAGGGCAGGAAAGGGTTTTTCTTATTCCGATACCGGAAGTCCCATAGACTTGAATGGGACTTCCGGTATCGGAATCGGCGATACCGATACTTTTTTTAAAGATCGGCCGATACCATCCGATACGATACTTTGAAGTATCGGACGGTATCGCTCAACTCTAATGCTGACCCTTATTTTTCAAGACTTCTGACTGTCATCCTGGCAGCTAGATATCAGCTACTAGGCCAAATTCCACCTGATGACTGCCCATTCCTCTCTAATCAGTGGTTGGAGTTTATCACAATTGCTGTATTTCTATTTGTCCATGGTCCACCCACATTTTGAGGATCGACCACAGGTTCTCAACGGGATTGAGCTCTTGGAAGTTTCCTGACCACGGACCCAAAAATTTCAATGAACGTCTGAAAGATTATACCAGTGCTTCTATGTCTTTCTGTCCTGGTCAAGTGAACTTTGTTTTCATCCTACCCATCATATTTAAAAAAAAAATCAATGCTAAAGAACATAAAGTGGAGACACATTTCTATGGAATAGTAGTAATGCTCACTGATTACCTGATGCATCTGTTCAGCTAATTGATTCTATTTAGAGAACAAGTCAAGTAACAAGATTAGCCAAAGTCACGCAGGGTCAGTAATGTTCACAATGAATTGCCTCTAAATTTAACTGCAAAAAGAATACCTGCATTCAGTCTGGAAAGGGATCACTAAAGCCCTGTATATGCCAATATAAAATATGGATATATATATATGGACCTGGATATATTTCAAAGCAGGGTCATAACAAGTAACCATGCAGTCTTCATACAAAACTTAAAATGAGACTCAGTGATCCTGATTGGTCATCTGTAGGAATGAGTGGACCTGTGGAAATTCAGGTTCTGGCACCCTACCCAAACTTTATTCCAAAGTTTGGTTCTGGTAATAGAACTTTACCCGAACTTGAACCAGAACTTGAACTTTAGACCCCAAAAACATTCTCTCTCTCCTTCTCTTTGCAATCGACTTCCTCCAGAACTCCAAACATTGCAATGGACTTCAAGGGAAAGTCTGTGTTCAGCGTTTAGCCTCAGAACTTTCAAGTAGTTTTGGTCTGCTTATCCCTAATCATCTGTAATTTATTGAAGTCACTTTTCTTTTTTTGACTTGTGGCATTTGCTGTTTTTTTTTTTAGGCCATATTCTTCAAAATACACTTCATGAATTTTTGGCAAAAAATTTGGTGTCGTTTTTGTCTTTAACCAGTTTTTACAACTTTTCATCAACAAAAGCCGCAAATCCTTTAAAAAGTTGCAAAAATTGCACCATATTGAGAACACCTCTAGAAACCTAGACTGGAGAGATGCGACAAAAAAGAAGTCACATTTCATAAATCTGTCTAAAACATCGGGATAAGCAAATTTGTCAAGGACAAATAAAAACAAGAGTTAAAAAAGAATAATGACTTAAATAGTGCTGCAAAATGTATAAAGAATAAGGCATAAATACTAAAGGCGTTGAAAATGAGCAAATTGCTCCAGAAAAGTGGTTTAACACAAATTATGAATCTGTGCCCATGTGTATGTAGACCTCCTGACTTTCCTCCGAGGGTAGATATTGGGGAGAGAAGGATTGGGCAGTTCAGGCTCAACATGTCTGATTTTTTTGTGATCAGTGAAGACAAAGCCACCACCAAACGTTTGTGGGGGCCTCCTGACTCTCCTTCAATGCAGATGTTGGGAAAGGAAAGAATCGCTCTGACAGAGGCCTACATCACATACATATTCGGCCAACAGTGCATGTGTATGGGAATGGGACAGATAGCCATCTGCCATAATATCTAAGGTGTATGAAGCTTTCCCAAATCTCAGATTTCCTATGGCAGAAGGATCAGACACTCAGATTTTCAACATGCCCGATCCTTTTGTTCACATAGGAGATAAGCAGCCGCCAGAGAAGTCTTGGCAGCACCTTTCTTCCCTATGGTGGTGGGATCGGATGTGTATCGCCACTGTGAAGCTAAATATCATAATGTGATACATTATATACCACGGTGTAAAGGGGGAGAACACCTGGGAAGTCTTCTGTGCATGGTGTCCGTTCTCATTTCTGCAGGATACACCGCCGGATACCCCTTTAATTGTTAGATGCTTTTTCTATGGTTCCAATTCTCAGCTTGTGATTTAGAATTATCACTCGGGGATGAAGCTGAAATATTAACTTAAAGTAAAACCGCGGTAGTTTATGATTTGTGTATTTGAATCAATATGTTCTACAATTAGGGCAACCAGCGGGGCTCTAATTCAATGAGGATTTGCTTCAGCCATTATTGTTTATGATTAAATAGTGTCTCTGTGGTTCAGGAGTCTTTGCCCGAGGCTCCAAGACTGTCAGACGTGAAGTCGAAATATTATTTTTTTTTTTTGGTCAGATTGAGGAAAAAGAACGCTGTGTATATTAGATTTCTAAAGAGCGATGCAAAAAAAAAAACACTCCACCCGGCAAGGACGGGCATGGAAAGAAGCAGAGAAAATAAACTGCTCACAGTACTAGGCTGCCAAATACGCTGAAGGAGGACTTTAATTAAGGGCATGTCCACTTTTACACACCATTTTCCAAATAAATAAATGCTTGTGAGCTACATAAAAAGTAAAGGAACTTATTTCCCACTGATTCCACATTAGAGTCGTTTTTATACACCAGAGCTGTACTCAAAATTCTGCTATTTACATTTAGAATTACTTAACAGAAAGTTTGCAAACACCTCTACAGTTTACTCTGGCAGATTAAAGGGGTTGTCCATGACTTTGACATTGATATCCTATCCAAAGGATAGATGATGAATGTCTAAGCGGTGGGGGTCCAACAGCCGGTACCTCGCCAATCCGCTGGTCCCGATGTCAGTAGTGGCTGAACTTCTCAGCTACAGAGCTGCACAGCTCCGTCGATTGTATAGTGGCCACGGCCGGAACTGCACATCCAATCAGACAGCCAATCAGATTAAAACAGAACAGGAGCTGTAGAATGTGTTGACATAGAAGGCTGTGCTCTGTCCAATCATGTGGTTATGTTAGTGATGATGGGGCTGCATGTCACATGGGCAGTGTTTTGAAGTGGGCGGAGATAGTACCATGATCTGATTGGCTACAGAATGTTCTAAGAAAAACAGCAGAAGAGGAGTATGTTGAATTTGCAGGAGACAGTGACCTTTTTTATTTATATGATTACATAGGAAAGAACAGAGCTGAATGTTATCATTTTGGCATTAAAATAATGAGGAGTGATATGGAAAACAACCCAATATGACCAATAACCATCACAATAATTCTTTTAAACCTTTTGATAAGTCTATTCAGCTGTGATATTTGTGATACCTCAATCTTTTCTTGCCTAATTCCCATGTTATCTCGTTATGTCTTTTTTTTATTAGTTTCCATTATTAAACATGTTTCCATTCTTCCATAGAACCTGTTGCCCCCCCTCTCCTTTTTTTTGTCCTTCTGAATCATAAAGTATTCTGTGCCTGAGATGGTTCACCCGCTCTCCATGAATCAGTCCGTCCCTTTTTATTCATAAGAACGCAATAAATTTATTCGCAATAACAAATATGGTGAGTTCGATCTGGTAATAATCATCTCATCAACTCCGTGACCTGTAAGACCTGGAGAAGAATAGTGAGAGTGACATGTGAAGTACCTGGATATATAAAAATACAGTATTGTTCATGCACTGTGCCTCCAGTCATTTTTCATCATCTGTCGTAGAAACGGCACTTTGCGAGCGGAGAGTAAGAGCTGCGGCACGGCAGAAGAGCTTTTGCTATTGGCTATAGGATGACAGCTAATATTGCTTTATTGAAGCTTCTTTTGTGCTATTGTGAAGGACGGGATTTTATTCTTGAGATACATAAGACACGGAGATTGCAGTTATTTTAAGAACTTTATTTTAGAATGTGCATCAATGGCAAGAGAAGGAAGGACATAGAGTGTTGCTGACGGCTGAAGAATAGGGGATGCCTGGTTCAAAAAATATATATTTTGCGAATTCCCTAAGATGGAATTCTCAATTCCGATTCATTAGATGGAGGATTCCTTTAGTGATGAGTGAACGTGCTGGGATAAGGGGTTATCTGAGCATACTCGGGAGCTAACCGAGTGACTTCGGCGTGCTGGAATAATATGCTCGATTCCCCGCGGCTGCATGTCTCCCGGCTGTTCGACAGCAGCAACACATGCAGGGATTGTCTAACATCAGACAAGAAAAATCCAAGTAAAAGAAGGTGGCTTCAGCATCCAGTAATGGTCGAATAACTTTATTACGGCATCACAAACACAGAAACAGCCACAAAGTTTCATCTCCTAATGTAGATCGCGTCTTTGACAAGCTTAACAAAGACCCGGACCTATACTAGGAGTCATAGCGTGGCTGCAGTTTCTGTATCTATAATGCCGTAATAAAGCAAGTTGACCATTACTGGAGGCTGAAGCCACCTTCTTTTACTTGGATTTTGCCACATTGGGTATTCGTGCATCTCTACATTCTTGAAGCTGCATGCTGTCTCGAGACCACTCTTGTTACTTATGACATGTCCAGAATAACGTCAGAGGTAAGAAGGAAGCGGTGTTTAACCCAAAAAAATCACCGCAGTGTGCACTATTGTTCTGTAACATGGGAGGGACAATGTTCTATGTGGGCAGGATTTTCTGTACCAGGGCTTGTTTTTAATCCCAGTTCAGACCTGGAAGGCATATTTTTGGACACTGAAAAATACTCTATGTGAACATACCAAGATTCTGCAGCCTATGTTCTATAGGTGAAGGAACCTTGTGGGGTTAATTCACATGTACCAGATATGGTGTAGAAATTGCTGGAAAGAGTCCCAATCATCTGAATTGAGTTGTGTAGAAATCCATGCACATATTAAAGAGAAATCCCCATTCTGGTACCTGAAAGTGATTTTCAGCTGAAAAAAATCTTCCATGTGCAATGAAATCTAGTCCAAGGTAGGAATACTCACTAGCCGCTTCCATTATGGATCATCGTGGGTTCCCCACTGGTTTCTGTATCCTGGTGCCCTTGACAAGAAACACTTCATTGACTGAGATTTGTCCCTGCTCCGACCAGTTTGTTACACACATATCCTGGGTATCTTGGGCTCCACTCCCTTCTCCTGAGTCCACTGCTGTATGTTGTGCTCCACGTCGGGCTTTGTAGACTGCCTTGCGTGGATGAATGACATCATCTCTCCAGACTTTTTTAAGACCCACTGACACACACACCTGTATCTTAAGATTGCGACTCTAGTTATTTTTGTTTGGTAAGCTCCATTACATGCACTACTGTGTATCAACTCGTATCCATCCCTGTCGGGTTTCACTTCATCCATCCTACTGCTCCTGAGATTCCTGAACATGCCGGGTCGCCACTTCCCATGTTCCTTCCTACTTTCTGCACCATGCCAGAAAGTTGAGATTAGTGATGACCTGTAGAGCCAAGAAGAATCTTGGATACTTAAAAAAAATGCAAAAATTTGACCAAATGGATAATTCCTTTAACTTCTAAAAAGTGACCCCCTCTCTACAAGTTATAATGGAACAGTTCTGGAATTCTGCTGCCTTTCTACAGTGGATGGACGGTAGTGAATTTGGCTGGACTCTTTCAATCTTTGTGTCCTTGGATAGAAAACGGGATGGCTTTATGTACCTTTTTGCCCAACCGATAGCTTTTCAGTAGGCTCATAGGCATGGAACTGAGTCACTATGAAACCCCGTCATGATAAACCTTTGCGATGAATGGACGCTGACTCTTCAAGTCCTATCACTGCTGGGTTATTTTAGGACGTCGAAAGCTCCAAATCAAACAAGCATATGTTACTATGTCTATAGCTAATGTTCACACTGACATTGCTATAACTTACATCTGTTGCTGGAGTAATTATCTACAACGCTTTCGCTGCACAATTCCCAGATCAATCCACTCGCTGAATAAAGAATACTGCATAACGCTCTCTCCGCCACTCGCCAAAGCCTTGTAGACACCTCTTAGCTTTCTAAATATATCCATCCACCGCGCCAACCCAAATACAGCCTGACACTGTTTTGATCATCGTGCATAATTTTAATATGTTGACTTTTAAAGACAGATGTGGGCCGCACTTTAATTGAGCTATCTTAACGCCAAAGTTCCCAGATCGAAACGCGATTTAATTTACCTCTAATTAACGGTAATAAGAAGTTTCTCTGAATCAGATGAGGAATCTGGACAGCGAATATCAATCTGAAGAGCAATTAAAAATTCAGTCGCCCATTGTTTTATATGTATGAATGAGTCTCCCTGCTGGCGGTATGACAGTTATGACTGCCGCGTCATAATCTCACCGATACAAAAAAATATCATGTGAAAGAGACACTTTATGAGACGTTCTGCTCAGTTTCTCCATGTGCTAAAGTGCACTCTTCAAATATCATTATTACGATCTCTCCAGGTGTTTTGCAAACAAATAAAAAGACTAGCCTGCCGACTACACAAATAAGCTGAAATTTTATATTTTTAAACATCAAAGAAGAGAGGAAACTACTGCATAAAGCCTTGTTATTTTTACTAGTTTAAGGTATTTTTTATTTTCTTTGTTTGTTGTTTGTTTGGCGCCCCTGAGGCTTCAGTCGCCACAGAGGTACTGCACCTCCTCCTGAGGTGTAGTATCCCACTCTCCAGGTAAGATGGGGACACCTGACCAGACTCCAGCACCTGCACCCAGCAGGAAACTTTAGAACAGCAGGGCACCCTCTATGACCCCTGCTTGGATCATGAAGGGTGCTGGGAGGTGGGTGGAGCTTAGTTTGCACTAGAGAGGGGAAAACTGATAGGACGTCAGGATCAGTTCCCCACAGGGGGAAGTAGTGAGAGGATGTATATGCAGCAGCCTCCTGTGAGCTGGAGCTGCTGGGAAGGAAAGGAGGAGAAGGATCAGTTCTCCAGAAGAAAGATAGGAAAGGACGGGATGTGAGGAGGAGAGAACTTGGGACTGGGGCTAGAGCAGAGCCTTTCCTTAAGTTTAAGCTCCAAAGGCCGGGCGCTGGTATCCGAGGCTGTGTGAATGCTAATGGTTCTACAGCAGAAACTGGAGGAATAGAAGTTGTGACCACTTTATTCTCACCTAAGACTCAACGATACAGTGGCAACGTGTGTGAGCCGGGACATGATTGTAAGGAGTTCCCGAAGCAGGCTACAGCTGCTTGTCATGCGAGTGGAGTTCTAAGTAACAGCAAGAAAGAGGAACTTGAGTGTAATTCATAACTGCAAGTACTTCAGATTAGCACTAGAAAGGAGACAATCAGAAAAGGCACACGGAAGGGAGTGCTGGAAGGGTGTACTCCATCTGCCTGGGAGTTGGCTGGGCCCCTCAGCTGGAGGACACGGCACTGAAGCGGGCACCTGTGTATGCCAGAAACATGAGTAAAGCTTTGGAGCTGCATTCAGCTGTGTCTCTGCCTTCTTCCTGCGTCACCTTCTCAGCACTGCTACATCTCTGTGCTTGAACACTACACCATCTACCTCAACATCTATTCTCATCTGCCCTAGGACTACAGCTCTGCCTGTGGAGAGCTATTACACCTCTGCTGCACCACACCATCTGTCCCAGAGGGTCTGCACTGCAGCACTGATCCCCTTCTGACCAGATACCACAGGTGGCATCACGATCTTATCTACACATAAACTTTATTCAGCATTAATCCTCTCATTTTACATGAACACTCAAGGCCACGGACCGGGTCACTGCCACCGCGACACATCCCTCTTTAAGACACCGGCCCGGTACCGAGTAAACCCCACAGCCCTGGGGGTGATCCATTTGTTTTTATTTACTAAAGTGAACCCCTAGTGATTGTGGCGAGACCTGACTAGGAGGCACAAGACACCTAGTCATGTAGTGATAATATCCTGCTGATAAAACACTGCTTTTATTGAAATAGCAACACACAGCTTAATGATACATCGCTAGAATCAGAGTTTCTGTCCCTGCCTAATGCAGCTCTCAGATTACATAGCAAAACCTGCTGACAGATTCTCTTTAAATCCAAAATACTGGGCTACTTACAGTGGGGAAAATAAGTATTTGATCCTTTGCTAATTGTGTAAGTTTGCCCACTGACAAAGACATGAACAGTCTATAATTTTAAGGGTAGGTTAATTTTAACATTCAAAGATAGAATATCAAAAATAAAATCCAGAAAATCACATTGTATAAATTATATAAATTTATTTCCATTTTGCAGTGAGAAATAAGTATTTCATCCCCTACCAACCATTAAGAGGTCTGGCTCTTACAGACGCTCCTAATCAACTCGTTACCTGCATTATAGACAGCTGTCTTACATAGTCACCTTTATAAAAGACTCCTATCCAGAGACTCAATTAATCAGTCAGACTCTAACCTCTACAACATGGGCAAGACCAAAGAGCTTTCTAAGAATGTCAGAGAAAAGATTATAGACCTGCACAAAGCTGGAATGGGCTACAAAACCATAAGTAAGATGCTGGGTGAGAAGGAGACAACTGTTGGTGAAAGTAAGGCAATGGAAGAAATACAAAATGACTGTCATTCGACATCGATCTGGGGCACCGTGCAAAATCTCACCTCATGAGGTATCCTTGATCATGAGGCAGGTGAGAGATCAGCCTAAAACTACACTGGGGGAACTTGTTAATGATCTCAAGGCAGCTGGGACCACAGTCACCAAGAAAACCATTGGTAATACATGATGCTGTAAAGGTTTAAAATCCTGCAGTGCCCGCAAGGTCCCCCTGCTCAAGAAGGCACTTGTGCAGGCCCATCTGAAGTTTGCCAATGAACCCATGGATGATTCTGTGAGTGACTTGGAGAAGGTACTGTAGTCAGATGAGACAAAAATTTAGCTCTTTGGCATTAACTCAAGTCGCCGTGTTTGGAGGAAGAGAAATGCTGCCTATGACGAAAGAACACTGTCCTCACTGTCAAGCATGGAGGTGGAAACATTATGTTTTGGGGTGTTTCTCTGCTAAGGGCACATGACTACTTCACCGCATCAATGGAAGAATGGATGGAGCCATGTACTGTAAAATCCTGAGTGATAACCTCCTTCCCTCTGCCAGGACATTAAAAATGGCTGGTGGCTGGGTCTTCCAGCAAGACAATGACCCAAAACATACAGCCAAAGCAATAAAGGAGTGGCCCAAAAAGAAGCACATTAAGGTCATGGAGAGGCCTAGCCAGTCTCCAGACCTTAATCCCATAGAAAACTTATAGAGGGAGCTGAAGCTCCGAGTTGCCAAGTGACAACCTCAAAATGTTAATGATTTAGAGATGATCTGCAAAGAGGAGTGGACCAAAATTCCTCCTGACATGTGCACAAACCTCATCATCAACTACAAAAACATCTGACAGCTGTGCTTGCCAACAAGGGTTTTGCCACCATGTATTAAGTCTTGTTTGCCAGAGGGATCAAATACTTATTTCTTACTGCAAAATGCAAATTAATTTATATAATTTATACAATGTGATTTTCTGGATTTTATTTTTTATATTCTATATCTCAATGTTAAAATTAACCTACCCTTAAAATTACAGACTGTTCATGTCTTTGTCAGTGGGCAAATGTACAAAATCAGCAAGGAATCAAATATTTATTTCCTCAACTGTATTTCATAGAACATATCTTTACAAGGTGAGAGTTTAGAATTTTGGAGACGGAAGTCACAAATCAAATCTATTTGCCTGCAGCAATAATAATAATACATGCATACATAACAGTCCAATGCAAGATCAAAGAATGGATGGCACCCACTGTTCCTAAAATCCAAAATTTATTGAAAAACTTGTTAAAACATCTTCAGAACAGGGGGTTAAGATGTGGAAGGAAAGGACGATGATCGTTTTGCGCTCCTGCACTTCTATGGTTCTATGGGTCCCGTAGATTTTAGGAACGGCGTGTGCCATCCATTCTTTGATCTTGCATTGGACTGTTCATAAAACTTTTTTCAGGGGATTGGCACCTGTATGTTCCATGTTTGATCCCAGCAATATTGTTAATGCTTTGGCAGCTTTGCTCACTGCCTGTAGGTTTTGAAAATAAAAATCTCAATTTTATCTGCAGGAGATTATAACAAGATGAATCTGCTGCCATGTAGTCCTCCATATTCAAGAGTACTGTATAATCCCACCATCAAAACAGATTAGTAGGTTTCTGCCTATGCACAGTGGCTGCCAATCAGTGATGTGGGCGGAGTTATACAGAGCTCAGAGAACTGCTAGATCTGCAGCAGAGAAAATAGGGATTTTTATCAAAACTACAGCCAGGAGCCCAGTAAGTGACACATAGCTGGAATCAGGGTCTCTGCCCCTTCATCATGATGCACGCAGATGGGGTAACAAAACCCTGAAGAAAGTTTTCCTTTAAGAACCAGAATGTAGAGCTGCTTTGTGTGCTGTTTTGTGATACACAGCACGTGTATGAAGCTTCGTAAAAGGGTCAGAACAGGGACATAGGCAAGGGTAATTGGGTGTGCAATTGAGGTAGCTCCAGAGGGACAGGTGGGTGAAACTGAATGCACTTTTTTGTATACTGATATTATCTGGTGCTTGCTACCAATTGTATCCATGTCATGCACCAGTACATGTGTAATACTGCTCTGTGGGCCTGAGCAGCAATTCACTTCCATACCCTTAATGAAGCCTTTGCATGGTCCGTCACCCAACGTATCAAGTACTGGGGCAAGGCAGTTTATTATTAGCTACAATGCGGTTTGCGCTTCTTTTCTTTACTGCAATGTAATGACCTAATTAAGTATAATTTTATAATGAAGTAGCATGCACCAGTTTTCCATCTTGGCAGTAACATAAAAACTAACATTTACTTTAAAAATGTAAGTTGTCTGCACGGTGACTTTTTATCCAATTAGGGTTTTACATTACGACTATATTTTAAATGTTACTTAATATAATTAATGATCAAATTTTATTCTGCATTGATTTGCATCAGCAACAGCATTGAATATTAATTAGAAGTAGTTATTATACTCTGGGTGTATCACATTGCTCATGAACAATGATAGGAATTGAGAAGGGCAGATTGTAAGTGATATACGACCGGTAGTTAAAATCTTTTCAATAGAAGGACCCCTACAATAAATGGACTACACGGTGAGTTCTGCAATCAGCTGAGTTAGATGTAATCTGTATAAAAACCTAACATCTAATGGAGCTCTACCATTAGGGAATTGACTGGATCTGGCGTGTGGCAATGCAGCCTGGAGAAAGAAGCAAGAGGCAACCTGGTGTATGGTGATCCAGGAGAACAAGCAGGAGGCAACCTGGTGTATGGTGATCCAGGAGAACAAGCAGGAGGCAACCTAGTGTATGGTGATCCAGGAGAATAAGCAGGAGACAACCTGGTGAATGGTGATCCAGGAGAACAAGCAGGATGCAACCAGGTGTATAGTGATCCAGGAGAATAAGCAGGAGACAACCTGGTGAACGGTGATCCATGAGAACAAGCAGGAGACAACCTGGTGAATGGTGATCCAGGAAAACAAGCAAGGAGGCAACCTGGTGTATGGTGATCCAGAGAACAAGCATGAAGCAACCTGTTGTATGGTGATCCAGGAGAACAAGCAGAAGGCAACCTGGTGTATGGTGATCCGGAGAACAAGCACGAGGCAACCTGTTGTATGGTGATCCAGGAGAACAAGCAAGGAGGCAACCTGGTGTATGGTGATCTGGAGTACAAGCACGAGGCAACCTGTTGTATGGTGATCCAGGAGAACAAGCAGGAGGCATCCTGGTGTATGGTGACCCAGAAGAACAAGCAAGGAAGCAACCTGGTGTATGGTGATCCGGAGAACAAGCACGAGGCAACCTGTTGTATGGTGATCCAGGAGAACAAGCAATAGGCAACCTGGTGTATCGTGATCCAGGAGAACAAGCAGAAGACAACCTGGTGTATGGTGATTCAGGAGAACAAGTGGGAGGCAACTTGGTGTATGGTGATACAGGGAGAGCAGCGGAAAAAGCAACAGGCACTTTGTGTATGGTGAGCCAGGAGAGCAGAACAAGCAAGAGGGAACTTGGTATATGGTAATCCAAGGAGAACAGTGGAGCAAGCAGGAGGGAATCTGGTGTATGATGAAGATACCAGGGTAAGAAGCAATGTCATGCTCCTGGATTCGATCCCTTGAGTTTGTGTTCTGTGGTCGGCTTCTCTTTTTGCTGGACCAGCAGGAGACACACCTTTTCTCTTGGTGTTCTCCTTTCTCTTAATGCTCTCTTTCTATTCATTTGAATGTTCTGGCATTGTATTGATGTTTGGAGTGAGTCTGTGAAATTCCAGCTAAGGATTTTCACTTTGGTATTTCTTTGCACCTATCTTTAGGAAGTAGGCAGTACATTTGTTAACAGCACTTGCTTTATTTTTTGCTTGACATTTTCTTATTTACTTTACCCACTCTGGGATCTTTCCTTTGTTCAGCACACTTCTATTCTTATAGGTAATTCACACTCTGCTCTGCCCTCCAGTTCTTTAGGGCAACTTGTAGGCCTTTTAGGCAGTTTAGGTCAGAGATGCCATTTCCTAGTCTGGTTAAGTTTATCTCTGCACCAGCATGCTTTTCTAGGCTCTGCAGAAACAGTATATTTAGTTTGTACAGGAACCGGCAGGGTCAGTTGCAGTTTTTAATGTGTAGCCTATTTTCCCTAGTGTGTTGCTACACAGGCATATATAGCTATACTAGGAGCTATATTTAAAATCCAGGGTGAACCACCATCACATTATGTTAGGCTTCCAACCTCTGTGGTCAGGTAAGGACAGAGTAGGGTTTTTACTAGTCTGAACATGGATCTTTCTGGTTTAGGTTTTTGTCCCCCCTGATTTGTTGGCTGCCCGTATTCTTGTGCTTTTGTAATTATAAAAAACAGCAGGTGACCTGGAGTATAGTGATCTAGAAGAGAAGGGGAACAAATGAGAGAGAACCTGGGTACAGTAATCCAGAAAAGTAGAGGAATAAGCAGCAAGGGACCTGGAGTACAATGAGCCAGATGGACACGAAAGAGACAGTGGGTGAGTTGGATATAACAATCATCAGGGACATATGATATTCTCAATGCAACCACATAGTCTGTATATCTCTGACACTATAACAAGTGATGGTTTCAGATGTACAAGGTTCTCAAGAGATAGAGTTGCTCCTTGTAGATACTCATCTTGTTAGTTAAAAATGGGGTTCCTGGAATGGTCTGTTATGCGGTCCACTATAAAAATGTATTTTAACAACAAAAAAAAACACATATTCAATAGGAATTTTCTATCACTTATGGCTGGGACATCCATTCAATTAAATAATCAGGAGAAATTGCTAAGCAATTGCCAAAAGCCCCTTAAACTTATAGACAGGAATTTTCATTAATACAGTTACCGCCATGTTCTGTCCTATATGTGACAGGTGTTGTTACAGCAGAAAATGTAGAAATAAATCTATTAGGAAAAGAACGTTCTAAGTCTGTATCATCTTAAATGTCACACTGGGCATAAGGCATCTAGGTAACATATAATGTAGATTTCCTGTGGTGCTAGCAGCGATATACAAAGATGAACGGAGAGCTTTATACGGCATAATGGATGGGATTTCAGTATATCTAAAAACGACTGTGAGGTTTTGTTCATTGTGCCATCAATTTTGTTAAATATGTTTTCCATTATCTCTGGGTCTGTTTTTTTTTCTAACAATTTTGACAGGAGACATATTATTTAGAAGAAGAAAAGACTCTATTGTGCACAATGAATGGTAAAGAATAACCACATGCAAAATGGAAATGAGAACAAGAGGAAAATGTGCTTTGTAAAATGTGTAAAAACAGAGCAAAAATACTTAGCTATCAAATATAATGCATTCCTTCCCCCTCCTAAAAATATAAAAAAAATTTGATGCACAAGCCCTACCATACAGTCAGTAGAGCTTTCAGGTCAATTATTATTGTTCTTCTTGCTTTCCCAAGTGATTCACTTTATAGGCTATGCCATAATGTGTCTTGAAGAGGCAATTAGGGCTCAGGACATTGACCGTTAAGATAGGGGCAGGCACCAAGCTCCCCTAGAGAAAGGGTGGTCACAGAGCATGTGTAGGTATAGATAGATCGAGCAGTCACAGGTTGAGCAAGGGAGGGCACAGTTAGCACAAAAGGCAGTCACAGCTAGAGTAAGGGTGGTCATATTTGGAGCAAGGGTGGGTACAGAGCACAGCTAGAGCAGGGGTGGTTATAGCTAGAGTGGGGATCATCATAGCTAGAGCTGGGTTGTTCACATTTGGAACTGAAGTGGGCACAACTAGAGCAGGGGTAGTCATGACTAGATCAGTGGTGATGACAGTTAAAGAAAGGGTGGCTACAGTTGGAGCAGGGGTGGGCATAGCTAGTGAAAGGGCAATCATAGCTAGAGCTGGTACAGTCATAGCTAGAGTAGGGTTGGCCACACTTGGAGCAAGGGTGATGACAAGTAGAATAGGGATGATCATAGAGAGAGCAAGGAAGATCATAGCTAGGAACAGGGTTGGTCACAGTTGGAGAAGGGGTGGGCACAGTTGAAGCGGGGGTGGGGACAGCTAGAGCAGGGGCTGTCAGCTAGAGCAGGGATGGTCATACCAAGAGCAGGGTTGGTCAGACCTAGAGAGGGGTTGGTCACAGTTGGAGCAGGGTTGGTCACAGTTAAAGAAAGGGTGGCTACAGTTGGAGCAGGGGTGGGCATAGCTAGTGAAAGGGCAATCATAGCTAGAGCTGGTACAGTCATAGCTAGAGTAGGGTTGGCCACACTTGGAGCAAGGGTGATGACAAGTAGAATAGGGGTGATCATAGATAGAGCAAGGAAGATCATAGCTAGGAACAGGGTTGGTCACAGTTGGAGAAGGGGTGGGCACGGCTAGAGTAGGTGTGGTCATAGCTAGAGCAGGGATGGTCAGACCTAGAGAGGGGTTGGTAACAGTTGGAGCAGGGTTGGTCACAGTTGAAGCGGGGGTGGGGACAGCTAGAGCAGGGGCTGTCAGCTAGAGCAGGGATGGTCATACCTAGAGAAGGGTTGATCACAGTTGGAGCAGGGGTAGGCACAGCTAGAGCAGGGGAGATCATAGATAGAGCAGGGGTTGTCACAGTTAAAGCAAGGGCAGTATCAGAGCAAGAGAAGTCACAGCTAGAGCAGTGTTGGGCACATGAAGCAGAAGGCCGAAGGTTGCGAGAAGAGTAGCTTGATTAGAGTGGGGAACTTGTACTATGGCTGAGCACTTGTTCCATGGCTGTTTAAAGCCATGTTAATAATAAAATGAGTCATTTCTTCTGCTTCTTTCATGAGCTTTACCCTTTCCAACTCCAGGAGAAAAATATACTTTAAAATCCATAACAAATCTATGGCAGTTTTTTCTAGAGACCATTTGCATTTGATTAAGTTCTGCTTTTCATATAATGGTATATTTGTACGGCTTCATTATAGATTTGTAATCTTTTGGGTGGTCCATGCATAACAAACAGAAATCTATGAGTATGTGTAGTTTACTGCTATAATTTACACCAGATTTAGCATTATATTTGATTGTTTATATATGTTTACTCACTTACAGAGCACCATTAATTCCACAGACATCATCAATATTGTCCCCATTAGGGCTCATAAAATAAATTCCCTACCGGCATGACTTTGGAGTGTAGGGGGATACCAACGAAATCACAGAGAGCACATAAAAACTTCTCACAGAATGAATGTCCTTTGTGAAATTTGAACCCAGAGCTCAAGCTGCAAAGCTAGAGTTCTAACCACTAGGCCGCAATTAGTCAGAGTTCGATTGGCTCCAACCTCTCTCAAGTGGCCTGGATGGAACAAAACTTTTTTTTTTGCATAAATGGATTTTGCAAAAACATGAGACTTTTTGTTCTCACAATTCTGTAAAATCCTTTTCACGTGCATTGCACTTGTCTTTGCTGCAGATTTTCAATACGGAAATAGTAGCAAAAATATTCCTATCCGAAGCTCCGGTGCGTCATTTCACCAGTGAGCAAAGATAACCATTAACACAGCGCTACGTCTGTAGTCTGCTTGATCTTTCTAACTTTCCAGTTCAGCTATTTTTTATTAATCACCGAAAGTTGTTGACTAACTTCTTATGATGAACCAGTGAGGGTGACAAGGCCATAGAGCGGCTCATTAAAATTTTTCAATATCGGCTAATTTTTATTTTAGCAAACACAAGTGTATTAAATAAATATTTAGTTACTATAAAATGGGCTCATTAATGTGCTAATTATATTTGCACTGCACGCACAGAGGTTTACGGCACTTCTCTGTATAGAAATATCGTTCAATGATTGATGTTACTTTGTATGATCTCGTTGTGTTTCGCCGTTGGAAAACTGCAAACTCTGTTGTACATCCTCCATTTATGTGACTGATAGAATTCAATAATTACATATTTTGTTTTAAATTCATTTATATAGCACCAACATATTCTGTACTGAACAAGACAGAACATAATTATCAACGTGGATCCTAATCAACCCCAAAAAACTTAAAATCCAGTCTACGATCTCAAACCTGTAATGTGTCCTTGATGACTTAATTAGAACAGAGACTTGGACATTTTTAGTTTGTAGACCCCATTTACCAATGTATCAATCACCATCTTGACAGCAGCAGAACCCAAGTGCTACAGTTCTTGCTATTTGTGTAGTGTGCTGCTCATTAAAAGTAATTGAGAATCTCCAAGCTGTGCAAATAGATTGGAGTGCTGAGGCATGCTGTAATATTAGCTTCACATGGCAGCTGTCATGTTGGTGGCTGCTACATCTGTATTTGATCATTCTGACAAATTTGAGATCCGAGCTTCTGTTGCCCCCACATGGTGTGCTGTCATACAGTGTCTGACTCAAAGGGTCGAGCAGTATGTTCTCTAAATTGCACTGTCAAATTTTGTCAAGCTACAGAGTGACCTGATGCTGCATCTTCCCATACCAATTGCAAATTTTGGTGGAATCTGCGGGCACAAAAAAAAATTACAGCCACTTTAAGGTATCAAGAAGACATTAAAACATTTCAAAAAAGATAGAATGGCAAATTAAATACTGTAAAATGAACAATAAAGGCTACTTGACACAAAAAATTATAGTTACATTTTTTGGTGGTTATGCAGGTTACAGACTGATCTAAGTTTCAGACTTTTCTTTTGTGGGAGTGTTTTTCCCAGTAATATAAGGTCTGTGTGTATTCAGGGTATGCTGTTTTCCTTAGTTCGTATTTCAGCACTGCTTCTATTCTGCACCGATTTTCTCTTCATGTACTTTCTACTGTTCTCTCCACTGTCCACATTGCTGCTACCTCTAACACTGAGAGAAGGGAGGTTGGAGCAGGAAGCCATTAGAACCGGGATCCAGAGTGTTGCTGTCTTCACTTGCTTTCATGAATAAGCAAGTCTCTAATACTGAATTTATTTTCTCTTAATATGCTAACATTTAAGCAACATACTTGATTGTTGCCTAATTTACTGCTCTGTGTCACTTGGGCGGCAAACTGTCATTTGTTACAGCCAAATATTTCAATTTTTGCTTCATCAGTCCAGAGCACCTGCTGGCATTTTTCTGCACTCATGTTCTTATTAACTCTAAATCACAGGCAAAATTAATGAGTGTATTAAACCATATTTATTCTTTATTAAATAGTGTATAGAAACACATACAAATAAAGCAGAGTGATACTAACAATTGCAGAATACCAATACAAAAAGTCATGTGTAATAATTTATTCTAGAAAGTGATATAAATATATTTTCATATATAGAGACCAAAAATTGTGATCTATATAGATAAATGTACTCTAGACTCGTGATAAAGAAAGACAAAAGATATATTAATATTGTGTAGTACCCACAGTCTGCACCATTTCCATGCATCAATGTAGGTTGTTATGCTGTATTCAACATAAATCTGACTGGGGGTGAAGAAAGAGTGAAATGCACGTTGGGGCCGCAGGATGGCACTTTACCAGCAATCACTTGTAAGTGCTCTATTTACTCTTATGACTGTACACTTTTCTCTCTGACAGGGCCTATTGTTATGATGAGTCACCGAAGGGGGAAAAAACAAAATACCAGCTAAGTCCAGAAAAACCAGAGAGGTTGGCAGCTAT
The DNA here is from genome assembly GCF_039654945.1 of Dendrobates tinctorius. Taxonomy (NCBI): domain Eukaryota; kingdom Metazoa; phylum Chordata; class Amphibia; order Anura; family Dendrobatidae; genus Dendrobates; species Dendrobates tinctorius. The sequence continues at coordinate 26,376,548 of NW_027361810.1, read as the reverse complement.
CGGATTGCAGACCCCTGAACCTATCCACAACAATTAGCAGTAGCCGTGGGGGGTTCCTACGGTGCCCTAGACCCCTCGATCACAGCCGGAGAACTATTTAGCCTAAAGACAGAAAGGGGAAAAACTAAACTGCCCCAGAGCAGACCCCAAAGCAATAGGCAGCCCCCAACATATAATGACGGTGAAGCAAGATGAAAACACTAACGCAGATAGAACGATAGGTTGAGCAAATGATGGGGCCCAAGCTAACTACATAGGACAGGATAGGAAAGCTGCTGTCTGCCATCCGCAAAAACCCTATCAAAATGAGCCAACCGACTGATAGGAAAAACAGGCCCTGAAGTCGCTAGGCTTCAAAAGACTATATCAGCACTCAGGTATATTCTGAAGACAGAGCAAAAGATCAACAGATCAGAGACAAAAATGGAGTTCAGCTCACCCCCGGCCGGGGATGGCAGAACTCCCAAAAAACAAGGCAAAACAAAAACAAAACTGAAGAGTACAAAGAAGAGCAGAAAACTTAGCTTTGAGATGCAGGAATCAGACTGGTCTCCAAGAATCCAGCAGGAAAATCACCAGCCAGGAAGAAGGGCGTCGGCAGCCTTATATCCAGTCCTCAATTCCAGCCACCCAGTCATCATCTAGCTGCCCATGTGTTTGGTAATCAGCCTCACTACCTTCCTTCACCAGAGGAGGGAGTTCATCAGACCTCAATGGTGAAGGGAAAAATGAACTCACAACAGCCTATACCTTGGTCATTTTTATCTGTAACCCCAGCTGCTATTTCATACAGCATGTACACAGTGTGGTATACTATGTGTGCAGTTCCTATGCGCTGTCACATTACCAGACTGTCAGATATAACTTGCATACAGCATAATAACAAACTACATTGAAATAGTGCAGACTGTTGATACTACACAATATTAATACATCTTATGTTTTTCTTTATAAAGGTATAAGCGTCTATATAGATCACAATTTTTGGCTTCTATATATGGAAACATGTTTCGATTACCTTCTAGAATAAATTAAATACACATGATTTTTGGATTAGTGTTATGCTGTATAATCCTGCAATTTTTAGCAGCACTCTGGTCTATTTTTATGTGTTTTTAAACACTATTTAATAAAGAATAAATATGGTTTAATGTACTCATTAATATCTGTGGCTTAGTGTTAATTACATCTTTGAGTTTCTTGACGGTACTATTAATAGGACTCCAAATGGGAAAGTGTTGTATCCAAACTCATGTTCTTATGTTTTCAGGCTGGTTTAGTCGATTTGCCTTATTTCCATGTGAAAAGTATGTTTTTACTCACAATTTTACCATGAAGACCACTTCTGGTTAGACTTCTCCGATTAGTAGATGGTTGGGGCTGAGTCCCGCTGGTTGCTTCCAGTTCTGAGCTGATGGCACTGCTGGACATCTTCTGATTTACAAGGAAAGTAAGTATGATATGTCTTTCATCTGCTGCACTACGTTTCATTGGTCGACCGTTGCAACTGTGGTCCACAAGGATGTCCACTTCATGGTGTCCTCAATGCCATGAAATACAGACAGATACTTATCCATTATGCAATACCATTAGGGAGGCTTTTTATTGCCTTCAAATTTATTGTCCGACAGGACAATGACTAAATATACAGACAATGTCAATAGGGACTATTTTCTGCGTAAATAAGAAACAGGAGTCTTGTAAGTGATGAATTGGCCCACACAGATCTCATATCATCCATAGAAGATCTGTGGTTAGTTCTCCAAGATGTTTGGAACAACCTCTCTGATGAGTTCCCTCAAACCATGCATGCAAGTGACAAGTTCCTTGAAGATTTGATGCCTTGATGTTGTTTTGAAGGCAGAGGGCGGTCACCAAATATGGATTTGATTTAGGTTTTTCTTTTGTTTACTTACTTTGAATTTTGTTATTTTATAAAAATAAAACTATTAGCACTTCTATTTGTTAAAGCATTATTACTTTGCAGCATGTTTCCACACATGCCTGAAACTTTTGCACAGAACTGTATATAATATGCAATATGCTTATTTGGCCTGCATTGTTGGTATAAAGCATTCTTATGATTTCTCTAACTAAGCTCTAAAAATAGTTGCTTTTGGATACAAAATATTTTGGCAGAACGTTAATATTTAATTTTAATATTTAACTCCTTAACAACATGCAATTGACAGCCCACAGGATGTATGAAGCCACCTCAAGAGATGTACTTGCTCATTACCAAACTGGAGTCAACTGTATGATACAGCTAGGGTTTAGCTGCAATAATCAGAAATGGAGAAATACCCACTCCTGGCTATTTAACTCCTTAGATAATGTGGTCTATAGAGGCCGCAACATCTAATCTGTTGGATACGGGAGGCGCTTTCTGTTTGGTCCCAGGTCGGCCATTTTGGTACTTTCATTTATCTTCTTCTGTTCAATTTCTGTTCTTCCCTTTAAATTAGAGGTGAGCAGATCTTTTCCAATTGGAATTTGCCAACTTTGACATAATTTCCCCCAAAATTTTATTTGAGCCAAATAAATTTGCACAAATCACAATAGCGGAAAGCTTGTAATTGCTCAGGAAATATATGGGGGAGAGGAGTGAGAGCGGACCTCGCTAATCATACGAGTTTACACTCAACAGAAGAGAGAGATGACCACGTAGACCATATGAGCTTACACTCTACAGGAGAGAGCAAGAATTGTGCTGAGCATAAGAGCTTACACTCTACAGGAGAGAGCAAGAACTGTGCTGACCATAAGAGCTTACACTTTACGGGAGAGCACGAGAACTGTACTGACCGCAAGAACTTACACTCTACAGGAGTGACCCAGTGACTCTGGAGATGGAAAACAAATCTTCTGAACAGACTGTGCTCTGCTGGGAACCAGCTTCAGCAGTGTGGGAAATAGTGTCAGGCAAATGTTTGTTTTGGTAACCACCAGCACCGGGAAAGGTCAGAGAGGTCCGGCGCCTGCACACTGCAGTACTTTACTCTGCCCTCAACAGGGCAGATAAAGTAAGTCTGCGCAGGAACCATGACAGAAGTAAGGAGGAGGACATCATCGCTAGAAGATGGGAGTACCCGGACTGGACCGCGACACCCACCGATCCGGATCACGCCCCCCCGGTGAGTATAATCTAACTCGCTTTTATTATCTTTCAGGCTATATCAGGGGCTTATCTACAGCATTACAGAATGCTGTAGATAAACCCCTGATGGCGGTGGCTGCATCTCATAGGCCAAAATGAGGTGACAGATTCCTTTTAATGAGACAGGCTCCGTCTATTTTTGCTGCTCTGTTTTTATTGTATCAGTATGGTGGCTTGTGCTATATTACAGCCTGTATGAATGCATCCTAAATACAACTTTAATGAGCTTCACTGGAATGACAAAAGAGGAGAGTTTTCTTAAAGCTAATTGTAATTGTATTATGCAGCAATAAAGTCTAGAAGAAATAACTAATGACCAAGGATAGAGAGACCTCTGCACCGTCGGAAAAGTACACAAGGTTTGGCGGCGTAACCTTGATCATTGAAATTTAATCAACAGCTTTATCGACTTAATAACTCTATTTTTACTTTGCATATCATATTATGTGGTTTAATCATCCAAAATAACTTTAAAAAACCCTATTTCACAATTTGCATGCAAATATATGTAAAGTGCACAGGAAAGAAAACCGCTTAATAGTGAGAATGTGATTAACAGTGATTCAGGTAATTCCCCTAAGACTAGATGCCATATGGTCATAATTCTTGCTGCTCTCCCTTGGGAAATTATACTAATATAAAAGGATGAAGCAATCGTCAAACATCTACAATCCAACAGGTGTTCGAACCCTGTAGGAAACACTTCTTCAAATGCAGATGTGACAATTAACTTCATAATGTAGGCAAGTTGCAATCTCTGCCGGAGACATCTAAATGCACCATGTTATTTGACATTTAGAGGATGGAGCTTACCAGGGGATTAAAGCAAAAGAAAAGTACATTTTGGCAATGCAAAAAATACAAAAAAAAGGGGGAAGCAAAAAACAACCATAAAAACAACCCAAAGAAATATTCAACCCTTAAAGAAATTAATAAATGTTCTGTAGACTTCAATAGTAGCTGAGTCAATTATACATCTTATTAAAATAAGCCAGAATGATGTCAGCCCGCTAAGGAAAAATTGAGGGAAATTATTGTAAGCTGAAGCATATAATTACTGTATATTTATACTGAATAGCGAGATAAAAGCAAAAAAAAATAGAGCAAATACAGAAAATTACAGCGGGTAAATATTATGGGGGGTTTTTGTGGGTGGAGAAGAGATGTTAAATGGTAGGTAAAAGGTTTTCTAAAAGTATATAAAGTAAAGTTCTAAAAATGTTTAAATTAAGTTTACTGGATGATGTAAATGTTAATAGGTGCAGGCCGGGATAATGAGAAAGTGACAGGATCTGAGCAACTTTCGAAAGGGTCAAATGGTGACAGCTAAACCATTGTGTTAGAGCATTTCCAAAATGGCAGGTTAATATGTGGGATTCTTGGTGTGCAGGATTTAGTAACGTTACCAACTAAAAAGTCGATTCGTAATAAATCAAATTTGTTACGACTTTGTAGAAAATTTGGATTTGCATGAATTGTAGAAAAATGGTAGTTCCTGTATATTCTTTCTTCTATTGACTGGCTTCTATATTTTTCTATTTTCAGGCCTCCATCAATTCCTCAGTAGTTCCCATGTCATCATTTGGGGCGCAATGCATTTTTGTGACATGTGGTCAAGTGTAGCTTGATGTACGCCATTGATGTCAATGTGTGTGGTGGCCTACTTGTCTGTGTGTGGTGCAATGTGCGTCAGTGACTTCAGTGGCAAGACTCCCACCTCAAATGATGGCATGGTACCTAGTGTAGAATAGCAGCAACTAGACACAGAAAAAGATAGATGATAGAAGGCAGAAGAGAGAAGACAAAAGAGCTGATGGTGGTGGGAGACCAGCAGAGAGGTATGTGGAGAGTCGAGGAAAGGGGAGTCAATTCGTACAACATTTATTTGATGCAAATTGAATTTCCTGGACAAATTCAAACCTATTTGATGACTTAGATTTTTGGGAGTTTCGCTTATCTCTGGTAACTCGACAAGTGAAGAGCGATCCAAGAAAGAACAACTTCAGTTGGTGACTGGAAGCCACGGTAAGGCGTTTCTCATTTTCCAGGACCTTAACCTTGCCAATCCTCACTAAAGTCTTCATCTGTATGGGAACCTATGTAAATCCTCTTCTTAGACTGAAATCTATATCCCTGTGGAGGGGTGGTGGCCCTGCTGTGATTAAAAACGCCTGCGTCTAAGAGGTGGAGTGCTCAGTCAGAAGGTTAATAAATACAAATTTCAAAAAACTGACCATCACATCCAAGCATAAACTAAATGTGAACAGGTGCTTAACCTAGAGTCACTAACTCATATACACTTAAACAAAATAAGGCAGCACACTGTAACGCCATAACATGCAAACATGAAATATGAAAAATGAATTGCATTACTGCATTAGAAATATGAAAAATTGAGAAAGGCCAATTTATGTGTACCTGGAAGCCACGGTAAGGCGCTCCTTGTTTTCCAGACCCTAACCTTTCCAAGCCTCACTTAGACTTAAGTCTTTTCATTTTTCATATTTCATGTTTGCATGCTATGGCGCTACAGTGTGCTTCCTATTTTGTTTGAGTGAAAGACAAAGTGTGAATGCCCAAAATATGGCAAACTTGTATGTAGTGTACAGTTGTTGAGGTTTCTGTATAATATTCTGCTAAAGAGTTTCCTCAGTACAGTGTGGGCATATAGATATCGATATGTCATCAATATCTGATTGCTGGAAGTCGGACCAATGTGATTGCTAACAAAAGACAGGTGAAGAGTCACCAAAAGATCTGAATTTGATCGGCAAGTGAACAAAAACAGTGTACCATTTGCTTTTTTTTAGCTTAGTTTTATATTTTATAATCCCATCGATGTTTACATTGTGATCTTTTTTATTATTTTGAAGACAGGATAACTTAAAGGTCATTTTGACTAGAAATTAAAGAAACTGTAGGGAGTCCACTGACTTTAGTACAGATCTGTACAACTTTGAAATTATATATTGATCCCTCAACTTTAAATGGGCACTGAAAAAAAGCTTTGTGCATCTTTCCAGCAGCGCCGGGAATCTGTATTTGATTTTATCTTAATGGCTAGCTTCTTCTTTTAGACAATAATACAAGAAACTAATTTTCTCAACAGTTCTCTTAGTGCAGCCCGTAAATCTCATAAGACCTGATAATATCAGGGTCATTTAGCTCATATGTTGTATGTCTTGTCATTATTTTCCAAGGAAAACAGATAGAGGCTGAGTGTTACATCTAGAATATTTCATCTAAAGTACAACATGAAGCCCTAGAGGACATTATTTCAGCCGTCTACATTGTATGCGCTGACATAGGTTGACATCTGTTGCAATAATAAAGGAAAATAAAGATATGATTTTGAAAAACCATCTGTTCCGACTGACCAGAAGAGTGCAGGGACGTTAGTGGCAGCACCTTGGATTGTAAGGTCTTGGTAGAGATAACGAATGATTTTCCCCAAATAGGTTGTAATAAGCAACAGGTTACTTCTGAAAATGCTCCACGCGCGTCAGGGCATTGGAACTATTATTTCTTGACAATAGAAAATAGGACAAGATGTCTTTCAAGTGTTTGAATAGATGGAAATATATATATAGGAAATATTACATTTTGGCTGTGCTAAAAAAAAAAGAAAAAACAGGGCAAAATAGCTCTCAAAAATGTATTGTCCGAGAAAAAAGAAAGAAAATAATCCAGAAAATCCAACATACAGTATAAATCAGTAATGCAGGCTATTGTGGCTAATCTGGGTACACTGTAGTAGCCAAATAAGATAATATGGAAGAATTTGCCTAAGTTGTTGCCCTGATTCATCTTGCTGTTTCTCCAGTTTTTTGGAGTAATTTGCTCCTATTTAAAGTCTTTTCTTAATTTTTCCTTGACAACTTGTTATCGTTGGCAACAATGCTTTACACAGATTCATGAAATCCGACTTTTACCAAATGTTGCAATTTTTGAAGGCACATCTCACTCTATTCCTCCCCTTTTTCCCGTGGAGCAAGGTTTCTGGATGACTTTTCAATTTGGCACATTTTTGCGACTTTTGGAGTTGAAAAGTCGCAAACAAATGGTTGTAGATGAAAATAAAAAGATTTTTTAATTTGTGCCAAATTCATGATCTACGTGTGTCATTGTGAAGAATTTAGCACAAAAAACATCAGCGAATACCACAAGGCAAAAAAGAAAGGTGACCACAATAAATCGCATATTATGGATCGGGCCTATTTCATCTAAGGGAAAGAATAGCTGATTGTAATAGGTAATACATTTCCAGGTGAAAGGTTTTTTCTCTTAAAAACATTGGTTCTAGTATTTGTTAACAATTTTTAATTTTAAAAAAATTATGCTGAGGTTCCTTTTTACATCTTTCTTTTCTCCTCCACTTACAGCATGGGTTACAAAGTTGGCAATAGGGGCAAAATTAATTATTGATTTTGCGCTTTTTTTATGTCTTTTTTTAGCCTGATTTCTACTTGCACCTTATTCTTCTTTTGATATGTAATTATTAAGAAGTTTATTTAACATGTCTTCACCTCTGTGTGATTTTTTTCATGTTCACAATTGGGGTCAGGGTTTGCGATTTCTAAATGTTTTCAGCTGAATCATCATTTGTGAATAGTCTCTACAATTTTAAGCTAGTGTAACCTAGTCCTTTATTTACTTTTGTCTGCAATATCTGCAAAAAATTTTGTAGTATTTTAGCCAAACATTTGACTTTTTAAGCCAGAAAGTTGCAAAAAAGATTAAAGGGAACCTGTCACCAGAAAAAGACACTATCAACCTGCAGATATGGAGTTAGTCTGCAGGTTAATAGCATTATTAATCTGCCCCGCACCAACACTTACCCGAATATTGCGGGGAGAAAATGAAGTTTATTCCCCCCGCCAGCGTTCCAGTTTCAGTCATGGGGGCAACACCAGTGCTGGTTCAGCCACCGCTCTGAGTATACAGAGCGGCAGTTGTAACCGCATCCCTGGCTTTGATTTACACTCTGCATTAGGGCTGGCTGTCAGTCAAGGCCTTGGGTCCGGATACAGTGGCCGTTCTGTATACTCACTCAGAGTGGTGACTGAACCCATCCCATCACAACCCCCCCATGACTGAAACCGGAATGCTGCCGAGGGGGAATAAAGTTACTGTAAATTTTCTCCCCACAGAGTTCAGCTAAGTGCAGGTGGAAGGTAAGCTAATAATGCTACTAACCTGCAGATTAACCCTACATCTGAAGATTAATAGCATTTTGTCTGTTGATAGGTTCTCTTTAAACACAAAACTAGAGAGAATTTTTTATTTTGCGCAAAATTTCAGAACCACGTGCACTATTTTGAAGAATATGGCACGAAAAACCTCAACAAATACCACAAGACAAAAAATTTAAAAATGCATATGATTAGTTGGTCCTTATATGTTCAGAAGTCTGAGCCACTGAGCTGTGATTTTCCAAAGCCTAGGACTCACTGGATGAAATTCTACCCTATCAATCATTATGAGGGTGCATTCAGACAACTATATAAATCAGACCACAATGCACAGAGTGGCTGGAAGACCTCCTGACCCGAGTGTGACATACAATATATTATATATATATTCATATATTTCTGTGAAGGTGTAACACTTGGATTGGGAGAGCCACGGACACTGCATGCACTACGTTCTGATCTTGGTCCGATTTCTTCAGTGGTCTTAATGTGCTCTAACACTGGTTCACTGAACAGACAACAGCACTTGTCCTTGTTAACTGAACAGTAGTTCATGTTTTTGAATTTAAGTGCACAAGTCAACCAAGACTACATAAGGTAAAGAATGCTGCCAGCCAGAGATTTAAAAAAGAAAAATAAAATGCTAAATGTAAAGCATGATATAGTTTGATTAAAAAAACGCTAACACTGACAAACTCCTAAAAGCGAAAGCTATTGTATCTTAATTAACCAGATGTTTATTTTTAGCAATCCAGGAAGAATAGACTGTTATCTATATGTTGACTTTTGAATGTACAGTTGTGGCCAAAAGTATTAACACCCCTGCAATTCTGTCAGATAATACTCAGTTTCTTCCTGAAAATGATTGCAATCACAAATTCTTTGGTATCATTATCTTCATTTAATTTGTCTTAAATTAAAAAACACAAAAGAGAATGAAGCAAAAAGCAAAACATTGATCATTTCACACAAAACTCCAAAAATGGGCCAGACCAAACTATTGGCACCCTCAGCCTAATAGCTGGTTGCACAACCTTTAGCCAAAATAACTGCGACCAACCGCTTCCGGTAACCATGAATGAGTTTCTTACAATGTTCTGCTGGAATTTTAGACCATTCTTCTTTGGCAAACTGCTCCAGGTCCCTGATATTTGAAGGGTGCCTTCTCCAAACTGGCATTTTTAGATCTCTCCACAGATGTTCTATGGGATTCAGGTCTGGACTCACTGCTGGCCACCTTAGAAGTCTCCAGTGCTTTCTCTCAAACCATTTTCTAGTGCTTTTTCAAATCAAATCAATCAAATCAAATTTATTATCGCCAAGTACATATTACATATATACAAGGAATTCTTTGTGGCAAAGAGGCAACATAATATATAACAACAGATACAACAAGTAACATCTAACAAGACAGATACAGTATATAGTCTACACATGACGATTTAATTGTTGAACAGAGAGTGGATAGAAGCTGTTCATATAGCGGTTGGTGCTGCATTTGGGGACTCTGAAGCGACGTCCTGAAGGGAGTAGTTGGAATGAGGAGTGTCCCGGGTGAGAGGGATCGGATGAAATTTTCAATGCGTGGGATCGAATACTCTTATCATAAAGATCCTGGATTTTAGGCAGGGGGGAACCTATAATTCTCTCTGCTGTTCTGAAAGTCCTTTGTAAGCGGAGTTTGTCATGCGCAGTGGCTCCCCCATACCAGACTATCAGAGAGGAACAAATCACAGATCTGATGACAGCATTAAAGAATAAGATCAGCAGATTCTTAGACAAACCATATCTTTTCAGCTGACGCAGGAAGAACATCCTCTGTTGTGCTTTTCTTGTAACAGCATCCACGTTTTTCCCCCATTTAAGATCATGAGAGATGATAACACCAAGGAATTTGGTCTCTGTGACCCTACGAACCACTTCGTCATGGATGTAGATTGGAAGTATCTCATGTTGATCTTTCCTAAAATCCACAACCATCTCAGCAGTTTTTTTAGTGTTGAGTACAAGATTATTGGCTTTACACCAGTCACATATTCTTTCCACCTCACTCCGATACAAGTCTTCAGCTTTTCCCCTGATGAGACCAATCAGTGTCATATCATCGGCAAATTTCAAGATTTTTACTGAGTCTGCTGAAGAGATGCAATCATTCATATAGAGAGAAAACAGTAACGGGGACAAAACACACCCCTGAGGTGCCCCGATGTTTGTGACCAAGGTGTCCGAAGTGAATGGTCCAACTTTTACACTCTGTATCCTGGCTGTCAGGAAGTTATAAATCCACAAGCATAAGTTAAGAGGGACTCCAAGAGCTACCATTTTCTTATGAAGTAAATTCGGATCAATGGTATTGAACGCTGAGCTAAAGTCCATGAAAAGAATCCGGACATATGAGTGCAGTTCATCTGTATGATCGAAAATGTACTTCAGTGCCAGATTGACAGTGTCGTTTGCCGAACGATTCTCCTTATAGGCAAACTGAAGCGGGTCCCATAGCTTCTGCATGAATTTTATCTGGTGGGACATCATAATTCTTTCGAAGACTTTCATAGCTACAGATGTGAGTGCTACTGGTCTATAGTCGTTCAACTCAGAGGATCCCACTTTCTTGGGGACAGGGATAATTATGGAACTTTTCCAACACTGAGGTACAACGCACTCTTTCAGTGACACATTGTATATATTTGTTAGTATAGGGGCAAGCTGGGTAGCACATACTTTCAGACACATTGGAGATACACCATCAGGGCCAGGTGCCTTTTTGACCTTAAGTCCCTTTAGGATGCGTATCACCTCTGCCTCAGAGATCACTACTTGGGTGTTGCACAATGAATGATCTTTATATGAACAGACTGAGGAGCTTAGAGATGAATAGCCACTGTGTGTAGAGCTTGCCTCAAATCTGCAGTAGAATTCATTTAACTCTGCTGCCAGACTTCTGCTGGGGTTCACTATAGTGGGGTGGCTTTTCTGATTGGTGACCTCTCTTAATCCTCTCCATGCAGATCTATTATCTTTTGATGAGAACCTTTCCTCCAGAATCTTTGCATACTCGTGTTTGGCTAACTTGATCTCTTTAGATAGCGAGTTCCTAAGTTTCTTGAATTCAGTACTATCGCCTGCTTTATAAGCCTCCTCTTTTCTCTTACGGATCAACCTGACTTTATTTGTAAACCATGGCTTGTTGTTTCCCCGAAAGTGGACAGATTTGGATGGAATAAACGTGTCTTCACAAAAACGGATATATGAGGACACTGCATCAACCCATTCATCCAGACCCCAGCATGTTTCCTGGAATACCTCCCAGTCCGTGCATTCAAAGCATGCTTGTAGTTGCAATTTTGCCTCCTCAGACCATGTCTTCTTTGTATAAACTGTAGGTTTGGATGTTTTCAACCTTTGCCTGTAGGCTGGAATTAAATGTGTTTTGGGTCATTGTCCTGCTGGAAGACCCATGACCTCTGAGGGAGACCCAGCTTTCTCACACTGGGCCCTACATTATGCTGCAAAATTTGTTGGAAGTCTTCAGACTTCATAAAGCCATGAACACGGTCAAGCAGTCCAGTGCCAGAGGCAGCAAAGCAACCCCAAAACATCAGGGAACCTCCGCCATTTTTTACTTTAGGGACCGTGTTCTTTTCTTTGAATGCCTCTTTTTTTTCTCCTGTAAACTCTATGTTGATGCCTTTGCCCAAAAAGCTGTACTTTTGTCTCATCTGACCAGAGAACATTCTTCCAAAACGTTTTAGGCTTTTTCAGGTAAGTTTTGGCAAACTCCAGCCTGGCTTTTTTGTGTCTCGGGGTAAGAAGTGGGGTCTTCCTGGGTCTCCTACCATACAGTCCCTTTTCATTCAGACGCCGACGGATAGTACGGGTTGACACTGTTGTACCCTCGGACTGCAGGGCAGCTTGAACTTTTTTGGATGTTAGTCGAAGTTCTTTATCCAACATCCGCACAAACTTGCGTTGAAATCTCTTATCAATTTTTCTTTTCCGTCCACATCTAGGGAGGTTAGCCACAGTGCCATGGGCTTTAAACTTCTTGATGACACTGCGCACGGTAGACACAGGAACATTCAGGTCTTTGGAGATGGACTTGTAGCCTTGAGATTGCTCATGCTTCCTCACAATTTGGTTTCTCAAGTCCTCGGACAGTTCTTTGGTCTTCTTTCTTTTCTCCATGCTCAATATAGTACACACAAGGACACAGGACAGAGGTTGAGTCAACTTTAATCCATGTCAACTGACTGCAAGTGTGATTTAGTTATTGCCAACACCTGTTAGGTGCCACAGGTAAGTTACAGGTGCTGTTAATTACACAAATTAGAGAAGCATCACATGATTTTTCGAACAGTGCCAATACTTTTGTCCACCCTCTTTTTTATGTTTGGTGTGGAATTATATCCAATTTGGCTTTAGGACAATTCTTTTTGTGTATTTTCCTTTAAGACAAATTAAATGAAGATAATAATACCAAAGAATTTGTGTTTGCAATCATTTTCAGGAAGAAACTGAGTATTATCTGACAGATTTGCAGGGGTGTCAATACTTTTGGCCACAACTGTATGTATTTCTTTCTGGCTGATTAAGAAAACATAGACTTTTGTCTGTATACGGCTGTAATATTGAATTGTAAGTTGACATTTGATGTAAGATATTGTGCTGTTATCCTTGATGACTAGTAATGTTTGCTGATAAGTTAATTACGCATTGTCCAGGCCAGCTAGTTTGTTGACTTCCAAAATAGAGGAGGAAAAACTGTGCAAATAGATTAAATAATTAAATAATGCAACACCATTGTTCACCTTATCTGTGAATCCTGGATTGAAGGACACTTGTTAATAGTGATGGGCAAGTAGCATCCTTGCTCGAGTCTCCCCGAGCATGCTCGGGTGATCTCTGAGTATTTTGATGTGCTTGGAGATTTCGTTTTCCTCATCTCAGCTGCATGATTCGTGACTTGTAGACAGGCTGAATACATGTGGGAATTCCCTAACAAGCAGGCATTCCACACATGTATTCAAGCTGTCTAGCAGTCGCAAATCATGTATCTAAGGCGACGAAAACTAAATCTCCGAGCATGCCAAAATACTCGGAGACCATCCGAGCATGCTTGGGGAGACCTGAGCAATGAGTATACTCGCTCATCAGTACTTGTTAACTGTTAAAAGAGATTATATGCCTCTGCAAGGGGAGGGAGCCAGAGATTCAGTCAAGACATCCAAACAACCAGAGACTCTACAGGACACCAGCCAAGAAATCATGTCTCCATCATGAGGAACACACAATTGTAATTCTACAGGATGCCAGCTTAGAGGACCACAGCTCTGGCTGTAAGAATACAGATCTGCTCCATTGACCATTGCAAATCCATGGATAAGTTTGGAAACAATTAGGATTAGGACCTGTCGGTTGCCTGGCTCCATGGCGATGTTCAGAGAAGCCAGATTTTGACCATCCGGTCAAATGGTATTGTACGGCAATGGACTATCATCTTCCTAAGCTTGTCGTTACCTCCTCACTATGTGCATGCCACAGATGAGGTAGTCAACCCTGGAAGCTCTGAAGTCACAGCTACTCTTATCCTGGCCAGTCAGCAGAACGGTGAGAATCTGTAATGTGCACCATCTTGGCTATTTTGCTGGAATTGTTCAATGTGTTATCTGCCTGTTTTGTGGTTCAATAAAATATTGCCACACTGTTTTACCCTCACCCTGTGTTGTCTGAGTAGCGTTACACCCACATTAAAAATAGGGCGGGCATGTGGTGGGATGACCCCTGGTCCATGTGGTTTCAGCTAGCGGACCGGAGCGCCCCCTGAATCGCCGTGTCTCCACAGCTATGATTGTAGACTTTACAATATCTTTAGATTTTAGAGAAAAGTCAGGAGACATTTGGAAACTAAAACAAGTAAAAAGAAATGTAAAAACCATAGAAAAAACTTGAAGTGATGTGTCTAGACGTTCTCCCTATGTTTCTCCTCTCTTTAGAGCAGGCCTGCACAGCATAGGCCCACGGGAAGCATGTGGCCCACCCGGGATTTCCTGCGGCCTGCAGCTGGTTACTTTCACCTTGTATTCGGATGTATGTGTGTCTCCCAGACAACCGTACATCTGAGCAAAACTGTCTCTCATGTCTCTCTTAAACATAACTGCAGCGTCGGGACAGGGGTAGGGGAAGACTTGTCTGCTCCCTGCTCTGACGTGCAGTGGCGTGATGAGGTCAGTATGCTGCTTCATTCTCCCTGCTACTGTCATCATTGTGCTGACACACACACACAGCAATAAACCACGCACCATTATAGTAAATTAATAATCATTATATAATGATAACACATATTGGTGCAAAAAATAGGACTATATATATGGAGCTAATCGTATGCAAAACTGACACATAGAGAAGAAACCACTATCAAAAAAGCCCACTTTTTTATAAAAGTCAAAAATGTATTATTATTTCATCAAAAAAGAACATAAACATGGGAGAGACATAAAGTGCAAATGTGCATAGACAAACAAAATACCAAAAGGGTACAGATTTATATAGGGCATCAAAAAATCCTAAACACATCAAAATCCATATAGATAGTAAGGATCCATTAAATATATATATCGCTATATAGACTGAGCTTATGCAATGCGCTGGCCCATATAAAGATAAGTGTGTATATATAATAATCATAGGACCGCCACAGCACAGCTGATCTTACCTATATAATAATGGTGATGACCTGAGACCTGCACCCACCCCAACGCGCGTTTCGGCTTAGCCTTCGTCAGGGGCTAAGCCGAAACGCGCGTTGGGGTGGGTGCAGGTCTCAGGGCATCACCATTATTATATAGGTAAGATCAGCTGTGCTGTGGCGGTCCTATGATTATTATATATACACACTTATCTTTATATGGGACAGCGCATTGCATAAGCTCAGTCTATATAGCAGTATATATATTTAATGGATCCTTACTATCTATATGGATTTTGATGTGTTTAGGATTTTTTGATGCCCTGTATAAATCTGTACCCTTTTTTTATTTTGTTTGTCTATGCACATTTGCACTTTATGTCTCTCCCATGTTTGTGTTCTTTTTGATGAAATAATAATAAATTTTTGACTTTTATAAAAAAGGTGGGCTTTTTTGATCGTAGTTTCTTCTCTATTTGTCATCATTGTGCTGCAGAGGCATCAATTGCTTGGCAAGGAATCCTATGCTGGAGAAACTGTACAAAGTTTGTAGATATATCAACACAGCCAGAATAGTGGGATAAAGCAAAGAACATATTCCTTAATGAAGGATACTCTCCAAAAATTAGAGAGAATGCATAGAGAATAGAGTTGAGCGACTTTGGTCGGATCGGGTTTCATGAAACAAAATTTGTTTCAGATGAAACTGGTCCAACTAGGGCAAAAAAAAGTTGGAGTTTCATCTGAAACCCGACCCCAATGCAAGTCATTGGAAAATAAAAGTCGGCATTGAGTAGATGACATTCATCCACTCAATGCTGACTTTTAATCCCCATTGACTTGCATTGGGGTCGGGTTTCGGACAAAATTCCGACTTTTTTTGCCCTAGTAGGACCCGTTTCATCTGAAACAAATTTTGTTTCATGAAACCCGATCCGATCAA
The DNA here is from genome assembly GCF_039654945.1 of Dendrobates tinctorius. NCBI lineage: Eukaryota > Metazoa > Chordata > Amphibia > Anura > Dendrobatidae > Dendrobates > Dendrobates tinctorius. The sequence goes on along the minus strand of NW_027361810.1, from coordinate 26,360,571 downwards.
AGTCGCTCAACTCTAATAGAGAACAAAGAGAGCTTAAATATCCTAAAAAATATATGGCTATATCCACAAATAAACTCTAAATCTTGTTTTGCCAAAAAGTACAAAATTATCTTATTTATCCAAACAATCACATAAACAAGACAATAACAGTGTAAACAAATCCATATAAAAGATAACATCTGTGACGGATCGCACAGGGGAAGGGGGAGTCAACTTCGCTCACCTCGGGGGAGGGGAGACAAGGACCCAGCAGGGATCGGCTCTCTGGCACCACCACTTGCCCTAGGTGAGTCAGGGAACTGCACCAAGGGCAAATGGTCGCCAGAAAGGCTTCCCTTATAGGAACGAGTTATTGAGGTGCTCCCAGTGAGGGGGGATATACATCACCAGTCCAGGCTGGGCATATATATATATATATAAATTTATATATATATATACCTCCAGGCCGTCACTGTCAGGGCTCCTCACTAACACAGTACCGTATGCTGCCACCAGTTCTCGTTCAACATAAGCCCCGTCCGACAACAGGCTTATATCAGGACAGAAACCAACCCTGGTAGCGTATAATATAACAAACTGAGCGTACGGATGTGGGGATTCATGTATCCAGATAAAAGAGCAGCCCAAGATTAATTTTATATTTAATCGCCGAGAAGGTGCACTAGAAATATACAGGTATGTGTATATATATATATATATATATACAGAACAATATACAAGTAAGCAGTTAAGAGTGTAGCACAGGAATAGGGTGTAGATAGGTTGCAATTACCGTGTTATGTAGCATGTGACCACAGGGAGGCGCTGTTGAATCACAGGTCCAAATCTTAGTTATGTGGTTCCCTTGGGCGTGTCAGGTAACGGACCTCCTGCCAGTAGAAGAACTAATCTCAAAATGAGCAGCTGTCTCTTATCTCCTAGGCTGTCCATTCCCACACATTGTGCCCACCACTGGGCTTGTGCAGTCTCTCTCCTCCCATATCAGAAAGTATGTTTTTCTATCCAGAACCGTGGAGGCTCATAGCTTTCCACCCAAAGCTCTGAATGGAATGGGATCATGCAGAGAAGTGGGGGTCAGTACGGAGAAGTAAGGGCATAGTATGGAGAGGTAATGGACTGTATGGAGAATTTGGGGACCATAAAGAGAAGTGGGAGGGACAGTATGGAGATGTGGGAGCACAGTATGGAGAAGTGGGGAAACTATATGATAAAGTGTGAGCACAGTATGACGAGGTGGGAGCTTGGGGTACAATATGGAGAAGTGGGAGACAGTATAGAGAAGTAAGAGCGTGTGGTGACTGTATGGAGAAGAGGGGGCACAGTATGGAGAGGTATATCTGAGGTTGGCTGGTAACATACTTACCATTGTTAAAAAGCACTCCTGGGTCGCCCTCTCAGGGCCGTGGGGTACTCGGTACCGGGCCGGCGTCGGCAGGATGTGTCACAGCAGCGGTGACCCGGTCCGTGGCCCTGGGCGCCCAATTAATAGGGGAAGTTTGAATGGTGGAATGTAATTAATGGAATAGTTCGTGACGCCACCTGTGGTGTTCGGCAAGTGAGGTGTTGAGCCGACGCTGCGTGCAGATCCTCTGTGGCTGGTGGTGTGTTGCAGCCTAGATGTTGAAGCTCCCCACAGGTGGAGCTGTAGCCCCAGGGCAGTGTAGATGTAGGGGTAGAGGAGAGGCACAAGCGGTGTAGAAGCTGGTACCCAGATGTAGCAGTGCCGGGTGTGTTGTCGCAAGAATCAATGGAGGACACCAGGCTTGTAGTTACAAAGCTTTACTCACAGTCTGTAGTACACACAGGTGCCTGCCTCCGTGCTGTGTCCTCCGGGTCGGGGACTCAATCAACCTCCAGGCCAGATAGAATGCTCCCTTCCAACACTCCGCCAACATGTGCCTTTTTGAACATCTCCTCTTATAGCGCCTTTAAGTGTGAAGTACTCCCAGTGCTGAGTTACACTGGAGTGCCTCCTGACAGATGTTCCCAAGAACTCTACTTGAACAGCAGACAGCTGTAGCCTGCTTCGGGGACTCATTACTCCTGAGTCCCGACTCACTATCAAGGTTGCTGTTGTGCCCCCAAGTCTTAGATGGGAGTAGTGCATTTACAGCCCACTACTCCACCGGCGCCTGCTGTAGGACCATTAGTATCCATATAACCTCGGGGACCGGGCCACGGACTTGAGCTTAGAACTTCTAGGCAGGGTTCTTCCTCTAACCCACGTCCTCTGTTCCCTTTTACTCCTACGTTCCGTACTAGTCTTTCCTTCTTATGGAAGATCAGGTTTCAGTTCAATGTCTTTCTCCTTCTTTCCTTTCCCGTGCCAGCAGACCCAGGTCACTGAGATCTGCTGCAGCACTTCCTTCCTCCATCCCTCTCTCATGGATCTTCTTTCCTCACTCCTCACCGAGTGACTCCCTCTCACTCGCTGACTGACTGACCTCAAATCCTAAACCTTCCCACTCTTTTATGTATTCTAACTCCACCCGACTCCCAGCACGTTTCGTGTTCAAAGCAGGGAGCCACCAAAGGTGCTCTGCTACACTCCAAGCAGGGAGACGCTATGTGGCTTTGCTGAACTACCGTGTTGTGTGGGATGCAGGTGTTGGGGCGTGGTCAGGAGCCTCCAACTTACCTGGATGGTGGGGCACCACACCTCAGGAGGAGGTGCAGTACCTCTGTGGTGACTGAGCCTCAGGGGTGCCACACTCCCACTAAGATTTTGTTCATTAAATATGTGTGTATTAATATACTCACCTACTGCTGCACTCTCCAAGATGTGGCATCTTTCTGCTCCTCTTCTCAGTGAAGTCACTGCTTTGTAGAGACTGTTCGGGTCACACTGCGCTCTGAATGACACAGATGAAGTATATTTTACAATGTAAGTTTATGGAGCTTCAGAAGCAAGCTTCATATGCTTTCATTGTAAAAGAAACTTCTGGCTCACACATAGAGTACAGAGTGAGTCGGCTAGTCACAATTGTGGTGACATCACTGAGAAGAGAAGAAGACCACAGCTGGACTCTGGAGAAAGCAGCTTTATGTTTGTGTATTAATGCACTCACTGTATATTGCATGCACATATACACATTTGATGAATAAAACACTTAGTGGGGGGGCTTCTTAAAATACACACTGGGAGATGCAGGTTTATGCAATACAAATGTGTAGGGGACTGATGTGATATTGTATTTGATCAATGTACTAAACTTGGTGCATCTTTCAAGTATTACAGAGTCCACCTCTTGCTGCCATGATCACTCTACTGCCGCTTTCTGTCAAAGTGGAAAAGTGAGCACCTTGTGGAGTCGAAGATTATAGGGACTTTTATTGTGTACAAGTGATGTTTATATGAAAGTACAGTATGGTGAGAAGCAGTATGCAGAAGCGGGAAAGTGTGATTGTGGTGGTTCTGGTGCTGTATTCATGTATTGACTATAGTTTTGGTGCTACATTCATTTACCAACAATGGTTCTGCTGCAACACTCATGTACTGATCTTTTGTTGTATTCATGTGCCGATGTTGGTTCTGTTGCTACATTCATTTACTCAAGGTGTTTCTCATGCGGCATTCAGAACAATAGTTTTGATACTGCATCCATTTACCAACACTGGTTCTGATGCTGCATTTGTGTACTGATGGTGCTTCTGGTGACGTATTCATGTACTGATGGTGGTTCTGGCACTGCATCTACAGACGGTGGCTCTGATCATGCAGCAATCCATAACGTGCTTCACATTAAAACTAAATCCTCAAAACTTAGCTTTGAGATTATGAGGAGGATTTGCTTAAATTTCTGCTCTAAAAACTCAATGTAAGTTTGGGTGTGTTCACACAAACTTTTTTTGTAGCAGAAACCCTTGCCATCCTTCTCAAATACTCAAAACTTAGTTCTGATTGATTACTGACTCTGGTTCTGGTGAAGTATTCATGTAAGTAACCCTTTAAATTTTTTGCTGCCCTTCGGATTGGTTCAGTATGACAATGTCGCTATTGATACAAAAAGGGTGGGGGAACAAGAGGCGCAATAGTGCCCTATCACTAGTGACACTACAATGTGAGTGGTGTAATGCAGTTCCACTCACCTATTCCGGTTGTGTGACCCACAACTGGCTTGAAGACATAACACAGTATCAGCTGCTGCAGGACCTCCACCGACCACTCCAAAGTGGAAAAACTGCCAGAGAATATGGGAAGCAAGATGTGCCACAGTCCGCACTGCTGAATCCACAAAATCACCTGGGATGCAAGATGTAGTAACAAAGTACTGCTTTATTCCTACCTACGCGTTTCGGCGCCCTTCCTGGCACCTTCCTCAGGGATATCCCTGAGGAAGGTGCCAGGAAGGGCGCCGAAACGCGTAGGAAGGAATAAAGCAGTACTTTGTTACTACATCTTGCATCCCAGGTGATTTTGTGGATTCAGCAGCGCGGACTGTGGCACATCTTGCTTCCCATATTCTCTGGCAATGTCGCTATTGGACTGAAAATTGGTGCTTTAGAAGGTGCAAATATTATTAGAGAACACAGCAAATTATTATCACATTTTGTAGTAAGACTGCACAGTACCATACGGTATTGTAAACCTGTCAAATTTGGAAAAATCTATGTTAAATAAAAATAATAATAACTGCTCTGCTTTCCATTTTCGAGGAGCTCTGTAGCCAAAATGGATAAGATCTGGTCATTTGCAGAAGAAATGAGGCTGATAATTCAAACTGTAGAAATCGTTTAGATAAAGATAATAACGAACTAATTATCTTGGATGCAAGTATTATCACATATTGCTTTTTATACATTTTGCTGCATTTTTGGAGCTGGTGCAGTGGTACCTGCTGTGATTTTATAACTGTAATGACCTGTGTTTGTTACTCATTACATAAGTCACCATAAGTTGCAAATATTTACGTTACCTGCTAACCATAATTAGTCCTTAATAGGACTGGATGAGATGCTAATTAGCCTGTGCCAGAGTATTTGGAAACCCTTAATTAATGCAATCAATAGTGTGTTAATATATTAGAAAAACTTTTCATGGTGATTCGAGAAAGTGGATAACAGCTTGAACGGAAATGATAATTTTAGGGCACAATCAACCCGATGCCACTATGGTGCGGCAAACAGCTACACAATTATCCCAATAGGAAGTACGGGTTTATGCTGTGGCCAGAGCTATTTGTGGCTTTGGATACCCACCTATATACCGATCGCTTTGTAATATGGTGTTTTCAAGATCAGGGGCATATTGTTTATTTGAAAATGACTCATTTGCTGGGGATGGCATTTTTCTGGTGTTTTTCCCATTGGCAGATATGCAGCAGAGTAGGGGCAGATGAGGTAGAGATGGTAAATATGTCATGCCCCTGCCCAGTATGTTAGATATGTCATGCCCCTGCCCAGTATGTTAGATATGTCATGCCCCTGCCCAGAATGTAGGATATGTCATGCTCCTGCCTGGTATGTTATATTTATTGTACCCCTTCTCAGAATGTTAGATATGCCTCTCCCTTTCCCAGAATGTTAGATACTTCACGCCACTTCCCAGGAGGTTAGATTATTTTGCATAAGGTAAGGAACTATTTTCTTTATTTAATAATTGTCTTATTTCTTAAAAACGAATATTCTACCATAAAATATGAGATCCCAATGAACAATTCCTATGCAGGAACTGTTCCATCGCACATGTTTAGTTAAGTCTGCACATAACAGAATGTGACACCAGATAGCACTTCTCTCCTCCAGGGTACATGACCCAGTAATTTCTGTGCCAGACTCTCCTCTTAGGAACTGCAGAGTAGACGTAAAATCTAACAAGCTGCCACATAGATATTATTCATAGATTTTACCTAATTAGCATCCTACTTAGATAATTATTTACACTTTGTCTTGTATATCATTAGAAAAATGAAAATATTATAAGCTGGAAGTAATTTTACATCACACATGAGAAGTGGTTTCACCATAAAAGAGGTGTTTTCTATGATATTTTATGATATAAGGTGCGAAATCCCAGACCCCTAATGATTCAGTAAGTGAAAGGGCTGAAGTTATCCCAGCTTTTTTCCTGTACAGTAGCTGTTAGAAAGCGACTCAAGTAATAAGTAAAAAAAAAAAAAGTGTTACAGGTGCTATGGATAATGATTACTTATTTAGTTTTCTCAATTAGTATAATCTTAACTAAATATGTAATTATATCCTTACCACCTATAATATGTATATATATATATATTAATGATAACTTTTTTTCTAACTCATCCAAAGTCTTTCCAGTTTTACAGCATTTTCTCCTCTTAAAGGGAATCTGTCACCAGGTGTTTGCTATGTAGTCTGAGAGCACCATGATATAGGGGAAGAGAGACTGATTCCAGTGATGTATCCGTTATTAGGCTGTGTTTTGCTGCTTCAATACAATCTATATTTTATCAGCAAAAGATTAACGCTACAAGACTTGCTGCCTCCTAGTCCAACCACGCCCCCAGCAGTGATTACTTTACGGAACGCTGCCAATCAGTGGTGTGGGCCGGGTTATACACAGCTCAGCATTCTGTACTTTGCTACATCCGCAGCTGAGAAAACTGTGATTCTATCACAACTGCTGCACCCAGTAAACTAAGTGATACATCGCTGGAATCAGCATCTCTGTTCCTACATCATGCCGTTGTCAGAATACATAGTAAAACCTACTGACAGATTCCCTTTAAGGCAACATAATTCTGAGTGTAATAGTAATATGGCTCTTTTTCCACTGATTCCATATGCTACTATACTGTAAAGAATATTTATGTGCCCAGAATAACTTTTTATAGCTTATCACCACTATAAAGTAAGGAAAAAAAATGTGTACACAGCTCCTATTCAGAGGTAGTTATAAATGGCAGCCAAATCTTAATTTTAATGTACAGATAACAGAAGAGGCAGAAGATTAAAAAGTGTAAAGCATGACTGCAGAACCTGACTACACACAGGATACTTGTAGTCTGTAACCAGGCAACCATGCAGACACAGTTTAACAAAGGAGCATAAAATGATATCACATTTATTTTTTTATTTTTTTTATAGAGATTCCTATATTTTTATTGGACTTGCTAAGAGTAATACAAAATGATCGCTAAAGCGGAGTTCGATAATAATTTTGAACCAAATACAGAAGATGAAATATATGCGAATTTCATTGTATTGTGTCTTCAGGATGTCAGGAGAAAATGTTCCCATCTTTGACATTCATGTCAACCCTTGCTGAGAAGTCACCTGTGCTTTCAGGAAGGGTAAAGAGAATTCGAGTCTATCTGTTCAATGATCTGTCAATCATCCGGCGTGGCACAAAGGAGCGATGTATAAACACATTGTAATAAATGAAACAATATGTAAAGTAAATAGATGAATTATTCAGTCAGCGGATAGGAAGAAAGGAAGCGGCAGAGTTCTGCATCGGGGAGGGCCAATTGCAAATATTATCTAGAATAATTCCTGCGGTTTCTCGCGGGTATTTTTTTAGTAAAAGGCAATCCACCTGTAAATAAGTGATGAATGCCACTTCAGAGCACAATCACAAGCGACGATCAGATAGGAACTCCTGGCATCGTGTTATTATTAGAGTTGGCCAATGTATCCAGCTTTGCGCTATTTTAGGCACATTACAATGAAAAACAAGGATTTTCTTTTTCTTCTTTTTTTCGCAGCCTTTATTAATGTCTCCGCTCGGATTTTCAGTTCCAAAATATTTTCAGATCTTAGCGTAGGGTCAATGCTAATTTTATTAAAACCCACATCCCAAAGATTTGAGAGACGAATTGTGAGCGCCGGCATGGATTTGTACGTAGGTTCGTGATATTTTGGCACAAATAAGTTATTAAGCGGTTTGTCTCATGACGATGATTCCTCTGTATACGGCGTTTTCAAAGTTTTGCAAAACAAATGCAGAGAGGCAAAATTCGTTTTCCGTATTGGAATGGATCCATTTATAAACGTTTCCGCTCTGTATCTGTTTGAATCTATTTTTGTTCCGTTTTTATACAGAGCCATTGAGGTGTCTTTGGCACTTCTATTGTTGTGGACATGCACAGCGCTTAAAAAAACGGATCGGTTAAACAGATGACATAATGAATGATCATCCATTATGATCCCATAAAAAAACAGAACTTGGCGCTCCAATTGTGATTTGTTACGCTTTTTCTCTTTTTTTTTAATGGAAAAATAAAAGTTGTGCAATAGTCACAAACTTAAAAGGGAATCTGACACCCCCTGGATGAATTTAAGCTATTACTATGGGCATACAGGTAACGGAGTGGTTAAACCAGTCTTACCTGTATGCCTCATAGCTGCGGTGTAGATGTTTAGAAAATTAGTTTTAATGTTATATGTTAATGATTTCTTCCAGGCTCTGGGGCGTTCGGTGCCTGGAAGAAATCCCTGCCTCCTGTTTTTATTATAATAGCACCCCCTCCCATGCCACATGTCACACAGACCTGTAACGTGTAGCTGCGGTGCTATAATCCCGCGCATGCGCCGTCCACTCACGTGGTTATGTGAACCTTATTTGCACTTCTATGGGCAATGTCTCCATTGATCTTCTGAGCAGGTGTCAGCAAGTGTCCGCTACTGCGCGGGGTGACCGATGCCCTGCGGTTGTCCACTATTTGGACATTGAAATGAATATCACCCACATTATACATGGATTGCTCCAGTCTTCACAAAGCTATGGACACAATATGTGAGTGGCCCTTCGCTCTGCTAAATAAGCACAGCTCTTGAGTTGGGCAACCTCAATTAATGTTTAAACTGTCTCCTTAGGTTGCACCTAATGTTCTAGTCCTTTACGAGAATAGAGAGAATTATGTTAGGTGGGCTGCACTGCTGGGAATGAGGAGCCTTGCAGTTTCAACTAAGGTCACCGGCAACTTTCTCAAGGTCAAAAAAACAAATGCCATTTGATTTTTTGATCTTGAGATAGATGCCGGTGCAGTGTTGAAAGGCAAAAACCTTATCTGAAACTCCAAAGCTCCTCATTTCCAGCAGTGCAGCCCACCTAACGTCAATCTCTCCATTCTGGTTAATACACAGCTGGAAAACATCTCCTCCTGCCAAAGAGCAGCAGCAGGAGATATTCACTCTTAAATGATTTTGTGCCCTCACACAACACCACCAGGTGAACGCAGCCACCCCCTCGGTGGTGTTCTTTGTAAACGGTACAGCCCTATTGTGTGGGCTTTTGCCCCTCTCCATAGGTCCTCCATTTTTGAGTCCAGTCTCACTACAGTCTCAAGGCCATAACTTTTAAAAACTTTTTGAAACTGTGTGGCGATTTTTTGGGGGGCTTCTTCAGTGTTCCCCAACTCCAGTCCTCAAGAGCCACCAACAGGTCATGTTTTCAGGATTTCATTAGTGTTGACCAGGTGATGGAATTATTGCCTGTGCAGGTACTACAGTTATCAACTGGACCATACTAAGGAAATCCTGAAAACATGAACCGTTGATGGCTCTTGAGGACTGGAGTTGGGGAACACTGTTCTAGAGATAAATATAAATAACTTTGTGGTGTATTTACGGCAATTTTTACATACCACAACTTCTTGCTCATGTAACTGGCATGTGCACCTGGTATTCTATGCTGCAGCAGGGATTCTGGACAGACTGACAGATCGGTGTATTAGAGATGTGCAATTTCATTAAGGGCAAATTCTCTTGAATCAGCCAGCAGTGAAGGGACACGCGTCCCCCCACCATCACCCAAATGACCACGACAAATACATTTTCTATTATTATTATATTGACCCCTTCTAGGCCATCAAAAGAGTCCAGCAAATTGGCAGCAGGTTGGCCATTGTTTTGCTGGTTACATGCGAATAAAATCCAAATACGCCGGAATCCAAATTTTTTGGTAGAAATTTGAAACAAAATTTTCGATTGATTCTCTCATCTCTGTACTATATATAATGCTGTGGATCAGTAAAGTGGTACCTCTTTTGACAGTTTAGGGAGCCATAGCCTTTTTTCAGCCATAGCAATGTAGCTATGAAAAGATTGGAAGCTGCAGAATGGTGTTTAGCAGGTATATATTGTAGACCTGCTAAATACATCGAGGGTCTATGATCTGAGTCTTTACAGGAATAATTAATGAATATATAACCAATAATAACATGGCAAAGCGGCAATGCAAAGAACGGTTGTGCCCATGACATGAGTTTATTCATTTGCTACCCATTATCTGCTCGATGTTGTCCATATTCTCGGCATAATGAGGAATTGCTTGAAGACGGTTACGTCGTGCTCCGCACGCAGCGTGATGATCCCTTCTCTTCGACTTGTCTGACTTTTGTGATTGTGCTCATCACTGCGCCGTGTCATTACCATTCTCTGCGTGTAGATAGTTGTTAATATTTAACTCCCACGCAGACTATTTGTGCAGGTATTTAATAAAAACGGACACAGATGATAGACAGTTCTTTCAGTAGTAGACGACCTGTCATGTTGTATCACGTCACGTACCGGCTCACTATTACCTGACATTCACTTATTTATTCAAATAGAAAGAAATAAGTGTCAGGAGGTGCGGACGTCAATATTAAATATGTACTTTGCCAATTTTTTCATTAGTTGGAATGTTGAAATTAAGTATAAATATTTAATTAATGGGAGTGGTCAACTATGGGCAGATGTATAAGTTGAAGCTCCTGGAACCCAATGTAAGATCTGATATAGGGCCCCAACAACATGTGCCCATTATTGTACTGGTGTCTCTGTATATGGTAGAGAGTTTTTTTGCCCACTAAGACACCAGTGCCCTTGTTTCGATTGCTCCTCTGCAACACTGTCCCCTTTACGTTGTGCAGCCAAGTAGTTTATGGATTTCCATTGACCATGGAAAAGCTGATTCCTGGACTCTACCCTTAAAGAAATTTTCCAGGATTTAGATATTGATGATCTGTCCTGAAAAAAAAGGTTATCAATATCAAATTGTTGGGGTCTGATTCTGGGAACTCCCCACCAATCAGCTGTGTGCATAATGTATAGAGCCAGAACACATCCTGCTACCAAGTGTGGAGTCACTGGAAGGTATATGGGCAAAGGGCCATGTGAAGGCGTCTGTAGGAGAGAGATATAGGGAGCAGTATGCGAGAGAGAGAGGCATGGAAAACAGTCTGTGAAAGAGAAGCATAGGGACTAGTCTGTGTAAGGAGGAGACATGAGCAGCAGTTTACAAGAGAGGAGGAACCATGAAGAGAAGTATATAGGAGAGGGGGAAACGAGGAGCAATCTGTGAGAGAGAGGCCTTGGTAGCAGTCTGTGTAAGAGATAGAACATGAGGAGATGTCTGTAAGAGAGAAGGAACTGTGGAATCCCGATACCCGTTCTACTGCTGCTGATTGAGGCAGCTGTCGTGTGGCAGTAGATTTGTTCCTGTGGGCACTGTGAGTTAGAAAATGTAATACATTGGACTGTATACCGACGACTCATAAATGTGCTTTGCTGCCATCTACTGTCCAATGTGTATATGAAAGTTAAGTGATTATTCTCACAACAAGCTGCCGTAGAAATGGCTGGGAGTAGCCTCCCAGCTCAGGGCTCTCACACTTCCTGAGGTAACTTCTGGATGGTTCAAACTGCCTGAGGTAGCAAACACTACTTCTCCCATCATAGCTTTCTATGTGAGTCCACACTGAGGGGACAGCTTTCTCCACATAATCTCCTCCACAAAGGAGTGAAGTCTTCTTCTCAGGGGAGATAACACTGCACTTGTGCTCTCCTGGTTATCCTGTTTGCTTCTAGCCAGGACCAGATCTAAGTGGCTGCCACACCACTGACTTTGTTTAACATACTCTCCCCGATAGGGAACAATAGGCTCAAAACCATGAGTACTTCCACAATTTAGTGTGTTTTTCACGAAGAGGCACTCTGTGAAGATCCCTCCATCAGTGTAATATTTCTTGGACTGCGCATAACACTTCCTCTAATAGCAAGTGAATAGAACTCTGGTCCAGCCGCCCTGATAGGCCATAACCTCGCTTGTCTCCTGAGGAGAGAATCATTACTTTTATATGTGCAATATACTGTAAACTTTGCCTTTAACAGAGAGACTATACCCCGTTACCTCTCTCAGTAAAATTGTTATGTTCACAAGTTCATCAGCGTGTCTGGCTGCTTGAGATTAGACAAACACCATGGGCACTCCAAAACCTGCACCCAGACCCCCCCCCCGCTACAGGAGTGCCCCCAGGGGGTCCTATACCATCCACAAGTGCCATCTCCTGCTATTGACAATTGTTGTGGACACGAGAGAAGTGTTGAGGGGTCCAGCGACCCACTTCAGCTACCATGACATCATTATCTGCTGCCAGTGGGACTACATGCCCCAGCTGGCCCTTCTGCAACATCTGGCGCCTCCTCAGTGGCCCACCACAGAACCATGTGGAGAAATCTGTAAGAAAGGGTGACATGGGAAGCAGTCTGTGAGAGAGTAGCATAGGGAGCTGTTTGTGGGTCGCCCTCCCAGGGCTGTGGGCTACTCGGTACCGGGCCGGTGTCAGGGAGATGTGTCACAGCAGCGATGACCCGGTCCGTGGCCCTGGGCGCCCAAGTAATGGGGAGATGTAGTTATTGATAGAATAGTTTGTGACGCCACCCGTGGTGTTTGACAAATGTGGTGTTAGGTCAACGCTGCATACAGATCCGCTGGGACTGATGGTATGTGCAGCTTAGATGGTAAAGCTCCCCACAGGTGGAGTTGTAGTCCCAGGGAAGTGTAGATGTAGCTGCCACGGGAATGTAGCAGTTCTGAAAGCGTAGGGAACAGACAAGACACAGCGGTAGTAGTTTCTGTACCTTTACTGAGTATATGCAGTCCAGGGTCCTGATTACAGATGGTATTGGAGCAGGTTAGCCTGGAAGCAGATCAGAATTCTCTCTCAGCAGAAGGGCTGTGCAGTCTCCTTCCTAGCGCTTTGTAGTGTGAAGCACTCCAGTACTTAGTTACTCTGAAATGCCTCTCTTCAGATGTTCCTAGAACTTTACTTGTATGACAGACAGCTGTAGCCTCTCTCGGGGACTCCTCTCCTGAGTCCTGGCTCTCTATTCAATTGCTGTTGTGTCCCAAGCCTTTGGTGAGAGCAGGGCATTTACAGCCTCTTACTCCTCTGGTATTTGTGGCAGGACCGTTAGTATCCGTACCACCGTGGAGACCAGGCTCCAGTCTTTGCGCTCTAGCGGTGAGGGAGCTCTCCTCCCGGAGCTCAACCTCCACCTCTCTCCACACGTCTGCACACGTGGACCTCCGTACACTATCTGACTACTCCTTCCTCCTGACCCTCAGAGAGCACTCTGCTCCTCAATCCTGGTTTAGAGCTCCCCCTTCTGGACCGGAGTGGAACTGTGTTGCATGCATTAGGTTAACGGCTGGGGAGACCCATCACTGCTTCCAAGCCTGGCATTACCCTCCCCTGGAGGAAGGCAAAGCCAGTGTGGCGACCATACCCCTGGGGGTTCCACATTTGTATAAAAGGGACAAGAGAAGCAGTCTCCAAGACAGGAAGAACCATGACGAGAAGTCTGTAAGAAAGGGGGACATGAAGAGCAGTCTATGAGAGTGAAGCAAGAGAGCAGCCTGCAAGAGAGAGGCATAGGGAGCAGTCTGTGTAAAGAGGGGAACCATGAGGAAAAGTCTGTGTGTGAGATAGACATGAGGAGTAGTATGTGAAAAAGTGAGAACAATGAGGAGCAGTCTGTGGAAGGAATGGCGAACAGTCTGCAAGAAGGGGAGCACCATAGAGAGCAGTCTAAGGGTGGCATAGGCAGCAGTCTGTGAAAACGGGGGAGCAGTCTGTGGCGGTCAAAGATGGCCGTCTGTTAGAAAGGAAGAACGATGAAAGGGTGAGTAGTATTTGGAAAATTAAGTAACATGCAAAGTTGTCTGTGACAGAGGTGGGATGCCTGTTCGTTCTAGTCTGATCCTTTCTCCGGGCCCCGATACACGCAATGATATTTTGAACGATATTGTTGCAACGTCACCAGTTTGGTGACGTCGCAGCGATGTCGAAAGGACATCGTTGCGTGTGACACATAGCAACGATCAACAATCGTTGCCTAATGGTCTGGGCCATAAATCTATCGTTGGTCTCCCGCTGCGTGTGACAGCGAGAGGCCAACAATTAGCGAGCTCCCAGCGCCATACAGCAGACGCTGGGAGCTGGTATCCAGGGTAAACAGCGGGTAACTAAGCGCCTAGCGGCGCTTAGTTACCCGCTGTTTACCCTGGATACCAGCATGCTCACTGGTCCTGATTGCTGGTGAGTCTGCCTATGTGACAGCTCACCAGCGATCAGCTAACTATGTCCCAGCGATCCTATCCACCTCGGATCATTGGTGGGATCGCTGGGACATTGAAGCGTGTAACGGGGCAGTCCTACATGGACAACACTTCAGCCTGGAGGAAAGGTGAGCAATATTACCTCTATTTTTCTGCCCTAGATCAATGAGAATACTGACATTAGACCCTTCACTGCCAAAACCACTAGGGATACTGACATCAATTCCTTTTATGCTGTAGCCCCCAAAGAACGCACCATGATGTGATGCCTATACATGAATTTCACCTCTATAATACTTAATTGGGCTGAGTCTTCCAGCAGCAGGAACTCTTTTTTGCACTGTCTTTTCACTCTTTGACTAATTAAGCGAGGGCTCAAGGACAAATTTGTACTTGAGAACAATATGACCATAGTACGACGGATGATTCTACAACTTTCTATTATACTCTCTGCTCAATTTTTCAGCATTTTCACGATCTCTGATTTCTATAGGTGAATACAGCACCACCAAACCAGTGCACCAAGGGCTTGGCAGCCCATGGCGGCCACATGTGTAAAAATGTTTTGTGTTCCTCAGGGGCCCACCAAGATCAAGTTCTGGGCATAGAATAGATGACATACCTATCTGTGCCATTTTAGGGCACATGGTTAGTCATTTTTGCCCCAATTTTGGTGCCCCCATTGTAAGTAACATTATGCACACAAATATTTATAAAGTGATGGTTTCATAATCCTGTAAGTCACTTTAATGTATGACGATATGGAAATGTTGATCGCCTAATGCAGTCTATCCGGCTCCATGTTGTGCTCTGACAGATAAACTTGTTGCTATGGTAATGATATAAATGAATGTCTCTTTATGTGCTAAACCTGGCCCTAACTGCGTACGCTGGCTTCATCACAGCCAAACGCTACCCCGACTCTCAAGTCAATTGCTCTTAAAAATAGAAAAGCATTGTGTAATATTCTACAACCTCACAATCCTCATTAGGAGGCAGCATTCTGATTCTGATTTTTTTCTTTCTGTAATTTACGAATTTGTTTATGGTAAACGGCACAGAGAATGAAATCTGTGGGATAATAATATATTTACTAATTTTCTACATTATTTATCCTAGTGTCTTAGAAGAGTTTGTATACTAATATTAATCGCTGGTCTTATCAGAAATACATGCAGGGCTTCAGTCAGGGTCTTGTTAGGTCAATATATATGTATACAAATATATATATATATATATATATATATATACAGGTATATATATACAGTATATATGTGTATATATATATATATATATATATATATATATATAGTAATG
Organism: Dendrobates tinctorius; assembly: GCF_039654945.1. NCBI lineage: Eukaryota > Metazoa > Chordata > Amphibia > Anura > Dendrobatidae > Dendrobates > Dendrobates tinctorius. The sequence continues at coordinate 26,344,952 of NW_027361810.1, read as the reverse complement.
TGCAAAAGTTTCACGCAGGTGTGGAAGAAAAATACTGCAGAGCAAATAATGCACACCTTCCTAAAAATTTTGCACATAAAAATATGGTAGAAGTGTTAATAGTTTATTTACATCGATTGAAAACATATAAAGTGAATGAAAAAAAGAGAAATTTAAATAACATCAATATTTAGTGTGACTACCCTCAACATGGATTCCTCTAGGTGCACGTGCAAAGTCAGGGATGTTGTAGGATTATAGTCAAGTGTATGAGTAACTACGGCAATTACACCAGACAGGTGATAATGATCATTATTTTTTTATGTAGGTTGAATCTCAGTCTTGAACTAAAACAGAAACAGTTATGTGGGATGATTAAATCTGGGTGAGGAACAGCAAAACTCTTCTACAGAGGTGAGGTTTTAGAAAACAGTTTCATGTCACCGGTCATACACCATGGCAAGACTGAGCACAGCAACAAGACACAACGTAGTTATGCTACATCAGCGAGGTATCTCCCAGGCAAATATTTAAAAACTTACAGAGGTTTCAAGATGTTCAAGCTCTTTTGAATAAACACCAAGAAATGGTAAACCTTTACGATTGTAAACACAATGGTAGGCCTCGGAAATTTAGTGCAGTAGATGAAAGACACATCATGGTTGTTTAACTTCGAAATCAAAAGTTGTCCAGCAGTGCCATCAATTCAGAACTGGTATAAGCCAGTAAGACCCAGCTCCACTTATCTACTGTTTAGAAAAGTCTGGCTAGAAATGGTTTTCATGGAACAATTTGGCCTAAAATGATACATTTCAAATAGAAACAAAGTCAAGTGACTCAAAAATGTACAAAATCATGGGGCCCGGGGTTGCAAAATAAATGCAGCAGGTGCTGAGGATGGATGAATCAAAATGTAAAATATTTGGATGTAACATAAGGCAGTTTGTTCATGCGTAAGAGGGTGAACTGTGATTACACCAGGAGAGCACTAGGACCCTGTGGTGTTTGCCTACTGCAGCTAAGAGCAGGTGCTGTGAGTGCCTGGGATCTGTGTGTGCTGGGGGGTGGGGCCTAGTGTCGGCTGTCTAGAGATGTAAGGGAACCTTCCAGAAGGAGAAGAGAGACTGCCCTGAGAGACACTGTGTGTGGAGCAGCTTGTGAGAAGCAAATAGATTGCTGTAAGAGACTGTGCACTGCAACCCTTCATCTTGGGAGCCTGAGACCTTGCTGTGGAACAAAAGACTGAGTGTTCCTGAGAGCTTTGTGATTGTGGAGCTCTGTGGAGTCCCTGTTGTGATTAGCTGAGAAACAATATTGGACAGACATTTTATACAGAAACAGGCGGATTTCTTCTAGGAGAATTTGTGAGGACTACAGGAGGAGAGACAGCATCTTGAGGCTACAGAACAGGCGTTTGGGCTCGGCAACAGCCGACAAGACGAGGAACCTTGTGTTGCTGCAACTGATTGGTGCCAAAGATTTGGGACTGGCTGCAGCCGTTGCAATCTATATGCCTGAGAGGAGACTCACCTCAGGTTAAAGGTACCATAGTCATAGATACCCGGGTATCCCTAGTTGAAGCGCTTAATGACCTTTGTATTATATTTATATGTAATGTTATTGTAGGTTATACTCAGTGCGCCATTCCAGGGGGTCCCTTGATATCACTACATTCAATTTAAACCTGTTCTCTGAGTACCTGAATTGACCTTTCTGATAGGTAAATTTATTTCAAATCCCTGTGTCATACACTCTTCAGGGAACCTTGGATAAGCATAATGATTTCAGCTCCGGCTGAGTGAGTGTACTGTATAAGGGTATTGAATCTGTTTCTTTCATATATTAAAGGAAACCTGTCACCCCCCAGGGCGTTTTTAAGACAAGTCAAGGGGCATGATGGACGGATGGTGGGCAGGGCACAGGCACAAGATAGGGGCATGATGGACAGATGGTAGGTGGCTGATACAGGGGGACACACCATACCTATGGGACGCATTACAGGTATGAGGACCTATTTATAAAAGTCGATATTTTAGCATTACTAGGGGTCAGAAACAGAAGAGCCAAATTCACAGAATGCAGCCTTAGTGCAGCTGAAGGTGGCTCTTTAACTTAAAAACGCCCTGGGGGGTGACAGGTTCCCTTTAAGTTCTACTTTATCTGCTGTTTGAGTAAAGACTCTTTTGGGATTTCTGCCTCAGTCTCGGTTTGTGACCCACTGGATTTTATTCGGACCTCTGGTCATTACACATGAAAGAGCTAGACAGCGAGACAATAATGAATGTCTGAAGAAACAGTGAAGCATGGTGGAGGGTCCGGCAACTTTGGGGCTGCATTTCAGCAAATGGAGTTTAGGATCTGGTTTAGATTAATGGTGTCCTCAATTCTGAGAAATAAAGACAAGTTCTGTTTCCTCATTTACTACCATCAGAGAAGTGTTTGATTTGGCTCATAATGTATGTATATAGCAGCTCATTTACCCCAAACATATAGCCATTGTCATCAAGAACAAAGAGCCCTGGAGGTGATGATACAGCCCCACAGAGTCCTGATCTCACATCGTCCAGTCTGTCTGGGATCACATGAAGCGACAAAAGGAATTATGTAAACCTTCATCCACAGAAGAGTTGTGGTTATTTCTCCAAGATGTTTGGAACAACCTCCCAACTGAATTCCTTCAAAACTGTGTGCAAGAAGAACTGATGAAGGTAACAGACAGTCACCAAATACTGATGTGATTTAGATTTCTCTTTTGTTCATTCATTTGCCATTTTGATAATTGATAACAAACTATTAACGCTTTTATTTTTTAAAACTTTCTTTGCAGCAATTTTTCTGCACCTTCCTAAAAATTTGGCACACTACTGTATATAACATATACACTCACTGGCCACTTTATTAGGTACACCATGCTAGTAACGGGTTGGACCCCCTTTTGCCTTCAGAACTGCCTCAATTCTTCGTGGCAGAGATTCAACAAGGTGCTGGAAGCATTCCTCAGAGATTTTGGACCATATTGACATGATGGCATCACACAGTTGGCGCAGATTTGTCGGCTGCACATCCCTGATGCGAATCTCCCGTTCCACCACATCCCAAAGATGCTCTATTGGATTGAGATCTGGTGACTGAGGAGGCCATTTGAGTACAGTGAACTCATTGTCATGTTCAAGAAACCAATCTGAGATGATTCGAGCTTTATGACATGGCGCATTATCCTGCTGAAAGTAGCCATCAGATGCCTGTTCTTAGCTGAGAGGAGTGGTACCCAGTGTGGTCTTCTGCTGCTGTAGCCCATCTGCCTCAAAGTTCGACGCACTGTGCGTTCAGAGATGCTCTTCTGCCTACCTTGGTTGTAACGGGTGGCAATTTGAGTCACTGTTGCCTTTCTATCAGCTCGAACCAGTATGCCCATTCTCCTCTGACCTCTGGCATCAACAAGGCATTTCCGGCCACAGAACTGCCGCTCACTGGATTTTTTTTCTTTTTCGGACCATTCTCTGTAAACCCTAGAGATGGTTGTGCGTGAAAATCCCAGTAGATCAGCAGTTTCTGAAATACTCAGACCAGCCCTTCTGGCACCAACAATCATGCCACGTTCAAAGGCACTCAAATCACCTTTCTTCCCCATACTGATGCTCGGTTTGAACTGCAGGAGATTGTCTTGACCATGTCTACATGCCTAAATGCACTGAGTTGCCGCCATGTGATTGACTGATTAGAAATTAAGTCTTAACACACAGTTGGACAGGTGTACCTAATAAAGTGGCCAGTGAGTGTATATATATATATATATATATACAGATTATACAAGATTTGTTTTCTTTAGCTATATGATGATAATGATGGTTATAGGTGGTGTGAACCGTTAACTCCAGATAGACCTTATATGTACACTCTATTATATTTTGGACATTTTTCTCTGTGACATGTATAAATAAATAGAAGTCATCTCAGAAGATGAAGCGATTACATTGGGGCTCATTAAAATGACATGACATCTGATGAGATCCATCTCTGACCAGCAGGCATCCATCATTATATCATATTATAAAGTAATGAGGATCCAGATGAAACCTTAACCAACTATTTCTCACACCAACGCTGCAAGTGATGTATGTACAGCAAAGCTGCAACCCTTAAGTGGCCATTGTATAATTGGCTGGAATCAAAGGCGGGCACCATGTTGTATTTGGAGACCGCCTGATGAACCTAAACAGTTGAAATCCCCCTAGTTCTAACTCCAACCCTAACACAACCCTAACCCCAACCTTAACACCAACACACCCCTAACCCTAATTCCAACCCTAACCACAACCCTAACCCCAATACCCTAACCCCAATACCCTAACTCCAACACAACCCTAACACCAACACAACCCTAAACTCAACCCTAATCCTAGCCCCAAACCTGACCCTAGCCACAACCTTAGCCCTAGTCCAACCCTAACCCTAATGGAAAAATGGAAATAAATACTTTTTTATTTTATTATTTTTACCGAAGTAAAGGGGTGATAAAGGGGGTTTTGATTTACTATTTTTTTTCTTTTGATCACTGCGATATGGTCTATATATAAATATATATACAGTGGCATGTAAAAGTTTGGGCACCCCTGGTCAAAATTACTGTTATTGTGACCAGTTAAGCAAGTTGAAGATGGAATGATCTCTAAAAGGGCTAAAGTTAAAGATGACACATTTTCTCTGTATTTTAGGCCAAAAAAATTATATATTGTCATTTTTTACATTTTAAAAATTACAATAAGGAAAATAGGCCAATGCAAAAGCTTGGGCACCCTGCATAGTTAGTACCTAGTAGCACTCCCTTTTAAAAATATCACAGCTTGTAAACGCTTTTAGTAGCCAGCCAAGAGTCTTTCAATTCTTGTTTGATGGATTTTCATCCATTCTTCCTTGGAAAATTCTTCCATTTCTGTGAGATTCCTGGGTTGTCTTGCATGCACTGCTATTTTGAGGACTAGCCACAGATTTTCAATGATGATAGAATCGGGGGACTGTGAGGGCCATTGAAAAACCTCTAGCTATCACCTTTTGAGGTAGTCTATTGTGGATTTTGATGTGTGTCATCATTATCCATTTGTAGAAGCCATCCTGTTTTCAAATTCAGCTTTTTATACATGGTGTTATGTTTGCATCAAGAATTTGTTGAAATTTAATTGAATCCATTCTTCCCTCTACCTGTGAAATGTTCCTTGTGCCATTGTCTGCAACACAACCCAAAAACATGATTGATCCATCCCCATGCTTAATGGTTGGAGTGATGTTCTTTTCCTGAAATTCTATGCAATTTTTTCTCTACACATACCTTTGATCATTGCGACCAAAGAGTTTTATTTTACCTTCAACGATTCACAGGACTTGTTTCTAAAATGCATTGGGCTTGTTTAGATGTTCTTTTTTACTGTAAGAGCAGTGAGACTATGGAACGCTCGGCCATATGATGTTGTAATGAGTGATTCCCTACTAAAATTTAAGAAGGGACTGGATGCCTTTCTTGAAAAGTATAATATTACAGGGTATACACACTAGTTTCCTTAATATTGCGTTGATCCAGGGAGCTAGTCTGATTGCCGTATGTGGAGTCGGGAAGGAATTGTTTTCCCCAATGTGAAGCTTACTGTTTGTCACATGGGTTTTTTTTTGCCTTCCTCTGGATCAACATGTTAGAGCAAGTTAGGCTAGGATATGGGTTGAACTAGATGGACTTAAAGTCTCCCTTCAACCTTAATAACTATGTTACTGTGTTACTATGTTACTATGTTTTGCATACCTCTGATGCTGAATTTTATGGTGAGGGTGCAGGAGAGGTTTTCTTCTGATGACTCTTCCATGAAAGCCATTATTTGATAAGGTGTCTCTGAACAGTAGAACAATTACCACAACTCCAGAATCTGCTAAATCTTTCTGAAGGTCTTTTGCAGTCAAGTGGGGGTTCTGATATGCCTTTCTAGCAATCCTACAAGCAGCTCTCTCTGAAATTTTGCTTGGCCTTCCAGACCTTATCTTGACCTCCACTGTTCCTGTAAATTGCTATTTCTGAATTACATATTGAACTGAGGAAAGAACAACTTGAAAACGCTTTGCTATCTTCTTATAGCCTTCTCCTGCTTTGTGGTCCTCCACCATTTTCATTTTCAGAGTGCTAGGCAGCTGCTTAAAAGAACCCATGGTGGCTGTTTTTTCGCACAAGGTTGGAGGAGGCTATGTGTTTCTAAAACCGGGGAATCTGCATCAGCTGGCCTTTCCTAACATTGAGGGTGAACAAGCCATTACCCTTACAGGCTAATTAAGGTCTGAAACCTTGGTCAAAGTTATCTGAGCACACAAATCTCCAAAGGTGCCCAAACTTTAGCATCGGACCATTTTTCTTTTTGTAATTTTTAAAATGTGAAAAAATTACAATGTGTATTACTTTTTAGCCTAAAATACAAAACAAATGTGTCATCTTTAACTTTAGGCCTTTTAGAGATCATTTTATCTTCAACTTGCTTAACTGTTCACAATAACAGTAATTTTGACCAGGGGTGCCTAAACTTTTGCATGCCACTGTAAATATATAAAAATGAAGATTATTATTATCAAACTGAACCAATAGGAGAGATCTCCTATTGTTACCGGATGTCGGTCGGCAGATCTCAGTGGGCACACTGCACATGTGCCCACCATTTTCTTCCCGGAAGAAGACAACGAGGGCTGGGGGACATCACCGGGGGGGATGCAAGAGGTGCCAGAGGTAGCGGGAGGGCACAGGGGGACCCTATTTCTCTCTCATTTGATGTGCTAGATCATATCAGAGGAGAGAGAAATAAATAGGAAATCTGACTTTTTTTTTGTGTTCGCCGTTATTGGTGATCGCAACAATGGGGACCAGAATCATGTTCTCTAGGTTCTCAGCTACCACTGGTAGCCAAGAACCCGGAGAATTCCCGATGCTGGGGGGCGCTATAACCTTATTTCTCAGCTCCATTAAAAAGCAGTGCTCAAGAAAAAGTACCCTTAACTGCCAACGTTAAAAGGCGTATCCGGCGGTATCTGTTTGCGTTATTAACACATAAAGTGATAAAACAATGTCAATTTTCATACTCATAACTGACAACCATTTGCTTTCAGTTTACTAAAATCAGCAGGAAAATGACATCACGACAACCAGACACACTTAAAAAAAAAATAAATAAATCTTTTGGTCGCTTCTGTAAGTGTTGACGTTACTAAAAAAAAGTACCTAGATTCACCAGATTTAAGAGACATCATGAGTCACTGAAATTTGGTGTTTCATCTGACCGCCTGGACTAGGTTAGCGCTGACAATTGTTGGGAGTAGTAAATGTGGCCCAGCATTCCCACCGCTACCGGACTGTACAGGAACGCCGTAACCCACATTCACATCCTATACTAAGAAAAATGGCACATCTTGATTCATCTTCTGACAAACGTCTGACATGAAGACAAATTCAAAAAATTGACAGACAAGTGATACAGGCAGAAGACTTCAAAGTAATTAATTACTCAATTATGTAATTATCTCTGAAAAAGCACAAAAATCAGGAGATGATGGAAAAACCAACCACTCTGTGCCGGGATGCCTGACAATCACATTTATAAAACATTTATATTTCAGGCTCGGTTATCATCTGCAGTGTGATATCTGGATTTCTCTCTTCCATTTAAAGAACAGAAATTATAAAAAAATAATGCAAGTGCCAATCCCACAGTATGCTGGACATCAGTGGTCTCCATCAACGCGTCTGGCCTTTTACCAGAGAATGCCATGCTATTTTTTTAAGCATAATCAGAAGGTGTTACAGAATTGACTACTCAAATTCTATATACTGTATGTGTGCCGATGTTGTAAAGGAAAATCAATTTTTTACTCTTCGCCACGACAGCACCCACTGGAGGTATCGGATCCGCCCATTTGGAACAGGAAACCCTACAGGAAAGATAAAAGGGGCGGTCCGCCTTTCCTCCTCAGTTTTGGTTTCCTGTTCCAAATGGAGCAGGATCCTGCAGGATCTTACCTGGGCCATGCATCCGTCTGTGCGGTCTCTTCGGGAACGGCAGGGGCTGCGGTCCGGAAGCAGCGTCGGGGGAGACTCCGTTTGACGGCTCCCCCCTCGTCTGGTGGCATAGTGGTAATGGCCGGGTCCGGGGAGGGCCGCCCGGTCTTACCAGGGAGCGGGGCCGGTCTGGCATCCGGGGGATCCCCCCCCATCGGTGGGGGTATAACGTGGATGGTGAGGCCATGAGCGCGCGAGCCGCGCGTGTCAATAGCGGTGGCGCGGGAGCAGGCCGGCGCCCGACGCTCCTATACCCCGGAAGTAATGGTTGAACTTCCGGGGTAAGATGGCGATGACGCGGCGCATGCGCCCTGTGACAGGGCGACTTCCGGGGGTACGATAAGTGTACAGATAAAACAGCGCTGCAGCGCTGCAACGTTGGAACATGTCGTCCCCCGCAGAGTCGCAGACCCCAGCAGGGGATTCAGCTGGGGGCAACTCCACCAGGGACCGCAGCGCCAGGACAGAGACTGCCCGCAGGAGCGAGGCAGCAGAAACCCGATCCAAACCGTCTCAGCCATCCGAACCGGTATTAAGCTTCACTGGGTGAGTGTGCAAAGCAGATGCTCTACCTATTAAGCTAACCTCCTCTCCTCCCCCCCCCTCCCCCCTCTCTTTACCTTTGACCTCCCACTTCAGTCAAAGAAAAAAGGAAAAACAAAACATAAAGAATGCGCATTATGTTCAGAGCCTCTCCCTGACTCCTACCCCAAAAAACTCTGCAAACAATGCATTAAAGAGACCAGGCAGGGGTCGACGATATCTTCTAAGGATATCCGAGCCATAATTAGGGAGGAAATACAAGCCATCAACCGCGCCAGCACTCCCGCAGAGTCCAGTCATAGAAAACAGGTCATTGTTAGTTCAGAGTCAGAGGAAGAACAGGAGTTAATCTCAGGCTCCGCATCCACGTCCTCATCATCATCCTCGGAGGTGGAAGGACGCGCATGTTTTCCACTGGACAGCGTAGATAACCTGGTAAAAGCGGTTAGAAATACTATGGGGTGTGAAGAGGAAAGGGGAGCCCAGACCGCGCAGGACATTATGTTTGCGGGATTGGCAGAGAAAAAGAGGAGATCATTTCCAGTGATACCGGCAATTAAAGATCTCATCAAAAGAGAGTGGGAAAAACACGACCAGAGGGGTTTTCTCCCATCCGCTTCAAAACGGAAGTATCCGTTCACTGATGAAGATCTATTAAAATGGACTAAAATACCAAAGGTGGACGCTGTCATATCCTCCACTTCCAAACAAACCTCGATCCCGGTCGAGGACGCAGGGTTGTTAGCAGACCCATTGGACCGAAAGGCTGAATCTTCGCTCAAAAGGTCCTGGGAATCCACCACCGGGGTATTTAAACCCGCAATAGCCAGCACATGTACTGCTAGGTCAATGCTGGTATGGCTAGATCAATTAGACCAGCAGATTGAGCAAAGAGTGTCAAGGGAGAAACTGCGTGCAGCCATCCCGTTGATAAGAGGGGCAGCTGCCTTTATGGCAGACGCTTCAGCGGACACCCTAAGACTGGCAGCAAGGTCGGCAGCCCTGGTGAATAACGCCAGACGCGCGCTGTGGATAAAGAGCTGGAAAGGGGATGCACAGTCAAAATCCAAAATTAGTGCAACCCCATGCGAGGGTGAGTTCCTCTTCGGAAAAGCCTTAGACGAAATTCTCGCCAAGGCAAAAGAAAGGAAAAAGGCCTTCAGTGATTCTCCCATTCCGTTTTATAGGAAAACCTTTAAAAGACGGCCATTCGGGAGAAGAAGGCAATCGGACAGAACGAGATGGGCCACGAAAGACGAAAAGCAGAAGGGTACCATCTTCAGAGGGCCAACATATAGGAGAGAAAAAAATTAAAAGTTTAGACCCACCAGTTGGGGGTAGATTAAAATTTTTTTTTACCAAGTGGGAACAGATTATGTTAAACCCATGGATTTTGAATATAATCAAGGAAGGAATAAAGATTGAATTCCTTCGGATCCCCTATGAGTTCTTTGTTATAACTCGCCTTAATTCCTCACTTCAGCAAAAGGCTCTCGAAGACGAGATTCGAGTCCTGCTAGCTAAAAAAGTTTTAGTTGATGTCCCTGAGGAACAACAGGGTAGAGGCTTTTACTCTCCCCTGTTTTTGGTGTCTAAACCAGACGGTACGTTTAGAACCATTATTAATTTAAAGAAGCTAAATTCATTTATAAAAAATTATAAGTTCAAAATGGAATCAATTAGATCCACTATAAAGCTTCTTTTCCCAAATTGCGTAATGGCAGGGATTGATTTAAAAGATGCTTATTATCATCTCCCTATACACAACAGATTCCAGAAATACCTAAGAGTCGCAGTGGAAGTCGAGGGAAGGATTCATCATTTCCAATACGCGGCAATGCCCTTCGGGCTTTCCACGGCACCAAGAATATTTACCAAGGTGATGGCAGAAGTGATGGCCTACCTTCGCCAAAAGGACACACTAATTGTGCCATATCTAGACGACTTCCTAGTAATTGGGAATTCAGTCAAACAATGTACTGAACGCGTGACTGACGCAATCTCCTCTTTTCAGAGCCTTGGCTGGATCATCAATATCCAAAAGTCCAGACTCGATCCGCAATCTCTCCAGACATTTCTAGGATTTCAACTAGATTCCTTGACCCAGAGATGTCTACTACCCCAGGTAAAAATCATCCTCACAAAACAAAAAATACAAGCAGCTATAGATAAACCACGTGTATCCTTAAGAGGAGCAATGTCACTATTAGGATCACTAAATTCTTGCACCCCGGCAGTCCGGTGGGCCCAGTACCATGTCCGTACGCTACAACACCAGATCCTCCAGGAGGATAAGCGACATAGTGGTCATTTACAGAGCAAAATAACCCTGTCACAAGAAGTCTTGACTTCCCTAGAGTGGTGGTTAGACGATGATCATTTATGTTCAGGAGTTCCATGGGTTATAGTTCCATCCTGTATCGTAACCACTGATGCCAGTCCCCAGGGCTGGGGAGCCCACATGGAGAATGGGTTTTATCAGGGAAGGTGGAGTAAAGAGGAATGTGATTACTCATCTAATTTAAAAGAACTGACTGCAGTGTTCTATGCTCTATACAACTTCCTTCCGCAGCTCCAACAGAAGCATGTAAGGATCCTGTCGGACAATACCACCACAGTGGCATATATAAACAGACAAGGAGGAACTCGATCAGAGACTCTGATGTCTTCAGCGGCAAGAATTTTAAACTTAGCAGAAAACTATTTTTTGTCCCTCTCGGCCCTTCATATAAGAGGCGAGAGCAATCAAAAGGCAGACTTCCTAAGCCGTCACACTCTACGACAAGGAGAGTGGTGCCTCAATCGGAAGGTCTTCAGGGACATAGTAGCCGCATGGGGACAACCCGAGGTGGATCTTTTCGCCACAAGAGAGAACAGGCAGATAAAAACTTTTGCCTCCCTATCTCCGTCAGATCACCCAAACATACTGGACGCCTTTCTAGTTCCATGGAATTTCAACCTAGCGTATGCGTTCCCTCCATTGATCCTCCTACCTCAAGTAATTCGGAAGATCAGAGACGACAAAGCGAGAATAATCTTAATAGCACCGTTCTGGCCAAAAAGACCGTGGTTTTCGTGGCTGCAGATTATGTCGATAACAGATCCTTGGGTCCTTCCGACTGCCAATCTACTCTCCCAAGGCCCCTTTTTCCACCCTCAAGTGCTCAGCTTGCACTTGACGGCGTGGAATTTGAGAGGCAGTTATTGAGGACAAGAGGATTCTCGGAGTCCTTAATTACTACACTACTACAAAGTAGAAAACAGTCCACAACCCAAATTTACACTAGAACATGGAAAAAATTTCTTCAATTCCATACAGTACCTCATACAACAGAAGTTCCGATAATCCCAATCTTGGAATTTCTGCAGAAGGGGAAAGACTTAGGCTTAGCAGTAAATACACTGAGAGTACAAATATCGGCATTAGGAGCACTATATGGCCATAATATAGCAGGCAACAAGTGGATAACTCGTTTTATTACAGCATGTGAACGAATAGCTCCAATCCACATACCCTCCGTCCCTACATGGGATCTAAATCTGGTCTTAGACGCCCTAACGGTAGACCCCTTTGAGCCGATCGACACAATACCCTTCAAATACTTAGCACTTAAAATGGCCCTCTTAGTATCACTGACCTCAGCTAGAAGAGTGGGTGATATTCATGCCTTGTCAATAGATCCACCTTTTTTCCAAGAATACCAAGACAGATTAGTATTAAAACCAGACCCTGCCTACCTGCCAAAAGTGGCAACAAAATACCATAGATCTCAGGAGATACTCCTCCCAACCTTCTATAAAAATCCCTCTACTCCGGAAGAGCAGAAGTTCCATACTCTGGACGTCAAAAGAACTGTCCTAAAATGTATTGAGAGGTCCAACAGTTGGAGGCAGAGCAGGGCCCTATTTGTTTCATTTCAGGGCTGTAAGAAGGGGTATGGAGTCACGAAGAGCACCATTTCCCGTTGGATCAGGGAGGCCATTCGTTTAGCCTACTCCGCAAAAAACGAAGATCCTCCAGGGAACATCAGGGCGCATTCCACCAGGGCAATGGCAACCTCTTGGGCGGAAAAGGGAGATGTTCCGATTGAAACTATATGTAAGGCGGCAGTTTGGTCATCCCCTTCTACCTTCTATAAGCACTACAGACTTGATCTTTCATCCACCTCTGACTTAAGCTTTGGCAGGACTATCCTTGACACGGTGGTCCCACCCAGGTGATGGTCTCTGGAATCTCTCCAGTGGGTGCTGTCGTGGCGAAGAGTAAAAAGCCGGATTACTTACCGGTAATGCTCTTCTAATGAGTCCACGACAGCACCCGCTCACTTCCCGCCCTAAAGATATCAATAGTTAAAGTATATTAACCAAATAATGGATAAGAAAGATGTTAAAATAAGAGAACATTGCCTAATCCTTGGCGGTCCTTCTGGTACTCTGAAACGTAAAACTGAGGAGGAAAGGCGGACCGCCCCTTTTATCTTTCCTGTAGGGTTTCCTGTTCCAAATGGGCGGATCCGATACCTCCAGTGGGTGCTGTCGTGGACTCATTAAAAGAGCATTACCGGTAAGTAATCCGGCTTATTGCCAACTGTGTGAGCGCAAAGTCTTTTTTGGGGGGATTTTGTTAAAGAGGCTATTAAAAACTTAATGGATTAAAGATGTGTATTTACCATATATATGTCAACTAATCAAGCGTGGTTTTGCAAATGTATTACATATTCACATTTTCATATGTAGTAGCTCCCCCTGTTGGCTCTCCTGTGGCTGGAGTGTAAGTCCACCATTAGTGGTGGAGACACATGCTCAGCAGCGTTGAACAAAACAAGAGATATAGATAGATGTGGACAGAAGAAAGATAGATAATAGATAGATAGATAGATAGATAGATAGATAGAAAGAGTTGTGCTCAAAAGTTTACATACCCCTGTAGAATTTTTGCTTTCTTGTCCTTTTTTCAGAGAGTATAAATCATAACACCAAAACTTTTCTCCACTCATGGTTAGTGGTTGGCTGAAGCAATTTATTGTCAAACTACTGTGTTTTCTTTTTAAATCATAATGACAAAAACAAAACATCCAAATGACCCTGATCAAAAGTTCACATACCCCATTTCTTAATACCGTGTATTGCCCCCTCTAACATCAATGACAGCTTGAAGTCTTTTGTGGTAGTTGTGGATCAGGTTCTTTATTTTCTCAGATGGTAAAGCTGCCCACTCTTCTTGGTAAAAAGCCCCCACTTTCTGTAAATTCCTAAGCTATCTAGCATGAACTGCGCTCTTGAGATCTCCCCAGATGATATTGAGGAGCCTGAGGAGACAGGAGACTGAGAAGGCCACTTCAGAACCTTCACTTTGTTCTGCTGTAGCCAATAGCAGGTTGACTTGGCTTGTATTTTGTATCGTTGTCATGTTGGAACACTCAAGTACGTCCCATGAGCAGCTTCTGGGCTGATGATTGCTAATTTGCCTCCTGTATTTGCTGCATTCATCTTTCCTTCAACTTTGACTACGTTTCCTGTGAGTTTGTAGCTCATGCATCCCCAAAACATCAGCGATCCACCTCTGTGCTTTACAGTAGGAATGGTGTTCCTTTCATCATAGGCCTTGTTGACCTCTCTCCAAATGTAACGTTTATGTTTGTGGCCAAAAAGTTCAATTTTGGTCTCATCACTCCAAATTACCTTGTTCCAGAAGTTTTGAGACTTGTCTCTGTGCTGTTTTACGTATTGTAGGTGAGATACTTTGAGGCAATTGCGCAGTTATGTCTTTCTTCTGGCGACTCGACCATACAGCCCATTTTTCTTCAAGTGCCTCCTTAGTGTGCATCTTGAAACAGCCACACCGCTAGCTTTCAGAGAGTCTAGTATTTCAGCTGATGTTATTTGTGAGTTTTACTTTGCAACCCGAACAATTTTCCAGTTTTGGATGAAATTTTTGATGGTCTACCTGACCATGGCTTTATTTTTACACATGCCCTGATTTTCCATTTGTTAATCACAGTTTGAATGCTGCTGACTGGCATTATCAATTCATTGGATAACTTTTTGTATCTCTTTCCTGTTTTATACAGTTCAACTACCTTTCCCCGTAGATCTGTTGACAATTCTTTTGCTTTCTCCATGACTCATCATCGAGAAAACTCAGTGGCTGTATGAAAGATGCATGAGTCTGTCTGGATCCCTGAAAAAAGGCCAAGAAAGCAAAAATTCTGTCGGGGTATGTAAACTTTTGCGCACAACTGTAGATAGATAGATAGATAGATAGATAGATAGATAGATAGATAGACAGAATGATGGGCGCAGACAGAAGAAGGCCCCTATGCATGAACAAAATATGGGCCTTTGCAGTTCAGTAACTCAGCCAATGGGAGCAGTCAGACGGCCATATAAATTGGACCAAGATCAGACTACAGTGCTCGGACTGGCCGCAGCCCTCTCGTGACAGTTTCATATATTTATATAGATAGAAGAATGGCTATTGCTGTGTATTACTCTTCTGGTCAGGGATGGGACACAGCTGGGAGTTAGCAGAAGATAACTGCAATTTCCTCCTGGGAAATTCTGCCGCTTCCTGGTTACATGGAAGAAGCTGCTGCCTGTTCACAGCAACAGAAGAGACCAAAATTGCAGAGGAGTAAGTAAAAAGGCTGAAAGTGCTAACTATTACCCTGTAAATTGGTGTTTTTCTAATAATATGGTTACAGTAGTATTGTCCATTACTCTAAAGATTTCTTGGGACAACCCCTTTAAGTTCTCCAATTTCTCACACAATTTCAATACATTATTGCAACATGTTAGCAGAACCTTTGCGAGGCTGCAGCTCACATCGCAACTACTTGGACATTAATAGTGCATCGTTTATTTCATAGTCGGTCATCTCAAGAAATTCATCTTGACACAAGTCAAGCCAAGAGAGTCTTCATATGCAAGTGACAGCTGGTTAGACCTCTTGAGCTGTCACTTTTTTCCTTTCCTCTTTGAAATCTTTTGTTATAAATCTGTATTGTGCCGTTCCTCTGCTATTCCTCCTGAAATTATATTTTCCCAGCTAATAGGATGTGGCTCTATATGATCTAACACTGTTAGCTGTGGTTGGACAATGTGTTGTGAATTCGCTTTCTGGCCTCCCTCTGGTTATTACTGAAGGTAGTGGAGCTGCCCAGATCGACAGAGGGGTTGCGAGTTCTCTTTCTGGGCTCCCTCTGGTGGTTACTGGAGGTAATGAAGCTGATCTGATTGACAGAGGCTTGCCACCTGATAATGATGATGAGGATTGGAGATCTGGGGTTTCAGATTGGGATTTAAGACAGCCGACTCCCTCTATCCCTGCTGGTGATTTGCTTCCTGTTCCTCCTGAGGTCTGAATTCTCCAGCTCTGTCCCTGCATGTTCAGCTAAGTGGTTTATTTGCTATTCTGTTTGCATTTGATCTGGTTTTGTCTATCTCTTCTTGGCGCGGTACAACCAGCTCTGGCTGGGGCTGTGCTGAATCACCGCCCATATGTTACTGCTTGTGCCAGTTTGTTTTATCCCCTGTTAGATTGGTCTCCTTTTGCTCTGCTTTCAGAATATACCAGATTGCTGATATAGTGGGGGGCAAAGTCGTGTGACTTCAGTGTTTTTTGCATCAGACGTGTTGGACTTTTTGTAGGGTTTTTTGCGTGATTGCAGACAGTGTCTTTCCTTTCCTGTCTAGTCAGTGTGGGCCCCATCATTTGCCCAGTCTATTTTCCTGCCTGCGTTTGTGATTTCATCTTGTCTCACTGACAATATATGTTTGGGGGCTATCTATTCCTTTGGGGTCTGCTCTGGGGCAGTTTAGATTTCCCCTTTCTTGCTTTAGGCTTAGTTAGCTCTCCGCCTGTGTCAAGGCATCTAGGATCATCGTAGGTACGCTCCACGGCTACTGCTAGTTGTGTGGATAGGATCAGGGGTCTGCAATCCGCTTAGGTACCAACCTCTCTGGTTTTCTGTGGCTTAGCCTGGACCTGCTCTCCTCCTCGGTGACCCATTCATAACAACAATGGCAATCATATCGGCCTCTGATTTTAACCACACATTTACAGTAAGAATAATAGTCATCATATTATACAGAACTGTGTTCTTACAATTGCTCATATTGCCTTTCTACCGAGATAATCTAATTGTTCTCTTTTCCATTAGGTCTATGACATCACGTGATTAAAGAATGATTTGTTGAATCCTTCTAAGCTCTGTAGAAACAAGATGTCAATTTTCTTTGTATGAGTCATGAGTCACTGCAAAAGTCCCTAGCAGGGGGGAGAAGAGGGAGCAGCTGGGTCAGGAGTTGAATAAGGGAATGATTTTTGCAGGGAAAAGAGACTTCCTGTTTCTATATAGAACAGAGAAGAATAACTGGGTAGAAAGGCAAAATGAGCAATTGTAAGTACACAGTGCTGTATAATATGATGACTGTGATATATTAAGAGGATAGCAACTATGATGAGAGGAAGAGGAGGAGCACTGTAAATATTTACTGTGTCAGACATGTCAGGAGAGCTGACAAATGCTCTTTGAAGACGACTTGCACATATGAGCCGCAGAAATAATGTGATCACTAAATCACCTTATTATGTCCAGTAGAGCCAAATGGGATTCCAGATATTATGATGGTGTTATAGACGCTACAAGGTGGCAATGGTATGGTCCCCTGAGACTGTCCGCCACCTGATTACCCTGCTAATGTAAGTGACTCTTTGTATCACATTGGATCTACACTCTTGTTCCATCTTACATCACCTCCGGAGATCTCAGATATCGTTTTGCTGCACTTCAGGCTGTGTTTAAGACAATTATAAATTCAAGGATTTTAGAGATTAAAAAAAAAGAGAAAAAATAAAGTTGTTAAAGCCTCTTGGCCATCTGCTCTGTGTGAGGGCTTTTAATAAGAACATTAAGTGGCTTTCCTGTGTTCTACCATCTTTGCTGAACATCTTCACAATGATTGCCGAGAAGCAGAACTTAGGACTTGTAGGGAATATCAAGAACCGAGCGTAAGAGAGACGAGGGAAGGAGAAGAAACAGCTGAAAGAGTAATAAATATATAAACGGGCGTCATTATCGGGGGGACTTTTTAAAATTTGTTGTGGTTGCGTTGTCGTTTTTTGTGGAAAATTTAATAAAGTGTTACACGAAGTTGGACACATTTGGATCATCTTAAGATACAACACTTCTGTCTATAACTTCTACTTCACGTCCCTGTCATGGTTTTACCACGACATAGAGGAGCCAGCGTCTGATTTTTCCCACTCAACTGATTAGAAACACTTCACCTTCATATTAAATGGTGCAAGTTTCTTTTAGCAGTGCAGGGGTTAATCTGCTCAGTTGAGAGCTCTTGGAAGCTTTCCTGCATTAAGGCTCTCAGCTGTTCACTGTTAGCAATTCCCATCTCCTATTTAAACTGGGCCCTGGCTAGCACTCATTGTCAGAAAGCTTATGCTGCATGGCTGGAGGTTGTTGTTGGAGAAGGCATTTGGTGGATTTATCAGTGACTGTTGCTAGGTTTTGAGTGTGTGATAATTGCCCTTCTTCTCCTACTTTGGTTTTACTCCATCCTCTGCTCCCCAGTGTATACCTCTGTTGCTTATGGGTGTATATTTGTACGATTGGTATTTTCCTTTATCCCTGTTCATATTACCTTGTTACTCTGGTTGGTGTATTACGGTACACTACTACTCCCCTTTTCACTGGATAGAGAAAGAGTACAGACTGAGGGCGGATTCAGAAGCTAAGGCAAGGTATGTGGCCCCGGCGTCTTCACCATCAGAAGTAATCCAGGGAACAGGGCGACCTAGGGCACCCCAAGCATTAGGGACTGGGAAGGAGCCCTGGTCCCAGGACACCCAACAACAAAGTTCCTTCTAGATTGAGTTTGTCTGCAGCACTGTAGTCAAACAATGAGCTCAACGGCTCTAAGTTTCTTGTTCCTTCAGAGCCGCTGAACTTAATAATTGACTGCAGTGTTGTCGACGTGACCTAAGCAATAAAGACAAGGAGAAGTAGCGGAGACTCAGGACAGACTCAGCACATCTTGTTTTTTTTAAAAAGAAACTGAGGCCGAGGAACAGGGCTTTTCTGAAACCCGGAACACCTCTAAAATTAAGAGTCAGATTCTGTCTGCTCTCTGTTGTATGCCAACGGTAGTATTTGTTAGTCTTAGGGTATGTTTCGACGTTCTGGATTACATTAGGATTTTCTGCGGATTGAACGCTGCGTACAGCTGCAGCGTTCAATCGGCAGCATCCAGATGTTACAGCATAGTGGAGGGGATTTTATAAAATCCCGTCTTCACTATGCGTGCAAGAACGCAGGTGACAGACCTGAAATTACGGACATGTGGCGCGACTTTTTAGACCGCAGCATGTCTATTTATCTTGCGTAGACGCTCCATCTACGCAAGATAAATTACACAGTCTATGAATACGATGCGGTGATACCGCATGTGTTCAATGAACACATGCGGTATCACCGCACGTAGAAAGGGGGGCGGCGCTTTGGGCGGAGCGTCCAAAGTGCCAGCAATACTGAAAGTGTTAACATACCCTTACTTACATATCTACTTATTTGTAAGTCAGCTTGAATATCTGTGATCTGTTATATGCTTAAATCAAGTCCTTGTATTGGGAAAAAGGAACCTCAAAACTATTGCAATTTTAACAATCTACTTTTAGTTTCTTCGCGATACCAGGATCCATCTGCTAAAATTGAACATTATCGCTTTTTAACGTTAATCTACTCTACTAACAGAAATTCGATAATGATTAGGAGAATGGGACGAAAGAGACAGCTGCAGAAATGGCTACTGGGAAACAAGATAGAGATAAAGTAAAAAAAAAATACCAAAAAGAACCCGACAATAACTAATAAAATGTGTTCTTAAGATAAGATCAGACATTTATATATTGTAGTGGGATTATTATTTACAGAATGCTATCGCTGTAGAAAAAAATAAAATATTTTAGAGGACTCTCTCTTTGTGATTTGGTGCCACACAGAGCGTATGAGGCTCCTTAATATGGAACTATATGACTTGATAGACTCTGTAAATATAAAACATAACTGTAGAAAAGGGAGGAGAACCATACATCCAAACATTATACATTGATCTGGTTGCATTAAGCAAATTTTTTTGTGATGTTTTATATTTACAGAGCCTTGTTGGTGGCACATTAGCCCACATAGTTCCATATTAAGGAGTGTTAGACACTCTGTGTGGCACCACATCACAGAGATATGCTCCCCTGGACTATTGTTTATGTCCCTATGATAACAGCATAACCCAGGACCCTCGCGTTTTGCATTAACCAAGTTTAGATCATCACAGGAGCCTATAGTAATGTACATCTGAATTTATAGAACTGCTTCAGTCTTAATGCAGTGGTCGGACAACGAGTCTTCAAATGCATTCATATAAACAATATTTCCTCCACCAAAGCAAAATGACTACACATGAATAAATGATAAATGCGTGTTCTTCCACTGTCCTCTTCCATCAACTCATTTCTTCGAAATATCTTTCTATCCGTAACGCAGCATGAATACAAATATGGTCTCAGAGAGAATTCAATGGGTAATCTCAACGGTTAACTAGACATATTGGAGAATGTTTATGATTAAATGGGCGATCCAGGACTCAGATATTGATTATGTAACCTTTGGTACCAGGTTTCAGATCGATGAGGTCTGATATCGTACACCACCACCAAACAGCAGTTTGCAGCTATTGTGAAATTCGGGCATATGCAGTACACAGAGCTGGAACAGCACAGCTCCGTAACCTGTGCAGTGGCTGTTCTTAGGAGCTGAGTTGAAGCAACCGACAGCGGTACTGAAATCAGATCCCCATTGATCTGATCTTGATGAACTATGTTAAGGATAGATCATCAATATAATTAAGACGTGGTCAACCCCTTTAACCAAAGTATCTTTTCATATAGTCGGTAAATGCCTATGTCTTATAAATATGTCAAGCTTACCGTTTCTGTATCATAAGACACATAGCTGCCAACAGTACCTAATTTGCCAGGACTGTTTCAATTTTCTGGACACAACCCTAGGCAAATTCTGGATGGTCATGGTCCAAAAAGGAGTATGGATTATAGCAGCTCTGACCCATTTAAATCCAAGATGGTCCTAAAAATGGGCAATCCTAACCTGACTGTGTATAAATTTCCTTCTTCCCCC
Source organism: Dendrobates tinctorius (assembly GCF_039654945.1). Lineage (NCBI taxonomy): Eukaryota > Metazoa > Chordata > Amphibia > Anura > Dendrobatidae > Dendrobates > Dendrobates tinctorius. The sequence goes on along the minus strand of NW_027361810.1, from coordinate 26,324,147 downwards.
AACACTAATTTTGGTGAAGAAGAAGATGAGATCCACCTAAACAGTGAGAATCCACCCAATCATTGTAACATCGGAAAGAGGAAGGCGATTGTATCTATCATATAAATAATAATCTATTTATTACATCCAGTATTTGCGATGCCCTATAAACAATAAATATCACTTGCTCACATGATGCATATGTGATTATTGGAGGGACACCATCTGATGACCAGTACAGGGGTCCCATAGTCCCCTGTGTACATGAAGGTCTACTGAGCATGTGCGACCACTAACTTCTTCCTTAACTGTCTATTGGAGGTAAAGTGGTCGCATATGCTTATAAACAGAGGACTTGAGCCCCAATCCGGACCCCCCCCAGCAAACCTAGTTTTATCACTAATCCTAATTACAGTTGATAAATATTGTTTATGAGACAACCCATAAAAATATTCATTCTCTTACACTTTTGTTTAATATTTCATGCTACAATCTAAATTTTTTTTTAAAAAATCCTGAATTCTGGCAGCTTTCACACTGGCCACTAAGCCTTACTGTTTTGTGCAGATTGCTTTTAAGCAGTCATCACCATAGACAGGATTACAAAGAAAGGCAAAATCTCTATTATGACATAAAATCACACCATTAGTAAGAAGGGAACAGCTCATCTCCTCATCTCTCCCTGCGCAATGACCTCTGCACGTGTCACAAAGCATGCCCATAACACTCTGCAATGGAAGTCAATGAGTCATTTTGTTACAGAGGTGAGACATATCCAGATGGCTACTGTAAAGCAAAATGTCTAAACTATTCTTCACAACTCAGAGAAGCAAAAAAAATAGAAAAATAGCACATAAAAATATATGTACTGAAAAGTAAAATAATGATATAATACTAAAATAATTAAAATAAAATAATCTTTTAATAAAATTTTTAAAAAATATATATGTTTCAACCATCTGATTGTGATCCGCAAAGGAAAAATATAAGCATAACATTACCTTTAGTTCAGAACAGTAATGCACGGTGGCTCAGTGGTTAGCGCTGCAGCCTTGCAGCGCTGGGGTCCTGGGTTCGAATCCCACCAAGGACAACATATGCAAGGAGTTTGTATGTTCTCCCCGTGTTTGCGTGGGTTTCCTCCGGGTACTCCGGTTTCCTCCCACATTCTAAAGACATACTGATAGGGAATTTAGATTGTGAGCCCCATCGGGGACAGTGATGATAATGTGTGCAAACTGTAAAGCGCTGCGGAATATGTTAGCGCTATATAAAAATAAAGATTATTATTATTATTCAGCTCATTTTATAAAGTGTTGTTCTGGCACCATTCATTCCATAAAGAGGTGAACGCTGCTGATGACATACCGTCCTGCCGGCCATGCACAGATCATATTCCAATAGACTGATCAGGTGTGCAGTGCCGGTCCCGACAGCAGGGATCTTTGAACAGGGCACCATCAGTGCCGCTTACCTCCCTATGAGGCATCACTGGAGCAACCCTTTAAACCAAACTATACAAAAAAGGAGTTGCCTTTGCTTAAAAAAAAATATATATATATATAGATAGATAGATTAAAAGTGCAAAAACGATATTGCAGTATTTCTATGTACAGAGAAGACACTGTCTATATACCTGTACATACATGCAGTCTGATAACTGTTTACAGGTATTATGTCACATAACATATTTCTTCTGTTCTCCAGAAGCATCAGGTGCAGAAACATCCATCAGAGATGGCTCCTCGGTCATGTCTCATCTCAATTTGACCACGGCCTATAAAAAAATGTAGTGACAAAGCCAACGGCGGCCGGTTCACTGAGCTCTGTATGCTGCTTATTTAAGCAAATCAGTAAGATGCCAATCAAGGCACAGCCAAGAATAACGTGTAGCTGACGGCAAGTCTCAGCTTCCATGTCTACACAAGATATCCAAGTGCAGAGGAAATGTGGAATTCCATGGAGGCTATGTAGATGTCCTTCCTTATACTATAAGGACTGCAAGAATTCTCTTACCTGCTCTTGATTCTTACTCAGATAAGGGGTCCCAAATAGTAAAACCCCACACACACACCCATTTATGATACCAAAGTACAGTTTTTCCATGAAACATCCCATTGTTCAGAAAAAGTGCAGCCGCTGGCAATTTTATCACATCTACATACGGGAGCTTAACAGGGAGGCAACATTTTTCCCAGTTGCTTGGTATCAGGGGTGCCAACAAGCAAGTTTGCCTTGGCCAAAGGATGATGGAAAGTCTAGCTGTAGCTCCTCTACATCCAAGTCCACCATGCTGGAAACCCTTCTGTTCCTACGGGATCTATGTAGGAGGGATAGCATCAATTCACACCTCCAACTGGAGTAGAAAGAGTAGGAATCTAAGTTGTAGTTACGGGCCAAGCTGATAATAGGACATTTAGAATTTTTAATTGGGCCCCATTCTCTCTACAGGCCCAGGATTTCACGAACGAATTGCATACAGATTCACTGTTATCAGGTTTCACAATTACACTTTCACCGTGAATCAGTTGAACCACTAACAAGACTACCTTGGGGAACAGGTTTTCTTAGGAAGTGCAGGAACTTGTGACAGCCGGTAAGGAGAGGATGTCTCTCTGTGGTCTGACAGCTCTGAGATAAGCGAACAGTCATAGGGCGATTTATGTAGCACTGTAATGCATCATGAGAAACAACCACATGTGGAGCTGTAATGGATGCCGCAGATTTACTCATTTATATAGCGCCATTCATTCCACAGCACTTTACAGACATTATCATCACTGTCCCCTGATGGGGCTCACAATCTAAATTCCCTATCAGTATGTCTTTGGAATGTGGGAGGAAACCGGAGAACTCGGAGGAAACCCACGCAAACACAGGGAGAGCATACAAACTCCTTGCAGCTGTTGTCCTTGGTGGAATTTGAACCCAGGAACTCAGCGCTGCAAGACTGCAGTGCTAACCACTGAGCCACCATACAGTGCTAACCACTGAGCCACCATACAGTGCTAACCACTGAGCCACCGTGGTGTAGATGAGCTTTTTATCAATGTAACAAAACCCAAATTGCAAAAGTAGTATAATGTATTATCATACCTCTTAACTGTCCTGGACAAGTGGGACATTCTTGGATTTGAGATATGTCCTAACTTTAACTGTATCTGCATCTTGAAGATATAGGTGCAGCTGAATACAATGATGGAGAAAGGAGTCGTGGTCTTCACCATTAGGCCTTAGCAGCCTCAGTCTCTGCATAGTAGTTGCAATGGCGCTTCCTGCGCCAAGCCAAACACCGTACAGAGTGGAACAGCTCATTATGTGTGTTGGTGGCAATGTGAGGTCATCATAATGTGTAAAGGGAATCAAATAGTGTGTGTGAGATGGCATTGTGGGAGAATTATACTATGTGTTGGAGGCACTGTGGGAGCATCATTGTGTGCGGCACAGTAGGGACATCTGTGTGTGTGGCAGGCACAGTGGAAACATCATTGTTTGGGGGGGCATTATAAGAGCATCATTGTTTAAGGAAGGCACAGTGGGAACCTTATTTTGTGTGGGGACACTGGAAATTTAATTGTGTGGGGGGCATTATAATATATGAGGAATAGGATGCACCCCTATAACAAAATGTTACTAATAGGGTGCTACACCTTGTTGGAACAAGTGACAGCAAAACGAGGAGAAAAAAGATCAAACAAAATTGTCGTGCACACCTGATATAATGTAATGTATACAAAATATTTTATTACAAAAAACACAGGACAAACAACAACATTAAAAACATCTAAAACCAAGATACAGCATGATAATCCAAACACACCCCCCATTAATGATGACATGTGTATAAGGGGTACTTCGCACATAGTGAGATCGTTAGCGAGATCGCTGAAACATCACAGGTTTTGTGACGCAACAGTGACCTCGCTACGTGTGACACATAGCGGCGACCGCCCCCCGCTGGATATCGCTGATCATGCTCGAATGTCCTGGGCCATTTTTTGATCATTGGTGTCCCGCTGGCCAGCATGCATCGCTGTGTTTGACACCAAACAACGACGAGCGACCTCATTGGCGACTCAGAACTCACGCTTATCAAGGTCTGAGTCGTCAGGATAGCTGCTGTGTGACAAGGTCCCAACGACCGCCGAGGTCGTTATACGGATCGCCGTATCGTTGTGGCATCGTTGAGTAGATCTGCCTGTTTGACAGCTTACTAGCGACCATGTAGCGACGCACCAGCGATCCTTACCAGGTCGAATCGCTGTCGGGATCGCTGGAGCGTCGCTATGTGTAACAGTGCCTTAAGACAATAATGTTATAAAGCTCCACAACCATTATTTCCTAATACAACAAATGAATAACATCCCCCTCTGAGAGCTAAATACACTGGTTTTCCCACATACCCCTGTGACATGTGACTGACTGCCTATTTGGATTTGATTATGGCTCCTTCCTTATGAGCTACCTGGGTAGCTATTATTAATTATATCTCCCCCTCCATGAGCCTTCGTTTTCTCTTTTTTTTTTCTCTTTCTCTTATTAGAGCTATTGGTATGTTGCAGTTGGTGTCTTTATTGAAAGACACAACTATATATTATATACACACATAATGGTTTTTTTGAATTTTTCTAATTTCTTTTGTTTTTGGCATCCATATTATGCAATTTTTTCAGGTTTTCTATTAGGTGACTGTATAGATCTAGCCATATGGGAATGAGTATTAGGCCAGGGTCACACTAACCGACGCAAAATACGGTCAGTATTTTACATGCGTAATACAGATGAATGGCCCCTAAACAGTGCTCCATATGTCATCCGTAATCAAGGTGTGGTCGCGTATTTTGCGCATGTCAGCATCCGTATGTAATCCGTATGGCATCCGTATGGCGAGATTTTCTCGCAGGCTTGCAAAATGGACATATAATGGAGCCCTATGACAGTTTTAATAACAGAAACCAAAGAATAGATATAGACATATAGAATGCATATATATATATATATATATATATATGTATGTATTCTATGTGTCTATATCTATTCTTTCGTTTCTTTATTAAACCTGTCAGTGTGAGTTTACTGTATCGCGCACTGAATTGCAGGCTTTGCTAAAAGACACCTGGTGCGTATTTCTCGCAGGTCACATGTGTGGTCCGTGTGTAATCCGTATTTTTTGCGCACCCATAGACTTGCATTGGCGTATTACGGGCGTAGTACGCTGACAATCGCAGCATGCTGCGAGTGGCACGGAGCGTAGAATACGGATGAGAAATATACGGCTGGTGCGAGGGACCCCATAGAGAATCATTGGTCCGTGTCTAATGCGTGCTTTTAGCGCCTCTCACTCGGCCGTATTCCTTGCCAGTGTGACCCCGGCCTTATGGTTAATCACCAGTGTATTTAGCACTCAGAGGGGGATGTTATGCATTTGTTGTATTATCAAATATTGATTGTGGAGCTTTATAACATTGTCTTATACACATGTCATTATTAATGGGTGTGTGTTTGGATTATCATGCTGTATCTTGGTTTTATATGTTTTTAATGTTGTTTTTTGTCCAGGGTTTTTTGTAATAAAATATTTTGTATACATTACATTATATCAGGTGTGCACGCCAATTTTGTTTGGTCTTTTTTCTCTTCCGGGAGCATCATAATAACATTGTGTGAGGAGGGTGGAGCGCCCTCAGCCAGGGCAGTGGGATACTTGGTACAAGGCCACTTTCTTAAACGAACAGTGTCACAGCGGCGGTGACCCGGTCCGTGGCCCTGGGCATCCAATAAAAGGGGTATATTTACAAGGGATGAGAAATAAAGAGTTTTTGTAGTGAGTTCGTGATGCCACCCGTGGTATCTGATCAATAGTGACCAGCGCTGCAGTGTAGATCCGCTGAGACTGATGGTGAAGCAGCAGAGTTGGTAGAGCTCCCCACAGGCAGAAGTATGTCCCAGGGCAGGTGAAAGATGTTGAGGAATAGATGGTGATGATGTAGTGTGGAGCAAGGGATATAGCAGTACTGAGTAGATGACGCAGGAAGAAGGCAGAAGACACAGCTGAATGCAGTGCCAAAGCTTCACTCACAGTTTTCAATAGCCGGTGTGGCGCCCCTGAGGGTTCAGTCGCCACAGAGGTACTGCACCTCCTCCTGAGGTGTAGTATCCCACTCCCCAGGTAAGATGGTAACACCTGACCAGACTCCAGCACCTACATTCAGCACAGACACCTTAGAACAGCAGAGCACCCTTTATGGCAGCTGCTTTGGTTCATGAAGGGTGCTGGGTGGTGGGTGGATCTTAGAAATACTAGAGGGGAAAGCTGACAGGAAGTTAGTCAGTTCCCCGCAGGGGGAAGCCGGGAGAAGACCTCTCTGCAGTGAGTTCCCCTATGGGAAGGAGGGAAAGGACGTATATGCAGCAGCCTCTTGTGAGCTGGAGCTGTTGGCAAGGAAAGAGGAAGAAAGAAGAATCAGTTGTTCAGAAGGAAGATAGATAAGAACGGAACATGAGGAGGAAAGAGAGACTGGGGTCTAGGGATAGTGCAGAGCCCTTTCCTAAGTTTGTGCACCAAGGCCGGGCGCCGATATCCGAGGCTGTGTGTGATACTAATGATCCTACAGCAGAAACCGGAGGAATAGAAGTTGTGTCCACTTTGTTCCCACCTAAGACTCGAAGACACAGCAGCAACATGTGAGAGCCGGGACATGGTTGTATGGAGTCCCCGAAGTAGGCTACAGCTGCCTGTCATACGAATGGAGTTTAAGTAACATCAAGAAGGAGGAACTTGAGTGTAATTCAGAACTACAAGTACTTCAGATTAGCGCTAAAAGGAGACGTTCAGAAAAGGCACATTTGGAAGGGAGTGCTGGAAGGGTTAATCCATCTGCCTGGGAGATGGCTGATCCCCTGACTTGGAGACTGCAGCACTGAAGCGAGCAAATGACTGTGCCAGAAACGTGAGTAAAAGAATTGGAACTGCACTCAGCTGTGTCATTGCCTTCTTCCTGCGCTAACCCACTCGGCACTGCTACATCTCTGTGCCCAACACTACACCATCTACCTTAACATCTACTACCCGCTGCCCTGGGACCACAGCTCTGCCTGTGGAGAGCTATTACATCTTTGCTGTGCCACACCATCTGTCCCAGAGGATCTGCATTGCAGTGCTGGTTACCTCTGACCAGATACTACAGGTGGCGTCACAAACTACCTACATATAAACTTTATTTCACTTCACCTATTTTACATGGACACCCAGGGCCACAGACCGGATCACTGCCACCGTAATCTATCCCTTTAAGACACCGACCCGGTACCGAGTAATCCCCACAGCCCTGGGGGTGATCGACCGGCAATGCCCACTTAGTACTACGTCCTCCAGGTGAGGGATCCAGCCAACTTCCAGGCAGATAGAGAACTCCAGAACTCCCTGTCAGTATGTGCCTTCCCTGGCCGTCTCCACAGTGCTGATTTCCACTTTCCTTCCCTTCCAGCACCTCACAGTCAGTGTCGCAGATCCTGTCGGATAACGGACCCAAAACATTTCATTGCTCCTATCTGGCTGCCTTTCCGGAGAAGATAACTGTGGTTGTTGGCTGTGGCCCCTAAAGTTGTCACAGCTGTCGGCTTGCGAGCTGAGCCCTGTTGTACACTCCACTAGGCTAAGGGGCCGAAACCCTTCTGTAACCTGGATTTTCCCCAACCTGGCGTCCGTCAGCATGGAGCGAGCTCCACGGGGAGCACTCTCTCCACCCGTGCCTCTGGGAAATCTCTTTCCCCTTCAGGGAGCTTCTATCAGTCCTTCTGTATGTACCAGTACTTCCTTCAGCATCCCCTGTTGACAGGGTGCTGCTGCACACGTCCTCTCCCTTCCTCCCCTAAGGGAAGACTGACTTACTTCCTTACTATTCTCCCGCTCTCATCCCAATCTCCACCCACCTTCTAACACTCTTTCCTAGCCAGCAGGGATTAAGGAGCACCTGCTGCTATAGTGTGTGTTAGATGCAGTGTTGTGTAAGAGCCAGGTTAGGCGTCTCCATCTTACCTGAAAGGTGGGATACCACACCTCTGGTTGAGGTGCAATACCTCTGTGGCGACTGGACCCTCAGGGGCGCCACAAGGGCACTGACGGAACATCATTGTGTGTAGGTGGAACTATGGCAGCATCATATTTTAAGCCATTATGGAAACATCATTGTATATGATGGAACATCATTGTGTGGTAGGGCATTGAGGGCTCATCATTGTGTGGGGGGCACTGTGGGAACATCATTATGTTGGGGGCAATGTGGGAACATCATTTGTGTGGGGGAGGGCATTATAGGAACATGATTGTGTGTGGGGGCACTGTGGGAACATCATTGTGAGGGGAGCACTATGAGAACACCATTTTGTGGTGGAGGGCATTATGGGAACATGATTGTGTGTGGGGGCACTGTGGGAACATCATTGTTTGTATCAGGGCTGAGGGAACATCATTGTGTTGAACCATTATGGGAACATCATTGTGCGTTTAGGACACTGTGGGAACATCACTGTATGTGGGGACACTGTGGGAACATAATTGTCTGGGGGCACTGTGAAAACATCATTGTGTGGTGAGGCACTATGTGAACATGACTGTGTGTGGGGGCACTGTGGAACATCATTGTATGTGTAGGCAGTGTGGGAACATCATTGGGTGGGGGGGGTCACTCTGGGATCATCATTGTATGAGGGGCACTGTGGGAACATAATTGAGTTGCACTGTGAAAACATAATTGTGCGGCCAGGCACTATGTGAACCTGACCGTGTGTTGGGGCACTGTGGGAACATAATTGGGTCGCACTGTGAAAACATCATTGTGCGGCCAGGGACTATGTGAACATGACTGTGTGGGGGGTCACTGTGGGAACATCACTGTATGTGGGGACAGTGTGGGAACACTATTTGATATGGGGGTCACTCTGGGAACATCATTGTGTGTAGGTGGGACTATGGGAACATCATTGTGTTGAGCCATTATGGAAATATTATTGTATGTGGTGGGCCCTGATAGAACATAGAACATTGCATGGGCGGTAGTGAGGCCGGCACTGTGGGAACATCACTGTGTATGGGGCACTGTGGGAACATCATTGTGTGGGGGACACTGTGGAGACACCCACCATTGTGTGGGTGAGTGCATTATGGGAACATGATTGTGCGTTGAAGCGCTGTGGAAGCATCATATCCTGCTGCAGAGCTGTACAGCATCATTCTGTGAGAGGCCCACTGTGGGAACATCACTGTGTGTGGGGGGAAGTGTGGGAACATCAGTGTGTGTGGGGGACAATGTAGAAACATTATTGTGTGTAAAGGGACTGTGGAAACATCATTATGTGTGGGGGGTATTTTAGGAACATCATTGTGTGGGAGGGCATTGAGGAAACATTGTGTGGGGGGCACTGTGGGACCACTATTGTGTGTGGGGGTGCTGTGGGAATATAACTTTATGGAGGGCACTGTGGGAACATCATTGTGGCTGGGAGGTACTGTTGGAACAATATTGTGTGTGGAGGCACTGTGAAAATACTGAGGGTCTCTTTGGAAGCATCATACTCTGTAGCAGAGCTGTAGAGCTAGCATCCTGTGAAGGGTCCATGGAAGGGGTACCTGAATGTATGGGAACACTAAGAGGTTTTACAAGGGGCAATATTTCTGTGTGGGTGAACAAAAGGGGGAAAGGATGGGGATTGTGGCTTGTAGAATAATTTGTTGCAGTGCTTGTAGTTTGTCACTTATTTCCATCTTCCAAATTTGGGAGCTACGTATTATAAAGTAATGCACTAGACACAAATACACAAACGTATTAGAATTTCAGGTTGGAGGGGGTAATTATTTCTCAATAAGGGGTCCTAGTTAATTTTATTTATCTTTAATCTTAGTATCTTCATTACAAAAGAAAATTCAGTTGTTATTTTATAGAAATAAGATAAAAACTGATGCAGCTGGAACTCCAAAAGTCAACATATGTTTCACCATCATTCATATCAAAACATTTATTTGGAGTGGGGCAATGTAATCTGTTACAAAGCTTATTTTTCTATTAATTTAAATAGATTAATACAAGCCTTTAGTTTCATTAATACACAATATATAGACGTGCCTTCACTTCAATAAACTGTTTTAAGCCATCAGAATCAAGTGAATCCTCGGTATAAATGGTTTGTTAGTGCCGCCTTCCTCACTAAGAGCACAGCGCTCCTGGATGATCATGTGATCAGCCTCCTCCAATGATAAAACAGCTCTCCCATGTTGTCTTTTTTCAACTGGACAAGGCGGATGGACAGGTCTGGTCACATGCTCCTCTAGCAGCCATTGTGAAACAGGAGGCTGCACAAACAAGTGTGTGGGGGGGGGAATCTGTGATACTTATATATTATTAAGTGCCACAAAATAATGTCTCCAACATAATTGCTAAAATAAAAATAAAGCGGAGAAATCCTTTAAGTGACTTCACTATTAATGCATAGAAAATCATTAACCTTTGGTCATAGACCTATCAGCCTTTTCCTGGTTGGCTCTTTCCCTTTCTAATTTCTTTCCATCAAGACCCCTTATACAAAACGCCAAATAAATTAATCTTCCTTTAATTTAAGATACCCTAATTTTTAGAATTCCTTTAGTTGTATTCTCATCATGGTCAGAAGAATAGAAGGAACAAGGTGAAGTGGAAGATCAGCAACCTGATGGTTTGACTCTATCAAGATAACAGCAGAGAAGACCCTGGTGGATCTATCTAGGCTTGGACAAGATCGATCTTCCTACAGATCGTTCATCCATCAAGTCGCCATGGCTCAAGATCAAACAGAAGGCCATTAATTAATAATAAATAAATACATTTTAGATGTTCTAATATAACCCCACCCCAGATCAGTCCCTCCCGGTAATACCTTTGGCCGACCTTGGAATGCCCATTTTTGGGAGAGATTTCTATTACCCTGTCCACTTCAGTCCAGGACTCCGACAGTTGGCAACTATGATGCACACAGAGATACATCTCCAGTTCATAGAGATATTTCAGGACTTCATTGGACTGGCCCACAGGAGAACCCATAGATTCAACGGTCCTTAACACTAGAACTACTGCATGTTTCATAATACCTATAACTACCATTAGAGGTCAGTTTGACTCCCATTCAAAAGTACTGACTCTGGAGTAAAAATAACTTCTTTGTTGCCAACAAATTAAAGAACATTTATTTTAACTTAGTAGGAACAGTGTTAAGATCAAGTACAGCATGCATTTTCCTTTTACATGGTCATAGCATGCGGTGTCCAACAGTTAACACAAACAGTACTTTCTTCCACTTTCCCAGTGCATTTTCCACAAACTGGTTTGTTACAGCTTGTGCAAGTTTTAGTTGTTTTGTTTTCATTGCATCTTCCAACTCCACATTTTCGACGCTTGCGGATTTCTTGTCCTTTTGTTTGTGGTTCAGACATTGCGGATGATGGGCCAATTCTTCTGACTTATTTTCAGATAAATTCTGAAGACATTTCAAAATTTCATCACTTGTCAGGCCCCTCTGCTTACTCATGCTTCAAATATACGTCGCAAAAAGGGACTTGTAAGATCGCAGAAGTAATAAAACGACACTGTACAAACATGCAGAGTTGTAGCTTCAACTGTAATGTTTGCTACTGAAGTGCAGACAGAAATCGCTACAAGAGACAAGGATCAAACATGTTCAGATAAGTTTAGACAAAACAAAATGCTGAATCATCCCTCATATGCAAAGATACAATTACACTCTACAACTAGGGAGAAGCACTGTGATTTTCTGTACTCTGTAATATTAGGTGACTTGCCTACTACTACTTTTATGTATGGGATCAAATTGACCCCTTCAGTACTTATAGGTATGAATTGTAAAATCCGGGCCCCTGAAAAAGTTACAATTCATTTTTGTGTCCTAAAATATACACTACCATGAATAAATAAAAGTCACAAAAAGTCAGAAATCATTTGTTAAAATTTTAGAAATTATAGGAAAAAGAAATGGCAAAAGGGTCAAAATGACCCCTCCGGTAGTTCTAGTGTTAAAGGTCCAGGAGACGATAACACACACTGTGGAATCTGCCACATGAAACGATCCTAAGGGATGTCTTTGACAAAGTGTTTTTTTACGGCCTAACATAAATAAGCCTATGTCATTTAATGTATTTTCATTTGGCAAATGGCAAATTATTCATTTCATTCAGTGCAGACGTTTATCTTGAAACTGCTGTGTAATCACTCCATTCAATATGTATATATTATACTGCGTTGTACCCAAATAAATCATATATTATGAATGTCACTGCATAAATCATTGTAATTCTACAGAACTGACGTGATGATTCCATGCAAACTCAAGAGTCATTTTACTAAAGTGATAAAATTTATCCTGGTCTTACAAAATAAATAAATAATTATGAGTAATAATGCATTAATTGAATTGTCCCTGAGACAACTGGTAATTTTGCTTAGAAAATTTGCAATCACCTGATCTTTTCTTCTGCAGCAGCCACTGCAGAGGAAGCGTGGTACTGCATGATGGCCATTCAGTCGAATATAGATGGGCCAAGTCTATCCAGAATGAGAGGAGAAATTTGTTAGCAGCTCTAAACAGGCTCATATTTGGGGATCTTGAACGTAGGACCCCCTGTGTGATGTTGTCCGTCAGAGACAGTGCCCTTAACAAAGTAAATGATGATAGTATATTATTATGGAAGCTACTGAATGTCTCAAGTTATGGCACAGGCACATTGCCGTACTTCAGATCTCGGGGAACATATGTATGATAGGACGATCCAAGTCTGCTATGGTGCAACACATGATGTTTGAAGAACGAGGTCTCCATCAGAAGCACCGCTTTTTAAGGTAGAATATGATGCTTTAAGAGGACACCATACAGTTGCCCTTTCCTAACTGCCAAGAGTTTCTGATATAGACCCTTAAGGTCATTAGAAAATGTACGCATTCAGCATAGCAATGTGCATGGACCCTAAGGGTAGAAATGGGGGTGAAGGGTCTACTTGCAAGACTTGTGTCCATCAAATTTTTTTTTTGTACGTTCTTTTCCATCTATGCAAGCCCCATATATAATTTAGCCAGATTATCAGATTAACGATTAAATACAAACCCCAGGAAGTATCCAAATAGGATAGAAATGCAGCACTCTCACCTAACAGGAGCAGCATCTACTGCTAATAATGACCCTGATTCACAAGGATTCCTAAAATTAGAATTAGATTTCCCTTCTAACCATTAATACATCTGTAAATAGATGGGTTGTCTAAGATTAGGGACTAAAGTATTGAATCACTTTAAGGGATTATCGTAAAACAGGTCGTACAAGAACAGAATGGAATTCTGCTTTTATTTCAAAAACAGCGCCACGCCATGGAATATGTTTGGTATTGCAGTGTCCACGTATACGGGTCCATGGTCCATCAAAAGTGGTGCTCAGAAACTAGAAAATCTTTTTTTTTTAATTATTCTCATACAACCCCAAATTTCTAGGCTGCCCATATCACAAGACATACTGTATTTCATTAACGAGGCAATGTCATATGTAAAAGTGTTATAGATTAATAAAGTTTATTGAGAAAAGTTAAAAAACTTCTTATACTTTTATATTTTTTTGTCCTTCATACCATATTTTTTTTTGTTATCTTGGTGACCTCCACTTCTGATCCATACATAAAATTTACTCATTTATTAATTCCCTGCCTGTGGCGGCAATTTCCAGGATCAAATCTTAAGGACTGAAGGGAGACAGTCACTATTTTCTTACCTAAACCTGGTAACCTTAGAAAATCATCTTTAAAGGTTCTTGTTCAAATATAGAATTTTTTTTTTCCATAAGTATTATTAACTTAGTTTGTGAATTGTAATGTTCCCTTGAACAACTTCAATCTACGCTATCATAGAACTATGCAATGTACTGGGTAATTTCAGAAAGCCTCAAATGCGGCGAACATAGAAAGTCAATCTAGAACTGAAATCATTGTCAAAATGTACATAAAGGTTAATCAACTTGAATGGAAAGAGCGTAAGTGTAATCAAGAGGTGCATCAAGTATGGGTTGGACCTCCATTGATGGTTTCACCAGTATTTTTTTGGAACTTTGACTATCAAAAGTTGCAATGGACTTTGTTTAAGACACAGCACATGCCCCAATGATAACTCAAATCTTAGAACAAAAGTCTGGAGATGGCAATAGTCAGGCTTGACCCTTATCATCCCTTGACATATGATATACAGTTGACCAAAATAGAATCCAAAAAGTCAAATCAAAGCAGCAAATATAACATTGGAGGGAGAATATTGACTAACATATGTGCTATGAACTCTGCCAGAGCTACAGAAGATGCTTCAATGACAACTCAAGTTTGACTTTTGTCTCTTGACATATGTTGCACAGTTGACCAACATGTAATCCAAAAAGTTCAAAGCAAAAGTTCAAATATATCATTAAAAGGAGAATATTAACTGTCATAGGTGTCATGAATCCTGTTGGAGTCACATAAGTTACATGTTACTTCAATAACAACTGAAGTCCAAGAACAAAGTTTAGGACATTGGAGCTTGACTTCTCTCTTGACACATGTTGCTTGGTTGAGAAACATGATGTCCAAAAAGTTAAAGCAAAATAGCAAATACAGTATTGCCTGACATAGGTTCCATGGACTCTGTTACTCTGATGGAGTTACGGGAGATGCCTCAATGACAACTCAATTCCTTTAACAAAGAGCAAAAGACGCTTGCTCCTTGACACATGTTGCTCAATTAACCAACATAAAATTAAAAAAGTCAAAACAAAGCAGCCAACATATAGCTAGAGAGAAAGTATTGACTGACATATGTGCCATGGACTCTGTCGGAGCAACAGAAGATGTCCCAATAACAACTGAAGGCTTGACTCTTGTCCCTTGACACATGTTGCTCAGTTGGCCAACATAGAATCCAAAGAGTAAAAGCAAACCAGCAAATACATCATTAAAGGGAGAATTTTGACTGTTATAGGTGAATGAATTCTGTTGAAGTCACCTAAGACATTTCAGTGACAACTCAATTCCAAGAACAAAACTTCAAATATATCATTAAAGGGAGATTATTGACTATACAATGTACTGTGTAATCTCAGAAACCCTCAAACATATAGAATATGGAGTCAATCTAGAACTAAAACCATTGTCATAATTTCTATAAAGGGCAACCAACTTGATTAGGAATAGTAAAATTTGTAATCAAGAGGTCCAGAAAATATAGGTTGTACCTCAATTGATGGCGTTTCCACTGTTTCAAGGTGCCATGAATGCTGTTGGAGTCATATAAAGCATTTCAATAACAAGTCAAGTGTAAGAACAAAGCTTAGGAGATAATTAAGCTTGACTCTTGTTCCTTGACACATGTTGCTCAGTTGTCCAACAGAGAATCCCAAAAGTCAAAGCAAAACAACAAATATGTAATTAGAAATAGAGAGAGTATTGACTGACATTGATGCCATGGACTCTGTCGGAGTCACAGAACATGCCTTAATGACAACTGAAGGCTTGACTCTTGTCCCTTGACACATGTTGCTCAGTTGGCCAAAATGATATCTGAAAAGTAAAAGCAAAGCAGCAAATATATAATTTAAGAGTGAATTTTGTTATAGGAGCTATGGACCCTGTGAAAATGGTATAAGACATTTCAATGACAACCCTACTCCACCAACAAAGCTTAGGAGATGACAACAGTGGAGCTTGACATGTTTCTTGACACATGCTGTTCAGTTGACCAACATGACGTCCAAAAAAGTCAAAGCAAAATATCAGATATATTATTAAAGGGAAAATACTGACTGTCATAGGTGCCATGAATGCTGATGGAGTCATATAAGACATTTCAATGACATCTCACCTCCAAGAACAAAGCTTAGGAAATTACAGTAGTCAAGCTTGACTTGTTTCTTGACACATGTTGCTTTATTGAGCAACATGATGTCCAAAACGTCAAAGCAAAATAGCAAATATATCAGGAAAATATTGCCAGACAGAGGTGTCATGGACTCTTCCTCTGATGGAGTCAAAGGAGATGCCTCAATGACAACTCGATTTCTTGAAAAAAGCTCAAAAAAGACTCTTCTACCTCGAAACATATAGCTCAGTTGACCAACATAAAATCAAAAAAGTCATAACAAGACAGAAAAGATATCATTGAAGGGACAGTATTGACTGACATAGGTGCCATAGACATTGTCGGAGCTATAGAAGAAGCCTCAATGACATCTGAAGGCTTGACTCCTGTCCCTTGACACATGTTGCTCAGTTGGTCAACATAGAATCCAAAAAGTCAAAGCGAAACAATAAATAGATAGAGTATTAAATGACATTGATGTTATGGACTCTGTTGGAGCTACAGAAGATGCCTCAATGACAACTCAAGTCCAAGAACAAAGCTCAGGAGATGGCAACAGTCAAACTCGACTCTTGTTTTAGTGACACATGTTGCACAGTTGACCAACATGGTTCCAAAAAGTCAAAGCAAAACAGCAAATACATCATCATTACATGTAAAGTATCATTGACTTCTTTCGCATGCATTAGTTATTTTTTTGGCCGGCTGAAACTTTGCTGCTCACAGTTGACTAATCTATCTACCTCTCAGGTATCTTACTGCCTACAATCTGCATTATGTACAATAGACGGCTTTCTGCAATGTCACCTGAAGCTCTCGCTCCAGGCTGCAGCATGTTTCCTATACAAAGTGACCATGCAGTGATAGAGTTGAATCTTACCCCTTAGTGCAGGCAGTAAAGATCTGTCCTTTCTGTCATCGCATTTGTTACATTCACTGAAGTAGAGGAGTAAAAAGACATCCACCAGCACCCACACCAACGACGTGGCCAGGACCACTTTGCAATAGATAAATCTTCTCATGTCCTTAATAGGATTCTACTTGTCACACTATATGAGAACGAGCCGTAGCTGAAACCGGTCCAAACCTCCCAGATATAATCCAGCACGAAAGCCCGGAAAAGGACATCCCAGCGTAATTAAAAGACGAAAGACGACTGATGAACTTTTAAGGCTAATTTATGACCTCGGGATTGTGACGGAAGCTAATTGAAATGCATTTGTCACGGCTGATGGATCCAGCCTGGGCACCTTGATATGCGATTTGCCTGCAGCAGCTAGAGGTTACAAGATGCAGAAAAGGAGAACTGTATGGAATTGCTGATTCTGTGTTGCCAGGTTACTTGAGCGAAGAGGGGGGCTTTTATTTATTTTTTTTTTCCTATATCACTTGCTCAGCCCTCTCTTTTTTTTTCCAATTCTGGCTTGTCTTTCTTGCGAAAATTAGCATCTCCTCTGCATGCATCCGTGCAAATACATACAGCCAAGAGGAATGTAAAACACAACCTCCTTACATGACTGATTCCTCGCCAAGGAATCCTTGAGATATTATGAACCAGGATTCAGAATGTAACCAGGGACCTGATTGGTCGGTGGACTCTCAGCTCCTGATTGGGTGCAAAAAAAAAAAAATTATTCCCATTTTGGAAGCGCAGGCGACAATTTAGTTTATGACTGCAGTTTGGAAAGCAGAAGGTTAAACAGAGGGAGCTTAGAATAAATGCTGAGCACTTTGTATGTCTGCAGATCAGCTGCACATTGAGGTCACAAAAGGCTGCAAAAGACAAGGCAGCTGTGTAATAGACCAGACATAATAGAGGCGAGATGGAGAGAATGAGGAGCAGCGGAGGAAGACGGTACTGCATTTCATGTCGTGGACCTAGGACTCCCGTCATTGATATTACAATCTTACAATATTTGTTGCATTTATTATCAATTTTCTTTTTTTTCTATTTCTTGCAAAATTGTAAATAGTTACTAGGCTGCAACATTGAAAAAAAGCAACAAATATAAATATGTGTATCCCTGTATTATCCCTGTTCGCATATTTTAGAGGTCATCCCTTCTCTACGTCTAGAGTAGGTCAGAAAAGACACAAGGTGCATTTTTTGTAAATATATATATATATTTATATATATATATAGTACTTCTCAAAAAAATAAAGAGAACACTATTTCATTTGCAACAGGCTGTTTGTGTTCCCTTTATTTCTTTGAGTAGTATGTATATATCATCACTGATCCTGCAATGCATAATGATAATACCCAGATCTGAAGATCAGGAAGCCACCACCTAGATTGAAATGTCAAAAAATTAGGAATGACGTAGCACCCGACATTTATACGCCAGCAGATCATTGGTTTCCAAACTTTGTCAGGGCATGCTGGGAGTTGTAGTTTTACAATAGATGGACAGTCACAAGTTGGGAATCATTGCAATAGTGTCATAAGGTGAACAAGGCATAGAACGGCTGCATTTCCCATTCTGTTATGGAAACCCATGACATCACCATGATATCATAAAACTCCGCGTATCAAGGGCAAGACTGGGAAGACAAAGCAAATCTATGCAAATCTCTGGGAAGACATATAAGCCTATGAAATGCAACAGTTAAAGAAGTTGTCCAATACTTGGACAACTTCTCATACCCCTCGCTTGTCCGGCATAAAATAATAAAGCTTATACTTGCTTCTCGAGCTGGCGCCGTTCCTGTGGTGTCTTCACTTGTTCTCCCGGGCTCCTGTGCATTGGTTGTGACATGTGACGCCTGCACCCAGTCAGCACTGGCATCACTGTCCCCGCCTCCTGTCGAATCGATCAGGAAGTCCGAGATCAGCTACAGTCCGGACTTCCTCTTCATGTTTGATTTTTCTGAAGGCGGGGACAGTGACACTGGCACTGATTGGGCGCCGCAGTCACATGTCACAACCAGAGCATGCGAGCTTTGGGAGAGCGAATGCCAACACCGTGGGAACAGCGACAGCACTGGATGCGAGTATAAGCTTTATTATTTTATCAAAACATTTAGTCAAACATTTTGATCAAGAAGGTGTTGTTCTAGTAGCAGACAACCCCTTAAAGTGCATGTGGCACTCACTTCATAGCCTTGAAGGGTTAATCTGCAGCTGATGCCACAATATAACACTGTCAGCCAACTAAATGGAGAGGAGTGGACTCAATGCCGCAGATTTACAAAGATTTGCATCCAAAACTTGAGCCTGTGTCCTGCTCTTGAGGTCGGCTGACACAACTTGTCAGAGGCTTATCTAGGGGGGAGCAGCCAGGGCACGTGTCCTGGGCGCAGCTGGCAGGGGGGCACAGTCAGGTCACCTAATGTGGCGGTCCACAGTGTCTCCCCCGGTGGCTGTATTCTGCCGACCCCCCAACTGGGAGTCTGCCGTTCTCTGTGCCAGGTGTCAAGCTGACAGCCAGCACAGAGAAGCTGCAGCGCACCGGCCCCCAGTGATCAATTGTACTCGCATACAGACGCAAGTACAATTGAAGCTCTGACGGCTAAGTCAGAGCGACATCAGCCGTGTGATCAGGTCATGTGATCACGCTGCTAACATCACTCATCGGCAGACACAAGGTAAGGTTTTAATACTGGAGATAGAATAGGACCATCCCGATTGGGTCACCTTGTCGTGGTGGGATGACTTTTATTTTTTTTTTATTATCAAAATAGTGATAACTAAGTATCCTATGTATTTACACCTACTATTACTTTTTACTTAATACAGGTTATATAGTTATTTTGTTTTTTTTTCTTGGGTTTTTATTGTCTAAATATTGCACAAGATTAGTAACTCTGCAACATTGGCTCTAAGGCTAGGTTAGGTTTTACACATTGCATATTTGTAGTGGGATTTTATGTGCAGATTTGCACATAGAACATTTACAGATTTATACAGTACCAGCCATGTAAATGAGATCTCAACAAATCTAAGCTACATGTTGCTAAAAACTTTATTGACCTGTCAATTCTTTCTGTGGATTCAGAATGGATTTCATCCTTTTTTAGGGCAAGGCTGTTTCTACATGTTGCATATTTATTACGGATTTCTCCACAGGGTTTCTGCAGTTGTTACATGCAGATTTTGATGCAGAATTGGTGCTGATGCTGAAATTTGTGCTAGTTAAACAAGTTAAATGAAAATCTGTAAGTGAGCTCCTTCGGACGGTAAGTCTGTAACTCTTTTATCTGTATTTTTCTGTGCTCCTTTGTGCTAATCTGTGACCACAGATCACATCAAAGTTGAACTGAAGTTTGATGTGGTCATAAATGAGATGAGATGGAAGGGAAGTGAAGCTCTGCCACTAGGGAAAGATTAAAAGGGGGGCAGGGCATCCCTGACACTTCCTCTGCACAACCGTAAGCTCTCTAGCATCCCTAGACGGGTTCTTTCCCCACATGAGGTGATCATGTTCCTATCCCTGTCTTACTCTGAGAACGACCCTGACGAGTGCGTGGGACAGCAGGCACACAAGAGCTGCTCTAACATAAAGACACAAATGGAAAACAGACAGGGATAAAAGAAAGAACAATCACTCAAAGCGCTCCCAGACTACAGAAAGGGAGTGCAAAAGGTAAAGGTGAGGCAAATCAAACAGGAGATAAGGTAAGGAATACACACAAACAAACTTCCAAACAGATATCTCTAGAGACAACTCCTAGATGACCTCTTTTCACACAGCTCACATCTCCAGCTCCAAACCAGGTCATAGCAAGCTATCACTGGCAACTACTAAAGCTAAGAAGTAAGTACTTACACCAGAGGGGAGTGGAGAAATCAGAACAGCTGAGATAACTCAGGACAGAGAGCTCTAGTAGACAAAAGGAACTGTTTAAGCCTTGCAACAACAGAGTAAGGGATATCTGCACAGCTAATTGGAAGGCAAAGCAGATCCAACCAGTGCAGGTGGAGGTCTAGCCTGACGCCTCAATCTTCTGACTAGAGTTGAGCGACTTTGGTCAGATCGGGTTTCATGAAACAAAATTTGTTTCAGATGAAACTGGTCCAACTAGGGCAAAAAAAGTCGGAGTTTCGTCCGAAACCCGACCCCAATGCAAGTCAAGGGGGAATAAAAATCAGCATTGAGCGGATGACATTCATCCACTCAATGCCGACTTTTATTCCCCCTTGACTTGCATTGGGGTCAGGTTTCGGACAAAACTCCAACTTTTTTTTGCCCTAGTCGGACCAGTTTCATCTGAAACAAATTTTGTTTCATGAAACCCGATCCGACCAAAGTCGCTCCACTCTACTTCTGACCCCTCTCTGTCACGGTATATCCATGACAATCTATGGACTGTGTGCATCTATGCAGTGACTTTTGTATTGCTGCATTTCCTTTGCAGTTGTGCTTCACCCTGCGGGTTAGAGAATCCAGACCAGGCTTATGAGACAACTGTCTTTAAATGACAAGTCCAGTCTATATAAATGATCACATATCCATGGAATAGGTGATCTTTTTTAGATCTCAGCGTTGGGACATCACTGATTTAACAAAACGGCTTGTATCATTCCTTCACCCTTGAGTCTCCATTGGCCACAGGTCAGAAGCCAGGAGGAAATGAATGGAATGACCAGTTGAGCTCCGAGTGTCTATGGCATTGACTACATTAGCTGAGTGCAGAGTTGCACTTGCCCATGTGTTTTCAGTGCCAGAGGCTTATAATGGTGGATTGCTGAGCATTTATGTAGAACCTTTAAGTATCCCGTGGTAGTGATGTGACATCAGATCATTTCATGTGACAGATGGACACACACTCATATTGGGAATGATAATCGTCCTCTGAGCCTCTGGTTAATTTACTGTCTCATGAAATTTCCTAACCTTCACATCTTGTTGCTCACTTTTCTTTTTTTGTTTTTTCTCCAAAACAAAATATTGCTTTTCCCTTGATGCTCGTAAACAATACATCTCTTCTCTTCCATATTTCACAAAGAAATTGCAAGTGAAAATTTCCTCTCCACGTTCAATGTCATCTTGTTGAGCGTCCATTAAAAACGGGAACATCATCATATAAATAACTGCAGACATTACACAGTCACAAATAGGCGTAAAATAATGTTCAGGATGCTCTGGTCTGCGGAGAACGTGCATCTAATCTGGTCATACGCTATACTGTCTAGACAGGTCTCACTGCACTATAATAACCTAAATGACCCCTAAATGCTGCAAGACGCAAAAGATGGTTCCATGTTACTGATCCTTCATTAGGACTAATAGTGGGCGAATTATGGAGGATGGCAGAAAAAAAGATGTTCTATTATATGTTACATTATGCCGTTCTTCAGCTACTTATGGGGATCGTATATATACAGTTCAACAATAATGCACACAGTCATGTCACTTTACAGAACTTTCAACATAGAGGACTGTTGTGAGTTCATTTTCCCCTTCACCATTGAGGTCTGATGAACTCCCTCTTCTGGTGAAGGAAGGTAGTGAGGCTGATTACCAAGCACCTGAGCAGGATGATGATGACTGGGTGACTGGAATTGCTGACTGGATATAAGGCAGCCGACGCCCTTCTGCCTTGCTGGTTATTTCTCAGAGGGATTCTAGGAGACCAGTCTGATTCCTGCTCCTCAAAAGCTAAGTTTTCTGCTCTGCCTTTTGCATTTGTGTTTTGGTTTTGTTTTGCCTTGTTTTTCTGGAATTCTGCCATTCCCTGCTTGGGTGAGCTGAATTCCTTTTTGCTCTGTCTTCAGAAAATACCTGAGTACTGATATAGTCTTTTTGAAGCCTAGCGTCTTCAGGGCTTTTTTCCCTATCACTCTGTTGTCTCTTGTTTTGATAGGGTTTTGGCGGATTGCAGACAGCAGCTTTTCTATCCTGTCCTGTTTAGTTAGCTTGGGCCCCATCATTTGCTCAGCCTATCTTTCTATCTGTGTGAGTGTTTTTTCATCTTGCTTCACTGTCATTATATGTTGGGGGCTGCCTATTGCTTTGGGGTCTGCTCTGGGGCAGTTTAGATTTCCCTTTCTGTCTTTAGGCTATTTAGTTCTCCGGCTGTGATCGAGGGGTCTAGGGCACCGTAGGAACCCCCCACGGCTACTGCTAGTTGTTGTTGATAGGTTCAGGGGTCTGCAATCCGATAGCTGCCAACTTCTCTGGTTTTCTGGACTTAGCTAGTATTTCTGTTTTTGCCTCCTACGGTGACTCATTCATAACAGAGGACTAATGCACGCAGTAATGTCACAGCAAATAGATAATACACACAGTGATTTCTCTGTAGAGAAATAATGCAAATAGTGATGTCACTATCACAACATAGAGATAATGCACAGAGTGATATCACTTCAGAGAAATTATGCAAATAGTTATGTCATTTTACTGTGCTAAGGCACACAGCAGTATCAGTGCTGAGGAATAATGCACACAGTGATGTCACAGCATAGAGAATGCACACAGCGATGTAACAGTATAGAGATAATGCACATAGTGATATCACTGGCAGAGAGACTATACAAATAGTTATGTCACTTTACAGTACTAAGGCATACAATAATGTTAATGTAGAGGACTAATGCACACAGTGATGTCACAGTATAGAGATAATGCACAGTGATATCACTTCAGAGAAATTATGCAAATAGTCATATCACTTTAAAGTACTATGGCACACAGTAATGCAGAGGACTAATGAACACAGTGATGTTACAGTAGAAAGATAATGCGCACAATGATGTCACACTAGAAAGATAATGCACACAGTGGTGTTACAGTAGTAAGATAATGCACACAGTGATGTCTCTATGCAATGCAAATAGTGATGTAATTGTGCCACTGCAGAGGAAATAATGCAAATAAACAGTGATGCCACTGCAGAGGACTACTGCACACTATAATGCTAGCACAGAAGCACACACTGTGATGTCACAGGATAGATATAATGCACACAGTAATGTCATGTCATCGCAGAGCGCTAATACTCATAGTGATATTGTGGAATTAGCAGGAACGCGGGATGCAGTGACGAGAAGGAGGCAGGACAAGAGTTAAAGGGTTTATTACAGGGGGTACTCTACGCAGGGAGAGTAGGGTTAAAAAGGGTAGTAAAACTGAGGATAGTAAAAGGATGAGAACGAATGTCTATAAAACAGGTAAACGTATCAGTCTGATGGTTTCCGGGCAGGTGAAACTTGAAATCCCACGATGGCGCCACACGTGACTCATGAAGTCTCTGGCCTGATCCTGAAGAAAGTTGAGGCACTGTCTCCTGACGGAAGAGGCGTATCCTGGTTCTCCTAGACAAGGTCCTGTATTCCTGGAGCAGCGTCCGTGATGTGAGTTAGTCTGTGACCCTGTCGAAGCGTGACTCAGTTCAGTGATGGGGGAAGGGGTTGTGCTACGCGGCTCCGTATGACTCACCGGCACAGACTTAAGCCGCACATTCGTGGCAATCAGCGGTACAGTGTGGGACAAGCTCTCGGTGCACGGGGCGAGCAGGCACACAGCTTCACGTTGCTCACAGTCAGTGTGCGCGGGGGCTGGGGAGCTGCAGTGCGGGCCTGTACTTGCGCATCCCTCCACGGCGAGTGAATCAACCTTCTCCTGCTGTGCTCTCTGTCCTCCCGCCAAGTGTCCCACTTTCCCGCGCTCAGTCCTTTATCTCTGTCATGCCCCCTTCAGTCAAGTGCAAAGGTCCGTCCGGGTCAGAAAGCTTTCCCCCCGGCAACAATGGTGACAGTCCCAATAGTTCCGGAACTGATAATTGAGAGGTACCACCGGCCCGGTCCATCTTCCTACACTGTCATGATGTAATAGTGATGTCACTGTAGAGGAATAATGAAAAGATATCAATTTAGACGACTGCTGCACACTGTAATGTCTGTGCAGAGGACAAATGTGCACATTGATGTCGCCGCATACAGATAAAGCACACAGTGATCATGCAAAGGAATAATGAAAATAGCGATGTACTGTGGAAGTAGTGCACAAGACTAATGTACACAGTGATGTAAAAGGATACAAATATTACACGCAGTGAGGTCACAGTATAGAGATAAAGCACACAGTGATGAAAAATGCAAAAAGCTGTATCAGAGAGCTGTCAATATCTCAGCCCCTATATTTCTCTCACTTCCTGACCTAAGTCCCATTGGGATGCCCTGTTTAGTCCCTGTCATTACTCACCAATCAGTCATGGACAAGGCAGTACATGATAAATACAGCGTAAAGGTAGGAAATGGATTTCTGCGTGTAAGCCTTGTTGTAAACTTCAGGTGCCAAAATCTATCTCAAATAACAGTTTGAAAACTTTAAGCTCGGCTTGAAATTTGGGGACAGTCACACCTCCTCTGTCCTCCTTCTCCTATCAGACGTACATGTACACAATAGTTTCCTGACGACATGAATTATATGTACCGCATTATTGTGCTCGTCAAAATGACATGATTCGTGAAGCAAATTGCACATAACACGAGACTGTAACAAAATGTTCTGGAAAACCCGGGAAACGTAAGGTATAAATGTGATAGACAGAACATCTCAGGCTTCTACCAGGCTTTCTAGATTTTGGAAACTTTAAATAAGTTCTCCAGATTTATGATATTTGACCTTTGGGTCATCAATATCTGATCTCCACCGATCAGGTGTTTGCAGATCCTCTGCCGCTGGAAGTAAACAGTGAGCGGAGTAGATACAACACAACTCCAGACACCGTGTAGTAGACACTCTCAGGTTCTGCCGCTCAGATCCTATTGAACTAATAGAGTTGGATGATCCAAACCGATTACGGTTTAATTGAAGCAGCCCCAGGATTTCCAACCAGCTGGTCGGTGGAGGTGCCGGATGTTGGGTCTCCTCCGATCTGATATTGATCACCTACCAGTAATTTTTTTAAATTTTCACATGTATTTATGGTAAAGAGGTGGCAGAGGACCCCATTGCTTCCCCTCTCTCCTATGTGACGGACCCGTGCAATTCCCTAAATTAATGTAACGCATGTGCTGTGTTTGCAATGTACAATGTCCGTTATTGTATTAATGTGTTATCAATGCCATGGTTGCTGTTTCTGTATTCCATGTTTCTATATAGGGTATACTAAAGATTGGGATAGCAGGGGTTAACCTGGTGGGTGGGTTTAACAGCCCCAAGAATGATCAGGAAGTTCCTGCCCCTCAGCCAGTAGCTCAGGCATGTTTGCCATGAACAGGTGAGCAGCAGCAGCCAGGGCATTGCCAGACCCCAGGAGGGGAGAGAATCTGTTGCCCAGGACTTCAAGCGTCCAGATTCCGGCATGGGGGACTGCCGCCTCTTTTGGCACCCATGGCTGTTGAGGGTACGACTGTGGACGAAGATAGGGAGAGAGCAGGAAGCCAGTGTTTGTACTTTCTTCTCTATTATTAAACTTGTTCTGCCTGTTGGACTACAGCTGTGTCTGGAATGCGTTTGTTCTGCCTATTTATGTACAAGGTACCGGGGTGTATACTGACAGTGGCTAAGTTGACTCGGCTGGGACTACCACCCCAGGCCACCTTGTTACATTATCACTAGGACTCTTCAGGTTCCAGCGTTTTTATGTGATATCCTTTCCCATAGTTTGAGGAAATGAAATAGCCCTTAAGAGTTTTCAACGTCCTGTAACGCACTTTTCCTTTTTTGAGATCCATAACTAGTCTTCGGGCTCTGGTGTTATGTAGCTGTCCTGGCTTTGCTCCCCTCTCCACTGAACTTTGCTGTGCTCCACATCGCGCTTTGCAAATTGCCCAAGGAGATCCCAAGTGATCATCTACCTGGATCTATATAAGGTCTACCAAGACACACATTTGTGGCTTGATATTAAGACTTCTAAGTGCTCCAGAGTCCTATCTGCCTGCAATCTCCAGGACCACAGCTACCTGTTCGGTCTCCTGTCTGCCTGCGATCTCCAGGACCACTGCTATCTGTCGGCAGTCTCCAGGCTCTCTGCAACCTGTTCCAGGTCTCCTGTTTGTCTGCCGTCTATAGGACCTCCACTACCTGTTCCCAGTCTCCTGTCCTCCTGCGATCTCCATGACCTCTGTTATCTGTCTGCAGTCTAGAGGACCTCCGCTACCTGTTCCCAGTCTCTTGTCCTCCTGCAATCTCCAAGATCTCTGCTTCCTGTCTATAATCTCCAGGACCTTTGATGCCTGTTTCCAGTGTCCTGTCCACCTGCGGACTTGAGAACTTCAGCTACCTATTTCTCATGTGCATCACCTGCCTGCTACACCTACAGTTGTGCCTCGTGTGCTCACCAGAACCATGGGCTTTGAGGTTCCACCTCACCAGGTAAACCTAAAATCTGGCAGAAATTTGTGTGACAACTATGGCAGGTGAAAAAGTCAGGTAAGTCACCCTGAGCTTTAATAAGAGATGGCCAATGATGTTCGTTCAGAGGGCTAAAGAATAAATTAAGGGTCATTTTATAGATCTACTTCACATTTTATATTATTTACTTTTTACATTTTGGCACTTAAATGCCACATTTGGCTATAGTACATTGTTTATTAACATTTTACACAATGGATGTAATGTAATGTCAATGAGTTTTACCTAAAAGATAAATGTGATATGAGAGGCCAATGTGTGTAGTTGTAGTAGTAAGCTCAGTGCATAGATGGGAGTTTCAGAAAACTAGAGGTCCAGACAGTCACATACACTTTACCGTCTGGTGGGTGGTATAGGAATATGCTCATTTCATATGTGCTCAGCAGTGCAGCGTAGTTTTTGTAAAAAAAAAAAAATGATGTTTTTCTTCTGAAGCATTTGACAAAACCCTGAGAAATCCATAAATGCCCGGCTTCAGGAAGACGTTCATATTTCACATTTAGCTGTTGTTATCCGCATGACTCTTGTCTGATATCGCGCTGTTTTATCTTATTCTCAGTACTTAGCTGCTGCCGTGATGAATGATTTAATGTGATGTGATAATCTATTAGCAGTGTTCCATTATGGAGTGTGAAGGAAGGCAGTGATTTACTGTCCGAGTGGCAGGAAAAAAATTGACCTCGTGCTTATGGGTCGCCCTCCCAGGGCCGTAGGGTACTCGGTACTGGGCCGTTGTCGGCGGGATGTGTCACAGCAGCGGTGACCCGGTCCATGGCCCTGGGTGCCCAATTAATAGGGGGAGTTCGAATGGTGGAATGTAGTTAATGGAATAGTTTGTGACGCCACCTGTGGTGTTCGGCAAGTGAGATGTTAGGCCGACGCTGCATGCAGATCCTCTGGGGCTGGTGGTGTGATGCAGCCAAGATGGCGAAGCTCCCCACAGGTGGAGCTGTAGCCCCAGGGCAGTATAGATGTAGGGGTAGTAGAGAGGCGCAGGCGGTGAAGAAACTGGTACCCAGATGTAGCGGTGCTGGGTGCGCTGGCGCAAAAATCAATGGAGGACACCAGGGCTTGTAGTTCCAAAGCTTTACTCACAGTCTGTAGTACATACAGGTGCCTGCCTCCGTACTGTGTCCTCCGGGTCAGGGACTCAGTCAACCCCCAGGCAAGATGGAATGCTCCCTTCCAACGCTCCGCCAACATGTACCTTTCTGAACGTCTCCTCGTATAGCGCCTTTAAGTGTGAAGATCTCCTAGTACTGAGTTACACTGGAGTTCCTCCTGACAGATGTTCCCAAGAACTCTACTTGTACGGCAGAAAGCTGTAGCCTGCTTCGGGGACTCCTTACTCCTGAGTCCTGGCTCACTATCCAAGTTGCTGTTGTGCCCCCAAGTCTTAGATGGGAGTAGTGCATTTACAGCCCACTACTCCACCGGTGTCTGCTGCAGAACCATTAGTGTCCATACAACCTCGGGGACCGGGCCCCTGCCTTGCGCTTAGAACTTCTAGGCTGGGTTCTTCCTCTAACCCATGTCCTCTGTGTTCCCTTTTACTCCTACGTTCTGTACTTGTCTTTCTTTCTTATGGAAGCTCAGGCTTCAGTTCAATGTCTTTCTCCTTCTTTCCTTTCCCGTGCCAGCTGGCTCAGATCACTGAGGCAGCTGCAGCACTCCTTCCTCCATCCCTCTTCCAGGGATCTCCTTTCCTCACTCCTCTCTGAGTGACTTCCTCCCTCTGACTAACCTACTGACTGACTGACTGAAATTCTAAACCTTCTCGCTCTTTTATGTATTCTCAACTCCACCCGCCTCCCAGCACGTTTAGTGTTCCAAGCAGGGAGCCACCAATGGTGCTCTGCTACACTCCAAGCAGGGAGCCGCAATATGGCTTTGCTGAACTACTCTGTTGTGTGGTGTGCAGGTGTTGGAGCATGGTCAGGAGCCTCCAACTTACCTGGATGGTGGGGCACCACACCTCAGGAGGAGGTGCAGTACCTCTGTGGCGGCTGAGCCTCAGGGGCGCCACACTTAAACTTGCGAGTTTTAGAGAACAAATTAGGAGAAATTCAATTTATGCAGATGATGAAACTTTTCTTGCAATCTCGCTATTATGTGCTTAAAGGAAAATGTTTGCAAAGGAGCCTTTCTGTAGAGAAGTGGCGGACCATTGGAAGG
Source organism: Dendrobates tinctorius (assembly GCF_039654945.1). Classification (NCBI taxonomy): domain Eukaryota; kingdom Metazoa; phylum Chordata; class Amphibia; order Anura; family Dendrobatidae; genus Dendrobates; species Dendrobates tinctorius. Next base: position 26,294,785 of record NW_027361810.1, on the reverse strand, counting down.
CACGCGCTTACCATGTCATCTCCCATATGCAATTGGGTAAAATTCAGGACGTTAGAGACTTCGTACATCAAAGCGAGCTGATTGTTCTGATAAACTAGCGTAACACCATATCTTATTGATGGTTCAGATAGATGAGCTGTGCCAAATCAGACAAAGATTTAGGCTGTAACCATCAGCCGATATCCAATTGTATCGGCCCGGATCAGAGATAAGTCCTAAAACAGTCCCATGGATGGATGTGTTACTGGGGCAATGTAATGGTGGGGTATAAGTTATTGTATATGTGTGTGTGCCTTTTAGACCAGAGGTCTCAAATTGCATTCCTCAAGGGCCACAAACAGGTCATGTTTTCAGGATTTCCTTGCATTGCACAGGTGATAATTTAATCATCTGCACAGATAATGATTCCAGCACCTTGTGCAATGCTAAGGAAATCTCAAAAACACACATGGTTTGCGACCCTCGAGGAATGCAGTTTGAGACCCATGTTTTAGACACTGTCCAATGGCTTAAGTGTCAGTAACATATCGACAAACAGCGATACACTGCACTACAGAAGTACTGAAGTACTGCAGTGTATTACAGAAGCGATCAAAGGCTCACATGTTCAAGTTCACCTAAAAGGGTTCTCTGTACTTATGATGATCAGTGGGGCTGCAGCCTGCCAGGTGTCAGACCTCCACTTATTTGATATTGATGACATATCCAGACAGTAGGTCATCAATATCATAGGCCCAGAGAAACCCTTTAAGTAAAGTTTATTTGATGAAGAAAAATGTTAAAGAAAAAAAAATCCAGTCCAAATACACAAATAAGATGTGAAATGTATTGTTCATCTCTGGATTACTGCGAAATAAATGGGATGTCCAGTAAAAAGGTTATCACCTAACTGATAGCTGACTGATTGGTGGGTTTCCGACCACTGGGATGAGCAGATAGGAGAATTTTTTAATCACCAACGGAGCACTTTAATCCGTATTACAAAATAGCACAGAAGGTCGGACCGCCACTCCATTCATTCTCTAAGGGGCTGCCAGAAAAAGCCAAAGGTGGCACTCAGCAACCCCAAAGTGAATGGTCTTGACTTTAAAGGAGACAAGAACCCCCCCCCCTCCATTGACTCTTAACAGACTTCTTTATATCTTTTTTTATGCTCCAAGACCCATTCCAGACATGTTTGCAAAGTTATTACTTTCCTGTACAGTTCAGGGGACAGTATATTTGGTGACAGGCGCTCTTAAATTCCAGCTCCTACAGGAACATTTTATACAAACTTTGGGATAAATTTAATTAAAGCAAACGACTGGTGCTGTTACCATTAAAGCATAACAGATGCAGAGTTGTTTCACTCCTGTAACCTTACAGCATTGTGTCTTTTCTCCTGACAGACAGTCTTTCCGGATGAACTTAACCTTTCGTTACAATGGGAGCAGAATGTGGCTTCGGATCACACAGCGCGGCCATTCAGTCAGACTTCTAAGCTCCTGTCATTATAACATTTTAAAATTTAAAGCGTAACTAATGGCAAGGTCCTTCCAACCAGCTGTGACATTAAGAATTCAGTGTATTAACAAGGATTCATTACGCGCCAACTATAAATAAATAATTCTTATTGAATCCTGGAGAAGGAGCGCCGGCTCTATTCATCACATTTCGGCTGCCTGCATAATTGAATGGGATGCCGTCTCACCTTGTCTCTCCCTTAAAGCGTAATTCAACTTTTATCATCATTTCATAGTTTAAATCTATAGGAAAAGTTGAATAACTTTGCAATTACTTTATATATTTTTGACTCCATTTTCAACAATTTCCCCAAGGTTCATGTCAATAGCAGTTTTATAAATTCTGCTTCTTTTTCCATGAAAATGCTGAATTATCTCCACCCCTTAGACTTAACTTCTTGGTTCTGCCAGCAATTAAGTCATATAAATTTTCAAAAGTTTCTGCTTTCTGATAACTAGATGTGTGAAGAAGAAAAAAAACATGCGATACACAATAGGTGCAAGAAAGTAGAAATAACAAACATAGACAACATTTTATTGTGGCTCCATCATCAGATTTCACAATACAAAATGTACACATTATAAAACAGATTTCATAAACCTGACAAGACTGTTGTACTTACTTTGTAAATCGATAAATCACAGTAGCAGCTTGTACTGAGCAGTGCAACATCTAAGCAGTAGGAGGGACATTGAGGAGCTATCAATCAGGAAGGATGGATAATATAGCAGCAGCAGGGAGGATGGATATTGAGGAGCTGTCAGGTGGACAAAGATTTAGCAGCAGAGAGGAGGGACACTGAGGAGCTGTCACTCAGGCTAGGCAGGTGGAGATTTAGTGGCAGGGAGGAGGGTCAATGAGGAGCTATCAGTCATACTAGGTGGCTGGAGATTTATCAGCAGCAGGGAGGAGGGACAATGAGGAGCCATCAGTCAGGCTACATAGGTGGAGATTTAGCAGCAGCAGAGGGGAGGGACACAGAGGAGCTGTCACTCAGGCTAGGTAGGTGGAGATTTAGCAGCAGAGAGGAGGAACACTGAGGAGCTGTCACTCTGGCTAGGTGAGTGGAGATTTAGCAGCAGCAGTGTCACGATTGTGTCACGTCCTTCCTGGGAGATCTGGGATTAGAAGATCTCTACGTATTGTAAATCGCAGATCTTCCATGTAGCCTATGTTTTTGTGTCCCATATTAAATGTATTTGGTTTCCTTTGGTGCTGAAGAGGTTTACGTCCTTTTCTATGCTGATTAGAAACTTGTAGCTCCATTTTCAGCTGCTTCTGATCTGGTCATTACCTCTCCCTATAAAACCTGGCCAGACCTTCTATGTCTTGCCAGTGAAAGTTTTGCATCCTAGCTCCTTGGGGATGCTTTGCTGAATCGTAGATCGTTGCTACTGGAGATCGTTGCATGCTGTTTTTGGGTGTATGCTTTCATCATTGTCCTATTCCCATTTGGTTGGTACATTCCTATCCTTTTCTACATACAGTACCTCTCTACCTTTGGTGAGTGTTTGTATGTTTGTTGCTTTCTGTTAGTCCTGTTTTGTATTTCTGTTTACCTTAAATTTCTGTCTCATGGGGTGGGGAAGGGGACAGATCAGGGATTAACAGGAGCATGGCAAAGTCTGAGACTTGGGCCTCTCTACCTTCAAGAGCACCACTAGGACAGGGTTATGGCCCCAGTTCCAGGGACAATTAAAGGCCCCCCCTTTCCTTACCAAAGACCGTCACAATGTGACAAGCAGGGAAGTGGAATGCCGAGGAGCTGTCAGTCAGGAAAGGAGGGTGGAGATTTAGAAGCAGCAGGCAGAATGAACATTGAGGAGCTGTCAATCCCCCAGAAAGCTGATGCGAAACGTGCGTCAGGGTTTGTCCTGTCATCCCCAGGTATGCACACAGCACTTTGTTTATACACTGGTATCTGGTATGTTTATTTTATTATGGCTATGATGTAAGCGGTCATGGGTGCAATTATCTATGTACTAACTATATTAGGTGCTAATATTTTTCTGCACATTCATCCTGGATTCCTCTATTTACATTTGTTCATATTTTTGGGTTATTTACCTTAGGAGAGGTTATTGTTATCTGCATTATATACTCCCTTTATAGGGGTTTTCAGGCTGCCAGATGGCACATATGTTTTTGCACCTCCGCTGGAGGATTACAGCGAAGAAAATATTTATCTTGCATATTGCACTGTTATGAATGAGTCACCGAAGGAGGAAAAAACAAAAATACAAGCTAAGTCCAGAAAACCGGAGAGGTTGGTAGCTATCGGATTGCAGACCCCTGATCCTATCACAACAACTAACAGTAGCCGTGGGGGGTTCCTACGATGCCCTAGACCCCTCGATCACAGCCGGAGAACTAAATAAGCCTAAAGAAAGAAAGGGGAAATCTAAACTGCCCCAGAGCAGACCCCAAAGCAATAGGCAGCCCCCAACATACAGTGGGGCAAAAAAGTATTTAGTCAGTCAGCAATAGTGCAAGTTCCACCACTTAAAAAGATGAGAGGCGTCTGTAATTTACATCATAGGTAGACCTCAACTATGGGAGACAAACTGAGAAAAAAAAATCCAGAAAATCACATTGTCTGGTTTTTTTTCATTTTATTTGCATATTATGGTGGAAAATAAGTATTTGGTCAGAAACAAAATTTCATCTCAATACTTTGTGATATATCCTTTGTTGGCAATGACAGAGGTCAAACGTTTTCTGTAAGTCTTCACAAGGTTGCCACACACTGTTGTTGGTATGTTGGCCCATTCCTCCATGCAGATCTCCTCTAGAGCAGTGATGTTTTTGGCTTTTCGCTTGGCAACACGGACTTTCAACTCCCTCCAAAGGTTTTCTATAGGGTTGAGATCTGGAGACTGGCTAGGCCACTCCAGGACCTTGAAATGCTTCTTACGAAGCCACTCCTTCGTTGCCCTGGCGGTGTGCTTTGGATCATTGTCATGTTGAAAGACCCAGCCATGTTTCATCTTCAATGCCCTTGCTGATGGAAGGAGGTTTGCACTCAAAATCTCACGATACATGGCCCCATTCATTCTTTCATGTACCCGGATCAGTCGTCCTGGCCCCTTTGCAGAGAAACAGCCCCAAAGCATGATGTTTCCAACACCATGCTTTACAGTAGGTATGGTGTTTGATGGATGCAACTCAGTATTCTTTTTCCTCCAAACACGACAAGTTGTGTTTCTACCAAACAGTTCCAGTTTGGTTTCATCAGACCATAGGACATTCTCCCAAAACTCCTCTGGATCATCCAAATGCTCTCTAGAAAACTTCAGACGGGCCCGGACATGTACAGGCTTAAGCAGTGGGACACGTCTGGCACTGCAGGATCTGAGTCCATGGTGGCGTAGTGTGTTACTTATGGTAGGCCTTGTTACATTGGTCCCAGCTCTCTGCAGTTCATTCACTAGGTCCCCCCGCGTGGTTCTGGGATTTTTGCTCACCGTTCTTGTGATCATTCTGACCCCACGGGGTGGGATTTTGCATGGAGCACCAGATCGAGGGAGATTAGCAGTGGTCTTGTATGTCTTCCATTTTCTAATTATTGCTCCCACAGTTGATTTCTTCACTCCAAGCTGGTTGGCTATTGCAGATTCAGTCTTCCCAGCCTGGTGCAGGGCTACAATTTTGTTTCTGGTGTCCTTTGACAGCTCTTTGGTCTTCACCATAGTGGAGTTTGGAGTCAGACTGTTTGAGGGTGTGCACAGGTGTCTTTTTATACTGATAACAAGTTTAAACAGGTGCCATTACTACAGGTAATGAGTGGAGGAAAGAGGAGACTCTTAAAGAAGAAGTTACAGGTCTGTGAGAGCCAGAAATCTTGATTGCTTGTTTCTGACCAAATACTTATTTTCCACCATAATATGCAAATAAAATGAAAAAAAAAACAGACAATGTGATTTTCTGGATTTTTTTTTCTCAGTTTGTCTCCCATAGTTGAGGTCTACCTATGATGTAAATTACAGACGCCTCTCATCTTTTTAAGTGGTGGAACTTGTACTATTGCTGACTGACTAAATACTTTTTTGCCCCACTGTATAATGAGGGTGAAGCAAGATGAAAACACTAACACAGATAGAAAGATAGGTTGATCAAACGATGGGGCCCAAGCTAACTAAAAAGGACAGGATAGAAAAGCTGCTGTCTGCAATCTGCAAAAAACCCTACCAAAAAATGTCCCAAGCGTCTGATAGGAAAAACAGGCCCTGAAGTCGCTAGGACTTCAAAAAGACTATATCAGCACTCAGGTAAATTCTGAAGCCAGAGCAAAGAGACAAACTGATCAGAGACAAAAATGGAACTCAGCACACCCCCGACCGGGGATGGCTGAACTCCAAAAAACAAGGTAAACAAAACAAAACTAATACGTTCAATAGCAGAGCAAAAACTTATCTTTGGGAAGCAGGAAACAGACTGGTCTCCAAGAATCCAGCAGAGAAATCACCAGCGACTCAGAAGGGCGTCGGCTGCCTTATATCTAGTCAGAAATTCCTGTTACCCAGTCATCATCTACCAGATCAGGTGTTTGGTAATCAGCCTCACTACCTTCCTTCACCAGAAGAGGGAGTTCATCAGACATCGACGGTGAAGGGGAAAATGAACTCACAACAGTACCTCCCTCTTGAGGAGGGGTCACCGAACCCTCATCCACGCCACCAGGGCGATCAGGATGGGCCCGATGAAAGGCACGAACCAATCTTTTGGCATGAATATTGGATGCAGGGACCCAAGAATTATCCTCCTGGCCATAACCCTTCCATTTAACCAAATACTGGAGTCTCCGTCTAGCCAGGCGAGAATCCAGTATCTTCTCAACCTCATATTCCACATTACCTTCAACCAATACCGGGTCAGGAGGTGCCACCACAGGAACTACTGGCTCCACAAACCTCTTTAACAGAGACTTATGAAACACGTTATGGATCTTAAATGTAACAGGAAGAGCCAATCGAAAAGAGACTGGATTAAGAATCTCCAAAATCTTGTAAGGTCCAATAAATCTAGGTTTAAACTTTGGAGAAGCCACCTTCATAGCGATATTCTTTGATGACAACCAAACCATATCACCCACCTTAAACTGGGGGCCAATGGTCCTATGCCGGTTGGAAAACCGCAGGGCCTTTTCCTGGGAGAGAGACAACTTATCCACCACTTGGTCCCAGATCTGGTGCATTCTCTCCACCACAGTGTCAACACCTGGGCAGGCAGAAGGCTCCACCTGCCCTGAAGAGAATCGAGGATGAAACCCAAAGTTACAAAAAAAAGGTGACATCAAAGTGGCCGAACTAGCTCTATTATTTAAAGCAAATTCGGCCAAGGGCAAAAATGAAACCCAATCATCCTGATCAGCAGAAATAAAACATCTCAAATACGACTCCAAAGTCTGGTTTGTTCTCTCTGTCTGCCCATTGGTCTGGGGGTGAAACGCAGAGGAGAAGGACAACTGAATTCCCAGCTTGGAACAGAAAGTCCTCCAAAATCTAGACACAAACTGAACTCCTCTGTCAGATACAATGTTCTCAGGAATCCCGTGCAAGCGAACCACCTGTTGCAAAAACAAGGGCACCAACTCTGAGGAAGATGGCAACTTAGGGAGTGGTACAAGATGGACCATCTTAGAGAATCTACCACAAATCACCCAAATAACAGTCATTCTCTGAGACACAGGCATATCAGAGATAAAATCCATTGAAATATGGGTCCATGGCCTCCTGGGCACTGGCAAAGGCATCGACAACCCACTAGAGCGAGAACAAGGTTTAGACCGAGAGCAAGTCCCACAGGACTGCACAAAATTCCTGACATCACGAGACAAGGCGGGCCACCAAAAAGACCGACTCACCAAATCTCTAGTACCAAAAATACCTGGATGACCAGCCAATGCAGAGCAATGAACTTCAGACATCACTCTCTTCCTCCACTGGTCAGGAACATACAATTTTCCAATGGGACAACGCTCAGGTCTGTCCTCCTGAAACTCTTCCAGAGCACGTCTCAAATCGGTCGAGATGGCAGAAAGAACTACCCCCTCACCTAAGATGGTAGCAGGCTTGGTCACAACAGGAGAATCAGCAAAGAAACTCCTAGAGAGGGCGTCTGCATTGACATTCTTAGTGCCCGGAAGAAAAGAGACCACAAAATCAAAACGTGTGAAAAACAAGGCCCACCTAGCCTGTCTAGGATACAAGCATTTGGCCGACTCCAGGTAAATCAAATTCTTGTGGTCAGTAAGGACCACGACTTGATGTTTAGCTCCCACCAACCAATGTCTCCACTCTTCAAATGCCCATTTCATGGCTAACAGTTCCCGATTCCCCACATCATAGTTACGTTCGGATGGGGAGAACTTTCGGGAAAAGAAAGCACAGGGATTCATTTTAGCTGTTACAGGAACTTTTTGGGACAAAACAGCTCCTGCACCAATCTCAGAAGCGTCCACCTCTACCTGAAACGGGAGTGAGACATCAGGTTGCCGCAAAACCGGAGCAGACGTGAACCTTCGCTTCAGCTCCTGAAAGAAAGAAACAGCCTCCGGAGACCAATTCAACACATCAGCACCCTTCTTAGTCAAATCAGTCAATGGTTTGGCAATACCAGAAAAATTAGCTATAAATTTACGATAAAAATTAGCAAAACCCAAAAACTTCTGGAGGGCCTTCAAAGAAGTGGGCTGAACCCAATCATAAATGGCCTGAACCTTGGCCGGGTCCATTTCAATAGTTGACGGAGACAAAATAAATCCCAAAAATTAAATCCTCTGTACACCAAAAAGGCATTTCGATCCCTTGACATACAGGGAATTCTCCCTCAAAATCCGGAACACAGTCCGAACATGTTCCACATGAGAGTCCCAATCCTTGGAAAAGATCAAAATATCATCCAGATAGATGATCAAAAATGTATCCACCAAGTCTCGGAAAATATCATTCATGAAGCACTGGAAGACAGAAGGGGCATTAGTGAGCCCAAAAGGCATCACCAGGTACTCAAAATGTCCCTCCGGAGTATTAAACGCCGTCTTCCATTCATCCCCATGCTTAATGCGAATAAGATTATACGCCCCCCTGAGGTCAAGCTTTGTAAACCAGCAAGCAAATTTAACTCTGGAGAATAGATCAGAAATCAGGGGTAACGGATACTGATATTTAGCAGTAATTTTGTTGAGGGAACGATAGTCAATACAAGGCCTTAATGACCCATCTTTCTTAGCCACGAAAAAAAACCCAGCACCTAAGGGTGAAGAGGATGGTCTAATATGACCCTTCTCCAACGCCTCCTTAATATAGGATCGCATAGCCTCATGCTCGGGTAGAGATAAATTAAAAAGTCAACCCTTGGGAAATTTACACCCAGGGCTCAGCTCAATTGCACAGTCATAACTCCTATGAGGAGGCAAAGACGCAGACTCATTCTCACTAAATACATCATAAAAATCAGCCAAATAGTCAGGAACATCATGCGACTGGGAAGAGGTGGAGAAAACAGGAGCATCACTAAGGGCACACCGACAACCCCAACTCACCACAGACACAGATTTCCAATCCAAAACTGGATTATGGATTTGCAACCAGGGAAACCCCAGAACAATGGTATCATGCAAATTATGCAACACCAAAAATCTGCAATTCTCTTGATGGTCTGGGGTGACCCGCATTACCACCTGGGTCCAAAACTGAGGTTTATTCTTCGCCAAAGGAGTAGCATCAATACCCCTCAAAGGGATAGGCGTCCGCAGAGGTGTCATTGGAAATCCACAACGTTTAGCAAAATCCAAGTCCATCAGGTTCAGAGCTGCTCCCGAATCCACAAAAGCCTTGGCGGAAAAAGTGGACAGGGAGCAGATCAGAGTAATTGCCAGAAGAAACGTAGGTTGAACACCACCCACAGCAAATGTGTGTGCAAAACGTTTCTCTCGTTTAGGGCAGACAGAAATAATATGCGAGGCATCACCGCAGAAGAAACACAGCTCATTACGCCTTCTGAACTCCTGACGTTGCGCCCTAGACAAAACTCTATCACATTGCATAGGTTCAGACATTTGTTCAACAGGTGGCAACACTTCTCGTGCGGTTTTGCATTCACGCCAACGCCGATCATCCTGAATGGCTAATGACATAGAATCATCAAGACCAGAGGGAACAGGAAATCCCACCATAGTATCCTTTACGGTCTCTGACAAACCCTTCCGAAAGAGAGCTGCCAAGGCACCATCATTCCAGGTAGTAAGGACCGCCCACTTTGGGAATTTTTGACAGTACAACTCTGCAGAATCCAAACCCTGGCTCAATGCCAACAGGGCCTTTTCAGCCTGATCAATAGCATTAGGTTCATCATACAACAACCCCAAGGCTTGAAAAAATGCGTTCACATTAGTAAGAATAGGATCATCAGGTTTCAAAGAAAATGCCCAATCCTGGGAATCGCCGCGCAGCAAAGAGATGACAATTTTAACCTGCTGCGCTGAGCTCCCCGACGAGTTAGGCTTCAAGGCAAAAAATAATTTACAATTATTCTTAAAATTCAAAAATTTAGACCGATCCCCAAAAAACACATCAGGAGAAGGAATCTTTGGTTCAGCAGCATATGAATGAGCAAGATAGGCGGAAATTCCCTGCACGTCAGCAGTGAGCTGCTCCACATGATCAGACAATTGCTTCATCTCCATTGAGAAAGAAAAAAAAATTCCCCCTACAGCCTCAGAGACATAGAGGAAAAAATATACACAGAAAAAAAAATTCTGACAAACTCTTTTTTTTTTACAATTCTTTCCTGCTATTGAGTACCCTAGGATCTGCGGTATGGCAGGTGATTCTGTTATGAATGAGTCACCGAAGGAGGAAAAAGCAAAAATACAAGCTAAGTCCAGAAAACCGGAGAGGTTGGTAGCTATCGGATTGCAGACCCCTGATCCTATCCTATCAGCCTCACTACCTTCCTTCACCAGAAGAGGGAGTTCATCAGACATCGACGGTGAAGGGGAAAATGAACTCACAACATTGCACATAGGTACGCACATAGCACTTTACTTTATTGCCTTTTTACAGTTCATTCCAATCAGGCATTGCTCCTTCCTCTTCTTGAGTGGATACTGTGCTGATTTTGAGCCAATTTTGGTATTTGTCTCTAGATATATATTTGTGTGGGATATACCTCACTAGAGGTGGTATTCTGTCCACTCACTCTCCTTTTCATTGGAGTTGTGTGGGAGCTATATGGCGCACATGCGCTGGTTTTGTACTGTTTTTGGTGGACTCCACTTGGTATCTGTATCAATCTATGAGCTTTTTTTATACATGTTTTTCTTCCATAGCTCATTTGATGTGAACCTGTGTATCATACTTGGTGGTGTCACACCAGTTTGTTTCTTCTCCTTTTTGTCATTTTATATGGGCATAAATAAAACTTATTGTATTCACATTTTTTGAGATGTGACCTTATTCTTTCGTTCTTTTTTGGATTTCATTGGTAATTAGGAAGGGCGATTTATAGAGACCTCTTTAGAACTCATCAGTCAGGCTATGTGGCTGGAGACTTAGAAGCAGCAGGGAGGAAGAACACTGAGAAGCTGTCAATCCGTCTAGGTGGGTGGAGATTTAGTAGCAGGGAGGAGGGACAATGAGGAGCTATGGGTCATACTAGGTGGGTGGAGATTTAGTATCAGCAAGGAGGAGGCACACCGATCTGTTAGTCAGGTTAATTGAGCAGAGATTACGTCTACATTGTAATAAGGCATTATAGAGCTACTGTGATATGGATTTTTAAAGTGTGATACCCTGCCTCACTAAATAATGTGCGCAGGTTGTATTGTGAAATCTAGTGACAGATTTTCTTTAAGATATGAAAAGAGGAGTGCCCTCTGTGCTTGGTTCTAAAGATATATTTATACATAACTGGGTCCCAATACAAAATTTGTAACAGGGACACTACTGACTATGTTTCATTTATAATAGTGGTGTCTTCTCATGTGGCCCAGACGCTTCGATGTCCTCTGCCCAGCTTCAGCTGCTCCTCTGCACCCCTTGGCTATAAGGCAGAAAACGGAATCTCAGCTTAGCTGCAACTGTAGAAATCTAACATTGTAATTCAATATCATTTTACCATCAACGTTGACCTTGTAAAATTATGTAGATCAGTGATCAAAACAATGTAATGAACTTTAGTGTTGAATTGCATTACATTAGCAGAAACAGTTAAAAAATCCTCCTCCCGTAGGACCTCCAGACTGTGTTAATCCCACCCATACTTAGTTATAGAAGTGTATGATGTGCATTGGTTTTACAGCCTAATTATCTACACCCTTCTTCTCCAAACCACTCTAAACTCTCAGCTTCAGCTGTAAATTTACCAAACGTTGATGAATTTTAGTTCAAAATGAACCAATCAAGAATTATTTATTATTCATTTTAGACACTTTTTGCTGCTGATCCAAAAGAAAAATGGCTTATAGGACCGGAACGTGGCTTCACTGAAAACGGACACGGCTTAAATTGGGTTAAAGTGGATAAAATGGAAACAAACTTAAGGATCAAAGAGCAACTCAAAGTGGGCCAACCAATAGCTGGAGTAAAGTTAGACAAATGGGTCTAGAGATGTTCAAAATGTATCATCCAGCATGAGCCACTGCAATAATTTTGGCAAATTTTCAAACCGTTTCTTCTAAATTTGCACTGTTTTTGGAAAGGTTTTCACCAATTTTTTTTTGCATATAATCTATTTCAACCATGACTGTATCTGTTCTTAGTGGCACTCCTGCAACACCTTCATACGAGCCCAGTTGCCCCACATATCTAGTAAACTGTCCCATGACATTTTCTCCTCTGTGCCCACAATCGCGACCTCTCCCATGTTGATTGTCTTAGATGACATCTCCTATGTCATCCACACAGCCTGTTCATGTCTGGTTCCTTACTGAGCATGTGCAAGAGTTGAAAAGACTATGTGGGTGACGTAGGAGACGCCCAATTGTGGACTTAGAGAACACCACTGATTGCAGGCTCCTTTTAAAATCAACTTGTCAGTAACATTACCCCTGGGCAAGCAGAGTCGGTGCAAGGTAGGGTGTGTAAGAATTATTAAAGATAAATACTCCTGTGTGTGACTGCACCAAAATTCAGCTTTTATTGATAAGAAAATTAGGTTTGCAATTGCACAGGTGAGCGTATAAGTGCACTTGCAGTCTAAGGCTTCCCTTCACTTCTCCCTGTTGCTTCTTGATTGACAGTGGAGATCAGAAATGTTGTTTTGCAGCAGAGATGTTTTACAGCAGTCTCAGACTCCCCTGTCAATCAAAAAGCGGGACCAGAACAGGCGCCGGCTTGGAAAAAGCAAAGAGAAGTCATGGACTGCAAGTGCACTGATACTCTTTCCAGTGCACTTGCAAACCTAAGTTGCATATTAATAAAATAGAATTTTGGCACAGCAGCTAGTGCAAGAGTAGGTATCTTCTGACATGTTTTATACTCCCTATCCTGCATTTTCTCTGACTTCACATGGATAATGTCTTTGACAGTTTCTCTTTAGGCTTGCAAGTGCACAGGTGAGCGTATCAGTGCACTTGCAGTCTATGGCTTCTCTTCGCTTCTTCCAGTCGATTCTTGGTTGACAGTGAAGAGCAAAGGTGTTGTTTTGCAGAACAGTCCCAGTCTCCGCTGTCAATCAAAAAGCGGGAGCAGAACTGGCGCCAGATGGGAGACGCGAAGAGAAGTCATGGACTGAAAGTTCACTGATATGTTTACCAGGCACTTGTGGCCCTAATTTGCATATTAACAAAATATAATTTCAGTGCAGAATTTTCAGCCTGAATTTTTATCTTCCATCACGTCTTATACTGCCTTATCCTGCACTTTCTCTGCCTTCACAGATATAATGTCTCTGACAGTTTCTCTCTAGGACCACAAGTACCCTGGTGAGCGTTTACGTGCACTTGCATTCTATGGCTCTTCTTCTCTTCTACCTGTCAGTGCTGCTACTACTTGTTGATTGACAGTGGACAGCAGAGGTGTTAGGGTACCGTTACACCTAGCGATGCACCAGCGATCCCGACCAGCGATATGACGCAGTCCGGATCGCTGGTGCATCGCTAGGTGGTCGCTAGTGAGCTGCCACACAGGCAGATCTCACCAGTGACATCGCTGGGGTTGGGGATCGATACTTACCTGTCAGACGAGGCGATCCCGACGTCCTCCCGCCCGGCTCCAGGTCCAGGAGCTTCTCGCGCGATCAGCGATAACCAGCGGGGGAGCCGGTCGGAGGTAAGTATCACATGCAGCGATATCGCTAGCAATATCGCTGCAACGTCACAAAATCGGTGACTTTACAGCGATATTTCTAGCGATATCGCAGTGTGTAACGGGGGCTTTATGCAGCAAAGCCTCAGTCTCCACTATCAATCAAAAATAGTGGCCAGGTGTTAGCAGGGAGGATCAGAGAGAACTCATAGACTGCAAGTGCACTGATACACTTACCATATCACTTGCAGACCCAATTTTCATATCAATAAACTAGAATTTCATTGCAAATGGTGCCCGAATAGGTATCAATTAATGCTACTGTCATGATCCAAGGTGAATCTGACAGCTTAAATGCATAAAGTGAACTTTTTTTCCTTTGGCTGTGTGCCAAAGTGTGATGTGATTGCCCCCAGTGGCCATTAGAATTATTACACGTGGTGTCGTTCATTCTAAGTTGCCCCAGTGGTGGTGAGTGGTATCGCACTTTAGTTCTTTGGTTATGTGCACTTAATTACAAATCAGGTGTTAGGCTCTATAAAAGGGAGCCAGGTGGGTTCAATCACTGTTGGTGATATTGTGTGTTAGTCATTCTCAAGGAAGCCTGGGTGAAAGAAGGAGCTGAACATGAGTCCTGCGCAGCCCAGCCAGAGGGGACGAGTGGCAGCTAGGTGGTCTGCAAGAAGGGCTGGCATGGCGTGGTGGAGTCACAGTTTATGGTGTTTGCAGGAAGTGCTTGCATGGCTTGGTGGAGTGATGAATATGGAGAGAGTTGCACTCAGCATGCGGGACTTGGTTGCTGAGAGCTGGACTCAAGCATGCTTGACTTTTTGGCAGAAGCTAGACTCGTCTTTGGGACTCTGTTTACTGGGCAGCTGCAACTGGTGGTGGACTCTGCTCCAAGGCTGCACTATGGTGAAGGATCCAGTTATGGTGATGGATCCGGGTGGAGGAGAAGATGCACACAGGTGGTGGGCTCTGTTGCTAGGAGCGTACGCAACAGAGCAAAGCTAAGTGGTGTTTCCCCTGTTTTGTCATCTTTCCTCATGTGTGTTTTAGTGCAGTGGTGGGATTAGTTTCTGCACCGACCAATTCCCTAGGGAGGGTTTAGGTCAGGGCGAGCTAGGGTTTTTAGGTTCCTGTTGCGCGCCCGGTGCGGAACCGGCATAGGGAACATTAGGAGTGCAGGGACACTGACTCAGGGGAGCTCAGGAGGTCTCCACTTCCCTATTCTCTATCGCAGGGCCCACCATTGTTAATGTTTCCCAGGTTTCCCTTATTGTTTAAATTCGCCTTACTGGAGGCGGGGTTTCCAGACTTGCAATGTCTAAATTCGCCAGTTGGAGGCGGTGTATCCAGCTGCACGTGTTTATTATTTAAATTCGCCCCACTGGAGGCGGTGTATCCAGGGTCACATGCGTCACATGAGTTCGCCTTGCGGTACTCGCTTCGTCCAGACACGCGTGACCATGACAGCTTCGGTGGGGATAATGTCTCCGACAATTCTCTTTAAATCTGACCCCATTTATTTTCACATTCATTGAAGAATGCAAGAAATAGAATGAAGCTTCACAAAGAAAGTGATGAATAAGGAGTGAATGAATTCAGGTATGCCGAGAATATTGTGCCTTGTGGATTAAAGGATGGGTCCATCTTTCCAACCAATAAAACGACTGACAGAAGCACCGGGAAGGATTTGTAAAACATCTGGAACTTCGGGATTAGGACACATTATGACATCTGTGAGTTTTGATACATCGGTTTAGTTCATCTTTAATTCTGCAGGATATTTTTTGTTGGAGTTCTGTAGAGATCAGTAAAATCACATTATCCTCCGAGCAGGTACTCGCAAAGACACTCTGGCAGTTTAGATTAAAGAAAGAGCAAGATCGATATTTACAAGGAGTTAAATCAATACCTCAACATCAACATGCTTATTGTTTTTAATGTGGAGTTCACTGAAGGACTTTAATGATCAGGGCACATTTGCAAGAGACAGTCCTATCCGCAGCGCAAACAATGAGCAGTGATCGTTTCTGTGTTCTGCAGCTTGGGGATAACTGTTCAACAGTCTGGAAGTGTCGGCAATATTTACTCTTTATTGGAGGTGTTTTTTCCACCTTTGGGGGCACTTTATTTTTTTTTCTTACTTGAATGGAATTAATTTGGGCTAAAAATTATTTTTGCAGTTGGGTTTCATTAAAATTTTAGCATTGTTTGCCTTGTATAGTCTCTCTCTGTGCTGCACTCTCTAGTTCTGGCTGCCGAATGAGTAAACAGAGATTCTGTAAGTGAACTTGTTCTGGCGGTTCAATGGGAGAATTCTGTCTTTTCTTTTTAAGCTGATTTATGACCATAGACCACATCAAAGTTGATTGTGCAGGAAAACAAAGAACCTGGAAAACCCGAACGGTGCAAAATTGCAAAAATAATTTTCAACACCGAACATGCATTAAGTAAAAACAAAAACATTCCCCAGAGGTGGACAACCTCTTTAAAGATGTATTATTCCGATAAGAAGAAGGAATCATTTATCCACAGGATAGGTGATAGCCTTTAGATTGGTGAGCATGCGGACGCCAAAATTGCTGTCCCCTGTTTGAATGGGCTGGCAGTGCGCATGCTCCGCATTCATTCCCTTATAGCATGAGCACTGCCAGTCCATTCAATTAAGGTCATAGGTCCCATCTTTAGATTGGTGGGGGTCTCAGCACTCGGACGCCAAAACTTCTGTCTTTTGTTTGATAAGGGGTGGCAGTGCGTATGCTTGGCATTCATTGTCAAAGCAAGCGCACTGCCAATCTATTCAAATAAGGTCATCTTAGAAATCGATTTCCCAACTATCTAGAACTTATCATGTACCCTGACTTCTTTTGGGAAAACCTCTTTAAGTTTTCACTACAGATTGAACTTTCCATGATAAATGATGGGTAGAATTGCAAAGTACTTTTAAAAACAAGCAACTTTGGAATTTACTTGCTTCTTAAAGAAAACCCTCTCCATTCTCAAGAAAGGTTGAACAATTACTGTCTGTTGCCTTAGTTGCCAGTCACTATTGCAGTCTTTCAGAGGTGACAAGAAGCGCAGCGCTTACAAGCTCTTTGCTATTGTGCTCGCAAGCGCAGCTCTGAATTTGACCGGATCGTTGGATCCATTAGGCTAAGTGCACCTGCGCTCCTCCAAATCTGTAGTAGCAAAGCTTTCTCAATGCATCAGCAGAGAGCGCACAGGTCGAAGTAACGGCTCATCCATGCCGCCAGCCTGAACTGTCAGTCATTCAGCATCATTCCATCCCGCCAAGCAGGGATCCGGGGGCAGGGGAGCGGTGCGCTCCTGAACACTGATCTTGAGAAAACTCTTTTCATGTTCCGGTGAAGCTGAAATTTTAATAAAACCTCCGAGATGTTGTTGCTCACCATTATAGATTCTATTTATCCCTTCCGGTTTTCACACATGGCGGGATGCGAGCTTTCTTCTTCTATCGCTATGTTTACGTGAATATGCTATTCTGTTTTTCCATTGATTTGGCGTTGACTTATTCTTGGCTTTCAGCTATATTTTGCTACATTGAATATTTCTCTTTATAGTTTATCGACTCCATGGTTTGCAGATTATTTGTGGAGCCAGAACATATTCAGATATTGATTATTACTTCCTATGTCCTGGGGAGATGCCGCACAGTTATTTTCTTATTCTGCATTTTATTGCTTTAATTAATTGGAAGCCTATTATCCGTTTTTATTTCAGGGTTTTCTTTTGTTTTCTTATTTATTTCAGAACATAACATCTCTATGCCCTGGAAATAAACCCTAAGCGATGCGGGGATAGGTCAATCATACAGTATACGGTGTAGTTTGTGTAGGATAATGTTTTTTCTGTATAATGGTGTCTTAATGGGTCTTTAGAATTTTGCAATAATTGCTTCTCAATAAAACGCAAAAGCGAAAAACATACAACACCTGGCTCTCCTTACCCTCCCCAACTATGAAAACTTATTACAAATACTGATAATCGTTTTCTGACCATAGCATTTCATCGTTTGCTTTCCTTAATGTAGTAATGTCTGCACAGAGTGCTAATGGGCTATAGGTGGCGCTAGATCACCCTGCAGTAGATCTTCCAAATATGCAAATTGTGCCTTGTAGATATACTCCAAATTTGCCAAAAGAGGCCAATGAAAAACTTTGAGAGATTCACATGTATCACTCCGCTACATGAAAAAGTTTTTGGATGGAACAAAGAACAAGTCAGAAAAAAAGGGATCTCCTTAGAAGAACTTTACATGGGACCCTGGGAGGAGCTCAGAAAAAGAATTATGTCAGACCATCAGAATGAGATCACTGACGGATTCTCCGTTAACTCATTCTGCAGCCTGAAAACATTTTTTTATGTTTAAAATATATGTATTTAACCCCTTCACCCCCAAGGGTGGTTTGCACGTTCATGACCGGGCCAATTTTTACAATTCTGACCACTGTACCTTTATGAGGTCATAACTCTGGAACGCTTCCATGGATCCTGGTGATTCTGACATTGTTTTCTCGTGACATATTGTACTTCATGTTAGTGGTAAAATTTCATTCAAATAACTTGCGTTTATTTGTGAGAAAAGCGGAAATTTTGGGAAAATTTTGAAAATTTCGCAATTTTCCAACTTTGAATTTTTTTGCCCTTAAATCACAGAGATACGGCACACAAAAAACTTGATAACTAACATTTCCCACATGTTTACTTTACATCAGCACAATTTTGGAACCAAAATTTTTTTTTGTTAGGAAGTTATAAGGGTTAAAAGTTGACCAGCGATTTCTCATTTTTACAACACCATTTTATTTTTAGGACCACATCACATTTGAAGCCACTTTGAGGGGTCTATATGATAGAAAATACCCAAAAGTGACACCATTCTAAAAACAGCACCCCTTAAGGTGCTCAAAACCACATTCAAGAAGTTTATTAACCCTTTAGGTGCGTCACAGGAATTTTTTTTAATATTTAAAAAAAAATGAACATCTAACTTTTTTTCATAAAAAAAATAATTCAGGTTCAATTTTTTTTATTTTACCAAGGGTAACAGGAGAAATTGAACTGCAAAAGTTATTGTGCAATTTGTCCTGAGTACGCAGATACCTGATATGTGGGGGGGAACGACTGTTTCGGCGCATGGCAGAGCTCAGAATGGAAGGAGCGCCGTTTGACTTTTTCAATGCAAAATTGGCTGGAATTCAGATTGGACGCCATGTCACGTTTGGAGAGTCCCTGATGTACCTAAACAGTGGAAACCCCCTACAAGTGACCCCATTTTGGAAACTAGACCCCCCAAGGAACTTATCTAGATATGTGGTGAGAACTTTGAACCCACAAGGGCTTTACAGAAGTTTATAACGTACAGCGGTACAATTAAAAAATCATATTTTTTCCACAAAAATGATCTTTTCACCCCAATTTTTATTTTCCCAAGGGTAACAGGACCCTAAAAGTTATTGTGCAATTTGTCCTGAGTACGCTGATACCCCACATGTGGGGGTAAACCACTATTTGGACGCATGGCAGAGCTCGGAAGGGAAGCAGCGCCATTTGACGTTTTTGGCTGGAATTGAGATCGGACACCATGTCTCGTTTGGAAAACCCCTGATGTACCAAAACAGTGGAAACCCCCCACAAATAACACCATTTTGGAAACTAGACCCCCTAAGGAACTTATCTAGATGTGTGGTGAGAACTTTGAACCCCCATGGGCTTCACAGAAGTTTATAACATAAAGCCATACAATTAAAAAATCATATTTTTTCCACAAAAATGATCTTTTCACCCTCAATTCTTATTTTTCCAAGGGTAACAGGACCCTAAAAGTTATTGTGCAATTTGTCCTGAGTACGCTGATACCCCACATGTGGGGGTAAACCACTATTTGGGCGCATGGCAGAGCTCGGAAGGGAAGCAGCGCCATTTGACGTTTTTGGCTGGAATTGAGATCGGACACCATGTCGCGTTTGGAAAACTCCTGATGTACCAAAACAGTGGAAACCCCCCACAAATGACACCATTTTGGAAACTAGACCCCCTAAGGAACTTATCTAGATGTGTGGTGAGAACTTTGAACCCCCATGGGCTTCACAGAAGTTTATAACATAAAGCCATACAATTAAAAAATCATATTTTTTCCACAAAAATGATCTTTTCACCCTCAATTCTTATTTTTCCAAGGGTAACAGGACCATAAAAGTTATTGTGCAATTTGTCCTGAGTACGCTGATACCCCACATGTGGGGGTAAACCACTATTTGGGCGCATGGCAGAGCTCGGAAGGGAAGCAGCGCCATTTGACGTTTTTGGCTGGAATTGAGATCGGACACCATGTCGCGTTTGGAAAACTCCTGATGTACCAAAACAGTGGAAACCCCCCACAAATGACACCATTTTGGAAACTAGACCCCCTAAGGAACTTATCTAGATGTGTGGTGAGCACTTTGACCCCCCCAGTGCTTCACAGAAGTTTACAACGCCCGGGCGTGAAAATAAAAAATTCGTATTTTTTCCACAAACATGATCTTTTAGTCACCATTTTTTTATTTTCCCAAGGGTACCAGGAGAAATTGGACCCCAAAAGTTGTTGTCCAATTTGTCCTGAGTATGCTGATACCCCATACGTGGGAGAAAACTACTGTATGGGCACACACCGGGGCTCGGAAGGGAAGTAGTGACGTTTTGGAATGCAGACTTTGATGGAATGGTCTGTGGGTGTCATGTTGCCTTTGGAGAGCCCCTAATGTACCTAAACAGTGGAAACCCCCCACAAATGACACCATTTTGTAAACTAGACCCCCCAAGGAACTTATCTAGATGTGTGGTGAGCACTTTGAACCCCCCAGTGCTTCACAGAAGTTTACAACGCCCGGGCGTGAAAATAAAAAATTCGTATTTTTTCCACAAACATGATCTTTTAGTCACCATTTTTTTATTTTCCCAAGGGTACCAGGAGAAATTGGACCCCAAAAGTTGTTGTCCAATTTGTCCTGAGTATGCTGATACCCCATATGTGGGAGAAAACTACTGTATGGACACACGTCGGGGCTCGGAAGGGAAGCAGTGACGTTTTGGAATGCAGACTTTGATGGAATGGTCTGCGGGTGTCATGTGCGTTTGGAGAGCCCCTGATGTACCTAAACTATTGAAACTCCCCACAAGTGACCCCATTTTGGACACTAGACCCCCCACGGAACTTATCTAGATGTGTGGTGAGCACTTTGAACCCCCAAGTGCTTCACAGAAGTTTATAACACTCGGACGTGAAAATAAAAAAATCATTTTTTTCCACAAAAATTATATTTTTGCCCCCAATTTTTTATTTTCCTAAGGGTAACAGGAGAAATTGGACCCCAAAAATTGTTTTGCAATTTGTCCTGAGTAGGCTGATACCCTACATGTGGGGGTAAAACACTGTTTGGGCGCATAGCAGAGCTTGGAAGGGAAGGAGCACCATTTGACTTTTTCAACTCAGAATTGGCTGGAATTGAGATCAGACGCCATGTCGCATTTGGAGAGCCCATGATGTGCCCAAACAGTGGAAACCCCCAATTCTAACTCCAACCCGAACCCCAACACGCCCCTAACCCTAACCCTAGCCCTAACCCTAGCCCTAACCCTAACCCTAACCCTAGCCCTAGCCCTAACCCTAACCCTACCCTAACCCTAGCCCTAACCCTACCCCAACACACCCCTAGCCCTAACCCTAACCCTAACCCTAATGGAAAAATGGAAATAAATACATTTTTTATTTTATTATTTTTCCCTAACTAAGGGGGTGATAACGGGGGGTTTGATTTACTATTTATGGCGGTTTTTATGTTTGGCGGCTGTCGCACGCTAAAAGACGCTTTTTATTGTAAAAATAGTTTTTGCATCACCACATATTGAGAGCTATAATTTTTCCGTATTTTGACCCACCGAGTCATGTGAGGGCTTATTTTTTGCGGGACGAGTTGACATTTTTATTGGTGCCATTTTCGGGCACGTGGAATTTTTTGATCGCTTTTTATTCTGATTTTTGGGACGCAGAATGAACAAAAATCAGCGTTTCATGAATTTCTTTTGGGGGGGGGTGCGTTTACACCGTTCCGCGTGCGGTAAAATTGATAAAGAGGTTTTATTCTTCACGTCAGTACGGTTACAGCGATACCTCATTTAGGTCTTTTTTTATGTTTTTGTCGGTTTTATGCAATGAAAACTATTTTATATAAAAAATAATTATTTTTGCATCGCTTTATTCAGCGAGCTATAACTTTTTTATTTTTTCACTGATGATGCTGTGTGGCAGCTCGTTTTTTGCGGGACAAGATGACGTTTTCAGTGGTACCATGGATATTTATATGCGTCTTTTTGATCGCGCGTTATTACACTTTTTGTTTGGCGGTATGATAATAAATCATTATTTTTTGCTTCGTTTTTTATTTTTATTTTTTAAGGGGTTCGCTAAAGGGGTTAACTAATGGGACAGTTTTATAGGGCGGGTCGTTACGGACGTGGCGATACCTAATATGTGTACTTTTATTGGTTTTTTTTTTATTATTTCCAAAAAATGGATTTATTGGGGGAATATTTTTTTTTTTTTTCTAATATATTTGGCGATTTTTTTTTTAATTATTTTTACACTTTTTTTTACTTTATTAAATAGTCCCAGGTGGGACATCACTGTCCTGTGACAGATCGCTGATCTGTCACATCACAGATCACTGTGACAGATCAGCGATCTGACACAGGCACTGCAGAAGGCTTCCTCATGCCTGCGCTTTGCAGGCAGTGAGGAAGTCAGCTCCCTCAGGCCCCCGAAGGCCCCCGTCGCCATCTTGGATTCGGGGGCCTGGAGGAAAGGAGCCCCCCCCGCAGCAGCGCTGCACATTGCGCTGCCGTGGGGGGCTCAGGGAAGCACGGAGGGAGCCCCCTCCCTGCCGATGCTTCCCTTTAACCCCCGGTACACCGCGATCGTGTTTGATCACGGTGTGCAAGGGGTTAACGTGTCGGGGGCGGTCCGTGACACATTGTGCCGGGTGTCAGCTGTGATAATCAGCTGACACCCGGCCGCGATCAGCGGCGCTCACCACGTGGGCGCCGCTGATCGCGGTAGACGTACTATCCCGTCCACGGTCATACGGGCCCGGGTACCGTGGACGGGATAGTACGTCGGATGTCAGGAAGGGGTTAAGTAATAAGAAAAAAAATTGTCCCAAAAGTGTAAATCCCTTTAAGGCCACTTTCACACAGTTAGTATTTGCTCAGTATTCTACATCAGTATTTGTAAGCCAAAATCAGGAGTGGAATAATCAGGGGAAACGTATAACAGAAACTCGTCACCACTTCTGTATTTATCACCCACTCCTGGTTTTGGCTTATAAATACTGATGTAAAATACTGACCAAATACTGAACGTTTGAATGTTGCCCTAGGGATCTTTCACATGTCCGTACCTCCGGTACGTGTGGTGACAACTTTCACACGTACCGGAGACACTTACACACATGGACTCCTTCAAGTGAATAGGTCTGTGCACATGTCAGTGTTTTTCCACGGGCCGTGTGTCCGTGGGCAAAATATGCTGACATGTCCATTTTTTAACAGCAGCACAGGCCGCAAAAACGTCCTGCACACGTGCACACTGATGAAACACGGATGACATCCATATGTCATCTATGTGACACGTACTGGCGCCTGGAAAGCAACGGTACCGTTAGCACTGTCCCCCGCTGCTGGGTGCTGAAGAGAAGACGGCACTCATCATTGTCCCCTACTCTGCCAGCGATCAGAGCGAGTATGGGAGAATGTTGAGAGTTATATTCAGCAGATAACAGCAAGAGCAGGCGGTGGCAGATGGGACTACTACTCCCATCAGCCTACACCTGCTGACGTTGATAACAGAGAGAGCAGGTGGCGGCAAAGCAGCCCACAGCTGCCCAGAAAAGGCACATCTATTAGATGCACCAATTCTGGCCCTTTGCCCTGCTCATCCCACTTGCCCTGTAGCGGTGGCAAGTGAGGGTCATATTTGTCGGGTTGATGTCACCTTTGTATTTTCACCTGTACGGTGCCATCATTGCACATATAGTGTGCAAACCTCCGCCGGTAGGTAGGTTCCATGGTGAGAATCTTTATAAAGCTAGTCTAGAATGATCCCTAAACATATTGTGTTGTGTGTCCCTATTGTTGTTAGTCCTTTTTGCTAATAATTTTATTCATTAAAAGTTATATTTTATATATTTACTTTTGGGGTCTTCCCATGTGAGCCATTATAGATAGACCCTGTACTTCTTGATTAAATAGTTCCGCTTGTACTTCATTGGTATAAAAAAAATGTATTTGTGAATACGACACAGTAAAAGTAATAATCAGTTCCTCTCCAGCTGTGAACATTAAACCATCGCCTTAATACCTTTCACTAGCAGGTGTTTAAATTATTGCTGGGGGCCTGCGCACTATTTATATGTGCATATTGATTAGTTACATTGTTTATTGAATTCCCTCTTCTCTCCTGGAGAATATATTGCTTTAATCCCTCATGTGTTGCCTGGTAACTCACCCTGGTATTTACAATTAATAAAGTCTAAGTCTGCACTCCCACCTCAATTAAAACCGGGCCCATTGTTCTGACGGAGCTCCACCGCCATTGTCTCCAGCAGTTAGAGCTTCTGTCCTTCTTCAGACACAAAAGATCAGAATTGTAATGAAATTAAATTTACACAAACATCTTTTTCTTCTAGCGATTTATCAGCCAAAAATGAGGCAACAGTAAAAACAAGCAAAATATATCTTTATAGTAGAATTATATTTCGGAAACATGTAAAGGAGCTTGTGTTCTATGTTTAGATTGGAAGAAATTAAATCTATTCCCTAAATATGTCACATACAAACAGATACAGAGATCCAGATCCTCTGCTTTCACATCCATAATTGCTCTGTAAAGCTTTGCAGCATTTTTTTTCCTTGCTCCTTTGTTTACTAAATGTAAAACTAAGCAACTTTCCAAATAGTTTTCAATAACAAACATTTTGCTCTTGCAAAGTTCTTCATCTAGCACACTGGTCTGCAAAATGTGATACAAATCTGTCAGAGCGATGCTCCTTGCTCTGACAACTATCTCTCACTCTCTCCTCTTAGGCCTCTTTCACACATCAGTTTTTTGCCTTCAGGCGCGATCCGGCTTTTTTGGGAAAAAACGGATCCGGCAAAATGCAATGCCGGATCCGGTTTTTCCCCATTGACTTGCATTAGCGCCGGATCGTGCCGGATGGCATTGCGTTTCATCCGTTTTTTGCCGGATCCGGCAACTTGTCTCATTCCGGCGTCTTGAAAAAACGTCTACTGTAACGTTTTTTGTCTCCGGCGAAAAAGCCGGAAGCGCCGGATCCGGCGCTTCCAGCTTTTTGCTACAATGAAAGTCTATGGGCGCCGGAATGCGCCGGATCCAGAAAAAGACGGATCCAGCAACCGGATCCGGTTTTTTTAAGTCTGCGCATGCTCAGATCCAATTGGCCAGCCTCCAGGAACAGAGACGGATCCAGCAAAAAAACGGATCCATTTCTACAGTTCTCCAAAATTTATGCCGGATCGGTTTTTTCTAAAAAAAGCCGGATCATGCCTGACGGCAAAAAACTGATGTGTGAAAGTAGCCTTAGTGTTAGAGATAGCAGCAGGAGCTTACAGTAGTATTAGAGATAGCAGCAGGGAGGAGGTTATACCCTGCAGATCAATGAAAAAAGAAAGATGGGAAAGCATTTACATTATTAGAGAGGGTAGATTAATTCAGACTGTAGATAGGGATGAAAGTACATGATCTTTTATGACCTCTAGAAGAGTAATTTACTCTAGGAATGAGAATTTGTTGATACATGAGAGCTAGTGAAGACAGCATCCTCCTGGATACACAGAACTCACACTGAGAACGCGTTACTTAAAGGAATTGGACACACCCATGCACTTCTCACTGCAGAGAACATTTGGAGTCTTGGATCAGACAGCAAACTGCGTATCAGTGGTCTGAAAATTAATCACAGAATGTTAGAGTTGGAAGGGACCTCCAGGGTCATCGAGTCCAACCCCCTGCTCAATGCAGGATTCACCAAACCATCTCAGACATATATCTGTCCAGCCTCTGTTTGGAGACTTCCATTGAAGGAGAACTCACCACCTCTCGTGGGAGCCTGTTCCACTCATTGATTAATCTCACTGTCAAAAAGTTTTTTCTAATATCTAATCTGTATCTTCTCCCTTTCAGTTTCATGCTTCTTGTACGCCCATTTGCAAATGAGAATAAGGATGATCTCTACACTGTGACAGCCCTTCAGATATTTGTAGACAGCTATTCAGTCTTCTCTTAGCCTTCTTTTTTGCAAGCTAAACATTCCCAGATCCTGTAACTGTTCCTCGTATTACATACTTTGCAGTCCGCTCACCATCCTGGTAGTTCCCCTCTGAACTTGCTCCAGTTTTTCAATTTCTTTTTAAAATGTGGTGCTCAGAACTGGCACAGTATTCCAGACGAGGCCTGATCAAGGTGGAGTAGAGGGGGTTATTACTTCATGTGATTTAGACTCTCTGCTTCTCTTAATATATCCCAGAACTGTTTGCCTTTTTTGCTGCTGCATTACACTGTTGACTCATATGCAGTCTGTGATCTATTAGTATACTGAATCTTTTTCACACCTGCTGTTGCTTAGTTCTTTTCCTCCCATTCTGTAGATGCAATTTTCATTTTTCTTGCCCAGATTTAAAAGCTTGCATTTCTCCCTGTTAAATACCATTCTATTAGTTGCTGCCCATTGTTCAAGCTTATGTAGATCCTTCCGAATCCTTGACTGAAGAGGCTGTAGTAGCTGGATGTCAGCTGGAAAAATGAAGCCTGTAGATGCTGGGTGTCAGTTGGAGGAACCGAGGCTATAATGGCTAGGTTGTAGCTGGGGGAATGGAGGCTATAGTAGCTAGATTTCAGATGGAAAATCAGAGGCTATAGTGGCTGGATGGCAGTTGGAGGAACGAAGGCTGTAGTGGCTGGATGGCAGCTGGAGGATTGAAGGCTATAGTGGCTGGATGGCAGTTGGAGGAACTAAGGCTGTGGTGGCTGGATGGCAGCTGGAGGATTAAAGGCTATAGTGGATGGATGGCACCTGGAGGAACAGAAGCTGTGGTAACTGGATGGCAGCTGGAGGAATGGAAGTTTTTGCCTGGATGACAGATGAGGGAATGGAGGTTGTAGTGGCTGGAAGGCAGGATAGATGCTGTAGAAGCTGGATGGCAGATGGTGGGATGGATGCTGTAGAGGCAAAATGTCAGCAGGAGGAATGGAGGTTGTAGTGGCTGGATGGCAGATGGCGGGATAGATGCTGTAGAAGCTGAATGGCAGATGATGGGATGGATACTGTAAAGGCTCATTGGCAGCAGGAGGAACAGAGGCTGTGGTGGCTGGATGACAGCTGGAAAAATGTTGTTTTGCCTGGATGTTGTTTTGCCTGGACGGCAGCCAGAGAAATGGAGGTTGTGGTTGGATGGCAGATGGCGGGATAGATGCTGTAGAGGCTGGATGGCAGATGGTGGGATGGATACTGTAGAGGCTCAATAGCAGCAGGAGGAATGGAGGTTGTAGTGGCTTGACGGTAGCTGGAGGAGCAGAGGCTGTAGTGGCAGTGGTAGTGGACCAAAGAAAATTCGGAGTAGCAGGTCAGAGTGGTGCAGTAGAACTCAGTAGAACAACAAAGCTGGGTATGTTAGGAGACTTGTATGTACAACAAGCAAGTCAAGTCTACTTTGCCAAATAAAAAAGCAGAGCTTAGTATGTTAGGAAACTAACCTGCAGAGATGAAGTAGAGCCCATCAGGATAGCAGATCTGAGTATGATGGGAGACTAGCATATGGGGATGCAGCAGAGCCCAGCAGTGTCCAATGATGTGCTATTAGTTGCATGCATGTCAACAACCTGAATACTCAAGCAGTGTACAGCCACTTGACTAAGCCGATAAAACCCTAGAGTGTGCATTCAAAGGAGTGTATCAGATCACCATAGAACACTAAAGCCAGGACAGGTGAGTAACAACCTGTTACTAATACACTTAGTTTGGTGTGTGCATGTATATTTACTGGGGAGAAGAGAGTAAACTGCAGGCAGAAGCCTCCTAATTTCCATGAAGAGCAAAAAGGATAAGGTAATGAAATGCAACATGCCTGATTCTTCTGTCTCCTGACATTGTCTTTTGCTGGAGAGGCTGGAGGCCACCTCGTTCAATTCCATAAAAATCATCAAGTTTGACCGATATTGCTCTAACGTGTTTGGACACATATCGGAGTTTTATGAATTTAGCAGTTGGGGGCTTTAACAGGTTTATCCTAGTGTCAGTCTCCTTAAAAAGCACGATTACTAGATATTACTTCAAAAGTTATAGTCTCTAGGAAAAAAAAAATAGCACGGCTTCTTAATATATCAAATCCAAAGCTTTAAATGTCCTTCAAGTAATGGTATTGATTAAACTATATAAGCAAAGAGCAAGTGTTCCCTCTGCTTCCATAAAATTAATCTGCAGCCTTTCCCTATACCGTGCAAGAGAACAGGTTGTACAGGATAAGAAACGGCTTTTAACCGTTCTATTAACCCCTTCACCCCCAAGGGTGGTTTGC
This sequence comes from Dendrobates tinctorius, assembly GCF_039654945.1. Taxonomy (NCBI): domain Eukaryota; kingdom Metazoa; phylum Chordata; class Amphibia; order Anura; family Dendrobatidae; genus Dendrobates; species Dendrobates tinctorius. Next base: position 26,266,379 of record NW_027361810.1, on the reverse strand, counting down.
ACGTTCATGACCGGGCCAATTTTTACAATTCTGACCACTGTACCTTTATGAGGTCATAACTCTCGAACACTTCCATGGATCCCGGTGATTCTGACATTGTTTTCTCGTGACATATTGTACTTCATGTTAGTGGTAAAATTTCATTCAAATAACTTGCGTTTATTTGTGAGAAAAACGGAAATTTGGCGAAAATTTTGAAAATTTCGCAATTTTCCAACTTTGAATTTTTATGCCCTTAAATCACAGAGATACGGCACACAAAAAACTTGATAACTAACATTTCCCACATGATTACTTTACATCAGCACAATTTTGGAACCAAAATTTTTTTTTGTTAGGAAGTTATAAGGGTTAAAAGTTGACCAGCGATTTCTCATTTTTACAACACCATTTTATTTTTAGGACCACATCACATTTGAAGCCACTTTGAGGGGTCTATATGATAGAAAATACCCAAAAGTGACACCATTCTAAAAACTGCACCCCTTAAGGTGCTCAAAACCACATTCAAGAAGTTTATTAACCCTTTAGGTGCGTCACATGAAATTTTTTGAATATTTAAAAAAAAATGAACATCTAACTTTTTTTCATAAAAAAAATACTTCAGGTTCAATTTTTTTTATTTTACCAAGGGTAACAGGAGAAATTGAACTGCAAAAGTTATTGTGCAATTTGTCCTGAGTACGCAGATACCTGATATGTGGGGGGGAACGACTGTTTTGGCGCATGGCAGAGCTCAGAATGGAAGGAGCGCAGTTTGACTTTTTCAATGCAAAATTGGCTGGAATTCAGATTGGACGCCATGTCACGTTTGGAGAGTCCCTGATGTACCTAAACAGTGGAAACCCCCTACAAGTGACCCCATTTTGGAAACTAGACCCCTCAAGGAACTTATCTAGATATGTGGTGAGAACTTTGAACCCACAAGGGCTTTACAGAAGTTTATAACGTACAGCGGTACAATTAAAAAATCATATTTTTTCCACAAAAATGATCTTTTCACCCCAATTTTTATTTTCCCAAGGGTAACAGGACCCTAAAAGTTATTGTGCAATTTGTCCTGAGTACGCTGATACCCCACATGTGGGGGTAAACCACTATTTGGGCGCATGGCAGAGCTCGGAAGGGAAGCAGCGCCATTTGACGTTTTTGGCTGGAATTGAGATTGGACACCATGTCGCGTTTGGAAAACCCCTGATGTACCAAAACAGTGGAAACCCCCCACAAATGACACCATTTTGGAAAATAGACCCCCTAAGGAACTTATCTAGATGTGTGGTGAGAACTTTGAACCCCCATGGGCTTCACAGAAGTTTATAACATAAAGCCATACAATTAAAAAATCATATTTTTTTCCACAAAAATGATCTTTTCACCCTCAATTCTTATTTTCCCAAGGGTAACAGGACCCTAAAAGTTATTGTGCAATTTGTCCTGAGTACGCTGATACCCCACATGTGGGGGTAAACCACTATTTGGGCGCATGGCAGAGCTCGGAAGGGAAGCAGCGCCACTTGACGTTTTTGGCTGGAATTGAGATCGGACACCATGTCGCGTTTGGAAAACCCCTGATGTACCAAAACAGTGGAAACCCCCCACAAATAACACCATTTTGGAAACTAGACCCCCTAAGGAACTTATCTAGATGTGTGGTGAGCACTTTGACCCCCCCAGTGCTTCACAGAAGTTTACAACGCCCGGGCGTGAAAATAAAAAATTCGTATTTTTTCCACAAACATGATCTTTTAGTCACCATTTTTTTATTTTCCCAAGGGTACCAGGAGAAATTGGACCCCAAAAGTTGTTGTCCAATTTGTCCTGAGTATGCTGATACCCCATATGTGGGAGAAAACTACTGTATGGGCACACGTCGGGGCTCGGAAGGGAAGTAGTGACGTTTTGGAATGCAGACTTTGATGGAATGGTCTGCGGGTATCATGTTGCCTTTGGAGAGCCCCTAATGTACCTAAACAGTGGAAGCCCCCCACAAATGACACCATTTTGTAAACTAGACCCCCTAAGGAACTTATCTAGATGTGTGGTGAGCACTTTGACCCCCCCCAGTGCTTCACAGAAGTTTACAACGCCCGGGCGTGAAAATAAAAAATTCGTATTTTTTCCACAAACATGATCTTTTAGTCACCATTTTTTTATTTTCCCAAGGGTACCAGGAGAAATTGGACCCCAAAAGTTGTTGTCCAATTTGTCCTGAGTATCAATACCCCATATGTGGGAGAAAACTACTGTATGGGCACACGTCGGGGCTCGGAAGGGAAGTAGTGACGTTTTGGAATGCAGACTTTGATGGAATGGTCTGCGGGTGTCATGTTGCCTTTGGAGAGCCCCTAATGTACCTAAACAGTGGAAACCCCCCACAAATGACACCATTTTGTAAACTAGACCCCCCAAGGAACTTATCTAGATGTGTGGTGAGCACTTTGACCCCCCCAGTGCTTCACAGAAGTTTACAACGCCCGGGCGTGAAAATAAAAAATTCGTATTTTTTCCACAAACATGATCTTTTAGTCACCATTTTTTTATTTTCCCAAGGGTACCAGGAGAAATTGGACCCCAAAAGTTGTTGTCCAATTTGTCCTGAGTATGCTGATACCCCATATGTGGGAGAAAACTACTGTATGGGCACACGTCGGGGCTCGGAAGGGAAGTAGTGACGTTTTGGAATGCAGACTTTGATGGAATGGTCTGCGGGTGTCATGTTGCCTTTGGAGAGCCCCTAATGTACCTAAACAGTGGAAACCCCCCACAAATGACACCATTTTGTAAACTAGACCCCCTAAGGAACTTATCTAGATGTGTGGTGAGCACTTTGACCCCCCCAGTGCTTCACAGAAGTTTACAACGCCCGGGCGTGAAAATAAAAAATTCATATTTTTTCCACAAACATGATCTTTTAGTCACCATTTTTTTATTTTCCCAAGGGTACCAGGAGAAATTGGACCCCAAAAGTTGTTGTACAATTTGTCCTGAGTACGCTGATTTCCCATATGTGGGAGAAAACTACTGTATGGACACACGTCGGGGCTCGGAAGGGAAGCAGTGACGTTTTGGAATGCAGACTTTGATGGAATGGTCTGCGGGTGTCATGTGCGTTTGGAGAGCCCCTGATGTACCTAAACTATTGAAACTCCCCACAAGTGACCCCATTTTGGACACTAGACCCCCCACGGAACTTTTCTAGATGTGTGGTGAGCACTTTGAACCCCCAAGTGCTTCACAGAAGTTTATAACGCTCGGACGTGAAAATAAAAAAATCATTTTTTTCCACAAAAATGATATTTTTGCCCCCAATTTTTTATTTTCCTAAGGGTAACAGGAGAAATTGGACCCCAAAAATTGTTTTGCAATTTGTCCTGAGTAGGCTGATACCCTACATGTGGGGGTAAAACACTGTTTGGGCGCATAGCAGAGCTTGGAAGGGAAGGAGCACCATTTGACTTTTTCAACTCAGAATTGGCTGGAATTGAGATCAGACGCCATGTTGCATTTGGAGAGCCCCTGATGTGCCCAAACAGTGGAAACCCCCAATTCTAACTCCAACCCGAACCCCAACACGCCCCTAACCCTAGCCCTAACCCTAGCCCTAGCCCTAACCCTAGCCCTAACCCTAGCCCTAGCCCTAACCCTAACCCTACCCTAACCCTACCCCAACACACCCCTAGCCCTAACCCTAGCCCTAACCCTAATGGAAAAATGGAAATAAATACATGTTTTTAATTTTATTATTTTTCCCTAACTAAGGGGGTGATAACGGGGGGTTTGATTTACTATTTATGGCGGTTTTTATGTTTGGCGGCTGTCGCACGCTAAAAGACGCTTTTTATTGTAAAAATAGTTTTTGCATCACCACATATTGAGAGCTATAATTTTTCCGTATTTTGACCCACCGAGTCATGTGAGGTCTTATTTTTTGCGGGACGAGTTGACGTTTTTATTGGTATCATTTTCGGGCACGTGAAATTTTTTGATCGCTTTTTATTCCGATTTTTGTGACGCAGAATGAACAAAAACCAGCGTTTCATGAATTTCTTTTGGGGGTGCGTTTACACCGTTCCGTGTGCGGTAAAATTGATAAAGCGGTTTTATTCTTCGGGTCAGTACGGTTACAGCGATACCTCATTTAGGTCGTTTTTTTATGTTTTTGTCGGTTTTATGCAATGAAAACTATTTTATATAAAAAATAATTATTTTTGCATCGCTTTATTCTGCGAGTTATAACTTTTTTATTTTTTCACTGATGATGCTGTATGGCGGCTTGTTTTTTGCGGGACAAGATGACGTTTTCAGCGGTACCATGGATATTTATATGCGTCTTTTTGATCGCGCGTTATTGCACTTTTTGTTTGGCGGTATGATAATAAATCATTATTTTTTGCTTCGTTTTTTATTTTTGTTTTTTAAGGGGTTCGCTAAAGGGGTTAACTATTGGGACAGTTTTATAGGGCAGGTCGTTATGGACGCGGCGATACCTAATATGTGTACTTTTATTGTTTTTTTTTTTTTATTATTTTCAAAAAATGAATTTATTGGGGAATATTTTTTTTTTTTTTACTAATTTATTTGGCGATTTTTTTTAATTTATTTTTACACTTTTTTTTAATTTTTTTTTTACTTTATTACATAGTCCCAGGTGGGACATCACTGTCCTGTGACAGATCGCTGATCTGTCACATCACAGATCACTGTGACAGATCAGCAATCTGTCACAGGCAGTGCACAAGGCTTCCTCATGCCTGCGCTTTGCAGGCACTGAGGAAGCCAGCTTCCCCAGGCCCCCGAAGGCCCCCGTCGCCATCTTGGATTCGGGGGCCTGGAGGAAAGGAGCCCCCCGCAGCAGCGCTGCACATTGCGCTGCCGTGGGGGGCTCAGGGAAGCACGGAGGGAGCCCCCTCCCTGCCGATGCTTCCCTTTAACCCCCGGTACACCGCGATCATGTTTGATCGCGGTGTGCAAGGGGTTAACGTGTCGGGGGCGGTCCGTGACCGCCCCTGACACATTGTGCCGGGTGTCAGCTGTGATAATCAGCTGACACCCGGCCGCGATCAGCGGCGCTCACCACGTGGGAGCCGCTGATCGCGGTAGACGTACTATCCCGTCCCCGGTCATACGGGCCCGGGTACCGTGGACGGGATAGTACGTCTCATGTCAGGAAGGGGTTAAAAACTGTGCCACCCCTGTCCATGGGTAGTATCAGGTATTGCATCTGAGCGCCATAAAAGTAAATAGGACTGAGCTGCAATAGCACACACAACCTGTGCTCAAGTGTGGCACTATTGTCCAACTTTTTGTTAACCCCTTCACCCCCAAGGGTGGTTTGCACGTTCATGACCGAGCCAATTTTTACAATTCTGACCACTGTCCCTTTATGAGGTTATAACTCTGGAACGCTTCAACGGATCTAGGCGATTCTGAGACTGTTTTCTCGTGACATATTGTACTTCACTTTAGTGGTAAAAATGTTTCGCTATAACTTGCGCTTATTTATGAAAAAAACAGAAATATGGCAAAAATTTTGAAAATTTTGCAATTTTCAAACTTTGAATTTGTATGCCCTTAAAACAGAGAAATATGTGACACAAAATAGTTACTAAATAACATTTCCCACATGTCTACTTTACATCAGCACAATTTGGGAAACAACATTTTTTTTGTTAGGAAGTTATAAGGGTTAAAATTTGACCAGCGATTTTTAATTTTTACAACAAAACTTACAAAACCATTTTTTTTAGGGACCACCTCACATTTGAAGTCACTTTGAGGGGTCTATATGGCAGAAAATACCCAAAAGTGACACCATTCTAAAAACTTCACCCCTGAAGCTACTCAAAACTACATTCAAGAAGATTATTAACCCTTCAGGTGCTTCACAGGAGCAGAAGCAACGTGGAAGGAAAAAATGAACATTTAACTTTTTAGTCACAAAAATAATATTTTAGCAACAATTTTTTTAGTTTCCCAAGGGTAACAGGAGAAATTGGACCCCAAAAGTTGTTGTCAAATTTGTCCTGAGTACGCTGATACCCCATATATAGGGGGGAACCACTGTTTGGGCACATGGCAGGGCTCAGAAGGGAAGGAGCCCCGTTTGACTTTTTCAACCTAAAATTGGCTGGAATTGAGATCGGACGCCATGTCGCGTTTGACGAGTGTCTGATGTGCCTAAACAGTGGAAACCCCCCACAAGTGACCCCATTTTGGAAACTAGACCCCCTAAGGAACTTATCTAGATATGTGGTGACCACTTTGAACCCCCAAGGGCTTCACAGAAGCTTATAACACCCGGGCGTGAAAATAAAAAATCATATTTTTTCCACAAACATGATCATTTAGTCCCCAATATTTTGTTTTCCCAAGGGTAACAGGAGAAATTGGACCCTAAAGGTTGTTGTCAAATTTGTCCTGAGTACGCTGATACCCAATATGTGGGGGGGAACCACTGTTTGGGCACATGGCAAGGCTCAGAAGGGAAGGAGCCCTGTTTGACTTTTTCAACCTAAAATTGGCTGGAATTGAGATCGGACGCCATGTCGCGTTTGACGAGCGCCTGATGTGCCTAAACAGTGGAAACCCCCCACAAGTGACCCCATTTTGGAAACTAGACCCCCTAAGGAACTTATCTAGATGTGTGGTGAGCACTTTGAACCCCCAAGTGTTTCACTAAAGATTATAATGCCCAGGCGTGAAAATACAAAATCCTGTTTTGTTCCCACATAAATGATCATTTAGTCCCCAATTCTTAATTTTCCCAAGAGTAACAGGAGAAATTGGACCCCAAAAGTTGTTGTCCAATTTTTCCTGAGTCCCCTGATACCCCACATGTGGGAGAAAACTACTGTTTGGGCACACGTCAAGGCTCGAAAGGGAAGTAATGACGTTTTGGAAAGCAGACTTTGATGGAATGGTCTGCGGGCGTCATGTTCCATTTGCAGAGCCCTTGATGTTCCTAAACAGTAGAAACCCCCCATAAGTGACCCCATTTTGGAAACTAGACCCCCTAAGGAACTTATCTAGATGTGTGGTGACCACTTTGAACCCCCAAGTGTTTCACTAAAGATTATAATGCCCAGGCTTGAAAATATAAAATCCTGTTTTGTTCCCACATAAATGATCATTTAGTCCCCAATTTTTAATTTTCCCAAGAGTAACAGGAGAAATTGGACCCCAAAAGTTGTTGTCCAATTTGTCCTGAGTCCCCTGATACCCCACATGTGGGAGAAAACTACTGTTTGGGCACACGTCAGGGCTCGAAAGGGAAGTAATGACGTTTTGGAAAGCAGACTTTGATGGAATGGTCTGCGGGCGTCATGTTCCATTTGCAGAGCCCTTGATGTTCCTAAACAGTAGAAACCCCCCATAAGTGACCCCATTTTGGAAACTAGACCCCCTAAGGAACTTATCTAGATGTGTGGTGACCACTTTGAACCCCCAAGTGTTTCACTAAAGATTATAATGCCCAGGCGTGATAATATAAAATCCTGTTTTGTTCCCACATAAATGATCATTTAGTCCCCAATTTTTAATTTTCCCAAGAGTAACAGGAGAAATTGGACCCCAAAAGTCGTTGTCCAATTTGTCCTGGGTACTCTGGTATCCCACATGTGGGAAAAAACTGTTTAGGCACACGTCGGGGCTCGAAAGGGAAGTAGTGTTGTTTTGGAATGCAGACTTTGATGGTCTGCTGGCGTCATGTTCCATTTGCAGAGTCCCTGATGTGCCTAAACAGGAAAAAACCCACATATGACATCATTTTGGATACTAGACCCCCAAAGAACAAATCTAGATGTGCCCCCAACTAATCTAATGTAAATTAGTAGTGCATGGAGGTGTGGTACAATTTGAAGCAATCCTTCATGCATAGGCCAGGTTTTTCGGGGCAGGTGTCGCATTGATAAGTGGTGTCCCTGCGTATTCCTTTTTTGTAACACACTCGACACCTTTTTTGCGGCTTACCTTTTTTTTGGGTTGGCGGGACCACCCCCGGAAAATGCTGACCTGGGACAATACGAGCACCCTCAGTTCCTGAAGTACTGGGGCCCGCTCCTTCCTGAGCGCCCAACATCATGGCCTTAACCACTACCTCCTGGAACTGAAGGTACGTCGTATCGCTGGGGCATGCACATTGTGACAGCAGGAATGCATTGAGCATTGCCATTTGGACAATGTGCATGGTCAGCTTTTTGTACCACACCTTGGCCTTCCTCAATGCATTGTACGGTTGGAGGAGTTGATCGGAGAGATCAACTCCCCCCATTTTTTTGTTGTACCCCACTACACATGTCGGTTTGCGGACGTGTAGAGGTACCCCGTACAGTGCAGAGGGTACTGCCATCACCGTGTATGGTGGTCAAGAGATGGACATCTCTCTTGTCCTTGTACTTGACCACCAGCAGGTGGTCGCTACATTGGGCTCTGCTCTCACCTTTTCGGAGCATCTGCCCAAGTAGCGTCTTCGGGAGGCCTCTCTGATTTTTGCGGACAGTACCGCAGGCTGCGGTACGTCGCTCAGAGAGGGATTTGTAGAGTGGGATGCTGGTATTAAAGTTATCAGTGTAGAGGTGATAACCTTTATCCAGCAGTGGGTGCACCAAATCCCACACAATTTTCCCACTCACTCCCAGGAAAGGAGGACACTCGGGGTTCAATCCGGGTGTCCTTCCCTTCGTAAAGTCTAAACTTGTGGGTGTACCCTGAGGTACTCTCACACAACTTATAGAGTTTGATTCCGTACCTGGCCCTCTTACTGGGCAGGTATTGAAGGAATCGCAGCCTTCCCTTGAAGTGAAGCAAGGACTCATCCACGCAGATGTCCCTTTGGGGCACGTACACTTTAGCAAACTTTTTGTTGAAGTGTTCGATGACCAGCCGAACTTTGAACAGACGGTCAAAGTTGGGGTCATCTTGTGCGGGACACTCTGCATTATCAGTATAAAGCAGAAACTTGTGGATGGCCTCAAAACGCGTCCGGGCCATGACCATTCGGAACACTGGAGTGTTGTATAAAATATCAACACTCCAATATTGCCGAATTTCCGGCTTCTTCAGTATCCCCATATGGAGGACCAGGCCCCAAAACTGCGTCATTTCAACTGCGTCTACAGGAGACCAGTTTGAAAATGTTGAACGCGGGTTTTGCTCCAAAAATTGACGAGCGTACAAATTAGTTTGCTCCACCATGAGGTTAACAAAATCCTCAGAGAAAAAGACTTTGAAAAAGTCAATTTCTGTGAGGCCAGTGGTGTCAAACTTGATTCCTGATTCTGCCACAAAATCAGGAATCAGTGGCTCGTAATTTTCGGGGGGCGAGGTCCATACTGGGAGCACTGGGTCAGCTGCGGGCATGGTGGGTGCTGCCTCATCTTCTGTCCTGGAGCGTCTGCGTGGCGGTTCCGCAGGACCCGAGGAGGAAGATGAGGAGGGGGAAGAGGAAGAAGAAGAGGATGAAGAATACGAAAAATAAAGAAAAGTCAGATCGTCATCCAAATCGCTATCAGTGTCGGAGGCAAGTATAGCATATGCCTCCTCCATTGTATAGCGCTGTTGGGATGAATTTGATGACATTTTTGTGTAAATATGGTGCTTGGGTGTACACTTTATTGAAAACTGTATGTGTACGTGAGGGGGGGGAGTGATTGGTGTAAACTTTCTGTAAAGAAAAAGCTGTGGAAAAAAGTCTAAAACAGCAGGCCCTAGCTGATAAGTGTCACTTATCAAAACTAGGCTGCTGGATGTGCGCACGGGGTGGTGCAGGGGGGGTGGAAAAAAAAAAAGGAAAACGGCAGGCACAAACTCTGATAAGTGAACTGTGTCACTTATCCAAGTTTCGCAGCTGCGGGATGTGTGTACGGAGGGGCTAAGGAAAAAAAAGCGAGCTCGAGTGTTGATCGGTGAACTGCGTCACCAATCAACGCTCGGCGGCTGCGCACGGAGGTGGCGCAAAAGTGGGGTGGAGGGGGGTAAAAATAGGGAGAAGGGGGATGGGGGATTGGGGTGGATGAAGAGAGATTGGGCAGGGATCAACAGTTAGGGTTGTAGTTAGGTGGCACAAAGGGGGGTGAAAAAAATGAAAAACGGCAAGCACAAGCTTGGATAAGTGACATGTGTCACTTATCCAACTTTTGCGGCTGCGGGATGTGTGTACGGAAGTGGCGCAAAGGGGGCTAAGGAAAAAAAAGCGAGCTCGGGTGTTGATCGGTGAACTGCGTCACCAATCAACGCTCGGCAGCTGCGCACAGAGGTGGTGCAAAAGTGGGGTGGAGGGGGGTAAAAATAGGGGGAAGGGGGATGGGGGGGATTGGGGTGGATGATGAGAGATTGGGCAGGGATCAACAGTTAGGGTTGTAGTTAGGTGGCACAAAGGGGGGTGAAAAAAATGAAAAACGGCAGGCACAAGCTTGGATAAGCGACGTGTGTCACTTATCCAACTTTTGCGGCTGCGGGATGTGTGTACGGAAGTGGCGCAAAGGGGGCTAAGGAAAAAAAAGCGAGCTCGGGTGTTGATCGGTGAACTGCGTCACCGATCAACGCTCGCCGGCTGCGCACGGAGGTGGCGCAAAAGGGGTGGAGGGGGATAAAAGGGGGGTGAAGGGGGGTAAGAGGGGGGGTGAAGGGGGGTAAGAGGGGGGGTGGAGGGATGAAGATAGATTGGGGGGGTGAAGATAGATTGGGCAGGGGATCAGGGATCAATTAACACTTACAATTGTAGTTTTCTTTCTTCTTCTTCTTTCTTCTGCAGGGATTGTGATGCTACAAGCTGTGGCACCACAATATCCAGCACAGGAGGTCTTGCTGCGTCCGACCTCTCTGCAGGAATCCTCAGCTAAAGTGAGGACCCCTGCAGACAGGTCAGACAGGTCAGAGGCAGGTCAGGGGGCAGGTCACAGAGCGGTCACATCGCTGCTGTGACCTGTCATTGGTGGGATCGAATGATTACATCGATCCCACCAATCCCTGATCTGCCTGGTGACCATGGCAACTGCCTAGAATCGGAGCTCACAGCTCCGATTATTAGGCAGGTCATGCCCAGGTCACCAGCAGGGCACAGAGCGGTCACATGGTGACCGCAGCTGTGCCCTGTGGTTGGCGCGATCGCCGATCTAATCGATCGCGCCAGCCAACTCCTGCAGGCGCTGCTTGGCCTGCATCAGGCTCCAGCACGATTGGTGCTAATATAGCACCGATCCTGGCTGGTACTGGCAGGGCACAGCGGCGATATAGCGCCGCTGTGCACTGCGATTGGCGCGATCGATCAGATCGGCGATCGCGCCAATCTGGGTGCTTTTTGCCGGTGCAGGGCGTTGCCAGGCACCGGCTCTAGGATCGAGTACATCGGTACTTGATCCCAGCCTAGGACATCATTGTTTCAGCCAAGCTGATTGGCTGAAACAATGAGAAACGCTGCGATTGGCTGTTCAGAATTGAACAGCCAATCACAGCGCTCTGGATGCCGGGGGGGCGGGATCGCAGCCTGGGATGCCGACGCCATCTTTTGTAAGGTGAGATGGCGTCGGAATTTTAATGCGATCACCGCGACTTTAGTCGCGGTATCGCATTAAAGGGCCCGACGTACTATCCCGTCCACGGTCATACGGGCCCGGGTACCGTGGACGGGATAGTACGTCGGATGTCAGGAAGGGGTTAATATTGTTCAATCCCAGTAAAAGTAATTTAAGACTTGATTGCCTTAAATTATTGAGCAACTGCCAAAATAACAGACTTACTGGTGAGTAACAAACATTAAATGGATTGTCCAGATGAAAAAAAATATTTTCCATCATGTTTGAAATCTTATTTAATAGCACTGACTAATATATTTTATTTTTCAAATGGCCCCATTGTCCTGGATTTTAGTGGTGCAGATATGCAAAAATGCTACTCCACTTCCACATTGGGCTCAACAGAAAGAAGTCAGTCCATGGCCGCCATCATTTACAGTGATTCTGATTTACCCTACAAGAAGTTTAGCTTTTCTAGGAGGATTTTCCTGACAATTTCTTAGTTGGATTTTACAGCACAAGCCAAGACTGTGCATCACTAAAAGATCACCATACCCTCAGTAAAGAATAGTGGAAGCAACATTATGCTTTAGGACTGTCTTTTTGCAGCTGGAACTGGGGCTTTAGTCCAGGTAAAGGGAATTAGAACAGCTCCAAAAATCATTCAAAAACTTCAGACCTCTGATAAAAAGCTGAAGATGAAGAGGAATTTTACTTTACAGCAGGGTAACGACCCTAAGTCACTTCCAAATCAAAAAAAGAATCGTGCAGCCAGATAAATATCAAGGTTTTGGAATGGCCCAGCCAGATCCCTGACCTGAATCCAAGTAAAAATCTGTGGGTAACCTCAAGAAAGCGCTGCACACACGAGATACCCTCGAAATCTGACAGATGTGGAGCTACTGCAAAGAAAAGTGGCTGATGATTGTCAATTCTAGATGCGCCATGCTGATGGTTGTCAACCCCAAAGGAATGAATGCTGTCATAAATTCAAAGCCTACTTGCCCCCTAACCATCAAGCCTCCATATAAGGTGCCCAAGCCTAGGCCGGCGCGCTCCTGACCTACTTTTCCCGGCACTGCTCTAGTTAATTTACAGGTTTCTTCTATGTCTGTACACAGAGCTACCTGTCAATCGCATGGAGCACACTGGAAGATTCCAGATGATCTTCCAACTACGGTATATTTTTTCTGAAATGTCACATTTCATAGAAAAATGTACCTAGCTGCAATTAGGCTTGATTCTTGCTGTTGTGGTTTTTGGCACCATGAATAAACTGACAGGTTCCCTTTAAGCATTTGAACGATCCCCTGTGTTCATGCTGCCATTTTTGTGTGGGAAGCCATTGTACCACCAAGGGTCACCACATTCTCCTCTAAACATGGGTACCATTATATTTCTACCACTATAATGGGGTTCCCCGACTTTGACCATTCAGGATAATCTATGCAATTCAAGAAAGGAAATTACTGTAGTGTATTGGATTGTGTGTGGGAGGACAAGGGAGCAAGAAATTGAATAAAATTTATATTTTTTTATCAGAAGTAAGAGATACTGCTCCTGTAACAGCAACATATGCAGGTTCCTTGAATAGACGTATTGTATCAGTGCTACCTAAGGAATTTTTGGACTTTTCGAGGGTTTTATTATGCACTGTCCTTGTTATTGCTGAATTGGTTGTAAGAATAGCGCTCGCTGAAACCTCCAGTTAGTGCGAGCTGACTCCAGGCAGAAGAATGGAACATGCCCATTTGTATGTAAGTGATGGCTCGTGACTCAACGACTTGTGACTGAGGAGCTGAAGATGTTTTATTAAGTTTTACAATAAAAGTAAAAGATGCTATGGCAGGAAAAGTTACTTCTCTGCATGGGAAAAGTTGAAAGCCAACCTTTACCCTGCAACATAATGAAAAGTTTCTTAAGAAGATGATATTATTGGAACGGGTATCGCCTTCTCTAAAACTATACTACAAACCATGCAATATTCAGAAATGCCTTCTTATGGTAAGTATAATCTACCGCAGAGGCGTGATGATGGGAAGCGTGCCATCTGGTTATAGACCCCAATATCTGTACCGGGCGGGTGCTCACATGCAGAAAGGAGAGGATCGACGTGTACGGCGGGAGCAGGAATGGGTAAGTAATGAAGGAGCGCTATGTGTTCATCTCTAGGAGGCCCATATATCTGGAGAATGAGGGGTTCCACACCCCATTTCTGGGCCTCCAGAAAGGGAGTAAAAAAGGGAATAAATTAGGCCTCATTCAGATATCCAGTTTTTGCGTACGAGTGCTATTCGTGATTTTCTCAGATAGCATTCGTACCTGTGGTAGTCCATGGAGCCATTCATATGTTCATGATTGAGAAATCCACGGAAAATCGAGGAGACATGTCCAATTTTCAACCAAGGGTTGGATCAAAATCGGCAACACAAGTCAATGGGTCCATGTAAAAATCGGACCACAGTTTTACAAGGACTGTTAGAAAGTAGAGATGAGCTAATTTTTCAAAATTCGGTTCAAATTTTGATCTGCAGCGAATATTGTTTTTTCAATATTCGACAAACACAGCCGAACATCGTTGGAGTCAATGGAAGAGGAAATGACCAAATATGTTCGGAACCGATCATCAAACATAAATTTGGTACCAATATGGCAAATTCAGATTCAACTACTAAATCCAAACATATTCAATCAACTCTATAAGAACGGAGGAGGTGGAGAATTTTTTTTTTAATTTTCCAAATAAAAGAAAATCAGATGACACTTAAGGCCCTGTCACACTAAACGATGTCCCAGTGATCCCACCAACGATCCAACATGATGGGATCGCTGGGACATCGTTAGGCTGATCGCTGGTGAGCTGTCACATAGACAGCCCCAGCGATCAGGACCAGTGACGCTGGACGCTGGTTTCTAATGTAAACGTCGGGTATCCAGAAGCCGCGCGGCTCCTGGATACCCGACGTTTACATTAGCAACCAGCGTCCAGCGTCGCTGATTGCTGGTCTCTCGCTGCCACACGCAGCGATGCGTGCTGGGCAGCAGGAGACCAGCGATCGAAAAACGGCCCAGGCCGCTCGAGCACAATCAGCGATAACTGGCAGGGGGGCCGGTCGCTGATCCCCGTCACACACAGCGATCTTGCTGGCGAGATCGCTTCATGTGACGGGGCCTTTAGATAATGCTCTGATCAGAATAATCGCTCCGATTTTCTCATACGTGGAAAAATAGGATGTCTGCATGAGCCCTAAGGTGGAGGGAAGACTATGCATGAGGATGACTATGGAAATAGCCAAATATTTGGTCATTTCAACAATTCCCATTGCAATGGGGAGAGTCAAAAACACTTGGTCTCTTCTTTTGCACAGTACAAATGGATGAAACAGGAACCACCTTTTTCACAAAGGGCTGGATTCCTGGATGTGGAATCAGAACCTACCAGAAACCAGCAGTGCTTCCCAGAGCTAGAGTTTTTACATAAGTGTCCCCATAAGAGTTAGTGAGGGATTCCATCCAAAAGGGGAAACAAAAGTGACCTCCCCATAATTGCAGTCGGAGTGCCCCCACAGTAAGTGTTAGACACAGATTAGCCATAAGAGTTAAAGAGAGTACTCCTCTATCAGGCAATGTGACCACATACAGTTGAAGTTTCCATACACTATATAAAAAGACACATCTGCATGTTTTTCTCTATATCTGACGTGAAATCAGAATAAATATTTCTCTTTTAGGTCAATTAGGATTACCATAATTATTAATATTTGCCAAATGCCAGAATACTGAGAGAGAGAATATTTTAAGGTATTTTTATTACTTACTGCAAAATCAAAGTTTACATCCATTTCATTAGTATTTGGTACCATTGCCCTTAAACTGAATGACTTGGGTCAAACCTTTGGGATCTCCTTCTACAAGCTTCTCACAATCCTGTCGTTGGTTGGAATTTGTGCCCATTTCTCCTGACAAAACTGGTAAGTAACTGATCCAGGTTTGTAGGTCGCCTTTTCAGTTTGCCCGTAATTTTTCAATAGGATTGAGATCAGGGCTTTGCTATGGCCACTCCAAAACATTGACTTTGTTATCCTTTAACCACTTTGTTACCATTTTGGCAGTATGCTTCTGGTCATTGTCCATCCGGAAGACCCATTTCCGCCCAAGCTTTAACTTTCTGGCCGATGTCTTGAGATGTTGCTTCAATATTGCCACATAATCTTCTTTTCTCATGATGCCATCTATTTTGTGAAGCGCGCCAGTCCTTCCTGCAACAAAACAACCCCACAACAAGATGCTGCCACACCCGTGTTTCACAGTAGGAATGGTGTTCTTAAGCTTCCAATCTTCTTCCTTTTTCCTCCAAATGTAAAGATGGTCATTAAGCCCAAAAAGTTAAATTTTAGTTTCATCAAACGCCAGGACATGTCTTCAAAAATTAATGGGAATGGGAGGAAGCTGGTGGACCTAAAGGCACGGATGTCGCAGATTGGATAGGGATTGTCCAGCAAGGCAGAAATTGCCAGGAGAGACAGAGATTGTCAGACGGAACAGGGATTGTCCAGTGGGGCAGAGATTGCCAGGAGAGACAGGGATTGTCTGATGGGACATGGATTGTCCAGCGGGGCAGAGATTGCCAGGAGGAGCAGAGAATGACAGGGAAAGCTCCAGGAATGTCATTGCATGAGAACTGTACTGCATCTATAGTAAGAACCCTGTTGCAAAGTAAAATTAAACTGTTAAGCAGGGACATGGATTCTGGAGTAATTTGTGAGAATCGGGAATCGGGTGCCCGGATGGCTGAAGCAGGAGGAACCCTTGAATCTAAAGTGAGTATTCTACTTTATGCTTCCTCTGAGGGGAGTCAGGGTGTGGCGACACAGCAGCCCCTCGCCATAACTACCACCCTGCCCTCCTTACAGATATGCACATGTCGGACCAAAGCACTTTCATCTCTAGAACCCAGAACCAGTATCCTTCCTGAGCAGTATGATGGCTGGACATACCAATTTTGTCTGTACTTGTGTATAATTGTTTGTACAGATGAACAAGGCACCTTCAGGTATCTTGAAATTGTACCCAAGGATGAGCCAGATTTGTTCAAGTCCACAATTCTCTTCCTGATATCTTGGCTGATTTCTTTCGTCTTTCCCTTGATGCTACACATAGAAGTAGTGTGTTTCAGGTGTGTATTAAAATACATACACAGGTGTGTCTCTAATTAACTTAGATGTTATAAAAAAAAACTATCGGAAGCTTCCAAACACATGACATCATCATATGGACAGTCCAGAATTGTTTAAAGGCATAGTAATCTTAGTGTAGGTAAACTTTTGATTTTGCAGTAAGTAATAAAAGTGCCTTAAAACATTCTCTCTCTCTCATTATTCTGGCATTTGGCTAATATTAAATAATTATGGTAATCCTAATTGACCTAAAACGGGAAAGGTTTATTCTGATTTTATGCCAGATATTGAGAAAAACACGCAGATGTGTCTTTTTATATTGTGGATGGAAACTTGTGGTTTCAACTGTAGGTGTAAGGCAGAAAGCCCCTTATAAAATTCACCTACAGTTTTAATATAGGCATATAAAAAATGCACATAAAAAACACTGCCAAGAAGCACTGGTGTCAACACACCCGAACAGGTTCATTTTAAAGAGTTTGAAAAGAATTAAAGAAAAATAAACATGGCTACCTTCTCCCATAAAGAAGCAGCCTGTTTTTTAGACAATCCCTGCATGTGTTGTAGCTGTTGAACAGCTGTGAGACATGCAGCCGCGGGGACTTGAACATATTATTCGAGCACGCCGAAGTCACCCGGTTAGCACCCGAGCATGCGCAGATAACACCTTATCCCAGCACGTTCGCTCATCACTAGTAGGAACACGGAGCTGTGAGATGCAATGTGCGGTGCATATTCACCCTCTGCTGGAGCTTTCTAGAAATGCAATAAAACTTCTCTTATTGAACATCTCACACTACATCTATGTTCATCATCACTATTAGAGCTTGTATACATGACCGTATTTTTGATCCAAGTGTGATCCAACAAACCATCAGATCGCGCTCCGACCAATGTTATTCTGTGTGAATATTCTCCTCGGACTGAGTCTGGCTGATGGAGAAATATCAGCACGTACTATTTGCATCCGTAAGTCAGATCACACTCGGCCGTGAAAGTCTATGGGTCCGTCAAAAAAAAAAAATCAGACTGCCCTTGGATGACATATGAGTTGAAGATTTTTACGGACTAACAGAATGGAGAAGTTGAAGACATTTTGTTTTCCATCTTCTCCTCATCTGAGAAAATCGGATCACACTCTGATTTGAATCAGCACCCACTTATGATGTGCCTTAATACTAATGTAGCCATTTTTCTGAATTGACATCCGCAGGACTAGGGTTGTTGGGTGATCTCTTAAGGTGAGATCTTAGTGATTGCCTGCCCTGACCTGATAAATATGAGCCAAGTGCATGCATAGAAGAAAGACATCGGATGCAAGGTCAGATGTGTGCTCCTCTCTTGGTAAGAGCTGGCACAGAACTGAACTTTATTAGTATAAACAAAAGATCATATAGCAGACTGTAAGAGGGCGTCACACGGCTTCTCCAGAGCCATTGCGTCAGTCTGTGTTAGGCCCGTGCTAGGTCTATTCCATATATGGTCTTCAGTGTATCCACCTCACATTCCAGGGATTCCAGGATGTAGTTCCAGGATGTAGACGCCATCTTGCCACACCACATATATTACTAGCTTATGTAAGGTTAATAATTGATTTCATTAGTCGTTCTCTCCTTCAGTGAGTAAAACTTTGCTATTCCAAAATGTCATTAGAGCTCCAGACTGCTGCTGGCATTAATTCTTTTAATAACATTTAATTTTTTTTTTTTATTTTACAGGCGAAAAGTAGAATGAGATGGTGGGAAGTTATTAGAGAGCCCTCTAGGACTTTTTTTTAATAAAACAAAAAAATAAAGGCCACCATTGATACCCTTAATACAGACCGTGGAGAGCCCCGACAGGGGCGCAGGGAGTGGCAGCAAAAATGTAAATGGATTTTTTGTAGGGAATGGCTGATATAAAAAGGCCCAGCTAAATATATTCAGACCCCTCTATGTCATTATCAGACCCCAGACCATATACAATAAATATATCAGACCCAGCACGCCATGCCGTAATGACCTCAGGTGATTGTGCTTCCTAGGAGTTTCTGCAAAACAAAAATGATGACATTTCAAAAAGTTTTACTCCAGAAATTTGACAAAAACTGAAGAATCATCCTCCACGTCTTGTAGGTAAGTGATGAATGTCTGATAGATGTTAAAAAGGTCCATGAGAATACCCCTATAAGGTGCCACCGCTCCACACTGACCCTTTATTCTCCCCTTTTTCCTCCTTGATTCCTGAGTCTGATAAATATTAGAACTTAGTCAGGGATCTCATAACTTTTAGGATCTATGAATTTTAGCTGTTTGGGTTCAGGATTCATTTTAGAATCTGATTTTAGGGCCGATTTGGAGTCTGAATTCATTTTAAGGGCAATTCTGGTATCTGTTTGGTTAATTTTTAGGGGGGGCTGTATTGTGGTCTTATCTCATTTTAGACTCTATGATTAATTTTAGGGGTCTGATTTGGGATGTAAAAAAAGAAATAGGATTCTGGCTCAGGGTACAAATACATTTTAGGGAGAAAGTTTACAACCTCATTAAGTTTTGGTGTCTGGGGTCTTCACTAGTTAATCTTGATGTAAGGAATACTAATGATAAATTAGCAAAATGCTAACAAGGTGCCCGTGAACATCAGTCTATGGGCCAGAACACAGAACCCCAGGTCCTGGCCACTGCTATCAGGGGGTGGCTATCAACCACAGAATTCATGACGCTATTGCCTGAAGGCTGTGTAAGCTTTCACGTTGAATTTTTTTTATCGTCCATTTCCAAGTTAACCAACTTTCTAAATCATTTTTGAGCCAAAATTTTGCTGCATTTTGATTCTGCAGGGCATGTGTACATATAAATCCATCAGAGCTCCTGTTCTTTGGTCTTACAACTCATTCAGCTCCTGCCTTTCTTTCTCAATGTTAAAAATAGCAACAGGTAGAGGGGATGGGATTGTGCACAGATATAAACAATGTGGATAGGGGAAAAAGTAACTACAGTCTCAGGGAGGGCAGATAAAACAGAAAGAAGGGCATGAAGTGGGAATAAAATCAGGCTAGAAGCTGTGATAATATATCAGCTAATAAAGATAGCAGCACCCTGAATTCATACGACTCACATCCAACCTATATTACTGATAGAGACACACAAGGGAAAAATCTGAAACTTTGATCAGGCAACAAACTGCATATCAGGGGGTCTAAAAATGAATGAACATTGCAGACTGAAACTTTGTATAATTTTCTAAACTTTAACATATTGATGCTTTTTAAGGGTCCACAGTTTAAATCGCTCACCACCTCTTTTTGCTTAATTTCTGTACTGTACTATAATTCACTGATTTAGAACGCTATAAATCTGTAGATCAACCCCATATTTGCAGGTTAATAGCATGACAGATTCCCTTTAAGGCAATAAATTTCCTATCCATGCCGTCCCCTAGAGGGCAAATTCATACTACTTATTTATTTAATATATTCATCGTTCTAAGACATTTTTTAAAACAATGTTGAAAGGAAAAAAAGCAGAAGTAGCACACAGCAGTTACCTCTGTCTGCCACTAGATGTCAGCATAGCATATGTTATTCTACAGGCAGCGGCCCTTTCTGTAAAACAGATGGATCACATAATGTGGTCTGAGACCGGACAGGTGAACACAAAAGTGCGAGCAGAATTTTATATCCTATTTGCTAAATGGTTTTATGAATAAAGATTCATTCTTGTAATTATAGGAGCATGAGCACATTTTTAGGATCATCCTAATTCCCTTAAAGGTAAAAGTATTGTGACCCTAAGGCTATATTTACACGTTGCGTTTTTGCTGCATTTTTTTATGCAATGTTTTTTGGGGTGTATGACTTTTTGTCACAGAGTTGTGTTTTTGAAAAATGCAG
Source organism: Dendrobates tinctorius (assembly GCF_039654945.1). Taxonomy (NCBI): domain Eukaryota; kingdom Metazoa; phylum Chordata; class Amphibia; order Anura; family Dendrobatidae; genus Dendrobates; species Dendrobates tinctorius. Next base: position 26,245,821 of record NW_027361810.1, on the reverse strand, counting down.
CACGTCGCTACTTTCAGCGTTTTTCATCCATTGAAAGCAATGGGTAGTGCAAAAAGGGCTGAAAAAAAACGCAAGTATCAAGTTTTGCTGCATTTTTGGTGCCAAAGCCTGCTGAAGTAGAATCAGATAATTTTTTAAGGCACTAAACTTTATCAGCGTGTACAAGAGGCAAATGTACCCTGCAAAAAAACTAAGCAAAAAAAAACACAGAAAATAAGTAAATAAAACCTTCTTTTTTTAAGCAGCTTAAACTATGTGGGAAAAAAAAGTAACGTGTGAACATAGCCTTAAAGCGATAAACTGCAGGAAAGAAATCTAAAAGGATTGTCCAGGACTTATTCACTGATGACCCATAGAGTTGAGTAAAATGTTCAGCAGCAACCCGGATCGGCGGCCATGTCTATAGTCCATGACCACCAGAAAAGAGCTATGCAACTGCCTTAAACCCGGCATCCCCGCCACCTTTTCTAATTAGTGGATCTGTTGACATTGTCGATAGGTAAGATGAAGTTCTCCGGACTCTTTTCTGGCAGTCACAGAATAAAAATGTGGCCGCTGGTTGAGGGTCCTGCAGATCGTTCTGCTGAACTCTACATACATATTTATTGTGTATACACATTTGCAACAAAATTGGCCCGTGCCTTCAGTTAACCCCTTCTTCGCCCTCTCCGTCCTTGCAGTCGGCACTCTCCCCATTTAGGCACCTTGGACCTATTCAGATGTTGCCTGGTGGTATAGATGGTGAATGGATTAGCAGCAACCCTGGTTATCTCTTTCTGGCTTTTTTTCTTTTTTCCCCAAATATTCCAGGCATTACAAGAGTATTTCCATCTCCAAGATCCTATCCCAATATGTAGTAGGTGCAATAATAATAATATTAGCAAATACCCCCAATTAGAAATGTAGTATAGTTTTTCTGATTCGCTAGGTCTCTTTCCTCATGTGCAGGCATTGCAGGACCTTAGGTATCCAGGGTTTCGTCCACTGATAACGTGACAGCTAGCTGCTAGTGGTCGCAACCATGGATACCTAAGGTCCTGCAATGCCTGCACATGAGGAAAGAGACATAGCGAATCAGAATAACTATATCACAGACTGCACATGAGTCAACAGTGTGATGCAGCAGCAAAAAAGGCAAATACAATTCTAGGATGTATTAACAGAAGCATACAGTCTAGATCACGTGAAGTCATTATTGCCCTCTACTCCTCTTTGGTCAGACCTCATCTGGAATATTGTGTCCAGTTTTGGGTGCCACATTTTAAAAAAGACATCAACAAACTGGAGCAAGTTCAGAAAAGAGCGACCAGAATGGTGACCGGTCTGCAAACCCTGTCTTATGAGGAAAGGTTGCAGGATTTGGGAATGTTTAGTTTGCAAAAGAGAAGACTGAGAGGAGACTTAATAGCAGTCTACAAATATCTCAAGGGCTGTCACATTGTAGAAGGATCATCTTTATTCTCATTTGCACAAGGAAAGACTAGAAGCAATGCGATGAAACTGAATGGGAGGAGACACAGATTAGATATTAGAAAAAACTTTTTGACAGTTAGGGTGATCAGTGAGTGGAACAGGCTGCCACGAGAAGTGGTGAGTTCTCCTTCAATAGAAGTCTTCAAACAGAGGCTGGACAGACATGGGATGGTTTAGTGAATCCTGTGTTGAGCAGGGGGTTGGACCAGATGGCCCAGGAGGTCCCTTCCAACTCTACCAGTCTATGATTCTTAAAAAAACAATGTGGGTTCCCCTGTGTTTTTGATAACCAGCCAGGCAAAACTGACAGCTGGGGACTGCCACCCTCTACTGTCAGCGTGAGGATTCTATGATACTATGATCACTTTATGGAAAGGAGAATATATAACATTCACCATTTAATAACTTGGAGGGAAACTCAGAGGCAGGCACAGACAGCGAAGACCCACTCGCTTGCTCATCTCTTTACAATGTAACAGTTTCAGAAGAACTTTCAGCAGAATATCCGTGTCTGCCTCTTCTGCCTTCTTTCTCCATAGAACTTTATACGCACCAACCGTCATCTCGTTTCTCAGTAATGGGACTATTTGTCTTCACAGCATACAGATTTTACCCATGAATTTGGAATGAAAGATCAGTCCAGGAGGAGAAAAAAGGCAGGTTTCTCTGATAAGATACATTACAGAGTGTTCTATTGATTTACGAAAAGAAAAATATAAATACTGTACATAAAGCAATGGTTACTTTTAACAGTCTACCAATTGATGTCAGCAATGAAACCTATTAGCTTTGCTGCTTTCTTGCACATTAATAGACATATGAGAACATGTGCTATATTCAGCAGACTGTAGTGGTCGTGACTGAGCTGCTGCTCCGCTGCATTTGCAACGCGTCAGAAAATAAAACCAAAAGAAATGAGCTGGAGTGTAAGATGGTGCACGTACAACGTGAAGGCGCCTGTTCACACTGGCCATTAAATGGACAAAGCCTAAGATAGAAACAAAATTAACATATAACCTGCCATAAGTTAGTAAAAAGCATCAGTGCATGTAAATGACATAGGGGACATAGGAAACACCCTCTTTCGGCTTTGCTTTATGTTCTTGCATTCACGTGGCCTCCCTTTCTTGAGCTAGACATTACATTTACATAGCTTCCCATTACTGGGTGTCCATAGTTGGCCCTTTGGCCCTTTCACATTGAGGTTCATTTTTGACACACGGTAAGGTTTTACCACTAGAGGTTAGGACTATCCAGATTTGGGTGCACCTTGGCACTGGTGGGATGGCTTTTACGCTTTTTTCTAATCAAAAACAATGTTTTACTAAGTCCCCCATGTTCTGTATATGCACTATTGCTTTTTACTTGCAGCGGGGTATATATTCATTTTTTTTCAAATTGTGTCAGAAAATAACAATGACTTCCTGTTAAACCGCTTGTCCAAAACCTAGATGTTTTTAATATAAGTCATTATTAATCTCAAATCATTGAGGATCTCACACCTGGTATTTCTACTAATCAGCTACCTACAGGCCAGAAATAAACAGTGTGCAGCTCCACACACACAACATAGTGGATGTTTTTGGGTACTGCAGCTCAGCTCCCATTCGCTTCAGTAGGAGTTAAGTTGCAGTATCTTAGAATGGCCACTATGTTGAGTACGGAGCTGTGCTGTGTCGGCATTGTACATTATTTTCTTTCGCCACTGGGTGCAAACAGGTGATCAGTGGTGGAAAAGGGTTTTTACCCCCTAACCATCTGATATTGATGATGGATCATTAATATCTAAGTTCTGGACAACCCCTTTAATTAATAGGGAAGGATATGCAGCACAAATTGCTGAGCCTTAAAGGTTCAGGCATTGCACTTGAGGATTGACAAGCGCCACGATGGAATCAGATCCGTTTACTGACAGCTATTCATTCCCTTTCTACACATTAAAAGGAATCTGTCACCGCATGGGCTATGAGATGCAGCCACCGCCATCATAGAATCATAGAATCATAGAATCGTAGAGTTGGAAGGGACCTCCTGGGCCATCTGGTCCAACCCCCTGCTCAAAGCAGGATTCACTAAATCATACCAGTTAGATGTCTGTCCAGCCTCTGTTTGAAGACTTCCATTGAAGGAGAACTCACCACTTCTCGTGGCAGCCTGTTCCACTCATTGATCACTCTAACTGTCAAAAAGTTTTTTCTAATATCTAATCTGTGTCTCCTCCCATTCAGCTTCATCCCATTGCTTCTAGTCTTTCCTTGTGCAAATGAGAATAAAGTTGATCCTTCTACAATGTGACAGCCCTTTAGATATTTGTAGACAGCTATTAAGTCTCCTCTCAGTCTTCTCTTTTGCAAACTAAACATTCCCAAATCCTGCAACCTTTCCTCATAAGACAGGGTTTGCAGACCGGTCACCATTCTGGTCGCTCTTTTCTGAACTTGCTCCAGTTTGTTGATGTCTTTTTTAAAATGTGGTGCCCAAAATTGGACACAATATTCCAGATGAGGTCTGACCAAAGAGGAGTAGAGGGAAATAATTACTTCACGTGATCTAGACTGTATGCTTCTGTTAATACATCCTAGAATTGCATTTGCCTTTTTTGCTGCTGCATCACACTGTTGACTCATATTCAGTCTGTGATCTATTAGTATACCCAAGTCTTTTTCACATGTGCTGTCACTTAGCCCTATTCCTCCCATTCTATATATGCTTTTTTCATTTTTATTGCCCAGATGTAGTACTTTGCATTTCTCCCTGTTAAAAACCATTCTGTTAGTTGCTGCCCACTTCTCCAGTTTATTTAAATCTTTTTGAATCCTCTCTCTCTCTTCTCTAGTATTAGCTATCCCTCCTAGCTTTGTGTCATCAGCAAATTTAATCAGTTTACCCTCAATTTCTTCATCTAAATCGTTGATAAAGATGTTGAACAATACAGGGCCCAGGACAGAGCCCTGTGGTACCCCACTTGAGACATTCTTCCAACTGGATGTGCAGCCATTTACGACCACTCTTTGGGTCCGATCACTAAGCCAGTTATGAATCCACCTAACAGTTGCCTTGTCCATTCCATACTTAGTCATTTTTTCAATAATGATTGTATGAGAGACTTTGTCAAATGCTTTGCTGAAGTCAAGATATACTATATCTACAGCATTTCCTTGATCCACCCAATCAGTAATACCATCATAGAAGGAAATTAAATTAGTCTGACATGACTTATTAGTTACAAACCCATGCTGACTCTGTTTAATCACTTCATTCTTATCCAGGTATTGACATACATGTTGTTTAATAATTTGTTCAAAGATCTTTCCTGGTATAGAAGTCAGACTCACCGGCCTATAGTTGCCTGGGTCCACCTTCTTCCCCTTTTTGAAGATAGGAACAACATTTGCTCTTCTCCAGTCTTCTGGCACTTCTCCTGTTCTCCAAGAATTTTCAAAGATTATGGAGAGGGGTTCAAAAATTTCTTCTGCTATCTCCTTCAGTACTCTGGGGTGTAATTCATCTGGACCTGGAGACTTGAATACATTTAGGTTAGCTAAGTGTTTCCTCACTATCTTTCTGTTTATAGATATCCTGGATTCTTCTATTCCCTTAATAGGACAGTGAATAACAGTTGATGTTACATTTCCTTTCTGAGAGAAAACAGATGCAAAATAGGAATTTAAAAGTTCAGCCTTCTCAACATCCTGTCTTACCATTTCATCATTTTCATCCTGTAAAAATCCTATAGCATCTTTGACTTTTCTTTTACTTTTGACATATCCCCAAAATCCTTTATTATTGCTTTTGACATCTCTTGCAAGCCTCAATTCATTTTCAGCTTTAGATAATCTGATTTGTGCCTTGCAGGTTCTGCAGACAGCATTATATTCTTCTTTAGATATGCCTCCTTCTTTCCATTTTATAAACATTTTTTGCTTCCTTTTTAGCATGTGCTTAAGTTCTGTGTTCATCCATCCTGGTTTCCTTAAATGCTTCCTATTCTTCCCTCTTTTCGGAATTGTTAACAACTGTGCTTTGAGAATTTCATTTTTCAAGATTTCCCATCCTTCCTGGACATTTTTGTCTTTAAGGATATCCAGCCATTGGATCCCTCCAATTCTCTTTCTGAATCCCTTAAAATCTGCCTTTCTGAAATCTAACCTTGACGTCTGAGTCTTCACAGGTCTTCCGCCTCTAGTTATCCAAAATTCTAAAATAGCATGGTCGCTACCTCCTAGGGTCCCAGCCACTTTTACCTCCTCAACCATTTCCTCCCTGTTTATAAGGATTAGATCCAAGGTAGCAGTTCCCCTTGTTTTCTCCTTTACCTTTTGGAAGATAAAGTTGTCAGCAAGAGAGGATAAGAATTTCCTTGACCTGTTAGTTTTGCCTGAGAGAGATTCCCAACAAATGTCTGGATAGTTGAAATCTCCCATGACAACTATGTCATATTTTTTGGAGAACTTGGCCATTTGATGCATAAAGAGTTCATCCATATCTTCAGCTTGCACAGGCGGCCTGTAGTAAATGCCTACAATGGTGTCCTTTCCATTGTTCTGTCCTTGTATTCTTACCCAAACAGTTTCCACAGAACTCCCAGTCTCTGAAGCTTCAATCTCTGTGCAGATATACTCATTTCTAACATACAATGCGACACCCCCTCCTCGTTTATCAAGTCTGTTTCTTGCAAATAAGTTGTATCCTTCTAGTCTTGTATTCCAATCATGTGTATTGTCCCACCAAGTTTCAGTGATTCCAATGACATCATATTTCTTTTCCTGTGTTAGTAGTTCCAATTCTCCTTGTTTGTTGCCCATGCTTTGTGCATTAGTATAGAAACATTTTAGTTTGTGATTGGTTTCTCCTTCTCCAATATTTTTTTTAATTAGATTCTTTCGTCTTTGTTCTTCCTTTCCACTTCTAATAGCAGAGTTCTCAGTAGCATTTGTCAGGTGTATGGCTTTTTCTGGTCTTTTGCTTCCCTTCCCATGTTGTTCTAGTTTAAAGCTCTCCTTACAAGTGTAGCAAGGCGACTTCCAAATACCTGCTTTCCAGTCTTCGTAAGGTGCACCCCATCTCTAGCAAGTAGTCCATCGTATAAGTAGTTCACTCCGTGATCCAGAAATCCAAATCGTTGCTGACGGCACCATCGACGTAGCCAGTTGTTCACCTGCAGAATCTTATTCCACCTCCTTGTTCCATGGCCATCCACTGGGAGGATGGAAGAGAAGACCACCTGCGCTCCCAGTTCTTTCACTTTCTTGCCTAAGTCTTCAAAGTCTCTGCAGATGGTTTCCAGGTCGTTTCTTGCGGTGTCATTTGTCCCCACATGTAGTAGCAGGAATGGGTAGTCATCTGTAGGTCTGAAGAGTCCTGATATCCTGTCAGACACATCTTTAATTTTTGCACCTGGAAGACAGCACATTTCTCTTGAAGTTATATCCGGTCTGCAGATAGCGGCCTCTGTTCCTCTCAACAGGGAATCCCCCATGACCACCACTCTCCGTTTCTTCTTCACAACATTTTTCTTTCTCCATCCAGGAGGACTCTGAAGGCGTACAAGGTTGCTGTTTGTTGGCAAAGTCTTATCCTGATGTATTTCTTCATCGTTTTCCTGCGTGAGAGCCTTATCATAACAGAATGCTGTTGATAAGCCCCCGATGTAACCTGAAAGATAAGAAAAATGAGTTAGATTATATTCACCCGGGGATCAGGTCCGGTCCGATGGGTGTCGCCGTCCAGTCCAGCACCTCCCATCTTCTAGCGATGACGTCCTCCTTATTTTTGCCACGGCTCCTGCGCAGGCGTACTTTATCTGCCCTATTGAGGGTACAGTAAAGTACTGCAGTGCGCAGGCGCCGGGAAAGGTCAGAGAGGTCGGGCGCCTGCGCACTGCAGTACTTTACTCTGCCCTCAATAGGGCAAATAAAGTATGCCTGCGCAGGAGCCGTGGCAAAAATAAGGAGGACGTCATCGCTAGAAGTTGGGAGGTGCCGGACCGGACAGCGACACCCATCGGACCGGACCTGATCCCCGGGTGAGTATAATCTAACTCGTTTTTCTTTTCTTTCAGGGTACATCGGGGGCTTATCTACAGCATTACAGAATGCTGTAGATAAGCCCCTGATGGCGGTGGCCGCAGCTTATAGGCCAAAAATGGGGTGACAGATTCCCTTTAAGTTCCACAAGCGGAGTCTCCTTAGCATTTCTCTACCGTGGATGATGGAACAGATGCATAATTGGGACTTTCTGTTTTTCCATCACTTGAATAGATCAGCAAGATAAAAAAAAAGATATAAAATAAAATAAAAACACAAAAGCTTCAAAAAATGATTTTTCTTCTTCAGCAAAAAAAAAATGTTCTGACTGCCAAGATTGAAAGGTCTGACCGGAGGAGGCGCAGACAACAATGGTTTGAACTGGGGATTTTTTTTTAATGCTACTGATGAAATGTTCTGGGTAGAATCTGATGTGACTTGTCTGCCAGTCACAGAGAACATCTCTTACCGCTGAAATGTGCTCCGTCTAATAGATCTGTGACGTAATTGTGGCAGCCCATTGCCAATCACGACAACTGCCTATTTAACCCTATTACTGCCAGTTAAAGGAAGTCATAACCTTAGGCCGGAGTCACACTAAACGTATAAAAAATTCGATCCGAGTCTCACTGCAGAGAGTCGCGCGAGTGTAATGCGAGTGCAATTCAATTTTTCACACCTAGAACCCAACAGGATAGAATAGATGGATTACATACAGTAAATACACATAGAATAGGTAGATATATACAGTATAGACCAAAAGTTTGGACACACCTTCTCATTCAAAGAGTTTTCTTTATTTTCAGGAAATCTGTGCTTTGGTCTGATGAGTCCAAATTTGAGATCTTTGGTTCCAACCACCGTGTCTTTGTGCGACGCAGAGAAGGTGAACGGATGGACTCTACATGCCTGGTTCCCACCGTGAAGCATGGAGGAGGAGGTGAGATGGTGTGGGGGTGCTTTGCTGGTGACACTGTTGGGGATTTATTAAAAATTGAAGGCATACTGAACCAGCATGGCTACCACAGCATCTTGCAGCGGCATGCTATTCCATCCGGTTTGCATTTAGTGGGACCATCATTTATTTTTCAACAGGACAATGACCCCAAACACACCTCCAGGCTGTGTAAGGGCTATTTGACCAAGAAGGAGAGTGATGGGGTGCTACGCCAGATGACCTGGCCTCCACAGTCACCAGACCTGAACCCAATCGAGATGGTTTGGGGTGAGCTGGACCGCAGAGTGAAGGCAAAAGGGCCAACAAGTGCTAAGCATCTCTGGGAACTCCTTCAAGACTGTAGGAAGACCATTTCCAGTGAGTACCACTTGAAGCTCATCAAGAGAATGCCAAGAGTGTGCAAAGCAGAAATCAAAGCAAAAGGTGGCTACTTTGAAGAACCTAGAATATAAGACATATTTTCAGTTGTTTCACACTTCTTTGTTAATTATATAATTCCACATGTGTTAATTCATAGTTTTGATGCCTTCAGAGTGAATCTACAATTTTCATAGTCATGAAAATAAAGAAAACTCTTTCAATGAGAAGGTGTGGCCAAACTTTTGGTTTGTACTGTACATGTCAGTGACATATACAATTAGTACAGTGTGTGTGCAGCTTACTGTACATGTATTTAATTATTAAAAGATTATTTGAAAAAAAAATGGTGTGGGCTCCAACATAATTTTCTTAACCAGTTGAGGGAAAGCACACAGCTGGGGGCAGATGTATATAGCCTGGGAAAGGGGTAATACACACGGAGCTTCCCAGGCTTTTAATATCAGCTCACAGTTATATACTAAGCCTTTACTTGCTATTAAAATGGGGGACCCCAAAAAAATTACGTAGGGTCCCCTTATAATTGATAACCAACAAAGGCTAGACAGACAGCTGCGGGCTGATATTAATAGCCTAGGAAGGGGCCATGGATACTGCACCCCAGAGGCTAAAAATATCAGGTCTCAGTACCCCCGAAAAGGCACATCTCTAAGAAGTGCCAATTCTGGCACTTAGCCTTACTGTTCCCACTTGCCCTCTAGCGGTGGCAAGTGGCGTGACAGTTGAGGGGGTTGATGTCACCTTTGAATTGTCAAGTGACATCAAGCCCCAAGGCTAGTAATGGAGAGACATCTATAAGAGATCCCCATTACTAACCCCATAGTCAATTCATATATATATATATATATATATATATATATATATACACTGTATATATAATTTATTGATACATAGCAGCAAAAAAGGGAAATAATAACATAATAATTATTGTCTGGCATTCAAAGAGTTCAACAAACATTATGTGCATGTGAATCTTGCGATGCTAGCATATTATAAGTCACTAGGAAATGTGCAGCCATCGCCTGCTCCATGGGGACGACATGATGGCGTGCTATTACCCTGGGACTACGGGGCATCACAGCAACAGTTCATCTCGAAGCTATTAGTTCAGCCGTATCATGGAAATGTTCCGGCGCTCTTTCCGCCTCTGCCAGAATAAATCTGTTCTAGAAATCAGATGGTAAAATCCTTCCAAGAATCCTTCCCTTATAGGGTCCTCGAGTCACTCGCAAGGCGTCTGAAGAACTCGGCTTACTCCTTACAAACTTCCCGACAGGTGAGCTCTGTATTATTATTATTATTAGTTTATTATTATCTTTGTACTTTACTTTGATATAAATACTCTTTAGATTCACATCTTTGTTTTTCAAAATATTATAGTGGGGTTAGTTCCAAGATAAAGCATTTAACCTTTTATTTGTGTCGAAAGGACGCTGACTGTTGGAGATGCCCAAGGACGGCCATAATAATAATAGTGGTGCTGATTTCTGGGAATGAGGGGGATGTGGCATATAAATTAGGAGCACATAATTGCTTTTTAGCTTGCATTTTGCACACTCATCCCTATTTCCCTCGCTGCTAGATCTGTTTACGACAATGCTGACGGCGCTGCTACATTTGAGTGAAGGGTGAATGTGCTTCCGAGATCATTCTCTGATTTATGGAGATGAGGAAGAGAGGATGCGTAAAATCCATGAAGACGTAAAGGCAGAGGCGACCTTAAAAAGAAGATTACATTCGAGATATGATAAATTAAAAGACAAATATAGTTTTATTTATTTGTTTTTTTGTTTCATAAATCAATAGTGCATGTGGATATAATAAATCTTGTAAAACACCTTATCAGAGAAATCTGCTTCTTTCTCCTCCCAGACTGATCAGTCATTCTCAAAATTCTCAATTCCAGGGTAAAAATTGACTTGAGAGAATACAGATTTTCCCATTACTGAGATAGACAGTTGGTGCTCGTAAAGTTCTACGGAGAAGTGTTGCTTCAGAACTTGCAGCAGAATATCTATATGGGTCATTTTCCCCATTTCCGTTGAACTCTATAAGCACCAACTGTCACATCCTATTTCAGTGATGAGAAAATCTGTCTTCACCGAACACAGACTTCACAGATTCTATCCATGAATTAAGCGGGAAAGATCAATCCAGGAGGAGAAAGAAGTAGATTTCTGTGATAAGATATATTACAGAGTTTCTTATTTTCATGTGCACTGAGGATTTATGAAATTGAAATGAAAATGACTGTTATTCTTAAAGCTCGCATTTTGATGTCTGATCTTTGACCACCACTCACCGACCTCACTTGGTTGGACAGAACCTGGGTTCTCGAGTTTCTCTTAGTTTTTTCAGTGGGACCATAAGGGAAATGGATGTTGTGGTATAAGAAAAACTAGAGGGATATTCTCTCCTTACGGAAACCTAAAATGATTAAATTATTGGTCTTTGCATCGTTTTGAACTCTTCTACTCAGTTCCTTCAGGTCTTTCTGTAGACTAATGGAGCCATCATTTTGGAGTGTGGTGCTTAGGACCCATAAGACTTTCCCTTAGCGCTCATTCAGATGTCAGTTTTACACGTCTCGAGTCTTATCCAAATAGAACTTGCACCTATTATATCCTTTGGATCTGTTCACGCATCCATGTATTTTTTCTGGACCGATGGGTCCGCACAAAATCATGGAGCCATGGAGCCATGTCTGATTTTGATCCAAGTTATGGATCAAACGCGGCAATTCAAGTCTATGGGTGGGTGAAAGGGTGAAGAAAAATTGGACACCACTTGGACGCCATCTGTGTGTCTCCCGTGCGCTGTCTGATTTTTGTTTAATAGGAAAAGCTTTAGGTCTCGTTCATTATTTCAGACATTATTATAGGAATGGGCCAGGGTTGGGACATTCTTACACGGGGGAGCGATTACGTCTGACTTCTATACCAGGAAAGATCTTTGAACAAGAGGTGGTGAGGTCTCCTTCAATAGAAGTCTTCAAACAGAGGCTGGACAGATATCTGTCTGGGATGATTTAGCGAATCCTGCTTTGAGCGGGGGGTTGGACCAGATGGCCCAGGAGGTCCCTTCCAACTCTACGATTCTATGATACTATGACTTTACAGGATCTGGAATGGCTCAAGGGCCAAACATGCAGGTGGGGACACAAGTCCAAATTTTACACTGGGGCTTATCACACTCTAGTAATACCACTGGATGAAAAAGATGCCTGTAGCCTTGAAGACAAAACATTCCCATTAAATCAAAGCCCTAAAAGTGTGTAGATGCTATTTTCTCACAAATTCAAGACTTTAGATTTGTATTTTAAAGGTGTCTTTATTTTTTAGAGGACGAGGACTGGGAGACATTTTTATTTAAAGGGTCAGGTCTGGGGTGTGCATTAGATGAGGAAGTCTAGATTCATGGCTCTGCATTTCTTTGAGATCTGTATTTGTTCGGAGGTCTGGTATGTGGTCCGTGCTAAGACAAGAACAATATGTAGCATTTGTGATTCAAATGACGCATATTGAGGATCTCACTCTGTCCTACATAAATGGGTAGGACATAAAAAAAGAGAAATGTGTTACTCTTTTTTTTAAATCTTTTGAATGTCCCTTCTCAAAAGTTTCATGTATGGCTCCTGCCAAAAAGTGAAAATTGTATAAATTTCCTTTTGCACATGTAAGATGCCCAAGCGAGGTAGTTGTGGGCGATCTTCTGTTCCCACTTGCCTTGGCATCCTACAGACAACACTCGTCCCAGTCCCGGTGTGCTGCTGGAGTGTGGCGCATCACACTTACTTCAAGGCCACAGGCCTCTTCCTACTCCAGGAATCCCTCTTCTGGAAAAACTGCCAGAGAATATGGGAAGCATGTTGTAACAAAGTACTTCTTTATTCCTTCCTACGCGTTTCGGCGCCCTTCCTGGCACCTTCCTCAGTTGATATCCCTGAGGAAGGTGCCAGGAAGGGCGCCGAAACGCGTTGGAAGGAATAAAGAAGTGCTTTGTTACAACATCTTGCATCCCAGGTGATTTTGTGGACTCAGCAGCGCGGACTGTGGCACATCTTGCTTCCCATATTCTCTGGCAGTTTTTCCACATTGGAGTGGTCGGTGGAGGTCCTGCAGCAGCTGATACTGTGCTATGTCTTCAAGCCAGTTGTGGGTCACACAACCGGAATAGGTGAGTGGAACTGCATTACACCACTCACATCGTAGTGTCACTAGTGATAGGGCACTATTGCGCCTCTTGTTCCCCCACCCTTTTTGTATTGATACAGTGAATCATCTCTTCTGGAAAAAGGTCAGCAATCAATCAAGGGAGACACGAGGGTCTTTAAAACAACCCAACTTTTACTTGGTGATTTGCAGGATTTACAGGCAGGTATAGAGGATAAGACCCAACGGTCTGTCCACAGGTACCGGACACAACTTCAGTCCTGGTTCTCGGTATAGGTAGAACATCCCGCTTACTATCTTCTCTAGCTCTAGGGCAGTGTTTCTCAACTCCAGTCCTCAAGACCCACCAACAGGTCATGTTTTCAGGATTTCCGTAGTATTGCACAGGTGATGGAATTAATGCTTGAGCAGGTGTTGAAATTATCCCCTGTGCAATACTAAGGAAATCCTGAAAACTTGACCTGTTGGTGGGTCTTGAGGACTGGAGTTGAGAAACACTGCTCTAGGGGATCCTCTGTGGATTCCATCTCACTCTGCCTCTTAAAGTTTAAGTCCAAGATCTTCTGCAACTTCACAGAAGGAGTGTGCCCCCGGGCTCCAACGTCTATCTCGAAGTAACCAGGTCAGCAAGGGGACTCGTGCAGAGGCAATCCGCTGTCCTGAGTTTCTGGGCTCACGCTGTCCCTAGCAGCCCCTGATGTGTGCCTGTTACTTGTCACTACTCACCACTCACTGGCTTGATACTTCCTGTCCTTGACACTAACTCTCAGTTCCACCCCCCAAACTGAGCCGGCCATTACAGTTAACCCTGTCTAAGCTAACTGCTGCCCCAGTGATTGTTACCCTTTTATAACCTACATGAACATCAAATACATTTAACCCTTTAGAGTGTTAGGGAGCAGACCATCAGCCCCACCACACCTACACACATAGAGTATATTGATATATTTACTTGTACACAAACTGTACATATGCAGATATGCATGTTCTTACCTTTCTTTTAGGCTCAAGGTTTCCCTTTGTGAGTGCTCAGCTTTGAAAAAAACCTTTGCATTACTCACAGTGCCTGAGAGCATAATGCAAATACTCTTTCCTTTCAATGATGGTCATTTTGTGCCTCTTATCTTGGGATATCTCAAGGGACACATCTCTACATGTGTGCATTTCTTAATATGGGATTGAAATCCAATGTATATTGCAATTTACCTTTTAAAAAACACTAAACTTTAATTTTTTGTTATAATTTTGTCCTACAGGTAAATTATGCAATTTAGCAAATTAATTTTTAGGGGATTTGCCTTGATTTTTGTAAATCATGTAAATAAAATCATGTAAATAAAATTGCATGTAAGTGGCTTCAAAATCCGTGCTCTTTCTCAACCTATTTAGTTGATTTCAGCTGCATTAACATACTCATTTGGAGTTAAGATGATGACAGTGATCAGTTTTGGAGTACAGATGATAGCAGTGATCAGTTTTAGAGTATAGTTAAATCACAGTGATCAGTTTTGGAGTCCAGATGATAATAATAATAATAATCTTTATTTTTATATAGCGCTAACATATTCCGCAGCGCTTTACAGTTTGCACACATTATCATCACTGTCCCCGATGGGGCTCACAATCCAAATTCCCTAGCAGTATCTCTTTGGAATGTGGGAGGAAACCGGAGTACCTGGAGGAAACCCACGCAAACACGGGGAGAACATACAAACTCCTTGCAGATGTTGTCCTTGGTGGGCCACTGAGCCACCGTGCAGCCCAATGATGGCAGTAATCGGTCAGTTCAGTACCTTTGTCACTAACTCTGGGAATAAGCTACCAATAGAAATTGTTCTGCTAAGCCCAACACTCAAAGGTGGTTTCATGGCTGACCCATGACTGCCATGATCTGTACTCTAAATGACTACTGTAAGTTCTGCTATCAATGCAGCTGAAGGCAGAAAATAGACAGGGGAAAAGCGGGGGTTTTAAAGCCACTTACATGCATTTTTTTTACAGGAATGAAGACAAATCACCTAATTAACTCATTTGTAAAGTTTCATAAGTTTTCAAGCAGGACAAAATTATTGAAAAAAAGAAGTATATTTGCTCTTCTTTAACCCCTTTCTGACATTGGGCAAAATAGTACGCCGATACTGGACTTTGGGGGCACATAAAAGCTGATCCGTACAGCTGAAATGTTCCCGCAACAGTCGCAGGAGGAATCGCAATCCACCCGCGGCTGTTAACTAGTTAAATGACGCTGACAATCTCTGACAGCGACATTTAACTCGCGCTTACCGGAAGCACGTCACAAATTTCACCCATCAGTGACCTCGTCACATGATCACAGGTCACCGATGGGTCAGCATGACAACCAGAGGTCTCCAGCAGACCTCTATGGCTGTCAGTGCCGGATTGCGATGAGCGCCACCCGATGGCCGGCCTGGTGGTCAGTACTCATAGCAAGTGAGCATTTCTGCTGCACACAGGTGATCTGATCATTGCCTGTGTGTAGCAGACGCGATTGAAGTAATGCAGCTTTTAGTCTCCCATGGAGACTATTGAAGCATGTAAAAAGTAAAACAAATGTTTTTAAAAATATTAAAAAAATATTTATTTTTTTTTTCACCACTTAAATAAAAAAGAATCTAGACATGTTTGGTGTCTATGAACTTGTAATGACCTGGAGAACCATAATGGCAGGTCAGATTTAGCACTTAGAGAACATGGTAAAAAAAAAAACAGCAACTGTGGAGTTGCCCGTTTTTTTTTCAATTTCACCGCACTTGGAATTTTTTTTTTCCCATTTTCCAGTACACGATATGTTAAAACCAATGGCATTGTTAAAAAGTACAACTCGTCCCACAAAAAAAAAAAACTCTCAACATGGCCATTTTGACCAAAAAATAAAAAAAAAATATGGCTCTGGGAAGAAAGGGAGCAAAAAAAAAAAAAAAAAAAAAAACGCAAAAAAACTGAAATACCTCTGGTCGTTAAGGGGTTAATAATAATATGAGTGTATATACATTCAATTTGTTATCTGGATAATTACTGAGGATGACTGGTAAAGCATTTAAAATGTGTCTTTCATGTGCTCGTTTGCATGACCTAAACCATTCACTTGAGATAAAATACAATTTTTCGAAAACCTTGCTGTAATTGCGGAGGACGCCCTATAGGTGGCGCTGCATCCATACATGTCCTGTAGATCTCTACTAATGGATGCAAACACCTCCCTCTGGTCAATGGTTGGATCCGAAGCTTTATAATAACCATAGACAGATAAAGACAGCAGCTTTCTTTTTCTGCTTGGCTGCATGTGAACTGAAAGAAACTGATTAAAAATTGCCGAAAAGAAAAAAAGGGCACTTTAAAGGCTGACCGTGAGCAAGCCGAGAGGCATTATCCCTTGCTATAACACTACCACTGAAGCAGCAGGAGAGGGAGGAGAAGGAAAATCCAATGATTAATGGGCTCTTTTCTTTGAATTCTTTTCTCCAGTTGCTGCAGCGGGACCACCTGTTTGACTTTTCGCCGCCGTACTCTAACTTTTTGGGACAATGAATCAGACGGACGCCGTAGTTTTCCTCACCAACAGTAGCAGCAACGTGTTGGGTAACCTACTGGGATGTTGCACCCAAGCTTCGGTGGTAACAGACGATGGCTTTCCAGATCCCGCCGTAGACGAAAAGAACCTGTTCGTCATGAGGGTGGTTCAGATCGCGGTCATGTGCGTTCTGTCCCTCACCGTGGTCTTTGGAATTTTCTTTTTAGGGTGCAATCTTCTCATCAAGTCCGAAGGGATGATAAACTTTTTGGTCAAAGAACGAAGACCGTCCAAAGAAATTGAGGCGGTGATCGTCGGTCCTTACTGAAAGAAGCAAGTAAGAAAATAAATAGTGTCTTTAAAAAAAAAAAAAAGTCTGAAGCAACGCGTTTTGCCTTTTGTTGATCCATCCCGTCTTGTCGAAGGAGCAAGAAAGACGGCCAAAAACGAAGAGGAGATTTATAAACAAAAATTTTTTTTATTTTTTTGGATGATGGCTATGATGGGGGGGCGAAAATAGACAAAGGCTTTAGAAGTTGCTTGGAACAATTGATGCGAAGAATTGATACAACAGCACTTTACAGGAAGGAGGAAATGGGAGAAGTCACAGAGCTTGTGAGGGTGTACTGGACGCGGCGTGCGGACAGCAGAGATAAACCAGTTTACGTTGTTTCTAGCCTGAAACCGGGGAGATTTCAATACTTTGATTGTAATACTTTTTATTACAAGGGGTTGGGGAGGGGTTTTGGTTGTCTTGTATTTTCTTTCTTTAAAAGTAAACAAAAACTGATACTGTATCTTTGATAAAATCTAGGCGTTATTTATTATTCCTGTTGTTTTTGTAAACGTTGACATTTGTATTTGATCGTTTTGTTTCTTTTTTCTTTTTTTCTGTGCATTTTTGCCCTTTTGGTTGTGTTCTTTTTCAAAAAGGGAACTGTGAATGTTTGCTATCTTTCTAACATGCCATTTTCTACACTTGATATTGGACTCTTGCTTCGTCCTTGGCTTTGAGGGTCTTCGTTGTCAATCCTTTTATCGAGCACACTAAAATTAAAAGGTGACCTTCCTTTAGGGCTTATTCTCGCGTCAGTATTTGGTCAGTATTCTTCACCAGTGTTTGTTTGCCAAAACTAGGAGTGGAACCTACAGAGGAAAACTATCATTGACAGATTGACAACTGTCCTGTGTTTTGGAGACACTCCTGGCTTTGGCGTTGAAATACTGATCAAAAAAATACTAATGTGTGAATAATGCCTTAAGTGTAGTTTCACATGCTACATGTTTATTCAGGGTTTTGTGGGGGGGGGGGTTTTGGGGGGGGTGAGGAAGAAGTTTTTTGGGTCAGATTGTGGAACCAAAGCCAGAATTGGATTTATAGAGTGACTTGAGGATCGGATTCCCCATTTTCCTCTATTTGCCTTGGCTCAAAAAATGGCATTAACGGTTCCTTGCTCCTCATGTCCTCCCCTCCAAAAAAAGCCTGTATGCCAACATGACCTAATGAATATTGGAGAAAAAAATAATAGTCATTGCCTCTCTTAAAATATCAAAACAATGATGTAATAAAATCCAATTTTAGTTTTTGTAAAATCTAATTTTTTGTTCTGCAACTGCATTAAAAGAATTTCCATCCATGAATTAAATGTGAATTAAAAAAATCATAAAAATAGATTTTCTGTAGTGATTATATATATATATATATATATATACCTATATTTAAAAATAAAAATATATATAAATATATAGAGAGTGAGAAAATATATGTATTTATACATATATATATTAAAATATGTATATACACATACATATTTAATATCTCTATATATGTGTAAATATATATTTTATATATAAATTAAATATATATATATATATATATATATATGAAAAAAATCATATATATATATATATATAAACACTTTTACTACTAATGACTGATTTCCTAATGATGTATTATATATTACTTTTTAATTTTTCTGAACATTCCAAAAAAGAACTTTGGTGAATAATGCTGTTAATTCAATTCATTTTGCTATTGGCACCATCTGTATCTTTTTCTTTTTTTTTTTCTAAACTTGGATTTGAGGGATAATTTAGAAAAAAAGAAAAACCGTGATGCTTCTGTAATGGCTCAATCTCCATCTGGATACGGAGATGAGAGAAAAGCTGAATCGATTACAAACAGTTAACAAGGGAGCAGGTGCAATTTAGATATGATGAAAAGCCAAATAGCAGAGCGTGGGGGGGGATGGGAGCTACGGCATTGTATATTAGATATTCCTATCTTTAGACCTGGCAACTTATGAATATTTGGGAGGAAAAAAAAAACTATAATTACCATTCGACACATGCAATTAAATCAATTGCATGTGTCAAGTCAGCGCAGGGTATGAGTAGTATCACATTAAATCTGTAATTCAAATGAACAATCAGATGGAACGTGCTGAATGTTTAGTCTGTGCCAGGACAGGGGTATTGTGATAGACGTATTTGTCCTGACATGTGACAGATGGGACAATTAATAGGTCATTGTGATTCGATCCCTCCGCACAAGGCCACAGATCGAGTGTGTGACCGATGAGCCTGCGTCGGAGTCATTTCTTTGTTTACATATATATAGTGGACGAGGAGTTATACTTTTACACTAATGACACTTCGTAAATAAATTATTGGTGAAAATCAATGTTGTGCTGGTTTTCCTTTAGGGAATCTGGACCATGTGTCCAACACGGAGGTAATAGGGGTAATCTACTAAACAGTGTGCAGGTTGTACTAACCAGCAAACCACTAGGCTATGTTCACACAGTTTTTGTTTTGTTTTTTTGGGGGGTGGGTTGAACCAGATCTTCTCCTCCAAAATCCTGGAAAAAAAAGTTTGATAAAGTTTTCTATTCCTCTGATTAATAGAGAACTCTCTGTGTAATATTAGAGGCCAGGCGAGAAAATATCCATCATGCTAAAGGGGCTGCTGCTAGGCGGGAAAACAACCTTGGGAGGCAGATGCATAGGAAGTGCTCTCTCACACCCAAAGCACTTAATGCTTCATTTGCATATAAATGAAAAAAAAAATACCCAGGAAGGCAGCAGCAGATAAAAGATATAAAAGTGGCAATGTATTTACTTTTCAAAAACCTACATGCCCATATATGTGGTGTGGGAGGGTGCTGATCTTACTGACACATTACCTTTAAGGTCACATTCACACGTTCAGTATTTGGTCAGTATTTTACATCAGTACTTGTAAGCCAAAATCAGGAGTGGGTGATAAATACAGAAGTGGTGAGGGGTTTCTATTAGACTTTTCCTCTCATTGTTCCACTCCAGGCTTTGGTTTACAAATACTGATGTAAAATACTGACCGAATACTGAACGTGTGAACGAGGCCTAAAAGGTTTTGAAAAATACCTTATGTAAGAAAAAAGAGAGTGCATTTCACTTCTTTGAAGAGAACCTCTGCAAAAAGGCTGCAAAGAAACACCTTGGAAAAGTAAAAACTCTTCCAAAAACTTCTCAAATAAAGATTGTTTCCTGCCACAGTTTCCACTTGTTTTTTGAATGCCTCAAAAAACTCTGTACTACCATAGCATAACCTCAAGGACGTGTTCACACTGTCTTTTTGTTGAGTTTTGGCAGTGTAAACTATAAGTTTTTCATGGGGATTTCTGGAGAGTTTATAATTAGTTTCTGCTCCAAAAACTCAGCAAAAAGGCCAATTATTAAGTCAGTTGTTTCCTGCAAAATCTAATAATTGTTTAATAGTCAATATGAAAATCACTGTGGCACCTGACTTTTGTAGTTCTCCACCATGTCACAGCCACATAGCGACCTGAACACCAGATCTAGCCTTACCCGGTAGATGCAGAGGTTGTAGCCACTCCCATGCTCTGGAGGCTATGACAGCCCACAAGGTTCCTTTGAACCATACGAGAAAATCAATACTTTTAAGGAGTCAGACCTATGATTGTTAAGGACCCTGTTGACATTTATCCAGTAAAGCCACCAAGCTTCAAGTTGTCCAACTGATTCTTAGGGAGTTTTCACAAGGGTTCCTTTTTTGTCAGTGCTCTTGTATGGAATTAAAGAAGATATGTCACTAGTTTATAAGTGTTCAGATTTTACTCTTACTTTATTCCTGTTGCTCTCCTGAATATTCCGTTTTTTGTTTTATTTAAATCCACCATACGGTTCCAGAGATATGAGCCTTTTTATTTAGTGCTTATTTTTATGGTCTTTACTAAAGGGGGCGTGTCTCACAGGGTAATTAGGCAGAGCAGCCTAAAGACCCGCCCAAGAGGATCAGCTAAGACATGTCCCCTTGTTAAAAAGCCGTATTAGTCATCCTGTGAAGCCTAATCTCAATTTTCTTTTTTACATGCTTCAGAAGTTTCTGTTTCCCCTCACTAAAATAGCAAAACTTGACATCATAATTGGTCTGCAGATTCATGCATCTCATTTTTATTATTTCTAATCACACAATGAACACTATAAAAACAAACAAAAATCCAAACACTAATTGTGGAGTTTTGTTTTGTTTTTAGTTTGTTGTTTTTTTTACAATTTCACCCGATTTCAAATTTTTCTTCCTGTTTTTCCCTACATTATGTCGTAAAGTGAATGATGTCAACAACTTGTCAGGCAAAAAATGACACATGATCTCGGGAGATTTAAAAAAATCCAGCATGTCCAATTTCCGCCAGCCAATCGTTTTGTTCTCTGAGGGATAAGATGCCTCCATAGGGTTCTCTCTCGTAGAGAACACAGGAGCGCTCACCCAGATGACCTTTCCTGTGCATGGTGGGGTGAGAAGACGACCATTGACCAAGTGATTGACCAAACCATCGTTCTGTCAACAACTAGCTATATCTTATGGTCGGGGGGGCTTTAGCATGGATATTGGGAAGAAAGGGAAAGGTAGTCAGTTAGTTGGCAAGGTCTTTAATCCTATCAGACATTAAATAGCTTGGAAAACATACAGCAAAGTTTGGTTTCCTGGTGCTGTATATATATTTCAGTAGGAACCACAGGAGGTAGGTGCTACATCAAGAATATGGACAATAAAAAAACATTATTAGGGAATTCTGAGCAAAACGAAAGGGGTCTCCTATTCAGGATCCTAATGAACATCTCTTGCCCCGGAGGATGGGGCGCATGACGCTTCATGTGACCTGCGTACCCTATCGTTAGCATTGGGTACGCAGGCCGTGTGCTGGTATGCTTTTGCCGGCGCATGCGCTCTTTTGACGGTGCAACACGGTGCGTTTGGCGCACGTCGGCGCACCGTCAAAAGGGCGCATGCGCCAGCAAAAGCATACCTTGCTTGCTGATTAGTAAAGATTTTATTGAGTAGTCAGTGGTACAAATAACAGACGTTTCGGTCTAACTCGACCTTCATCAGTATACCGACTGCTATAGTGGATAGGTCCTAGGGATGGGATTTAAATGCTATTATTCCCCCTGAGCCTGTTGAATTTCCTCCTGTACATAGTGTCACTTAGAGTAGACACCTTCCTAGTGAGTAGCGTACTGTGAGGCTAGTAAGTCTCCGTTGAGGAGTGAGTGCTGCTGACCTGGTCTATCGCGGTATCCACCACTGATGGCGGGTGGCAGTTGAGTGCCAGGTTTTGTTTATTCACTTTATTGGCTTGGGACCCTACCTGTGCACCACACCAGTTGTGCCACGTTTCTTACCTGATAGCAAAAGCATACCAGCGCACGGCCTGCATACCCAATGCTAACGATAGGGTACGCAGGTCGCAAGCAGCATCATGCGCCCATATGAGGAGCTGACCGGAGGGGGTGCAGCAGGGGGCGGAGCTTAGCGGCTGCCGTGCACTGCGCCTCCTAATGCAAATGTGAAAGTAGCCTTAGTAAGGATTACCCTAAGGGGAGAACAACTTGAAACATATCTACAATGAGGAGAGAGAAATATAAGGAGGACAGAGGTAAATCACGTGAAAAAATTCATCCCTCCTTGTGATACTCTACTTTCAATATGGCCGGAGTCAGACTTGCAAGAAACTCTCGCACGAGTCTCGCATCTCAATAGCCGGCACTGCCGCTGGCACTCGGGACCGGAGTGTGCGGCTGCATAGAAATACATGCATAGAAATACATGCAGCCACACACTCCGGTCCCGAGTGCCGGCGGCAGTAACGGGTATTAAGATGCGAGACTCTTGCCAGTTTCTCGCAAATCTGACCCTGGCCTATGTCAGACCTTCTAATTTTTTTTTTTATGACTCTTCCGTTTGGGATCAATTCAATGAGTAAATACACTTGAAAGGATGGATAATCAAAAGTGCAAATCAAACAGTAAAAATAAGATTAAAAAAAACAAACAAAAAGCTTGTCAATGGAATGAACACCCAAACAACGATCATGTGACTGCGGGCAATACGGCTCACATCCTCCAGAGCTACGGATTTGCTTTGTCACTACAAGAGACTTAGGAATTATTGCCTGGTAACGGCGCTCCACGTACAGAGAACGATTCACCGCCACAAGGAATTCAATCAGGATCACAAATCAAGTGACTATGGGGATGGAGATTGTGTCTCTGCAAAAAGGGCACATGTAAGGGGATGCCATATCCACCTGAGGACAGGAAAATAAATGTCAGAGGCGATGTACCGCTCGAGAAAGACGTTGTGCATTAATAAATCCTGTACATTCTTCACCTGTAGTAGAGTCTATATGGCCATGCTGGCTGGAAGTAATGATGGCATCGCAATGGTCCCTGGTATGTAAAGAAAGCCTCTGCAAGCAACAGTGTAAGCAGCAGAGGATCAGCTACAGGGTTGCAGAGGTAACATGGCCCGGGTCTCAGTATCTGACTTGGCCCAGAGAACCAATTGATACATACCGTAAAAAAAAGCAGTAATTTGAGCAAAAAATAGAAACTAAGGGCCCCTGGGTCTTATGCCTCACAGGGCAGGTGCAAATGGTGGTGGATACACTCATCCAAGAGAATGGGGCCGATTATGCAAATGACATTCTGATAAAATCTTGGTCACAGTGTGATCCGATTCTCTTGGTTGACAAGATGGAGAAAAAAATGTCTCCATCTTCTCCGTTGAGTCAGTGCACGGAAATGGGACTGCACTCAGATGTCATCCGATGGTAGTCCAGTGTTTCCAACACACTCATTGACTTGCATGGACCATGGATTGCGATCCAAAAATAGGATCAAACATGGGCATGCAGCGATTTTTTTTTTTTCCCGGACCGGCTTTGCCAAGGAAATAAAAATCGGAAATGTGGACTAACATAGGTCAAGGTGTGATACAATGTTTTGGCGGATCGCACCTGGACAGAAAATACGCTCGTTTGAAAAAAGCCTGGAATTCATCTGGATGGTTTTTGGAGTTTTTTTGCCATCATTTTGCTTTACAAAAACACTAGCAGTTTCTTTGTTATTGAATGGAGTGAGAAAAAATGATTGAAAAAAAAAAAGCTCCCCAGCTGACTGATCTTTTGCAGGTAGAGGACGTATGGCCGGGGATGAATGGTAGCTGGTCAGATATGCTTGCCAAATATTAATTTGGGGCGCCAACATGCCGATCCCGTTTGGCATGGTCATTTAGATTTAGGGCTAGGTCAGCAACTCTTTGACCTGTGTAATAGCAAAAAAAATAGAGGGGAGAGGTTGTAATAAGCCAGGAAGCGCAAGGCGAATGTTCTTATGGATGCTGTCCATGTAGGAAAGTGAGAAAAAAAGCCATGCAAATATTTATTTTCTAACTCATTAAATGGTTAGTTTAATAAATGTTGCATACATTATTAGTACAGGCAAATACAAAAAATGCAAAAAAAAAAAACCTTTAATATATTTTATCGTAGAAATTTAGTTTCTTTCTCCACTTATGAGCCATGATTTTTCTTCCCCTCCCTTCCTGCCTTGTGAAGTTATCAATCACTGTAAAAAAAAAAAGAAATAAAACAACAGCTCAAATCAGGCTTACTCCATAGAAGACAGACTTCCAGCTCATTTAAAGAAAGGCAAAATGAGCAACTGTATGTACACAGCGCTGTATAATGGTATGGTACATGGTAATTGCAATATATTAAGATGATAAAAACTGTGATGTGAGCGCTTCTTTAAGAAACAGATTTCCTCTGCCTTCTAAAGTCTGCAGAGAGGGAGAAAATCCAGAAGGATGAAAGTGAAAAAGAGAGACAAAGACACATATAGAACCCTGCTGATATTTTCTAGTGACTGTTTTATCTCACACCGGTGCTGGATTCGCAGTAGCACTGCTAATTATAGCTGTATAATGTCATCCATGCTGCTTCTTTCCAGTAAATCTGAAAATTCATCCCAGAGCTGGATTCACAGCTACACTGCTCAGTGCTACAGCATAATGTCCACCATGCTGTTGGTTTCTAGTAAATGGTTTATCTTACCCCAAAGCTGGATTCACAGCTACACTACTCATTGCTGCTGTATAATGTCCTCCATGCTGCTGGATTCTAGTAAATGGTTTAACTTACCCCAAAAGCTGGATTCACAGCTACACTACTCATTGCTGCTGTATAATGTCCTCCATGCTGCTGGATTCTAGTAAATGGTTTAACTTACCCCAAAGCTGGATTCACAGCTACACTACTCATTCCTGCTGTATAATGTCCTCCATACTGCTGGTTTCAAGTAAGTGTTTTATCTCACCCCAGAGATGGATTCACAGCTACACTACTCATTGCTGCTGTATAATGTCCTCCATGCTGCTGGATTCTAGTAAATGTTTTATCTCACCCCAGAGCTGGATTCACAGCTACACTACTCATTGCTGCTGTATAATGTCTTCCATGCTGTTGCTGCATGTGAACATGTGCTAAAGAGAGACAGGAGAGCAGGAATCTCTGTTGCCTGTGTGTGGGATGTGCATAGGAGAGTTCATAGCAGCTATTCTAATCCACTAGTTCTAGCTGAAAATTAGAGATGGAACATGTAGAGGTGAAAACTGGCAAAAAAAACAAAGTATACGATGGGCAGAAATAGTGTCATTTTTCATACATACACATAGGAGAGTTGCTACTGAACAGTCACTTGAAACGTTAGGTAGGAATAACAAAAAACTGAAATATATCAGACTTTCAAAACTTGTGAGAAATAGAGCGAGGATGTAAAATATTCCTAATTATCCAAAGGGGGCGGATGACTGCCATTCTCCTCACTGTCTTCTTTATGTACTGGATCGAGGATATGACTTCATTCTATGAAGTGAGTGCAGGTGGACCAGCACAAATCTTATACATGTACACTGGGATCACACTGCGTCAAGAAGAGGTCAGACGACTTCAACTCCGACTCTTAATTTCCAGTTTTCTGATACTTCTACTGTAGAATACGGCAAGACGCCTTTAATGTTTTCACTGCAGCACAGTAAGACCGAGCGCAAGGAGCAATTATAAGGGATAATAGCAGCGTTTTATTAGAGGCTTTCGTCTCTACCTTTACATTTCATCTTGAGAATATGGAATTATTCAGATTAATCTAGTTTTACCATATACAGATGAAAAACCATAAAAAAGGTAATATAAATACATAGGGAAGAGTTAGACATTTATTGAGTATGCAGTAGATTTCTAGCTCCCTCTAGTGGTGGCTGCAGGTAGTCATCGTGTTAGTATTTAAATCTACATCTTTGCAGCGGTTTTGGTGCAGAAAATAGAAACTCAACCACTATAATGATATATTATAAAAATATTCAGAAGGAATTTTGGCTATATGGTAGCAACATGGTGTTATAGACATTCCTTTTAAGCCGCCCATGCATAAAGAATACAGTAGCCATTAGTCAAGCATGCATGGGAGGGGATAATTGTTTGGTTGGAGACACTTCTGTAGCACCCTATCTCCCAGCAGAGCTAAAGGAAACGCCACATTGATATTTAACATGCTAATTGTTTGCATTACCCAATGTCTGTCATTGACTTCATTGATTTGCTTGTCCTAATTGTTAAGTCACCTACTATTCTAACAACACGAACTGCCAGCTCATGAAGGGTTCAGATTACAGCTGCCTATTGAAGTCTATGGAGATAAGGAGAAAGATGGAGGTGCAGAGTGTGAGCGAGGAAAAAAAGCGGACTTGTTGTTGCTTTCTAGTAAGTGTTTTATCTATACGATATAAATTATGATGAATTTATCATCCACACTAAACTACGCCACTCCCGGCAAAGTTTCACCTACATTTGGACAAAAAAAATACCAAAAGTTGCAACATTTCTGTGCAATTTTGAATTGAGCAAAAAGTTTTGCAACTTATTACCCCTTAATTTTGGGAAAAACTGATGAATCGTGGCCATGATAATTCCAACAGTAATAATACACCTCTGTAAATACTGATTTTCCATTGATACCATACAGTGCAAAAATAAATATATCTTTCTATGCAATACCTATAAATGGAAGATAGTGAGTGAGGCGTGAATCGCTGCGGTTGGTCTCTAATGCATGCATTTTCATTTAGGCTAAATTTGTACTTTTCATTGTGAAATGCACAACTCGGTTCAGTCTTATTACATATAGCGGGGGAAGGGGAGAAGTTTTCGGAATTACATAGCATTCTACTTAATATCTGATAGAATTTCTTAAATATTCAACGAGAAAAGACAATCAGACCGACATCATAAGGTATGTGGCACAAATGGCTAACTTTAACGAAATAGTCACTGGGAATCTTATTTTATTTATTTTTTTATATAAGATATTTTTATAGCGGTTAAAGCTTTTCTTTTCTTATATAGAGCTACAAACCCTCATTCATAGACTGTTATAACGTAATATGCTGACTTCCAGCAGCTGCCACTAGAGGGAGCTGAGGAGCTTACCGCATACTTCATTACTCTGCAGTATGCAGTAAGTTCGTGAGCTCCCTCTAGTGGAGGCTGCTGTTAGCTAGAAAGTTACCTTTTAGATATGAGGCTATGAAGGAGATTTGGTGCTCTGCGGCTGAATGCCAGAGATTATTTTTGTTGGACAAGATCTTTATAATTTCCCTTGATGTCCAGTCTACAGTGGAGGAATGATGGATTATAGCTGTATGCAGCTAACACTATTGCAAATACTGTACATTTCCTATTGGATGGAGGATTAAATGGTCACTGTGCCTTCAGACAACTTGATCTCATTTGATAATATGAGAAATCACTTTAACTTTGTCCTCCACTAGGTGTCTCCTCTCTCTCTCTCTCTCACGTGCTGTCAAGCGCAATCCATCTCTAGAAGCAGAAACACTGAGACCAGTAATAAGAAGTGGGGGCGGGTCTTTGTCTCACTGCAAGAAGTGGGGGTGGGTCTTATTCTCTCTGCAGGAAGTGGGGCAGGTCTTATTCTCTCTGCAGGAAGTGGGGTGGGTCTTATTCTCTCTGCAGGAAGTGGGGCCGGTCTTATTCTCTCTGCAGGAAGTGGGGTGGGTCTTATTGTCTCTGCAGGAAGTGGGGTGGGTCTTATTCTCTCTGCAGGAAGTGGGGTGGGTCTTATTATCTCTGCAGGAAGTGGGGTGGGTCTTATTCTCTCTGCAGGAAGTGGGGCGGGTCTTATTCTCTCTGCAGGAAGTGGGGCAGGTCTTATTCTCTCTGCAGGAAGTGGGGCGGGTCTTATTATCTCTGCAGGAAGTGGGGTGGGTCTTATTCTCTCTGCAGGAAGTGGGGCGGGTCTTATTCTCTCTGCAGGAAGTGGGGCAGGTCTTATTCTCTCTGCAGGAAGTGGGGCGGGTCTTATTCTCTCTGCAGGAAGTGGGGCGGGTCTTATTCTCTCTGCAGGAAGTGGGGTGGGTCTTATTCTCTCTGCAGGAAGTGGGGCGGGTCTTATTCTCTCTGCAGGAAGTGGGGCAGGTCTTATTCTCTCTGCAGGAAGTGGGGCGGGTCTTATTCTCTCTGCAGGAAGTGGGGTGGGTCTTATTATCTCTGCAGGAAGTGGGGTGGGTCTTATTCTCTCTGCAGGAAGTGGGGCGGGTCTTATTCTCTCTGCAGGAAGTGGGGCAGGTCTTATTATCTCTGCAGGAAGTGGGGCGGGTCTTATTCTCTCTGCAGGAAGTGGGGCAGGTCTTATTCTCTCTGCAGGAAGTGGGGCGGGTCTTATTCTCTCTGCAGGAAGTGGGGCGGGTCTTATTCTCTCTGCAGGAAGTGGGGTGGGTCTTATTCTCTCTGCAGGAAGTGGGGCGGGTCTTATTCTCTCTGCAGGAAGTGGGGCAGGTCTTATTCTCTCTGCAGGAAGTGGGGCGGGTCTTATTCTCTCTGCAGGAAGTGGGGTGGGTCTTATTATCTCTGCAGGAAGTGGGGTGGGTCTTATTCTCTCTGCAGGAAGTGGGGCGGGTCTTATTCTCTCTGCAGGAAGTGGGGCGGGTCTTATTATCTCTGCAGGAAGTGGGGTGGGTCTTATTCTCTCTGCAGGAAGTGGGGCGGGTCTTATTCTCTCTGCAGGAAGTGGGGTGGGTCTTATTATCTCTGCAGGAAGTGGGGTGGGTCTTATTCTCTCTGCAGGAAGTGGGGCGGGTCTTATTCTCTCTGCAGGAAGTGGGGCGGGTCTTATTCTCTCTGCAGGAAGTGGGGTGGGTCTTATTCTCTCTGCAGGAAGTGGGGTGGGTCTTATTCTCTCTGCAGGAAGTGGGGCAGGTCTTATTCTCTCTGCAGGAAGTGGGGCGGGTCTTATTCTCTCTGCAGGAAGTGGGGCGGGTCTTATTCTCTCTGCAGGAAGTGGGGCGGGTCTTATTCTCTCTGCAGGAAGTGGGGGCGGGTTTTATTCTCTCTTTAGTAAGTGGGGGTGGGTCTTATTCTCTCTTCAGTAAGTTGGGGTGGGTCTTATTCTCTCTACAAGAAGTTGAGGCAGATCATTATTTGTGATTCTACTGCCATGCCATCCATACAGGAAAAACAAAGAAATAGGCTTAAATTTTGGGACAGTGAAGGACTAACACCTGCTGGAAAGTGAAGGAAAGGAGGTTATGGCACTTATAGTGCTGGCAGAATGTTAATGAAAAGGAATCGCCTACTGAAAAGAAATGGATGGCAAGCCATAAGGCATGAAAACCAGGACAGTTCCTGGACACATCAGACTAGTATGGATACTAAAAGCATAACAAGAAGAAAGATAATAATAATCTTAATTTCTATAGTGCCAACATGTTCCACAGCACGTTACAATTCAGAGGAGACTTGTACAATCCATATAAGAAAATATTCAGCAATCCAAATAATGAAGATGACGGCCCCGGTCACAAGAGCTGACAGTCCATGATCAGATTATACAAGCCATTATTTCAGATACGTTACCACTACAATCACTTATTATAATGGCTGTACATTTTTCTTTCTGCATTGACTAAATTGCTATTGATTAAGTCCTTGGGCCCCGGGAAAAAGTTATTTCAGTCGGTTTCACTTCTCACACGTTTCTCTAGTTTATTCTTTATGGACAATGAAATGGATACAAAATAAAACTGTGAAGAGGTCGAAATGTGAGGATTTTATATACGAGTTAAAGGGGTTATACAGTTACCGCAATCTCCGAATAATGAAAAGATAGACAATAATCTTTTTCCATCAAACTCTCAATATTTACAAGATCTCTCCTTGCCGCTATCAATATGAACTTTTACCATTTACTTCCATAATATGCAAATCCATTCTCATCATATACAAACGTATATAAACTTCCCATCCTACCCCATGTCTGCCCAAATCTGTCCCTCTTGCTGCCCCTTTTCCCCATCTCTGCACTGGCTGTGTGGTACAGTGACCTCAAAACCTAAAAAAATGCTTCCTTACTATAATAACTCCACACCCTGCCGCCAAATAAGGCTAACCAGACAGTATCCCCTCAAACAGTGCCCTTAAAAATAATCAGTGCCATTGCCCCATGCAGGAATTAGTGCTCTTTTCAACTGTAATAGTGCCCCCACTGTGTTCCCACGCGGTAATAAAACCCCTCGTGTGCCCTTGAGACAGTAATAATGACCTTTGAATCCCTCATAAAAAATAATAATTCCCCTCACAATCACCCTGGAAAGTAGGGTGTGCTTCCTAAAAAGTGATAGCGCCCCCATTTTTATACCAAGATATAGCCTTGAATAAAGCTTATCCTAACCTAGTCCTGATATACTCAGCAACTGAATCTCCTTCTGACCCAAAAACATGGCAGGCTGGCACAATGCAGCGACATCACTGCATCGGCTCCTCCTACCCTATTCCACTCAAGATCCCTGCTGGAGATGAGCAAATCAATTTGAGGTGAAAAGAATTTACCTTACATTTCACACAAAAAAATAGTTTTCATGAATCTGAATTTTTTTTTTTTGCTAATTGCTTTTTTTGCAATTTGCCTTAGAAAAATCCAGCAAAATGGCGACAGGTCGTGCATTGTGTAACCGGACCACATGATGTCCCGTGAGACTTCAACAGCTCTGAAGACTGGATGGCGAGAGCAGAAAAGACCTACAGTGTTTGAAGATCAGACCAAAACTGGAAGTACCAGGTAGGGAGCTGGGCGGAGAATTAGAATTTTTTTTCTATAGCTGTAGTGACGATTTTGACTCCATGGGTGTTTTCCAGCGGATGTTGCCAAGTGAAAACTGCAAATCTGCAAGTATAGTGCCCAGTACATTGTAGTTCCCAGTACAATATAGCACCCAGTACATTGTAGCGCCCAGTACATTATAGCACCCAGTACATTGTAGCGCCCAGTACATTATAGCACCCAGTACATTGTAGTGCCCAGTACATGGTGGTGACCAGTACATTGCTGTGCCCAGTACATTGTAGTGCCCAGTACATGGTGGTGCCCAGTACATTGCAGTGCCCAGTACATTATAGCACCCAGTGCTTAGTAGTGCCCAGTATATCATAGCACCTAGTACATGGTAGTGAACAGTACATTGTAGCGCCCAGTACACTGTAGTGCCCAGTACAAGGTGGCGCCCAGTACATTGCAATGTCCAGTACATTTTAGCACCCAGTACATTGTAGCACCCAGTACTTTGTAGCGCCCAGTACATTGCAGTGCCCAGTACATGATGGTGCCCAGTACACGGTAGTGCCCAGTACATTGTAGCGCCCAGTACATTGTAGCGCCCAGTACAAGGTGGCGCCCAGTACATTGCAATGTCCAGTACATTTTAGCACCCAGTACATTGTAGCACCCAGTACATTGTAGCGCCCAGTACATTGTAGCACCCAGTACTTTGTAGCGCCCAGTACATTGCAGTGCCCAGTACATTGCAGTGCCCAGTACGCGGTAGTGCCCAGTACATTGTAGCGCCCAGTACATTGTAGCGCCCAGTACAAGGTGACGCCCAGTACATTGCAATGTCCAGTACATTTTAGCACCCAGTACATTGTAGCACCCAGTACATTGTAGCGCCCAGTACATTGCAGTGCCCAGTACATGATGGTGCCCAGTACATTATAGCACCCAGTACACTGCAGTGCCCAGTACATTATAGCACCCAGTGCTTAGTAGTGCCCAGTATATCATAGCACCTAGTACATGGTAGTGCCCAGTACATTGTAGCGCCCAGTGCATTGTAGCACCCAGTACAAGGTGGCCCCCAGTATATGGTTGCGCCCAGTACATTGCAATGCCCAGTACATTGTAGCACCCAGTATATCATAGCACCCAGTACATTGTAGTGCCAAGTACATTGTGCCCTGCTTGTGCTTCTGAAGACATGCTCCCATAAATTAAGCGGGCTCTCATTGCTATAGAAGTGCCAAACAAGTGGGTGCAGTGTGGCTCTCAAGGTAAAAAAAAAAAAAGGTTAGGCACCACTGGACTAGTGAGTCCTCCTAGCATAATAAGGGCATATTCTCTCCACATCACATAAATTCAATGGAAATCAAATTTCCCTGAACAAATTCGAGCAAACCTTGGCCACATTTTTATCACAGCAGTTTCATACGTCATGATCGACTCTGGGGAAAAATAAATGGCTAATGTTATCTCTGCAGAAGTGTGAAGTCAATTTAACTTAATGGAAAAAATATTAATTAATGCATTAGTCACTATTATCTCATCGGCGGCACTAATGGTTTGCACAGCGTTGTCAGCAGCCCCACAAATTCAGAGATTTTAAAGTGAGTAAAACAGATGGAGGGTTTCATATCATTAGTGTTAGATTATATCTCATATAATAAGAAATTTTATTCCAAAACATTCAGTACTACAGGCCTCAATGCATTGGGGGTCCTCTATCCATGCACAATTTAAGAAGTATTATCAATATCCTTAATTGTGTTGAGACTGTGGAGTAGATTAATCCATCGCAATGTGCCAGAATTCCGGATCAATTTGCACCAAAAATTGTCTTTTCCTGACTTGCACCATGTTTCTTATGTCTTTTGGACACCTCCTGTGCATTACCCAACAAGGGGGCTTGGCTTTGCAGCATAGAGGAACGTCTCAGCAGAAAGGTGGAAATTGCGCTTTCTATTAGGAGACACCATGCGCCAGAAAAGTTGCCCATTTGGGAGCAAATTTCTGGCAAAAAAAAATAAGTTAAAGACTTTGATTACATTATTTAAAAATAAGCCAAATTTATCAAACAGCATGAACCATTTTAATCCTGTCTAGTCATATTCAACGGTTTGCACCAGAAATCTGGCATA
Source organism: Dendrobates tinctorius (assembly GCF_039654945.1). Classification (NCBI taxonomy): domain Eukaryota; kingdom Metazoa; phylum Chordata; class Amphibia; order Anura; family Dendrobatidae; genus Dendrobates; species Dendrobates tinctorius. Next base: position 26,212,678 of record NW_027361810.1, on the reverse strand, counting down.
AAACTGTTTTGAAATGTCACAAAATATTTGCACAAAACAATTGTGATTTTTGGACTTTTTCCATCAGCCCCGCTAGCTTTTTGAAAAGTGGATGAAACATAGCCACATAGCTTACTCCACAAAAGGGGTGAAAATTGCAACATTCACAAGTGGAGCACACTTTCTGACATTGGTACAAATCAGCTAGCGATGCACCAAAGTCATTGCAATGCAAGCTTCTTAATGGATCTGGCGCATCTTAGTTCGGTGCATCGGGATTCAGGGATCAACTTTTTAGAGGACAATGGTGCACGATCCTTTACTAAGTGTTAAAATGTTGCACCTTAAAGAGATTGTTCACTACTCGGACAATCCCTTCTGAATCCCTATGTTCCCGCCAGTAACGAAGCCTATGTACTGATGTCCAGTGTCGGACGATGCCATTCTAGCGATGTCAGCAATGGCTCTCCCAGGGCTCATGTGACCATGTTTTGGTGCGCGATTCCTGTAGCCTCTTAGCGCGGCTTCACTCTCCCCGCTTTTGGATGAATTACTTACATCTGGAGGAAGTGAGAGCTATGACTGCCCTTCCACTTCCTCCAGGTGTCAATTACATCCGTAAGAGAGGAGAGTAAAGCCACTGCTGATTGGCCATAGGGATTGCGTGACATTATGTAATGCTATCCCCAGGAGAGCCAGTGCCAACACTACCGGAATGGCACCATCCCCAAAGGAAAGCATACAAGATTTTGGATTTCAATTGTGCAAAATATAGAAAAATCACAAATGATACAGTAGCCTGAGAAAAAAAACTATAAAATAAAAACCATGGAAAAAAAATGACTAGAACTGAAAAAAAAATCAAGTGTGAAAATGGTGCAAACTTCGCAATAAATAAAATAAAAAGTCTAAAATCCAAATTTTTACTCCAAAAAAAAAACTAAAAACACTGATGAATCAGAGCCGTTGACTAGACAGTCTAACAGCGTGCAAAATGTATCAAACAGGATGAACCACTAGGATAAATCTAGCACGTTTCATGACTGTCTAGTCTTCGTGTGCACTATGAATTAGACGGTATTGATAAATATGCCCCGGCGTTTCTATAAATTGCAGGATTGTCGTGCTTTCTTCGAGGATCGTGTCACTTCCACTGACTTCACATGTCTTCATCTTCACAGTAAATGCGCAAAAATAGAATGAGAAATATGGAAAGTGATTCTGCTGGAATAGACCTACTTTAGGGTCCAGCAAAACTTAGCAAAGTTGCAAAAATTGCATTAAAAGAAAAGTGTTCACTTTGTGACCCTGATCTCATAAAGCGGGTTCAATCACTCAGTCACTCCACAAAAAATTTAAAATCATGACCTTTCAAAATAGTAGAAAAAACAAAATCTGCATTTGGAAGGGTTAAAACAAAATATTCGATTTGGGCGAAGGGTAGCAGGGGCTGAAAAAAATAGTACAAAGCTGTAACCATGTTTTATCCGCAGAGTAAAGCAGCACAGGAGGGAGATCCATCAATCATCAGTGATTGAGCACCGAAGATAATGGGCAGCGAGATAATTTCATCAGGGATCTGGGTTAGTCGTGTTTTTGCATGAGCCGTCTAATAATACACGTAAATCAATAAACTAAGGCTTTGAAGGCAGAAAATAAAAAGGATAACAGAAATCATCATCATATCAGGCTATTATGATAGGTGAAACTGAAGTCGTAGGAAGCAAACAGCAGTCACTCTGGCCACCATGTCTGTCAGCCCCTGTCTATTGCCAGGGCGTAAAGACAAAGGGGGGAAAAATACAAAAATGATGAGATAAACTTGGCAAATCTAATAAATTAGATAATTATAAGATGATGTACCTGGTTTAGTGAATAAAGAATACAAATATTAGTGATGAGCAAATCAAAAATCATGCAAGTAAAACAAGGGCAAAGATTTATGAATTTTGATGAATTGGAACAATTTGCTCTTCTCTTTGTGCAAATCACCAAACATATCAGGCGCTATTTTAGACAGAAGATTGCATCCGCCAGAGAAAGCTCACACTATCTCAGGCACGACTCGGCTTGCTTCCTTGTAAGGCCATCAGTTATTACATCACATGCTATTCTGGATTATTTTAGCCTGTATAAAAGCTGAGGCAGGGAATGCAGCACCCACTTTGTGTTAAATCAGGATAGTAAGAGTTTATTAGCGCGTAGACATAAACCACTGAAGAAACTGTACAGATAGTGTGTGACAGTATAGTAGTGAAGATTAGTTTATAAGGAACGGGCTGCTGGTTACCACTAGTTATTATGCATTTACCAGTAAACATGTACATTGAGGCCATTTTGACATTACTAAGGCAACAATTTCTGTGTTTATTAAAAGGAATTATTCATCTGGCTTTTCAACATAATCTGACAGCAACATGAGGTGATGTGGGCAGGGTTATACAGGGCTCAGTATTCAGAGAACTGCTAGATCTGCAGCAGATAAAACAGTGTTTTTATGAAAATTGCAGCAAGCAGCCCAATAAGTGATACATTACTGGCATTACTGGAATCGGGATCTCTGCCCCTACATCATCCTGCTCTCAGATGGGGCAGCAAACAATGGCAATGTCCCAATGACTTGCATCTCAAAAACATAGCACTGCAATTTGAAGTCTACTCAATGTCACGTAGAGGGTAGTGTTGAGCATTCCGATACCGCAAGTATCGGGTATCGGCCGATACTTGCTGTATCGGAATTCCGATACCGACTTCCGATATTTTTTCAATATCGGAATTCGGCATTGGAATCGGAAGTTCAAAGTTGATTGACAGCCTGACGTCATCATGATGCGCGGTGTGTGCGCATCATGATGCGCCGTCATTTCGGGCCTTCCGCGGGTCTCTGCCGGCCTGCCGGGGGGCTGTGCCGGCCTGCCGGGGGGCTGTGTGGACTGCCCGGGGTCTGTACCGGCCTGCCGGGGGGCTGTGCCGGCCTGCCGGTGGTCTGTGCACCCTGTGGGGGTCTGTACCGGCCTGCCGGGGGGCTGTGCCGGCCTGCCGGTGGTCTGTGCACCCTGTGGGGGTCTGTACCGGCCTGCCGGGGGGCTGTGCCAGCCTGCCGGGGGGCTGTGCTGATGTCCGGGGGTCTGTGCAAGCATCGTCCGATGGGACTACAAGTCCCATCTGGCGATGCCTGCTACCATGACAGTGATTGACACATTAGCCAATGATGGGACAGTAGTAGTCCCATCATCCGGCTAATGTGTTAAATGTTAAAAAAAAAAAAAAAAATACTACATACATACTACATGCATGCTACATACATACTACATGCTACATACATACTACATACATACTACATACATACCACATATATACTACATACATACTACATACATAACACATATATACTACATACATACTACATACATACTACATACATACTACATACATACTACATATATACTACATGCATGCTACATACATACTACATGCTACATACATACTACATACATACTACATGCATGCTACATACATACTACATGCTACATACATACTACATATATACTACATGCATGCTACATACATACTACATGCTACATACATACTACATATATACTACATACATACTACATGCATGCTACATACATACTACATGCTACGTACATACTACATATATACTACATGCATGCTACATACATACTACATGCTACATACATACTACATATATACTACATACATACTACATACATACTACATGCATGCTACATACATACTACATATATACTACATACGTACTACATACATACTACATGCATGCTACATACATACTACATGCTACATACATACTACATATATACTACATGCATGCTACATACATACTACATGCTACATACATACTACATATATACTACATACATACTACATACATACTACATGCATGCTACATACATACTACATGCTACATACATACTACATATATACTACTTGCATGCTACATACATACTACATGCTACATACATACTACATATATACTACATACATACTACATACATACTACATGCATGCTACATACATACTACATGCTACATACATACTACATATATACTACATGCATGCTACATACATACTACATGCTACATACATACTACATATATACTACATGCATGCTACATACATACTGCATGCTACATGCATGCTACATACATACTACATACATACTACATGCTACATACATACCACATATATACTACATACATACTACATACAATACATTCATACAATACATACATAGACATACAGTACATATAACATAGAGTAACATACTTACCAATACTTGTCACATTGTTCCCCGAAGCCATTGTCTTTTACGGAATAAATATTAACATAACAAACCACAAAAATACTCACCCACGATCCGAAGCAGTCCACGAGTGTGTCCCACGACGATCTTGGGTAGAGAACTGCAGCATCAGCTGTTGCTGCCGTTCTCTACGGGCTGCAGGAATCCAATGACGGAAGGTAGGTATCCTTCCGCACTGTATTCCTCCGCCACTTAAAAAAAAAAAAAGTCCCTAGTCTCACTTTATGCCATTGCTGCGTGGGAATTTCCCACACAGCAATGGCATAAAGTGAGACTAGGGACTTTTTTTTTTTTAAGTGGCGGAGGAATACAGTGCGGAAGGATACCTACCTTCCGTCATTGGATTCCTGCAGCCCGTAGAGAACGGCAGCAACAGCTGATGCTGCAGTTCTCTACCCAAGATCGTCGTGGGACACACTCGTGGACTGCTTCGGATCGTGGGTGAGTATTTTTGTGGTTTGTTATGTTAATATTTATTCCGTAAAAGACAATGGCTTCGGGGAACAATGTGACAAGTATTGGTAAGTATGTTACTCTATGTTATATGTACTGTATGTCTATGTATGTATTGTATGAATGTATTGTATGTAGTATGTATGTAGTATATATGTGGTATGTATGTAGCATGTAGTATGTATGTAGTATGTATGTAGCATGCATGTAGCATGCAGTATGTATGTAGCATGCATGTAGTATATATGTAGTATGTATGTAGCATGTAGTATGTATGTAGCATGCATGTAGTATATATGTAGTATGTATGTAGCATGTAGTATGTATGTAGCATGCATGTAGTATGTATGTAGTATGTATGTAGTATATATGTAGTATGTATGTAGCATGTAGTATGTATGTAGCATGCATGTAGTATATATGTAGTATGTATGTAGCATGTAGTATGTATGTAGCATGCATGTAGTATATATGTAGTATGTATGTAGCATGTAGTATGTATGTAGCATGCATGTAGTATGTATGTAGTATGTATGTAGTATATATGTAGTATGTATGTAGCATGTAGTATGTATGTAGCATGCATGTAGTATATATGTAGTATGTATGTAGCATGTAGTATGTATGTAGCATATATGTAGTATGTATGTAGTATGTATGTAGCATGCATGTAGTATATATGTAGTATGTATGTAGCATATATGTAGTATGTATGTAGCATGTAGTATATATGTAGTATGCATGTTGCATGCATGTAGTATATATGTAGTATGTATGTTGCATGTAGTATGTATGTAGTATGTATGTTGCATGTAGTATATATGTAGTATGAATGTAGCATGTATGTAGTATGTAGTATGAATGTAGCATGTATGTAGTATGCATGTTGTATGTATGTAGCATGTAATTTTTTTTTTTTTTTTTTACATTCAACACATTAGCCGGATGATGGGACTACTACTGTCCCATCATTGGCTAATGTGTCAATCACTGTCATGGTAGCAGGCATTGCCCGATGGGACTTGTAGTCCCATCGGACGATGCCTGCACAGACCCCCGAAGCCTGCACAGCCCCCCGGCAGGCCGGCACAGCCCCCCGGAGCCTGCACAGCCCCCCGGCAGGCCGGCACATCCCCCCGGAGCCTGCACAGTCCCCCTGGCAGGCCGGCACAGCCCCCCGGCAGGCCGGCACAGACCACCGGAGCCTGCACAGACCCCCTGGCAGGCCGGCACAGCCCCCCGAAAGGCCCGTACAGACCCCAGAGAGGCTGTACAAGGGAAAAACAGGATTTTTCTTATTCCGATACCGGAAGTCCCATAGACTTGAATGGGACTTCCGGTATCGGAATCGGCGATACCGATACTTTTTTTTAAGATCGGCCGATCCATTCCGATCCGATACTTTGAAGTATCGGACGGTATCGCTCAACTCTAGTAGAGGGTACTGAATGACACCTTGCCATTTTAGGCACTAAGTCGACCCTCAGTCAACAAAAGAATTCACGATATGTGGTGTTTTTTATTTTTTTTTTTTTTCTATCTGGTATTTGATAAGACTCAAACTCAGGACCTGTAGTGCAGATAAGACTCTAAAATAATGAGCCACAGGTTCCTCTCTTGGGTATGTGAGCTGTCAACCAGCCGCGAGACATGCAGCCGCAAGGACTCGAACACGCACGTGCTTCTCACAACATTAGAATATCATCAAAAGTTAATTTATTTCAGTTCTTCAATGAAAAAGTGACACTCATATATTCTATAGAGTCATTACACACAGAGTGATCTATTTCACGTGTTTATTTCTGTTAATGTTGATGATTATGGCTTACAGCCAATGAAAACCCAAAAGTCATTATCACAGTAAATTAGAATAATTAACAAAAACACCTGGAAAGGCTTCCTAAGCGTTTATAAAGGTCCCTTAGAGTATGTGCGCACGTTGCAGATGAGCCTGCAGAATTTTCTGCAGAGAATCTGCATCTCTTGCGTGATGCGGATTTGAATGCGTTTTTGCTTTGCGGATTTGAGAGAGAGAGCGTAGAGCCTTAGTCTGTTTCAGTAGCTCCACAATCATGGGGAAGACTGCTGACTTGACAGATGTCTATAAGGCAGTCATTGAGACAATCCACAAGGAAAGTGTCATGATCTGAATTTGATCTGACAGTTTTAAAAGCACAGAGTGAACTTTTTTTCCTTTTGGCAAGTTGCCAAAGTGACTTGACTGTCCCCGGTGGTGGTTAGTGGTATCACACTTTAGGTTTAATGTGCACATAATTATGAATCAGGTGTGGGGCTCTATAAATGAGTCTCAGGGTGTGTAATCACTGCTGGTGATATTCATTCATTGATTGATTCTGAGTTGGTGAGAGCCTGGTGGAAGGATGGAGCTGAGGAGACCTGCACAGCTTAGCCAGGGGGGACGTGTGTCAGCTATGGTGTCTGGACAAAGGGCTGGCATGGCGTGGTGGGGTCGCAGTGATGGTGTCGGCAGGAAGTGTCTGCATGGACTGGTGGAGTGGCGACTATGGAGAGTGGCACTCACCATGTGGGACTTGGCTGCTGAGCTGGACTCAAGCATGCTTGACTTCGTGGCAGAAGCTGAACTCATCTTTGGGACTCTGTTACTAAGCAGTAGCAACTGGTGGTGGACTCTGCTCCAAGGCTGCACTATGGTGAAGGATCCTGTTATGGTGATGGATCCGGGAGGAGGAGAAGACGCACGCAGGTGGAGGGCTCTGTTGCAGGAGCATAAGCACAGAGCATAAAGCTAAGTAGTGTCCCCCTGTATTGTCTTCTTTCCTTTTGTGTCTCTAGTGCAGTGGTGGAATTAGTCTCCGCACCGCCCAATTCCCTAGTGAGGGTTTAGGGTCAGGGCGAGCAAGGGTTTAAGGTTCGCGTGCGGCGACAGGTGCGGAGCCTGTATAGGGAATGTGAGGAGTGCAGGGACACTGGCTCAGGGGAGTGCAGGAGGTCTCCATGTCCCCATTCCCTATCGCAGGGCCCACCATTGTTATTGTTTCCCAGGTTCCCCCTTATTAATTAATTCGCCTTACTGGAGGCGGGGTTTCCAGAATGTATGTATAACGTGTAAATCTTAAATTCGCCCCACTGGAGGCGCTGTATCCTGGGTCACGTGTGTTATGGGTTTGCCTTGCGGTAACATCTGCGTCCAGACACACGTAACCATGACAGAAAGTAAATTTTGCATTTTGTTTGGAAATCAAGGTCTCAGAGTCTGGAGGAAGGGTGGAGAGGCCACAATCCAAGCTGCTGGAGGTCTAGTGTGAAGTCTCCACAATCAGTGATGGTTTGGGGAGCCATGTCATCTGCTGGTGTAGGTCCACTGTGTTTTATGAAGACCAAAGTCAGCACAGCCGTCTACCAGGAAATTTTAGAGCATTTCATGCTTCCCTCTGCCGACAAGCTTTTTGGAAATGGAGATTTCATTTTCCAGCAGGATTTGGCACCTGTCCACACTGCCAAAAGTACCAATACCTGGTTTACACACAATAGCATCACTGTGCTTGATTGGCAGCAAACTCGTCTGACCTTAACCCCATAGAGAATCTATGGAGTATTGTCAAGAGGAAGATGAGAGACACCAGACCCAACAATGCAGACGAGCTGAAGGCTGCTATCAAAGCAACCTGGGCTTCCATAACCCCTCAGCAGTGCCACAGGCTGATCGCCTCCATGCCACGCCGCATTGATGCAGTAATTGATGCAAAAGGAGTCCCGACCAAGTATTGAGTGCATTTACTGATCATACATTTCAGTAGGCCAACATTTCAGATTTTACAATAATCTTTCAAGCTGGTGTTATAAAGTATTCTAATTTACTGAGATAATGACTTTTGGGTTTTCATTGGCTGTAAGCCATAATCATCAACATTATCATCAACAATATTATTCGAGCACACCGAAGACACTCGGTTAGCACCCGAGCATGCTCCGATAACACCTTATCCCAGTATGCTTGCTCATCATATAATATAAAGTGCTACACTGTAGTGCGAGAAAAAAGGACTTGTTCATACTTTGCGTTTTTTTGGGTAGTTTTTGAAGCGAGGACAAAATGCTGCATTTTACAGTAATAGAAAAACCAGTGATGTTTCTAAAATCCCAGACACGCGTTTCCGTTCCTTGCATATTTGCAGCTCATTTTTTCAAATGAATGAAAAAAAAAATGCATATGAAAAATGTGCGTAGAATAAAACATGGCAAAAACGTGGGTATTTCTTTTCACGGCGCTTTTTCTGCCAAGGTACTGGTGTTTGATGTAGAACAATCTGCTACAAATACTCGATGTTTGCGCGTGGCCTTAGCGTGCAACATTTTTTGAATCCCATAAAACATTACAAAGTTCCTTTATTGTTTACTTATTCATACTCCATAATTATGCAAGAAACGTCGTTATTTTTGGGGGGATTATGAAAATGTTGCTCCCTCAATGTCCGTGTCATCAAGACCGGTATTGATCACTCCAGGGAGGGTGCGGGAATCAGAAGCCCCTGATTCATGAAGAGGCTTCTTCCTGATACAGGAGCGTCAGAAGAGTAGCGTACACCTCTGTGTGTGTGCGGCTCATCAGAAATCCTACTCCAGCCCACACTGGAGTAAGACTTGTGTCATGGGAAACGCCGCTGCTCGTCAATTCGAGAAGCAGGAGTCGCCACACCCCATCTCGGTGGAGTTGGTAGAAACTGGCGCAGAAATGCCAAAAGTCACAACATTTTGCAACTTTTCACAACTTTTACATTAGAATTCTGGCATGAAAGCTTTGATGAATCAGGTCCGTGCTGTTACTCGAGTCACATAGAATATCCCTGACACATTGCACCAGACGCTCTGCTGCAGTGTATTTCTTTCTTGCTGCTAATTGATGTATTATTCCTCTACCACAGACATGGCTGCACACTATGTAAGGCTCGGGAAAGGATCGCCGATGGTTTTTCTTGAGCTGAAACGCCACATCGAGAAGGATCGATAAACTGCATTTAGGTTTATAAGAGAGAGACAAAGTTTGATCTAAATTTTCAGAGAATGTGAATATAACTGTTTTTGTCATTAAAATGCTATAATTGCTCTAACTGGAGGCAATGATGAAGAAATGTTCCTCCCATTAGAGATTTTCTTCTTATTTTCCCACTATGTCCATTAAAAGACCATTTTGGCTCATTCTGTGAGCCCCCCATATCTGTGAGAGTAATCCCGGACGATCCACCCTGTGTGTTTAGTCACCAAACTAATGACCTGTAAAATGCAATGTCAGCATCCTTCATTCTATACATCCACGGAACAGAAACCATTACAAGGGCTGTAAAGTGCGTTTCTGAGATAATTATCCTTCACTTATTGATTAGCAAAATGTCAATGTAATAATCTAGTGTAAAGGTGAGGCGAGGGTTATTCACGCGGAATTCCAGGATTGTTGGAAAACATTTTAGAGAAACATGATGGATAGAAATCCAAAGAAAGAACAAAAAATATTAGATAGATGATAGATATAGATAGATAATAGATAGAAAGAAAGATAGATAGATAGATAGATAGATAATAGATAGAAATAGATAGATAGATAATAGACAGATAGCTAGATAGATAACAGACAGATAAATAGATAGATAATAGATAGATATAGATAAATAGATAATAGATCAATAGATAATAGATAGATAGATAGATAGATTTTTTGGCTTTTTTTTGTTTTTTTGGGGGGGAGTTTGGCCTTTTTTGGGATTTTTTGGCTTAGATAGAAAGATATATATATGTATATAATAGATAGATTGATAGATACTGTAAATAGATAGATAATAGATAGATAATACATAGATAGATAGATAGATAGATAGATAGATAGATAGATAGATAGATAGATAGATAGATGGATAAATAGATAGATGGATAGATAGATAGATAGATAGATAGATAGATAGATAGATAGATAGATAGATAGATAGATAGATAGATAGATAGATAGATAGAAGAGATGAAGGGGCCTGTTCTTCCACCGTCATTTCTGGATTGCTCTCATTACATCTGTAGACAGATCTTGTGATAAGTTGCTGGAGCTCCGGCGGCTCCGGTGAGTTTACACAGTGAATACTAGAAGACATTCGCTGCCGCTCGTCGCTGTTCTACAAAATCTAATTTACAATGATACATGTAAATTGGAATATTATTAAAGTTTAATAACCCATTCAGTATGGAAATGAATGTGGGAGCGCGGACGGAGGGGCTTCGTGCAGCTTTGTAACATACCGTCCTTTGGTGGAAGATAAAACATTTGTGGCATAAAATGATCCCAGTAAATAATCATTCCGTCTGTGCGGACCTGAGACGGGTCAGGAAAATACTAAGCATACAGGTAGAGGACGGCCTGGTGCTGCACATGTGAATGTTTATGAGGAGCTGTCTCTTCTTCTGACAAGTCCATTTCTGTAAATGTTTGCATATCATTCATGAAAAGAAATAACAATGCTAGAGTTTCTTTTCTTAGAACTTTGTGCTGTTCGATTTCTCTGTTATTCCTCCTAGAAATGTAGGAATAAATTTGACACAGCTGGGTGTTACCAGTTCTAGATGTGTTCCTCCTATGCCTATACTGGCACTGTCCGATCAATTCTGCCTATCACACTGTGCAGGGACACAACCAGGGCCGGACTGGACATCTGGCAGTTCTGGAAAATGCCAGAATGGCCTCTCTGGTCGTGGGCTGCCTTGTCTGCTGCATTGTTAACAGAATCCGTGTTCTCAAGACACCCATACTGTTAAGAATTGGTACTGAGCACACAGTCGCTGACTCCGTCACTTACCCCAGCAGGCCACGGGTATCATTAGAAATATTGGTCTTGTAGTAAATCTTGCTTTCCTCCATCCAGGGTAATATTAGTAATACAGTCATGGCCAAAAGTTTTGAGAATGACACAAATATTAATTTTTACATAGTCTACTGCTTCATTTTTTCTAATGGCAATTTGCATATACTCCAGAATGTTATAAAGAGTGATCAGCTTAACAGCAATTACTTGCAAAGTCAATATTTGCCTAGAAAATGAATTTTATCCCCCAAAACACATTTCAACATCATTGCAGCCCTGCCTTAAAAGGACCAGCTAACATAGTTTCAGTGATTGCTCCATTAACACAGGTGTGGGTGTTGATGAGGACAGGGCTGGAGATCAATCTGTCATGATTAAGTAAGAATGACACCACTGGACACTTTAAAAGGAGGCTGGTGCTTGGCATCATTGTTTCTCTTCTGTTAACCATGGTTATCTCTAAAGAAACACGTGCAGTCATCATTGCACTGCACAAAAATGGCCTAACAGGGAAGAGTATCGCAGCTAGAAAGATTGCACCTCAGTCAACAATCTATCACATCATCAAGAACTTCAAGGAGAGAGGTTCCCTTGTTGCCAAAAAGGCTCCAGGGCGCCCAAGAAAGACCAGCAAGCGCCAGGACCGTCTCTTAAAAGTGTTTCAGCTGCGGGATCAGCCACCAGCAGTGCAGAGCTTGCTCAGGAATGGCAGCAGGCAGGTGTGAGTGCATCTGCACGCACTGTGAGGCGGAGACTCTTGGAGCAAGGCCTGGTCTCAAGGAGGGCAGCAAAGAAGCCACTTCTCTCCAGGAAAAACATCATGGACAGACTGATATTCTGCAAGAGGTACAGGGAGTGGACTGCTGAGGACTGGGGTAAAGTCATTTTCTCTGATGAATCCCCTTTTCGATTGTTTGGGACATCTGGAAAACGGCTTATTCGGAGAAGACCAGGTGAGCGCTACCACCAGTCTTGTCTCATGCCAACTGTCAAGCATCCTGAAACCATTCATGTGTGGGGTTGCTTCTCAGCCAAGGGAATGGGCTCTCTCTCAGTCTTGCCTAAAAACACAGCCATGAATAAAGAATGGTACCAGAATGTCCTCCAAGAGCAACTTCTCCCAACCGTCCAAGAGCAGTTTGGCGATCAACAATGCCTTTTTCAACATGATGGAGCACCTTGCCATAAAGCAAAGGTGATAACTAAATGGCTCAGGGAACAAAACATAGAGATTTTGGGACCATGGCCTGGAAACTCCCCAGATCTTAATCCCATTGAGAACTTGTGGTCAATCATCAAGAGACGGGTGGACAAACAAAAACCTTCAAATTCAGACAAAATAAAAGCATTGATTTTGCAAGAATGGACTGCTATCAGTCAGGATTTGATCCAGAAGTTGATTGAGAGCATGCCATGGAGAATTGCTGAGGTCCTGAAGAAGAAGGGTCAACACTGCAAATATTGACTTGCTGCATTAACTCATTCTAACTGTCAATATAACCTTTTGTTACTCATAATATGATTGCAATTATATTTCTGTATGTGATAAAAACATCTGACAAACACACATAAAAACCAGAGGCCAGCAGATCATGTGAAAATATAATATTTGTGTCATTCTCAAAACTTTTGGCCATGACTGTATATCCCATCTGGTGCTTGGGGACGGGGACAGCATGGGCCTGTGCGATTTCAAATGCCAGGGCTGGATTTCAGCCCCAGTCCGTACCTGGACACAACCCATTGACCAGAAAAAGGTCATACCCATCTGTTGAGATATTCATAAAATTCCAGACGAAATAATCGCTTATTCACGTCCACTTTCAAGCAAAATGAATATGTCGAGTATGGAGCATAAAGTTTGTCTACATCTGTCTTTGCACTACAATTTTTGCAAAGTGCCAGTAAAGTCATCGGCAACCACCTCAGTAAGGCCGGGGTTACACATGCGAGAGAATCAGGCCGATAATGCTAATGACACTCTCTCCAAACTCTGTCAACGTTTAATCTGCCTGTCATCTGAGTGCGATCCGACTCTCTAACATGAGAGAATCACAGGTGCAGAGAAGATGGAGAACTTAATTTCTCCATCTTCTCCATTGTCTGTTTCTGCAGATCTCGGACTGCACTCGGATGTCATCCGAGCGCAGTCCAATGTTTCACATAGTTCCATAAACTTGTATGGGTGACCATGATCCGAATGTCGGAGTCACTCTCAGCATGCTAGATAAATGGTATATTTAAATATACTATATATATATATATATTTACTCACACACATTTTATGCTATACAATAACATTTTTATTATGTTTGCATTTTTATCACGTTTTATTGCACTTGTTTTTATTTTCTTTTATACTTTTTTCCTGTGTACAACAGCTTACAGATGCGCCAAATACGTTATCTGTTAATAAATTTGGAGCATCTTACTCCAGCAAATTCTTCATCGAGATTGGCAATCAAAAAACCTGAATAATGACAGCCCGCCCCACCCCAGGGTCCATTGTCCAATGGATTCCCAGTCCTCAATTTCATCACCGTGAAAACTTGGAGACCCGATCACAGAGGGTTGGAATGTCTTTTATCATGCCAATCTTGACTTTGCTCATGTAAGGGCTCGATAGCCAGAAATGGAGATTCCTCTTACTTTTAGAGCTCGGCTGTTGGCCATTCACCTGCTGTATGGCAGCATGGGACCTCTAGAGCGCCTCTCAAATATGGAGATGTGGAATGGCCAGCACAAATAAAAATGATGGCATTAAGGGGCTAAGTGAAATGATGTAATTAGGATGTCAACTGTTATGAGTCATCCTATGATGTCGTCATTGAAACCTTCTCCATAAAGTCTTCTCTATCCCTTCGGCGATATAACAAGTTGTCCTTACATATTAATATCGGGAGCAGGGTTCGTTAAGTTTTGTGCATGTGTCAATGAATATTCATAATTAGAAGTATTTAATTACAACCACTGGGAACTAAGCAAAGCTTCCAAATTCTCCTCACAGCTGCTCCGCAGGTAGACGCTTCCACAAGGCATATGGCGGAATTAAGAAGGCTCCATCTAGATGGAAACACGCCAGATACACAGCCCTCAGAGGTTCATTTGGATTGTAAAAATAAAGATACTTTGGTCGATACTGTAATCATAGTCAGTCAAGCAAGTTGGGCAGATATAAAGTCACGCTTTCAAAAAGGATTACTGTATATAGACATTCCGACTTAGATTATCAAAGTTAGTACACCATCCTCATCAGGTCTAAAAGATCTATTCAAGAATGAAAGCAGTTTGTATTGTGAAATCTCTCAACAGAGCAGAACTTCATCTCTTTTGATGGTGGAACTATGACCTTGGTATTCTAGGAAATCTGACTGCGGCATATGGAATTGCCTTAATGCCTTATACCCATCCATACTCAAGGTTAGACGGTGAGTACTAGATGAACGCCGCATTCTAGGCATTTTTGCCGTCCGCAATGCCTGAATGAGGTCATACATATTTATATATACGGCAGCATTGCACCTTGTCTTGCTCTTCCCGAAATCCAACTAACAGTCCAATCAGAGGCATCAGGGGCAGAGCAATCAAAGGACAAGCACAGAATAATAGCGAAAACTATGCCTGTCTTGTAGCAATCTGATGTATCAGAGCTGAGAAATCAAGTTTTGAAGCCACATGCAAATTAGACTGGAAGTGCATTGTTGATATAAGGAGATAGACATGCTCCCCACATTTCCCTCGTGAAGAAACAAGTTTATTGTTGTAAAGATATGTGATGTAAAGTAAACTGTGATGTATAATGGAAATGTGATGCACCTTAAAGGTGTTAGCAGTAGTGAGAAGGGGGTGAAGTTTGGCAATACGGATAGTTAGAGTTAATAGCTGGGAGCTGGGACTAGCCCAGAGTGGGAAGGGGCTAAGTTGAAAGTGATAATTTCCTGTTACAAAGACATATAGGGCCTGGAGAAGATAGCAAGTGGACCTAAAGGTCTGAGGTGAGCAGTGCCACATTGTGGGGTGAGAGGAGACCAAACTAAAAGGAATAGCGAGAACCGGAGCAAAAGTGACTAAGAGACAGAGAGATCGTCCGGAGACAAGTCCTGGGAGAGGATGCCTAACTACAAAGCCCAGAGTTTATAACTCTTGCAGGTAATGGGCCTAGACAGGACTGAGTACATGAGCTGGATAAAGTGTACCAAGTTACACAGCGTCTGTCGCACCGGCCATACTGGCACCCTAATGGGAGCAGAAGATGCGGAACTGCAGGACAAATACATGACCAGTGGAAACAGAGCACCAGTGGAAAGAGCAAGAGAAGGAAGGAAACTGTCTTGAAAATGCTTTGAGTTGTAAAGGAAATGTTCATAAGACTGTACCCGCTATCTCTTGTATATATTCCCTACCAAGTTCCTGTTCAGTAAAAAGTTTATTTGTGAACGATGGTCCCCCTCATTGAACTGTAAAACTTCTGGCCCTGGCAAACCAGCAACATCGGCTACATGTGGCCGGCACGGGCATAACGCCCCCATAGCACAGGTCCACCACGGCTACCGCTCCGCGACACGATACACTGATACACTTGGACTCTGTTGCTCCGCCCCCAATGCACTTCCCGGATAATTTACATGTTACTTCAAAGCTTGATTTCTCAGCTCTGGCACATCAGATTACTACAAAATAGGTATCACTTTTATTGTTGTCCTATGGCCTCTACAGCCATCCCTCTTCTTTCAATAGTAAATCTGTCCTGACAGGTTCCTTTAAGTTTTTCCATTTTTGGTTCGGCAAGAGGTAATTATTGTTTGTGACTGTTTCCAAGTGCTCTAACCCGGCTGGTACTTCACTCCTGTTCTGGATTAACCCCTGGGTCCCCAGTCTGGTTTGACCTCGGACTGTTTCATGTTTCCACAGCGTGATTCTCTGCATGACTTTCCTGGTACTCGGCCCAGCTGCTTCTGACCTTGATTTTTTATTTGACCTTGTCCTGGTTATGACCCTGGCCCATTTGGTTATCACTCAGCCAGTTCTGCCAGTCAGCGGCTATTCTGACAATACATCCTGGGAGTCCCTGAAATGAAGTCGAGATACCTATAGATGGGCTTGGGAACTTCCATAGAACTCCTTAAAGAGGTTGACCGTTCTTAGGGTATGTGCACACGTTGCGGAATCTGCAGAATCCGCAGGTCCAAATGCCTCCGTTTTACCTGCGGATTTCCTGTGGATTTATAGCGGATTTAGTGTGGATTTCGCCTGCGTTTTTACACCTGCGGATTCCTATAATGGAATGGGTGTAAAAACGCACAAAGAATTGACATGCTGCGCAAAATAAACCGCTGCGTTTCCGTGCGGAATTTTCTGCAGCATGTGCACAGCGGTTTTCGTTTTCCATAGGATAACATCGTACTGCACATCCCATGGAAAACTGCTGCGGATCCGCAGGGCCAAATCTGCTGAAGATCCGCAGACGAATCCGCAACTTAAGCTGCAAGTCTACTACAGTCACTCTATATGACTGCATACACTACGAGTTTTCTCCGATGCTGGGAACGGCGGTCATGTGACTGCAAGCGTGCAATTTACATACTTTGGACACATTCTGACTAGACTGTTTCTGGTTTCGCTCAATACACCTGCATTGAACAAGTCTAGTCGGCACACTACCGCTTGTATGCAAATCGCACACTTGCGGTCATGTGCTTCGGGGCCAGCACCAGAGAACCATCACATCGCACAGTGCATGGGGTGACTGCAGACTTGTAGATTAAGACCAGAATACCCCTTTAAACTTTCATTTATAAAGTGGCCGATGACTGCGGAAGCCGCTTTGTGCTGACAACTAATGTGACAATGTGCACGACTCTACGACATAACTCTACCTGCACACATACAGTATATCATGTTGCAATATAACATGCCCAAAATTGTTTTATGTTTTCCTTGAAAAGTTTTCTCCTCAAAATTTTTTAAAAAAAATATATTTTCTTACGCAAATAAAATATGTCTCCCTTTACGCTCAAATCCTCAAACCTAATTGACTTTTTTCCTAGAATTGGTGGCGTACATTGTGTGTCCTGCCTCCTGATCTGTTCCGCAGTTATCTGTCCTCCGAAGGGTTTGCTGTTACACGTCTAATCGTGCAGTGTCCTCGATCCTTGGAGATCATGAAATGCGTCTCTTGATTGTGTCATGAATTTATCAGATGTTTCAGCAAAACATGTCAAGATCGGAGGCCGAACAGCGCGAATAGATTGATGTAAGGGAAGCGGCACAACATGAAATTTTGTTGAGTGAGACGAGATGAGAACAGGATAACAGGAGCAGCAGCGAGGTTTTTTCCATGTACAGGAAATAAGAGGTCTGTTATGAAAAGCTATATCGTAATTCACAAGGTAAATGGCAGCCGGAAGGAGAGGATGGGATTCTTCCAGATGTAGAGACACCTCAGAGGTCAAAAAACAGTTAAATATTTTGGAAGTATTATATTTTCCTATGTCGTAGATGGGCTTTCATGAATGTGTACTGCTCCTTTAACGGAGAAAAGAAACTCCAGTACATTTAAGTATAAGCTGTCATGTGCGTACATGAAGAATCACACTATTTCTGCCTATTATATGACTTGTACCCTGCACTTTTACCCATTTTCCCTTCTGCAGGCTCTATCTCTTATTTTCAGTTGTCTCTGAGCTAGTGGGTGGAGACCAGCAGCTATAATGCCTCCCATACATAGCACACACAAATATCAGAGGCAGCATGAAAGATATTACGCAGCTGCAGTGTTGGAAATCCAGCACTAGGGTGGGATAAAACACTTACTAGAAAGAAGCAAAACAGGTTTCTGTTTGTTCTCTCTTTTGCTGTCCTCCTCCCTCCACTTTCTTTCTCCACTCTTAACAGACTTCAATGGGAAACTTTAACTTGATCACTCAGTAAATTGGCTGTATGCCTTCTTCACATCAAGACAGATTCTAGCTATTTTTCAAAGTAAACTATATGCTTAGGAAGAAGGGAGAGGACAAAAAGTGGCTCACAAGTGGAGAAAGAAGCACCTTTCTCTATTAAAATATGTTATAAGGTGTCTTATATTTGCTTGTACTGTTGATTTATGCAAAGTTTATTGAACCTATGACCATTTAAATAGCAATCTTTTAAGGCTGTAAAATATTGTCCAATTTTTATATCATTTGATTGTAGGTGTAATTTCTATGGCTAGTTTCACACTAGCATTTCCTGGAGCTGCAGAAGGATGTGCACAGCCGCCGTGAAGCTCCGCCCACTGCCGCACTTCCTCTGGTCAGCTCCGCCTATGGACACATGACGCTGCATGTGACCTGTATACTCTATCTTTAGCATTGGGTGCACAGGCCGTGCGCAGGTATGCATTTGCCGGCACATGAGTCCTTTTGACGGTGCGCCGATCTGCACCAAACCCACCGTGTTGTATTTTGGTGCGATCGGCACACTGTCAAAAGAACGCATGCGCCGGCAAACGCATACCTGCGCACGGCCTGCATACCCAATGCTAAAGATAGGGCATGCAGGTCGCATGCAGCATCATGCGCCCATAGGCGGAGCTACCGGAGGAGGTGCGGCCATTGGTGGAGCTTCACGGCGGCCGTGCACATCCCTCCAGAGCTCCAGGAAACGCTAGTGTCAAACTAGCCTAAAATTGTTTTTAATGAAAGACTCTTAACCAGTTAGCTTCTGCAGCTTGCATATATTACAATACAATGCAAGCTGCTAGATGCTGTTCTGTTCATGCAAAACTTTTCAGTAGTTTTTAAAGTTAAAGTTGACTGTGTGTAGTCAATGGGTTAATAAAGACATTAAACAGCAGCGTCTTTCTTATTAGAGAATTTTATTCCTGGCAGTCCTGTATGTTATAGAAAAAGCTTGGCCCTGGAGGTCAATAGCTCTGCAGAGAGAATCCACAGATCGCTGATCTGTAGAATGGATTGTAATGGTGTCTGATAGTTGCTCAGTGGGGAAATAGCAATATAGTTTCTTAAAAAAAAAAACTTCAAATGCACAAATCTTCAGAAGAGATTTCAAGAACATCTTATAGAGTGTGAAGCAGGGCTGTATAGATCAGAGATGAAAGCGTCAATTATATTACAATTATGAACACGCATTACTCATCTGCAATGTGTTTGGCCAATGCCGGCTTTCTCTCTCCCTCCTCCTGGCAGGGACGCCACCATACTCATGCTAATTTGTTGTCAGGTTCCTGTACCTATTCCCCAATCAGCCCAAGTCTTAATTTGAACCTGTTCCTGAACCTATCCTGTTAGTACCTGAACCTGTTACTGAACCCGACTAGTCTGAATCTGAACCTGTTCCTGAATCTGTCTGGTTGGAAGCTGAGCCTATTGTTGAACCCGTGCTGTCTGATCCTGAACCGTGAACCTGTCCTGTCTCAACTTGAACCTGTTGTTGAACTAGTCCTTTCTGAACCTACTGCTGAACCTGTCTTGTCCGAACCTGAACCTGTTGTTGAACCTGTACAGTCTGGATCTGAGCCTTTTGCTCAACTCGTCCTGTCTGAATCAGAACTTATTCCTGAATCCAACCCATCTGAACATCCGGTTCCATCCAAGCCCGATCCTGTTCCATCTGAACAAGCTCTAACATCCAGTCTACCCGTCTACCCGTGATTGCAAATCCTGTCTTGCCAGTAACTCTGAGTACTAGTGTCCATTCTGTCTAGTGTTTTAGTATCCACACTGTCTGAACCAGTACCAGTGTCCATCCTGTCTGGTGATCCAGAATTCACACTGTCTAAACCAGCATCAGTATTCGGTCCTGCCTTGGATTCCAAGTCTGTGTCTGCGATCCAGACCCTTGAGGTCAGCTGCCACAGTACTGCGAACTGCCCTTGGAGTGGCACCTGTCGGCCACCTGCAGCTCAAGCCTAACTCCATCATCAGGAATTCTAGTGAAAAGCAGCCCCTACAGGGGAAGCCCAGTCCATGACGCAGTGGGTCTATAATTCACGAGCGTGGCACAACGCCTACTGAGAATCTGATCTACCTTTCAAAAGACTCTTATACCCTAGGTGCAAACACACAGGAATTATTTTCAAAACTAATCTCACCTACAATATCAGGACATAAACCAACTACACATTATGTATTTCTGCATTGTTTTCCACTATAGGCACATATTATTTCATCCGGTACTCATCCCCGTAGCAGCTCATCCACATTGCATAGACCTTGTGTAAGCTGGCAAAGGTTTTTGGATGGAAAGCTAAACATTTTTAAACTATACTATACGTTTTAAAAATCTGTTACGGAATAGGAATTGTCATTACTGTATTCCTGGGGACAGAAGTAAAGTTCCCACCACCATACATATTAGATCAATGTTGGATGAACCTGCAGGTAATGACGGGTCTAATGTCTATGGCGGCCTCTTACAATTGATTGTTGATAAGGATGAGGCATGCCCAATTTCGGACTGACAATCCTATTGTTCTCCCTGAGATAAGTGCCAGGAGACATCTCTGGCAGTGGCTCTGTAATAGAGAACGCAGGAGCCCTGGCTAGAGCAAGGGCTTCTGCCTATGGGAGAGTCGGCCAAGACAGCTGCTGGCCAAACGATTGGCTGAAGTTGAACCATCATTTGACCGACAGCCATCTGTTGTGTATTGTGGGGTTACATTATGGTTATGAGATTGAAAATTGGCAAAATTCTTGTGATGTCCCTACTTTCCTTGTTTATTTTCAGCGACTCTTAGGATTTTCATCTATTTTGCAGATCGCTCCGCTAGATAAAGGAATTACAGACTCTGCGGCAGCAAAATAGAAAAAAAAATAATAAAGACTATTTAGAAAGCTGCTTAAAGGGGCTGTCCGGATTTATAGATGACCTATTTATAGAATAGGTCTGAGGTCAAC
Source organism: Dendrobates tinctorius (assembly GCF_039654945.1). NCBI lineage: Eukaryota > Metazoa > Chordata > Amphibia > Anura > Dendrobatidae > Dendrobates > Dendrobates tinctorius. The sequence continues at coordinate 26,191,184 of NW_027361810.1, read as the reverse complement.
ACCCCTCTACCGATCACCTGTTATCTGGCCCGGATGCAAACACTTGAATGGAGCTGCAAAACGGAGCTCCAGTCAATATGTAGCGGCTGCTCCGGGTACTCCGCTCTACAGTCTTCCGTATTCTTACTGACAGGTGACACTTCCCGAGTGTTCCCTTTCACATTAACCCATCCATTGCCACTCTTTCTTTTACCAGACATTTTAAAATGAGACACGACTGAGCCTGCGCCTGTTATTGACTTCACTAAATTGTCACAAATTAAACTATAATTAACTGTGATAATTAAAGAGAAGCGATGACCTATTGTATAAATCCAGTTTTTATCAGCTGCATAATATCCATAGTGGGGTCCTGCAGAGCCACCCATAAAATCATTCGAATAGGGGCAGATATGCAGTACCTGACCACAACCACTCTGCGTTTGACGGCGCTGTGCTGTGCAGCGCTGTGACTAGAGATAGGCGAAGCCGACACAGAAATGTTCGCCGTTCGTACCGAACACTCACTATTTGGGCCTGAATGCTGAACACGGACTTTCTGCTGAATTTCGGTGCAGTGTTCGGGGTGAGTCTTTGGAGAGTAGAAGAGTGAGAGACGAGAGTGGGAGAAGAGAGGAGAGAAGAGAGAGAGATTGTTTTTTTCTAAGCAGTTTGGGTATCCATTATTTTTAATGGGGTTCAGGTTCTGGTGAAAGTTTGGGTGCTATTCTGATACTGAACCAAACTATATAAAGATTTTGGATCAGGTACCAGAACCCTCCACCGGTGCACGCAGCTCTAGCTACAACTGATCACATCCTGCCACCACCAGCATCGGGAACAGCTGTTTTCACCCCAACCCCCCCCTCCCTCCGTCGATCTAGTATTGATTACCTATCTTAAGCATAAGCCATCAATATCAAAGTACCATACAAGCCCCTTAAATACATCCATTCTCTTTATCCACACACTATCAGTATTCTCAATAATATGGGCCCATGTCATCAAAGTTTTTATATAAAAAAGAAATGCATGCAGCCACACACTCCAGTCCCGAGTGCCGCCGGCAGTGCCGGGTATTGAGGCACCTGCTCCATACCTGCTCATTTGCATGCCCACCCGGAACTGGACTTAGAGGATTCACATCACCTGGTGAGCCCATAACAATTTCCGGCATAGCGCATGTGGCACGCACCTCTTAATGAATTCAGCACTTCCTGTACTCCATCAAGACCGGCATGAGTGTGCGCTATGCCAGTCTGGTGATTTGGCCCCTGTGTCTCTCTGACTGAGCTCCGAGCTCAAGTCCTCACTCCCTACAAAGTGCTTGGACTCTCATATTGGCTACGAGCCATCAGTGACCTCACACATCCTTCATCAATGACCATGCTACAGGTTGGGGTGACTGCGTGCGCTATTGGCCGGCGTCAGGCCACGACGGGGGTTCTGTGATCCTTCTTCTCTGTCTTATGCAATATTAAACATCCCCCCTGGCCATTTTAGGTGATTTAATGAAAAAAACTTTTGGGATTTGCAATAATTAGTCAGATTTCAAACGATTTGTTCCAATTTTTATTTTTTTCTCATTCATCTCTTAGCAGGAGAGTAGAGCCTTCATCCATCTCAGTGGGACGGCATATTTCATTAGACTCTTTACATATTGTGCTGCAGGGGGGTAGGTTTCTCTAATTTATTTATTATTTTAATTGCTATGCTAATGACCCGCAGCTAATTGTGAACAGAAAATAAGGAACGAAAAACTCCGGCTGCTGTTTCTGCACTAGATTTAATGTAATCACCATTACAAATTGGCTTATTCCTGTGCCTGCAGCCAGAGGTAAGTACAGCTAATGCTTTTACAAGTCGTTTGTTAGTTGTACTAATGAGTCAGTTTGCAAGGGTCATCACAGCCGCCATAAATAACACTAATTATTGTATTTTCTATAAAAGCTGCCTATTGCTATCAGCAATGATGAGAGCACTGCGTCAGGTCTAGGTGACGTCATGGGATTTATAATCTGTATTAAAGGGGTATTGGTGTCCAGTGAGAGGACATCCGGGTGTCCGGTGTCCACTCCATATATACAGTGTTCTCCACGTGCACATTGCGCCCAGGCATTTGCATGGGTTTGCTGGGTGATGGCACTGATTATATCCTATTCTTACAGATAACCTTTGCCTGATCATTAGGATTTTGTTCAAAAAAGTGCCACACTGCACTCTTCCTACTATGGAAGACATTTTGAGGCCTTGCACGCTGTGCTAATTTGACCATCTGGCCAAGCTGTCCTGCAACTCTTTTGGTTTTTGTAACCCTTTTTGGTCTGCTCCGGGCCTGCCAGATAACAGCTGTTGCGATGTCGATGCCTGCTGCAGATGCTCCTCCTCCTCTTCTGAGCTATTGGCAGCAGCACCCTCTTCCCCCAATGGATGCCAATCTGGGTCAACAACTGGGTCATCCATCACCTCCTCTTCAATGTCATGTGCACCTTCCTCTGTGTCACCGTGTATGGTGGTATAGTATGCGGGAAGGGGCACCTGAGTTTCATCAGGGTCAGATTCTGGCTCAGTACACTGCGAGGACAATGTAGTGCTCTGAGTGAATGTACCAGCAGATAAATCTAGCAGTGGCTGTGCATCAATGCACATCATGTCCGATTCATCTTGGACTGGGGAATTCACGATTTGACTTGATAACCCAGGCATGGTATGTGAAAAGAGCTCCATGGAGTAATCTGTAGTGTGGCCTGCCGCATCCTTCACTTTTGGTAGGGGTGAAGGAAACAAGGAAAGATGTGGTTCCTGACCATGAGCCTCCAATAATGACTCAGTGCTTTTATTTTTTGAAAGTTCAGAAGAGGAGGCAATAGAGCTGGAGGCTGTGTCAGCAATGTAAGCCAAAACTTGTTCTGAAGCTCCGGCTTTAAAAGCGGTTTTTCTACTCCCAGAAAAGGGAGCCTTCGAGGCCTTGTGGAGCCAGACGATGACGCAGGCTCAACACCTCCTGCCTTAGGTGCTATTGTGCTTTTGCCACTACCAGCAGATCCACCACCAACACCATCATTACCAGCTGGCAACCCCCGCCCACTTCCACGGCCTCTTCCAACACACTTCCTCATTTTTGGGAAAATGTACCCAAAATACCACCAGCAATTTGGTACTGTAAAACAAGGTACAAGGTGTATATAGTATTGGGGAGAATTTGAATCTCCCTACAGACTTGAGGACACTGAACTAATATCTCAGGCCCAGTGTAGATTACACCTCAATATAACAGGCTGAAATTGGATGATGTATAAAATGTCTATATAGGACTGGGGAGAATTTGAATCGCCCTAGAGATTTTAGCAAGCTGACAATGATGCTCTCAGTCCCAAGTATGGCAGCAAGCAGCCTAATAAGCAGGACTGCTGCGCACAAAAGTGTGGAAAAATGAACGCTTGGTAACTGGGCAAAAAAGAGGATGAAAAGTATTTTTGCTTTTAAAAAAGCAGTTTGCACAGCAGTGTGAAAACAGCAATGCAGCTATCAGGGAGCCTTATAAGGCAGCCTAATAACCAACAGAGCTGATGCACCAAATTATAGCCTCCCCTTGCACTGCACAGTGACTGGTGTGTTGTACAGGCAAAATCGCTAGCAGCAGAAGCAGTTTTTTGTATCTTCTTCCCTGCCTAACGCTCTCCCTACAGAATCAGCAGCAGCAGCTCTCCCTATTCTGGGATCAGCAGAAGTAAGATGGCGGTCGGCGTGCACGCCCTTTTATAGCCCCTGTGACGCCACACAAGGCAAGCCAATCACTTGCATGCCCTTCTCAAAGATGGTGGTGACCGCTGCCTATCTCATCGCGTTGCCCACAGTGTGCGTCCTCCATCATTGGCTGAAAAAGGGCGCTGGAAGCATCTTTTGAAACGCGACTTTGGTGCTCTGGTCACCGACCTCGTGGCCGACCTCACGCTATGGTCTGGTTTCGTTTCATGAAACCCGACTTTTGCAAAAGTCAGCGACTTTTGAAATTGACCGACCCGTTTGGCTCAACTCTAATCGGGGAGTAACTCGGCACATTTGAGTGGGCACTAATAACTCAGCACATGGCGGGCAGTGAGTGGGCACTCCTAGTGTGATGCTGCACATTGCTCTGGAAAACACATCATGGGCCTAGTTTTCAGCCCTGTCTCTCATCTATTGTAATTGTATGTGGGACGCCCTCACACGCAGGGCTGTGGGGTACTCGGTACCGGGCCCGATGAGCTTCAATGGGAGATGTCGCGGCAGCTGTGACCCGGCCCGTGGCCCTGGGCGCCCATTCTAAAAAGGGGTTGTTTCAGTGTGCTTATGGCAATAGAAGTTTATAAGTGATTCGTGACCCCACCTGTGGTGTTCGGCAATGAAGATGTAAGCCGACGCTGCAGACAGTTCCTCAGGGAAAGATGGTGTGGAGCAGCAGTGATGTTATAGCCCTCCACAGGCAGGGCTGTAGTCCCAGGGCAGAGTAAGTGAAGTGACACGTAGATGGTGTAGTGTCTGGCGCCAGGGAGGTAGCAGTGCTGGGCAGGTTGGAGCAGGAATAAGTGGAGGACACCGGGGCATGTAGTTCCAAAGCTTTACTCACAGTCTGTACAAACAGGTGCCTGCCTTCGTGCCGTGTCCTCCGGGTCAGGTACTCAGTTAACCTCCAGGCCAGATGGAATACTCCTTTCCAACACTCTGCCAACATGTGTCTTTCTGAACGTCTCCTCTTATAGCGCCCTTAAGTGAAGTACTCCTAGTACTGAGTTACACTGGAGTGCCTCCTGTCCGATGTTCTTATGAACTCTACTTGTATGGCAGACAGCAGTAGCCTGCTTCGGGGACTCCTTGCTACTAAGTCCCGGCTCACTATCCAGTTGCTGTTGTGCCCCCAAGTCTTGTGTGGGAATAAAGTGGTCACTACTTCTATTCCTCCGGTGTCTGCTGCAGGACCATTAGCATCCATACAACCTCGGGGACCGGGCCCCGGCCTTGCGCTTAGAACTTCTAGGAACGGTTCTCTTCTAACCCACGTCCTCTGTTCTCTTTTACGCCTCACGTTCCGTACTAATCTTTCTTTCTATGGAGAATCAGGCTTTCAGTCTACGTTGCTCTCTCTCTTCCTTTCCCGTGCCAGCAGACCCAGGTCACTGGGATCTGCTGCAGCACTTCCATCCATCTATCCCTCTCTCCGGGGATCTTCTTCTCTCCAACCCTCTAGTCAACTGACCTCTAATCCTAAACTCTTCTTGCTCCTTGTAATGTAAACTAACTCCACCCACCTCCCAGCATGTTTCGCGTTCCAAGCAGGGAGCCACCAATGGGTGCTTTGCTATACTCCAAGCAGGGAGCCGCCGAAGGTGCTTTGCTACACTACTTTGTGGTGTGGGGTGCAGGTGTTGGAGTGTGGTCAGGAGTCTCCACCTTACCTGGATGGTGGGATTCCACACCTCAGGAGGAGGTGCAGTACCTCTGTGGCGACAGCCTCAGGGGCGCCACATATGTAGTAGAGTGACTGCCTTGGATACAGAACTTGCAGTTTTCTACTCACACACCTATGGCTGCAGGCAGCTTATATTAGACCTACATATTTCTTACCATTTATGAGCAGCTGGTGATTAGAGTCTGTAACTGCTGTAGAGGAGCAGACGGCTTCTCATTTATTGTTACAGCATAAAACACAGCATTGCCCATCTCTGTCTATTTCTGGACCTTACGATGGGATATTTTCCATTATTAACCTGTTGTATACCTTGGTTGTAAACCTGCATGGTTTCACCCTCACTTATCCCACATCTTGTGCGGTTGGAGGGGTCCTTGAAGTTGGTTAAATATGGTCTGGGGGATCCATTGGGATACGGTTTCCTCCTTTTGGAATTTAATAAGGTTCTGGATCTGGTGAAAGGTGGAGGGGAGTTTCGGCAAGGGTTTGTCGGATCCCCAGGAAATTCAAGTGAACATTGGAACCCTTGTGGTTATGGTGCTCCTGAGCTAGTGGGGTAATGGCTGGGAGTAATTGTTGGTACATTTTATGTTCACTTTATGTTTGGTAATCACCAGATTTTGGGAGCTTCAAGGACTCCTACCACCATGTTAATATTATTTATGCTTTGATGTTTTATTGTATGTTTGTTTTAATAAAGGCATGAATAATAAAAAAAATAAAAAAAAGGAATCGGTGTATACCCACCAAGTGCTTATTTTATGTTACTTAAGATGGCGGATAGCACAGGCATGAGTGGATTACCTGGAGCCTGGTGGTTGGGGGGGTCCTTGAAGTTGGTTAGAAATTGGTCTGGGGGATCCATTGGGATATGGATTCCTCTTTTTGGAAGTTAATATGGTTCTGGACCTGGTGAAAGGTGGAGGGGAGTTTTGGCAAGGGTTTGTTGGATCCCCAGGAAATTCAAGTGAACATTGGAACCCTTGTGGCTATGGTGCTAGTGGGGTAACGGCAGGGAGTAATTGTTGGTACATTTTATGTTTGGTAATCACCAGATTTTGGAGCTTCAAGGACTCCCCCCAGCGTGTTAATGTTATTTATGCTTTGATGTTTATTTTATGTTTATTTTAATAAGAACATGAATTAAAAATTTAAAAAAACAAGAAAAAAACAGTTATTTGTTTTCCTTTTAGTGGGTCCTTCAAGTTATTTATAAATTGGTCAGTAGGGGTTTGGAAGGGTAACCATTTCAGGTATGGCACCCTGGTTTTCAGGGGTAATCATCTCAGGTGTCACGTCTGCGGTGGTAGCCGCCGCCGCCTTTACTTACCAGCGCTCGCCGCGCCGCTCTGTGCCTGCCTCCTCTTCCTTCTCCTCCGTCCGGCGCGTGCCTGCTTCATGCGGGTGCCTTAGGCCGCAGGCGTGCGCTCTGCAGATCCCTTAACCCTGCAGCGCCCGCCCAGCGGCCTGAGCGCCCAATCAGCTGGCTGAACAGGGTATATCAGGCGTCTCCAACATGATGGAGACGCCTAATTATCGTGTGGCTTTCCCTACGGTATCCTGGCCAAAGTGTTTAGGGGTTTCCCCTTCTCACTCTTTCCTCTCCACTCTGTGCCCCAGTGCCCAGTCCTGTACTCCGTGCCTCCGCCCTGTACTCCAGTACCCAGTCCCGTACTCCGTGCCTCCGTCCTGTACTCCAGTACCCAGTCCTGTGCTCCGTGTCTCCGTCCTGTACTCCGGTACCCAGTTCCGTACTCCGTGCCTCCGCCCTGTACTCCAGTACCCAGTCCCGTACTCCGTGCCTCCGTCCTGTACTCTGCGTCTCCGTCCTGCACTCCTCTCGGTACTTCCTGCTCCCCTCTGCATTCCGTTCTCAGTCCTGCACCCTTCACTCAGTCCTTTGAGCCGCCCCTCTTGGTTCTAGCAGTCGTGGCATCTGTCTTCCGAGGGCCTGCCCCTAACGGCCCCTGTATAGTGGTTGGCACCACCTGGTGCGCTCACCCCCGGAAGCTCCAGTGCCGCGATCCAGAGGGTCCACTCTCGGACGTAAACCTATTTTTTGTCACAGCATACGTCACAGCATAATCAGGCCATGGACTCTGCTAGCGCCTCGGCGGCCACCCAAAAGGAATTGCTCTTTTTGCGTGAAAATCAGACTAGAATAATGTCCTTTATGAAGTCCATGGACACCCGCCTATCCGCCTTACAAACCACCGATCCGGGGAACGCCCCGTTGCTAGCGGGACTCCAGCAGGAGCTCGCGCAGCAGCGTGACGCCCAATCCCACATTCTGAGCTACATGGCGTCCGTGGATGACCGACTCCAGTCCCTACAATCCTCTGTTGCCACTTCTGTCCTTCCACAGGTTCCCTTATCCCATCCGCCACCACGCTTGGGGAAACCTCCCAGGTTTAGCGTCGACCCCAAGTTGTGTCGGGGGTTTTTAAACCAGTGCCGCTTACACTTTGAGCTCCTGCCTCAGCAATACCCCTCAGATCGGGCCAAGATAGCCTTCATTGTGTCCCATTTAGAGGGAGAGGCCTTAGCGTGGGTTAATCCTCTCTGGGAGAGAGATGGCCCGGTGGTATCAAGCATCCACAACTTCCTGGATACTTTCCGCAGGGTATTTAATGAGCCTGGCCGTGTGGCCTCCACCACTGAGGCTCTATTCAATCTTCGCCAAGGCTCCCTCACCGTAGGACAGTATGCTATCCGCTTCCGGACACTGTCCTCTGAACTAGGGTGGAATAACGAGGTTTTGGTTGGGACCTTTTGGAGGGGACTCTCGGGTAAAGTAAAGGATGAGCTTGCTGGCCGGGACACTCCTACCTAAGATCTCATATCCCTAGCTACCCGTATAGATTTACGGTTTCAGGAACGCTCCCGGGAGTCAGTTAGGGAGAAGAGATCTTTTAGGCTATACCAGGCGCCCTTTCCCCGCACCCCGGCGTCTTCGAGTAATTCCACTCCTGAGCCCATGCAAGTAGACCGTGTAAGGTTGTCGGAGCAAGAACGCAGGGAGAGAAGGATGCAGGGCCTTTGTCTTTATTGTGGCAGGGCTAATCATTTTGTGCGCACGTGCCCAGTGCGGCCGGGAAACGCCTCCTCCTAGACCAGGTAAGAGAGGCCTTACTAGGTGACACCGATTCCTCTCTGCCCCTTACTATTTCAGCTTTAATTGTTTTAGGTCGGGAGCGCAGATCTGTGGAGGTGTATATGGACTCGGGTGCGGCTGGTAACTTCATCCGGCGCAAAGAAGTGGACCAGCTCCGAATTCCAGTTGTTGCGTTAGAGAGTCCACGCTCCATCGCTTCCGTGGATGGCAAACCACTACCTGAACTTATCACCATGGTCACCCTTGAGGTGGAGATACAAGTTGGAGCTCTTCACCGAGAAAAAATTGCCTTTTATGTTTTGCCCAGTTTGTCTCATCCTGTGCTCCTCGGCTTACCCTGGCTTCGTCTTCATGAGCCTGTTCTAGACTGGCATTCCGGGGAGATCCTCCGCTGGGGACACTTCTGCCATAAATGCTGTCTGTTGCCGGTATCTCGCCCTAGTCCGCAGCAAGCTCCTATCGATCTTCCTGGGCTTCCTACGGCTTACCACTCGTTTGTCGACGTCTTCAGTAAGAAGGAGGCTGAGACGCTACCGCCGCATCGTGCCTATGACTGCCCTATTGAGCTGTTGCCAGGAGCGATTCCCCCCAGGGGAAGAATTTATCCCCTGTCCCCGGCAGAGACCGCGGCCATGTCTGAATATGTCCAGGAAAACTTGGCTCGGGGTTTTATTCAGAAGTCATCTTCTCCTGCTGGAGCAGGATTCTTTTTCGTCCGGAAAAAAGACGGGTCCCTTCGGCCATGTATTGACTACCGGGGCCTGAACAGTATCATGGTCAAGAATAGGTATCCCCTGCCGCTGATCCCAGAACTCTTTGACCGCTTGAGAGGGGCCCGGATCTTCACCAAATTGGATCTACGGGGAGCCTATAACTTAATCAGAATCCGTGCCGGGGATGAATGGAAGACGGCCTTCAATACTCGGGACGGCCATTACGAGTATTTGGTTATGCCGTTTGGTCTCTGTAATGCCCTGGCAGTTTTTCAGGAGTTCATTAATGAGATCTTTCGAGACCAACTCTACTCTTCTGTCGTTGTATACTTAGATGACATACTCATCTTTTCCCCTGACTTATCCACTCACAGAAGAAGTGTTCGGCTGGTTCTGCAAGGTCTGCGGGAGAACAGACTCTGCGCTAAACTAGAAAAATGTCTGTTCGAGCAAGCCTCATTGCCCTTCCTAGGGTATATCATCACGGACTCCGGAATAATGATGGACCCCGAGAAGTTGTCCGCCGTTCTCAAATGGCCACGTCCGGTTGGAGTAAAAGCCATCCAGCGGTTCCTGGGTTTTGTGAACTATTACAGACAGTTCGTTCCCTTCTTCTATTTGGTGACCAAGCCCATCTCTGCTTTGACCAAGAAAGGGACCAAACCAAATGCCTGGACTCCAGAGGCTGAAGAGGCCTTTCTCGCCTTGAAGCAGTCCTTTGCCTCCGCCCCGATTTTACATCGGCCGTTAGTCAATAGGCCCTTCATCCTAGAGGTGGATGCCTCTTCTACTGGTGCGGGAGCGGTGCTTTCTCAGCGGACAACGTCTGGTCAAGTGGTGCCGTGTGGATTCTTCTCTAAGTCTTTCTCCCCCGCAGAATGCAATTATGCAATTGGGGACCGGGAATTACTGGCCATTAAGATGGCCCTGGAGGAGTGGCGGTATCTTTTAGAAGGGGCAGTTCATCCATTCATAATCTTCACGGATCACAAGAACCTGGCCTATCTTCAGTCCGCGCAAAGGCTCAACTCCAGACAAGCTAGGTGGTCGCTATATTTCTCCCGGTTTGACTTCAAACTCCATTTTCGACCTGGGGACAGAAACATCAAGGCAGACGCTCTGTCCAGGTCCCTACAATCACCTGAGGTTGAGGAGGGTTCATCCCACATCATTGAACCTGCCAAGGTTGTCACCGTGGCGCCCGTGACGCTTTCTCCCATTCCGCCAGGCAAGACCTTCGTCCCACAGGGTAAGAGGTCTGAAGTCCTGGATTGGGGGCATTCCTCCAAGGTTGCGGGTCACGTCGGGGTCAAGAAGACCCTCAGCCTTCTTTCGCGCTACTACTGGTGGCCATCCCTTCGCCAAGATGTGACTGATTTTATAGCCTCCTGTACGGCTTGTGCTCTGAACAAGGTACCAAGAAGTTTGCCGTCCGGTCTGCTCCACCCTTTGCCTCCTTCTGAAGCCCCTTGGCGACAGATTGGTATGGATTTCATCACCGATCTACCACGTTCTTCCGGGTGTACTACCATCTTAGTAGTGGTCGATCGTTTCTCCAAAATGACCCATTTCATCCCGCTGCCCGGATTACCCACGGCATCTGAGCTGGCCAAGGTCTTTATACACCAGATCTTTAGGCTTCACGGACTCCCTCAACGAATTGTCTCAGATCGTGGAGTCCAGTTTACCTCCCGTTTCTGGAGGGCACTCAGCAAGCTCATGGGTATATCTCTGGACTTCTCCTCTGCTTATCACCCTCAGTCCAAAGGGCAAGTTGAATGGATCAATCAGGTATTAACAGCCTACCTGTGTCACTTCTCGAGCACCCATCAAGACAACTGGGTGTCTCTTCTGCCGTGGGCAGAGTTTGCCCACAACAACCATCCTAGTGAGTCCACCACCAAAACGCCGTTCTTCGTGGTTTCCGGCCAGAACCCTGGTGTTCCACTACCTCTCTCTACGCCTTCTGGTGTTCCTGCAGCAGATGCCCTCGCCACCGAATTTTCTCAAGTCTGGAGGGAGACCAGAGAGGCTCTTGAAAGATCCAGTATCCGGATTAAGAGACATGCAGACAAGAGGCGCAGGGACCTTCCGCCATACCAACCTGGCGACAAAGTTTGGCTGTCAACTAAGTATATCCGCTTGAAGATACCTTCTTACAAACTGGGTCCTCGGTACATCGGCCCGTTCAAGGTCTTGGGACGCATTAATAACGTGGCTTATAAATTGAAGTTGCCGGCTTCGCTTCGGGTCCCTAACGCCTTCCATGTCTCGCTCCTCAAACCTGTTGTGCTGAATCGGTACTGCTCAGTCCCACCTCCTTCTCCTCAGCCAGTAGGGGCCGATAATGTCTTTGAGGTGAAAGAGATTCTTGTCGTGAAAAAAGTTCGGGGGCGTACCCTCTACCTCATTGATTGGAAGGGTTTTGGTCCCGAGGAGAGGTCCTGGGAACCCAAGGAGAATATTAATGCTCCTCGCCTTTTAAAGAGCTTTTTGTCTATCCTCAGGAGGGGGAGACGTAAAGGGGGGGTACTGTCACGTCGGCGGTGGTAGCCGCCGCCGTCCCAGCAAAGGCGGGGCCCGCCGCCACTTTTACTTACCAGCGCTCGCCGCGCCGCTCTGTGCCCGCCTCCTCTTCCTTCTCCTCCGTCCGGCGCGTGCCTGCTTCATGCGGGTGCCTTAGGCCGCGGGCGCACGCTCTGCAGATCCCTTAACCCTGCAGCGCCCACCCAGAGGCCTGAGCGCCCAATCAGCTGGCTGAACAGGGTATATCAGGCGTCTCCAACATGGTGGAGACGCCTCATTATCGTGTGGCTTTCCCTACGGTATCCTGGCCAACGTGTTTAGGGGTTTCCCCTTCTCACTCTTTCCTCTCCACTCTGTGCCCCAGTGCCCAGTCCTGTACTCCGTGCCTCCGCCCTGTACTCCAGTACCCAGTCCCGTACTCCGTGCCTCCGTCCTGTACTCCAGTACCCAGTCCTGTGCTCCGTGTCTCCGTCCTGTACTCCGGTACTCAGTTCCGTACTCCGTGCCACCGCCCTGTACTCCAGTACCCAGTCCCGTACTCCGTGCCTCCGTCCTGTACTCCGTGTCTCCGTCCTGCACTCCTCTCGGTACTTCCTGCTCCCCTCTGCATTCCGTTCTCAGTCCTGCACCCTTCACTCAGTCCTTTGAGCCGCCCCTCTTGGTTCTAGCAGTCGCAGCATCTGTCTTCCGAGGGCCTGCCCCTAGCGGCCCCTGTATAGTGGTCGGCACCACCTGGCGCGCTCACCCTCGGGAGCTCCAGTGCTGCGATCCAGAGGGTCCACTCTCGGACGTAAACCAATTTTTTGTCACAGCATACGTCACATCAGGTATGGCCCCCTGGTGTGGAGGGTAACCATCTCGTGTATGGCCCCCTGGTGAGGAGGGGGTAACTGTGGCGCCCCAGAGGGTTCAGTCGCCACAGAGGTACTGCACCTCCTCCTGAGGTGTGGTACCCCACCATTCAGGTAAGGTGGAGACACCTGACCACACTCCAACACCTGCATCCCACACAACATAGTAGTGTAGCAAAGCACCCTTTGGTGGCTCCCTGCTTGGAACACGAAGAGTGCTGGGAGGTGGGTGGAGCTTAGTCTGCACAAAAAGACTGGGAAGAGTTTAGGATTGGGTGAGTCTGACTAGGTCAGACGGTGAGAGAAGATCCCTGGAGAGGGATGGACGAGGGAAGTGCTGCAGCGGACCTCAGTGACCTGGGTCTGCTAGCACAGGAAAGAGACATAGATGGAAAGCCTGACTCTTTATGAGAAAGATAGATTTGAATGGAACGTAAGGAGAAGAGGAGGACTGAGGATTAGGGTTAGAGCAGAACCCTTCCCAAGTTCACAGCGCAAGGCCGGGGTCCTGTCCCCGAGGTTGTATGGATACTAATGGTCCTGCAGCAGACACCGGAGGAATAGAAGTTGTCACCACTTTATTCCCACACAAGACTTGGGGGCGCAACAGCAACGTGAGTGAGCCGGGACTTAGCAGCAAGGAGTCCCTGAAGCAGGCTACAGCTATCTGTCGTACAAGTAGAGTTCATAGGAACATCTGACAGGAGGAACTCCAGTGTAACTCAGTACTGAGAGTACTTCACTGTAGGCGCAAAAGGGAGACGTTCAGAAAAGGCACATATGTTGGTGGAGTGTTGGAACGGAGTACTTCATCTTGCCTGGAAGTTGGCTGAGGTCCTGACCTGGAGGACACGGCACGGATGCGGGCACCTGTATGCACAACAGCCTGTGAGTAAAGCTTTGGAACTACATGCCCTGGTGTCCTCCGCTTATTCCTGTGCCAACACCCTCAGCACTCTACATCTCTGTGTCTGACACTGCACCATCTACATCTCTCCCCTATCTCTTCACCTACACTGCCCTGGGGCTACTGCCCTACCTGTGGAGGGCCACAACATCATTGCTGCACTACACCATCTGTCCCAGAGGATCTGTTCGCAGCGTCGGCTTCACACAGGTGGCGTCATGAATCATTCAAAGAACATTTCCACTATTTACAATTGACACCCAGGGCCACGGACCGGGTCATAGCTGCCGTGACAACAACCCCACTCGTGGAGATCCGCGGGCTCGGTACCGAGTACCCTGCCGCCCTGAGTGCGAGGGCGACCCATAACCATCTCGGGTATGGTCCCCTGGTATGGAGGGGTGACCATCACGGTATGGCCCCCTGGTCTCCAGAAGCATTTATATTTTATAGGACCCTGTTAGGGTAAAGTCCCTGGGGTCATGGCAATCATATTTTGCATGCCTACAGAATAAATTGGCTCCTCTGAGCCAGGAACAGCGGCTGGATGGGAGAAGAGAACAAGGTAGGCATGCTTTTCAATACAATCTATAGCTTCAAGGACCCTCTCTCTTTTTTCATGTGACTTGAGAATGCCGAGGCACGGTTTTTGACTGTTTATATTGACCAAACCATGTTTCTTTCCATGTTTCTTTCAAGGTTGTCATCTGGACAATGCAGTTATCTAGTGCATGAAACTGAAGAGCAATGTACCTAATCTGTGTGCCCTTGAGTCAGTGGGAGTGAATAAGGGTAAAGTAATCAAGTGCATTAACATGAAGGGAAATATGCCTATTCCCGATGCCCTTGAGCTGGTGGGAGCGGCTAAGGGTATAATCTAGTGCATTAACACAAAGGGCAGTATGCCTATTCCTGATGCCCTTGAGCTGGTGCGAGCGGCTAAGGGTATAATCTAGTGCATTAACACAAAGGGCAGTGTGCCTACTCCCGGTGCCCTTGAGCCAGTGGGAGCGGCTAAGGGTAAAGCAATCAAGTGCATTAACATGAAGGACAATATGCCTATTCCCAATGCCTTTGACCCAGTTGGAGAGGTCAACAGTAAATGTTATCAAGTGCATGAAAAACAATTAACAATGGCGTGGCAGGGATATGAATAATGCCTTTGTAGACTTTTTCTGCTTTAGGTTTATTTAAATTACTACTTCCAGATATTCTGAATGTTATTTTATGGACGGTTATAATGTTGATGTTATATTGTGTATAGTTTTTAATTACTCCCTATTTATAATTTCTTTCTATTGATATGTTCATCACTTTTCGGGTAGTGATAGTAAGTGGGTTTAAGAAATTTTACTGCACAGCTACTGTAAATAATGGTGGTTTCTAGAACTAAAATCTGTGAATTGGGGAATTATTAGAGCTGGCTACAATGCATGCAGTATAATAGTTTTTTGAGGCATGACAGATGTCATTATACAGGTATTCAGATTGTAGGTACGACCTTAATTATGGTTTACTTTCCACATTCCCCATTATGGGATCCTCATTGCAGGATGTGTAGTTACCGTATTATTGATCATAACTTGGTAGCATGGCATTGATAAAATTAATCTGTCGGAGCTCTGGAATTTTATTTTTTATTACTTGTGTGCACAGTCTTTCCATAGCATGTAGAAATGGTTGATGGCTTTGTTAAGCATGGTTGATGGGGGTCGAGTCCATTTAAGGTGTCAAATGACCTCTCTGGTGGTGGTTTAGGAGTCAGGTGGAAGTTGCAGACAAGTTAAGGTGGACTCATTATAACTAATAGAGGATGTAAAACCTCATGGTGGTGAACAGGCTCGGCTTTGGTGGCCAGCCTCAAGGACGTTGTAATGGTAACGTCAATCAGGGGCGGGCACAGTGGTTAAGCACAGGAGTGAGGATAATAGGGTCATTGGTGCCCTGAAAGTTTACTGGCTCTGCTTGAATGGCCACCAGTGCGTGCCGCCCCTTTATGGCTGTCTGGCCTGGTTCTGTATGTCAGACAGCTGGGATATCACACGACTTGTGAATCCCAATGTACTAGCACTTCACCTGACTCCTACTGTGATAGTTTTAATCCTGTGATTTAAATAAAGCTGTGGCCATTTTGACAACCAAAATAATGTGTTGTGTATTTATTCTAGTGCCTAGGTTTACTGTAGTTATGGTGGTTTTAAGATGGAGTGGGGGTCCGTCCCATATCCATAAGTCATGAACAGGCCCAAGAGGGTCCTGTAGGATCTGCATAGATTTATTTACATATCACCATCATAGGAAACCAACCCACACAAATACAAACTCCTTGCAGATATTGTCCTTGGTGGGAATAGAATCCAGGACCCCCAGTACTGCAAAGCAATAATGCTAACCACTGAGCCATCGCGCTGCACGTATGGTATGTCCATCCTGTGTATTCATACTCTCCTGTTTTGTCACGGAATTTTGTAGCAATTTTTGCAAATAGGTTGCCGTTTTGGAATTAAATAAATCCGCACATGCACGTGGAAACTTTGTTGCTTGGAGTTGCAACAAGAATGTCTTTCAGTATTTGCTTTCCTGATACAGCAATCTACTGAATTCCACCATCTCGAGCAGCAACCTGATCCGGCCTGTCCCCTTAGAGATTGCCAGATAATGAAGAGTTTACGATTTAATAAAAAAAGTACAATAAAACGGATTACAGTGTTACTGAACATCCCGCCGAGTTCTGCCCTCAAATGGCCACTTCTTATTAAATGTATAACTGCTACAAATAACACTAAAATCTTCATGCGAGGATAGTAAACTGCGACTAATAGGCCTGCGCTGGCTGCAGCATGCACACAGGAACACGAAGTGAGGACATCACTGAGCGCAAGATGCTGGAACCGAACAGATGACATGGAGCTGCTCTGCTGTTCCTACGGCCATCCATAACGACATTACAGGGGCCGAATGACTCTGAACGGAAACGCACTGCTTATAAATTAGTTTGTTGCAAGTCGTTGGATATGATAAATGGCCGACATGGAAGTGGAGTCGAAGACATATAAAGAAGAAGAAGAAAGAATTAACCCCTTAAGGACGCAAGCAATTTTTTATTTTTATCTCTTTTTCTGAGGGCCACAATTTTTTTTTTTCTTTGTTTTCATTGACTTAGCCATAATTGCAGGCGGTGCTCCCTGGGAAGAAAATATGTAAATTAGTTCTATGCTTTACTCTACAAGTAAATCAGTACTCCCTAGACCTCCATCTCTCATTCTGCCAACTAGTACCCTTCCCTGTACTAATAAGGGTTAAGAACCCAGAAACAGTTCTCTTTTCCTTTCAAAAGATATTTCTGTTTTGGCTACGTATATGTCACAGGGTTACAGCGACAGTGTGGAGCCAGAAGACCGCAGCGTCTGGTTGCCCCTACTCCGACGCTGAGAAGAAGCACTTCTCCTTCATTTTAAATGTGTTTATTTCTTCTGGCAGAACAGGGGTTAATCGGCCATGTTGGAGATCCCTGTGCTCACAGCTGTGCTCAGTTAGCTACTCCTTTTCCCTATATAACGTGGGCTCTGTTATTAATACATGTCAGAGCTAGCATTTGCTGCGTGGCTAATGGTGGGAGAGGAGTTATTAGTGACTGCTGCTCGGTTTTTATGTATGATTATTCCTTATCCTTCTGTTTTTGTTTATTCCCTTACCTTCACACCCCGGTGCATTCCTCTGTTATATGTGAGTGAATATTTTGTGTGCCTGGAGTTTTCTGTTAACCCTTGTCTGTGTTTTTAGTGTACTACAGTGCACAGTAGCGCCCCTCTTCCCTAGATGGGGGAGAAGAACAGACGGAGGGCTAAATTAGGAGATAAGGCAAGGACGGAGGACCCGGCATCTTCGCCATCTGAAGTATCCCGGAAAACAAGGCGAGCTAGCGCGCCCCCTAGTGTTAGGGACAGGGAAGGAGTCTCTGGTCCTTGGTCACCCGACAGCTGTGCTGTGACAGTATCTAAGTCATGTCGTGATAATGGGACAGAAATTAGCTTATCGTTTCCACCAACAGGTGGTGCTGGAGAGACCGCTTTCTTCCTTTAGACCATGTTCATACTATCAGTATTTGGTGAGGGTTTTTTACATCAGTATTTGTAAGCCAACACCAGGAGTGGAACGATTAAAAGTATAATAGAAACCCGTCACCACTTCAGTATTTATCACCCACTCCTGGTTTTACTGATGTAAAATACTGGCCAAATACTGAAGGTGTGAACGTGGCCTTATGAGAGCCGATTTCACTAAAATAATATTTACCACTGGAAAAGCTGGACCATAAAATGCAATGGGCTTTCTATATAATGTGCACATGTCCTAGTACAAAACTTGTTAAAATCCTCCTGATAGTTAAAGCGGAAAGTTGCTGCAGAGAGTGTCTGTTCTTCTATATTGATTCATTGGATGCTTTCCTTTGTAATATGAAGGATTTGCCTATTTTCTGAAAAAGACAACCTGTGTAAAGGGACTGATCACAAATGACAGAGGAAAACAAGTTGTCATCCCTCTTGAACTGCAATCTCAAGTGTCCTATTGACGGTCTTTTGATGTAAACTGTCCTGTGGGCGGGGTTATACACAGCTCAGAATTCAGAGCTCTGCCAGATCTGCAGCATAGAAAACTGTGATTGTATCACAACTGCTCCAACCAGTAAACTAAGTGATACATCGCTGGATTCTGGATCTCTGCCCGTATATTATGGTGCTCTCAGATTACAAAGCAAAAAGCTGCTTACAGATCCACTTTAACGTCAAACCCATAGTGCTGCCTTTCTAAACCAATATATGATTCATAATTTTAGGGAAGCAGAATGACATAAAAGGGAGATGTAATAAATCATGTTATGACTCAACATTCCCAGAAACAGATATTACTAAGGCTAAATACTGTGCCATAGATTCAAATAACTCAAGGTCAAGAATGCTCTCAAACAGAAAACCTTGTTGACACTTCCATTAACTATTATTCAGAGCCATCTAGATGTCCTCGATCAGATGCAAATAGGGTTAAATTTACTTTGTTCCCCCACATTATTTCCAGCTGCCAGCTTAGCAAATATTTTCCTTGTACTTACCATTATCCTTATCCTTATGTTTCCAATATGCTATATATGCAACGTGTCCTGAAGAAGAAACGTTATAGAAACATTTCTCAAAGAATATAAGATGTCTCATAGCATGGAGTATAGAAAAAAAAATATATATATATTCCATGCTATGAGGCATAATATATAGTGCTCAAAAAATAGGTGGAACACTGAAACAACACAATGTAACTCCAAGTAAATCACACTTCTGTGAAATCACCTGTCCAGCTATGAAGCTTCACCAATTCTGAATCAATTTATCCTGCTGTTGTGCAAATGGAACAGACAACAGGTAAAAATGATAGGCAATTAGAAAGACAACTCCTATAAAGGAGTGGTTCTCCATGGGGTGACCACAGACCATATCTCTGCTCTCATCCTTTTTGGCTGTTGTTTTGGTCACTTTTTAATTTTGTCATTGCTTTCACCCCTAGAGGTACAGTAGCATGAGGCAGTGTCTACAACCAACAGAAGATGCTCAGGAGGTGTAGCTCATCTAGTATGGTACATCAATGCCAGCTGTAGAAAGAAGGGCAGCTGTGTCTTTCAGCACAGTATCCAGAGCTTGAAGCAGATACCAGGAGACGTGGAGGGGGCTGTAGGATGACAACAACCCAGCAGCATCACTGCTATAACCTTCTTTGTGAAAGGAGGAACAGAACGAGCTGTGCCAGAGCCCCGCAAAATGACCTGGAGGCCACTAACATTCATGTGTCTGCTCAAACTGTCAGAAACAGATTCTTTGAGGGTGATATGAAGGCCCGACATTCACAAGTGGGTGTTGTGCGCACAAAGGAAACTCTGCAGAGTGATTGGCATTTCCCAGAGAATACCAAGATAGGCAGATTGGACATTAGTGCCCAGTGCTCTTGACAGATCACAGCAGGCTCATACTGAGTACATGTGACAGACGTGACAGAGTCTGGAGATGCCGTTAAGAACATCCTGCTGCCTGTAACATCCTCCAGCATGGCTGTTTTGGCAGTGGGTCAGTAATGGTGTGGGGAGGCATTTCTTTGGAAGGTCGCATAGCCCTCCATGTGCTAGCCAGAGGTACCCTGACTGCTATTAGGTATCGAGATGAGATCTTCAGACCAATTGCTAGACCATATGCAGGTGCAGTGGGCCCTGGGTTCCTTCTGATGCATGACAATGCTAGGCCTCATGTGGCTGAAGTGTCAGTAGTTCCTGCATGATGAAGGCATTGATGCTATGTGCTAGCCTGCCCGATCCTCAGACCTGAATCCAATCGATCACATTTGGGACATCATGTCTCGTTCCATTCACCAATGCCATGTTGCACCACATATTGTCCAGGAGTTGACTGATGCTTTAATTCAGGTCTGGAAGAGATCCCTCGGGAGAACATCCACCGCCTCATCAGGAGCATGCCCAGGCGTTTTATATAGGTCATACAGATACATGGAGGCCACACACACTACTGAGCATCATTTCCTTGTCTTGAGGCATTTCCACTGAAGTTAGATCAGCCTGTAATTTTGATTTTCCACTTTGATTTTGAGTATCATTCCAAATCCAGACATCCATGGGATATTAATTTTGATTTACATTGATCATTTTTATGTTTTATTGTTCTCAACGCATTCCATTATGTAAGGAATAAAGATTTACAACTGGAATATTTCATTTAGTGATATCAAGGATGTTATTTCAGTGTTTCTTTGATTTTTTTGAGCAGTGTATATACAGTGGGAGAAATAAGTATTTGATACTCTGCCGAATTTGCACGTTTTCACACCTACAAACAAATGTACACTTCAACTGTGAATCTAAAATTAAAAACCAGAAAATCTCATGGAATGATTTTTAAATACTTAATTTTTGCAATAAAATGCAATTTAATTATTTGGTCACCTACCAACTACCAAGAATTCTGGCTCTCAAAGACCTATTAGTTTTTATTTAAGAAGCCCTCCTCCTCTGTACTCATTACCTGTAATAATTGTACCTGTTTGAACTCATTACCTATATAAAAGATACTTTTCCACATACTGAATCAATCACACTCCAACCTCTCCACCATGGCCTAGACCAAACAGCTGACTAAGGACACCAGGGACAAAATTGTAGACTTACACATGTCTGGGATAGGCTACAGGACAATAGGCATGCAGCTTGGTGAGAAGGCAACAAGTGTTGGTGCAATTATTAGAAAATGGAAGAAACACAAGATGATTGTTAATCTTCCTAGGTCTGGGGCTGCATGTAAGGTCTCGCCTTGTGGGGTAAGGATGATTCTGATAAAAATCAAGAATCCATTCAGAACTACACAAGAGTATCTGGTCAATGACCTGAAGGGAGCTGGGACCACAGTTTCAAATATTACCGTTAGTAACACACTATGCAGCCATGGATTAAAATCCTGCAGGGCACGCAAGGTCCCCCTGCTCATGCCAACACATGTCCAGACCCATTTAAAGCTCATCAGTAGCCATCTGGATGATCCATAAAAGAAGGTCATGGTCAGATAGTACCAAAATAGAACTTTTTGGTATCAAGTCAGTGTTTGGAGGAAAAAAAGAATGAGTACAACCCCAAGAACGCTGTCCCAACTGTGAAGCATGATGGGGGAAACATCATACTTTGGGGGTGCTTTTCTGCAAAGGGGACAACCTCCTTCCCTCAGTAAGATCACTGAAGATGGGTCATGGCTGGGTCTTTCAGCCATGGCCCATATAGACATATAAATACATTAACTTACAGATCCCATCTCCCTTTCATTCCATAATTTTCAGTATATTACATAATTAAAAAAATTGGTGTCATTCAAAACAACAAACTATCCAGAAAAAAAAATACTCGTATGGCAACATTCATGGGGAAAAAAAACTTTGCAGGAAGGGTGGAAGAAAATAAAGTGTGAAAATGAAATAACACCTGGCAGGGAAGTTAAATACACATGCATGCTGCTGAACTGTACATTTTTGACAATCATGTGCATCCTTTATTCAATTTTCTTTTAGAATCACTGTGGAGTTACAGTGATCAGTAGGTGCTCTTGTTCGCTGGCCTGGCTGTCTTTAGATTGACCGAAAGGACCAGGGCTCATCCCATTAAATACCCGCACTCCTTTCCGGTTGGCAGAATACTACACAGACCACACAGGGTGAGGGTAAAACAGTGTGGCAATACATAGAGAACAGTCCCAGCAAATACACAACATGGTGCAAATTACAGAGTCTCACCCATTCGGTGGTTTGCCGCGATTAGAGCAACTGTGATTTCGGGGATTACAGGCTCCACTTCCCCCACCAATGATACCCCGCTTTTGGCAGGGACCCACAGAGAGAAGGTAACGTCAAGCTTAGGAATCTGACAGTCCATTGAGGTACATGGTCAAGTGACTTGGCTGTCCCAACCTGGCTTCTCCAAACGTCTCTATGGGGCCAGGTGACTTGATTGTCCCAACCTGGCTTCTCCAAACATCTTCATGGGTTCAGTGATGGTCAATGGATCAGATCTGTATTCCTCCAGCTGGAGCCTTGGTCCCTTAGGCTGGTGTCCTATAGAATGTCAAATCTGTATTCTTATGGTTTGAGCCATGGTGCCTTCGTTACTGTCATAAGAGTCTCAATTTTGTGTTGTGTTCCTCCACTTGGAGCCATGGTTCCCTGGTGCTGTTCTGTTGAGTCCCTTTTGATACCCACATCTGTTCTTCAGGCCATTATCCATAGGTCAGGGGGGAAGGTGGGATGAGGTCACATCTTACTGTTCAATCTGCACAGTTTGTCCTTCAATGTTTTCAGGTCAACAAGCTACATAGACAGATACAATGGGTAATAAACATATTAGCAAACATAGATTATTCAATGACCCTGCATCCCTGTCCTCGAAGGACAGCAGCACAATAAACTGCAACAAACATCAATTCAAGTGTCAACGTTCAGGCTCATATCAACAATGGCCTATGTCTCTTGACCTACTGGAAAATACATCTGGCATATTTAAGAATACATGCTGTGTCATCACAATTACAATTTCACAAGTGCCAAAAAAAATGCCACAAAAATTAAATAAAAAATACAAATAATAAAACAACGTAAAAAGCACAACATGTATTTTACATGTGCTTTTTTATGTTGGAAGTCTATGGTAGCAAAAATGCTACAATCTGAAAAAAATACCAACTCCACTGTGTTTGTAAAAAAAAAAAGAAAAGAAAAAAAAATAGCATTTTGTCTGAAAACTGATTTTATGTCCTAGGTGTATAGTGAATAATATTAGCCTGAATTTTCTATAATACATGGTATTAGCCATGTATTATAGAATGCAGGCATTGCATTTTCCCTGCGCATTCAAGATGATATTATTCAGTGAAAACTTTTGTGTCGCTGAATAAGTAATAGTTTTTCCCTACTTAGTAGCTTGTTTGAGATGGTACATTGAAAATAAGCCTTGAAATGCTGCCCCGGATCAGTATGATTGGGCATTTATGCTTATTGGGCATTTATGCTTATAAACCTAAAACTCGGATGCTCTTAAGAGAAAGCCATGAAGTGGGTGCGCATCTACTAAGGGACTGGTTTCCTTGGTAATGATAACAACGTGACTATCCGGGAACGCACAATGTCTCTTCTGCTACTTATATTATACCCAGAGTTTACAAGACACTCCGGCCCTGATTCATTAAGGCTTTGTGCACACTGATTTTTTTTTTGCAAGGTGGTTGAGTTTTCTAGTGGAAACCGTTTCAAGAAACGTTTCTTCTTTGAGGAGTTTTTGGAAGGGTTTGTTTTCTGTTTTGAAGAGTTTTTCAAAAGTTTTCTTCATTTTTTTTTTTTTTTTTTTGCGGCTTTCTGATCTGACAGTGCCTAGTTTGGAGCAGATTCGATCAGGAGATGCTTCATAGAAGTGACATGCATTTTCTTTTTCTCCCATCAGGCCTTTATCCAAGCTAAGAAAAACGCTCAAAAGACAGAATAGGTGAACAGCAAAGTGGTTTTATAATTGAAATTAATAGAAAGATTCTTTCAATCGCTTCATAAACAATTTTTAAGGAGTTTTTCAAACTAAACAAAAACTTTGTAATGCATTAGTATTTTAATATGTTATGTGCTTCCAGATGGCCTCCTATATATTTAAAGGGAATCTGTCGGAATGACCAATCTTCCGAAGTGGGCTAGATGGCAATGAATTGGAATAAAATGATTTCAAAGAATTCCACATTTTTCTTAATATAGCATACAACAAGAAACCTAAACTGGATCCACATAACAGTAACAGGGATAACATTCTGGAATAATAATAAGCAAACATGGCCAATATAAATGTAGATACAACCTGTGAGGGCCTAGACTACACCCCTGACGCGCGTTTTGTGTCTGGCTTCTTCTTGAGGGTTGTATCTACATTTATATTGCTGTGTCGGATATGTTATTCACTGGCCATGTTTGCTATGTTACTGTCTTGCTGTGTTTGTGTGTCATTATGCACATATGCATGAGCTCTTCACTGTAGGACTTTTTCCACTCTATTGTGAGTGGATGTATTTGTGACTACTCAAACAATGGATATTTAATTGCCTGTTGCCATAGTAAGGGATATCTGGGTAGGCAATTACCTGCGCCTTCCATTATTTAACTAATATATTGATTTATTTCATTGACTTCTTGGCAGTAAACCATGGTATATTCATTCTTATTTATACTCTGGGTTTAAAAGCAGCAACACATGTATCTATACTGTATGTATTCTATGTGGATCCTATCTCTGCCTGACGTTCTCATTTTTAATTGGTTTTATTTATTGTTATTTTACTTTATTGTTTATTCAATAAAATGCGGATGTTTTTATTTTGTGGCATTACCCCAATTTTGTATGGAGTAAATAAGTATACTATACATTGTTATGTCCTTTGAAGGTGCATATATAGATATATAGATCTCTATAGGTTATATTTACTTTATATTCCCTACTGCAAATAGGGCTATTTATTTGTATCTGCTATTGTCTTTGCTTCATTGTCATCCTCCTTCTCTCTGGAGCTACATTAGTTTATTAATATGTATTATTATTATTATTATTATCATCATTTCTATTATTATTATTGTTATTATTATTATTGTTATAATTTATTAATGTTCTGTCTCCAACATAAATAATGACTCTTAAATGTTTATTTTTATAGCATAAACTCAGTGATAGTGCTCAGTTTGCCATACAGTTTGATGTGTATTGTTTCCCGCTCCATCTAGTGGCCAAAAATAATAACTGCAGTTATTCTCTTCCTGCTTTGTTTCATTTTCCCTCCAACTCCCACTGTATCATGGGTAAATTTGCAAGGGATTATGGTCTAGTCCAGCCCCATTTCCCTGTCCAGTCCTCCATTTTCAATCTGCTTGCATACTGGAAACACCTCATCCATCTTCTCGCCCAGTGTTAGCATCGCTGGTAAGTGACACGCTCCCTTTATAAATCCCTGTCTCTCTTACTGGCGAGCTTAGATAGTTTCCTTGTTCAACTGTTAGTGCAGTCATGTACGTTATGTATATATGCATTTTCTATGTACCCGACACTGATTGTCTTCATGTATTTCTGTTCCTAGTTTCACCTCATCTATATATCTACGTTCAATAAAACACAGATTCAACTACAGTATCCCTTATTGGACCCGGTGTAGCGGTTTAGCTGCTTGCTAAGCTATTTGAATCCTGTTCATTTAGTGAGAGCATGACAGTGAAACAGCAGCTTTCCAGCTAGTGAGAATACAGAGAGGAGCTTTCCATCTTGCAGGATCCTAGTGAAACGACGGCTCTCCAGCTAGTGGGAAATAGAAGAGCCTCCATCCAGTCTGCAGGAACTAGTGATGCTGCAGAAATCCACCTAGTGAGATTCAAGTCACCGGCTACACAGAGACTAATACAGCCACAGCAATCTCTGCACAGCCAAGTATCCCTCTAAGACACCATGTCCCACAAATCACACAGGACACAATCTGCTACATCCGTCTCCTCAAAGACTGTATCTATCAGCAGCGCAGCCACCATTGCCCGCGCAAATGCGGAAGCCGCCAAAATGCGAGCACGCTATGCTGAAGAGGAGATGCAACTCAATTTAGAGAAAGCACGCTTAGAAGACCAAGAGAGAAGGTCACGCATAGAGAGAGAGGATCAAGAGAGAAGGTTATGCTTAGAAAGAGATGAGCAAGAGAGGAAGACGCAGATAGAGAAAGCACATGTGGATGCTACCTTAGAGAGCCTAGCAGTAAAAAGAGAGGCTGCTGCTACCTTGGCAGAGGCAGAAGCACTGGAAGCCGCACACAACCCTGAGCTGCATAGTCGCAGCAGTACATCAAGTCTGAAGTTGCCGCTGCAAGATTCACCACAACGCACATCTCAGTATGTTAATGAACTTCCTGATCCAAACTATAACCAAGATCACGACACATTCAGTGAAACGAGTGAGAGTCATCATGAGGGTCAGCTCCAGGAAAACGTGAAGCAAAGCAACTCTCCTGTCTTCTTTTCCCCTCACTAGGTAACCAACGTGAATCACCTTGCTGACACACCACATGTCAGACCGAAGCAATATGACACCGGCTGGCGCCACCCTGAGGATACTAACAGGTATGAACGCACCTCACATCACTATCAGGGTGACCCATCACCAGTATACTCTGCTGACAACCGGTTCACATCAGAACTTGCTAGGATCTTCACACGACGTGATCTAGTTGCCAAGGGACTCGTGAAATTCACTGACCACGCTGAAGGTTACAGAGCTTGGAAAGCTTCCTTCCAAAATGTTACGAGAGACTTGGGGCTAAAAAACAGGGAAGAGATAGACCTCTTAGATACCTGGGAGAAGAGTCAGTCAAACACGCAGTAAGGATCAGAGACATTAATATAAACCACCCTCAAATAGGCCTTAAAAAGATCTGGAAGAGGCTAGATGAGTGTTACGGCTCTGCAGAGGTAATAGAGAGAGCCTTGTTCAAAAGAATCGATGACTTTCCTAAAATAGCTAACAAAGGTCTCCCATAACTTAGAGAGCTAGGTGACCTACTACAAGAGGTCCTGGTTGCCAAATGTGAAGGTGACCTACCAGGACTCGCATACCTCGACACAGCCAAAGGTGTTAACCCTATAGTCCAAAAGTTGCCCTACAATCTACAGGAGAGGTGGCTCACACGTGGCTCCACCTACAAATGCAAACACAGTGTTTCATTCCCTTCCTTCTCCGTTTTTGTATACTGTGTACACGAACAAGCGGCAATCAGAAATGATCCCAGCTTTGACTTTACAACGTCATATGCCGCACCACCACCAGCTGCAAACCCACGCAGAACATCTGTGGCAGTGCACAAGACTAATGTTTCTTCTCCAAGTTCCAATTACAGGTCTGCTGGCTGCTCTCAATCAGAGACAAAGGTACGAGAACCTGACAAGCAGTGCCCGCTCCATCAGAAGCCTCATCCTCTCCTTAAATGCAGAGCCTTCAGAGGAAAATCTATGCCGGATCGCAGAAGCTTCCTGAAAGAGAACGGTATCTGCTACAAGGGCAATACAGAGATCTCTCCAATGAACTGTTTGTACCAAGGACTGTGACAAGAACAAGGGGACATTGTCTTCGTTTGGAGGAAAGACAATTTCTGCACCAGCATAGAAGAGGGTTCTTCACGGTAAGAGCAGTGAGGCTCTGGAATTCTCTTCCTGAGGAAGTGGTGATGGCCAACTCACTAAATGAATTTAAGAAAGGAATGGATGCTTTTCTTGTGAGTAACAGTATAGAAGGTTACGAATAGCAGAATATTATAGGTAGATGGTTGACCCAGCTTAGGGGAAGGAATTTTTTTCCCTATGGAGAAAATTGGCTTCTACTCTGTGGGTTTTTTGCCTTCCCCAGGATCAACAATGCAGAACAGCTGCACTAAAAATAGGCTGAACTAGATGGACATAAGGTCTTCCTTCAGCCTTCAAAACAATGTTACTATGTTACTATGTAAGTGCTGCTCATCTACCACTCATCTCGCCAAGTATTGTGAGGTCAGTGTAAAATGCACAGAATGTGGAACCACAGATCATAACTGTCATGATACCAGTGCTGGTGGACCTGCACTTCTAGGGTTAATGTTTTGATCTCAGTGCAGACTCTTACCTGCACACCTGGGACTTATTATGGTGGCCTCTCATTGGTTCTGGGAAAGCTTCTTATAGCCTCAGGAAGCTCCCATCCCCCGCCAGTTATACTTTTGCCCTTGGCATTGTGTGGTGACCCCTGAGTGTGTTTGTGCTGTGTTCTGGTTGCTTGATACTCTGTGTACGACTTGGTCTGTTCTCTGGATATTGCATGTTGGATTCTTCTTGGTACCTTCTATGTCTGTTTGGTTTTGACCCCTGTTTGGCACCGACTATCCGTTCTGTCTCATCCCTGTTACTTTACTGCTATCTCTGTGTATGACCTCCGTTTTGCCTGAGTATTTCTGTATAGTGTCCTGCTGATCTCTGGAAGCAGGACGCTAAGCCCCGCCCCTTGCAGTCACATGACCGTAGGTCCTTCACTGCTTGCTAAACTTCAGCGTCCCCAGGTCCTGTTTCTCTGTACTTTCCGGCCGTACCTGACCCCGGGCCCCCCTACAGTGCGGGTGAGTCCCTGCTCAGCAGAGGCTGCATGCCGGCGCTGACAGGACCCTGACAATAATACTGCCCTACACCCTGGCCCAGCTCCATGGAGTGCGCAAAATACGCCAGCTGACAGTGAGCATGGCGGGGAGGAAAAGAGCACCGATGCAGCTACACTAGAGTTCATTTCACAATGTACTGAAGTTTGTAAAGGGACAATAGACAGTAGGTCTTGTTCAAAAATATGCCTCGTCAGAGTGTACCCAAAGGGCCATAGAGACAAAGCTGTGAGACTGTATGCTATCTTGGATGATCAAAGTAATCGATCCCTGGCTAGATCAACATTCTTTGACCTATTCCACATTAAAGGACCAAGCACTCCTTACTCATTAAAGACATGTGCAGGTACTGTGACAACAGCGGGCAGGAAAGCCACTGATTACCAAATTGAGTCCTTAGACGGACAATTCTGCCTGCCACTACCTACAATCATCGAGTGTAATCAGATCCCAGACAACAAGTCTGAAATCCCTACACCAGATGTGGCAATCCATCATGCTCGCTTAAAACGCATAGCACACCTCATACCGGAACTCAACCCTCAGGCACAGATAGTACTGCTGTTGGGAAGAGACATGCTGCAGGTTCATAAAGTGAGAAGTCATATCAATGGACTCAACAATGCTCCCTATGCCCAAAGGCTAGACCTAGGATGGGTCATAATAGGAAATGTATGCTTGGGACACATGCACGCCCCATCTTCTGTGACAAGCATGCTAACAAATACACTGGAGAAAGGGCGCCCATCTCTGTTTCAACCTTGCAACAACGAGTTCCATGTCAAGGAACTACCACACAGCTTCCAACTACCCAATCACTTAATAGACTTTACTCATGACAGCAGTATGGTGTCAGGAAGCTATGAGGATCAGCTGGGGTGCACAGTCTTCCAGAGAACTAAGCAAGACAACCAAGTAGCAATGTCGGTAGAGGATAAGCTGTTCTTAGAGGTAATGGACAAAGGGCTCATAAAAGATGAGACCAACAGCTGGGTCGCACCTCTTCCCTTCAGAACCCACAGACCACGTCTACCTAACAACAGAGATCAGGCATTCAAACGTTTCTCCTCTCTCAAACACAATCTGCAAAAGAAGCCAGAGATGAGAGATCACTTCTTCTCCTTCATGTCAAAGATATTTGAGAACTGCCATGCAGAACTAGCTCCCACTCTCAAAGACTCTGAAGAATGCTGGCTCCTACCCATGTTTGGAGTATACCACCCTAAGAAACCAGGCCAGATTAGAGTGGTGTTCGACGCCAGTGCTAAGTTTGATGATGTCTCCCTGAACGATGTTCTACTGACAGGACCAGATCTCAATAACAAACTACTGGGAGTACTTATGCGCTTCTGTAAGGATTCCATTGCCTTCATCGCTGACATCCAGCAAATGTTCCATTGTTTCCTTGTGTGAGAGAGAGACAGGAACTTCCTAAGATTCTTCTAGTACAGAGACAATGAACCTACTAAAGAAGTCACAGAGTACCGCATGAGAGTGCACATCTTTGGCAATAGCCCTTCTCCTGCAGTCGCCATCTATGGACTCAAAAGGTCAGCTCTAGAAGGAGAAACAGAATACGGGTCAGATGTCAGACAATTCATAGAGAAAGACTTTTCTGTTGATGACTGTCTGAAAGCCATGCCTTCAAATGAGACTGCCATCAGTCTTCTCAGGAGAGCACAGGAGATGCTTGTTTGCTCTAACCTCAGGCTTCACAAAATAGCCTCAAACAACCAAGAACTCATGAAAGCATTCCCTTCACAAGACTTGTGTAACGGTCTCAGAGACCTGGACCTAGGGTCAGACCCCACACCAATGCAACGCAGCCTCGGGCTTCTCTGGAATTTACAATCAGACACTTTCACCTTTCAGGTCAGCCAGGAAGAAATGCCTTTCACACGCAGAGGTGTCCTGTCTACCATCAACAGCCTGTACGATCCCTTAGGTTTTGCAGCTCCTGTTACTATACAAGGCAAAGCCATACTAAGAGAATTAACCAAGGAGTCTTCTGACTGGGATGCACCTCTACCACCTGATAAGAGAGTCCAGTGGGAAGCATGGAAGAGCTCTTTAGAAGCTCTCTCCAACCTAAATGTGCCAAGGCCATACACCCCTGTGCCATCTACAGAGATACAGAGCCAAAGACTGTATGTATTTGCAGATGCTTCTGTCAAAGCAATTGCTGCTGTTGCTTATCTCAAAACTGTGGACTCCAAATGTCAAAGCCTCATTGGATTCGTCATGGGGAAAGCCAAACTTGCTCCACAACCAGAGCACACCATACCAAGGTTAGAACTTTGTTCTGCAGTCTTAGCCATCGAGTTAGCAGAGTTCATCAGATCCGAGATGGATATCGACCTGACACAAGCCAAGTTCTACTCAGACAGCAAAGTAGTCCTAGGAAGCACAACATGGCTCTCAGGGCCACAACCATTGTACACAGAGGAACGTTGTCAAGACACCTTTGAACTTGTAAGAGAGGACTCACGTGCTGAAATCCAACCTCAGGTGTCTACACTTCATACAAAGGCTCCAGCTACTCTCCTAACCCAGAAAACAGGACTATCTAGTGCCCCTCCAGGAGGATTCGACACCAAGGACCTCTACAAGCGCCAATGGAGGCAGGTACAAAGTCTTGTCAATGCATTCTGGGACAGGTGGCGCAAATGACACTTGTCTACCCTGCAGCCACGGACAAAGTGGCAAACCACCAGGCCTAATCTCAGGATGGCCAAAGGAGATGGACCTAAGACATTCTCCAGACCAGTGACTGAGCTGGTTCTGTTATCTTAGGAGGATAAGAATGGTGGCATCTGTCCAATGCCAGACGGGGAGTGTTCTGTCTCCGACATAAATAATGACTCTTAAATGTTTATTTTTATAGCATAAATTCAGTGATAATGCTCAGTTTGCCATACAGTTTGATGTGTATTGTTTCCAGCTCCATTTAGTGGCCAAAAATAATAACTGCAGTTATTCTCCTCCTGCTTTGTTTCATTTTCCCTCCAACTCCCACTGTATCATGGGTAAATTTGCAAAGGATTATGGTCTAGTCCAGCCCCATTTCCCTGTCCAGTCCTCTATTTTCAATCTGCTTGCATACTGGAAACATCTCATCCATCTTCTCGCCCAGTGTTAACATCGCTGGTAAGTGACACGCTCCCTTTATAAATCCCTGTCTCTCTTACTGGCGAGCTTAGATAGTTTCCTTGTTCAGCTGTTAGTGCAGTCATGTACGTTATGTATATATGTATTTTCTATGTACCCGACACTGATTGTCTTCATGTATTTCTGTTCCTAGTTTCACCTCATCTATATATCTACGTTCAATAAAACACAGATTCAACTACAGTCTCCCTTATTGGACCCGATATAGCGGTTTAGCTGCTTGCTAAGCTATTTTAATCCCGTTCATTTAGTGAGAGCATGACAATTAATAATAATAATAAATACAAATGTATTTTTAATCATGGGGGGATTCATATACACTCATTTTAGCCTTAGGTGACTCTCAGTGCTTTTGGTTTGTAGTTATTTTTCTTAATATGTAAATGAGCTGTTAAGATCTATAAAACCGGACATAGATCTTTCCGGGAATCTGCCTCTAGACCTTATATTAAATTATAGGGGTCCTACCAGTGTGAGACATATAATGACTGACTGTCTGCTCTCCTGATCTACATGTCTCATAGTGGTATATCCCCCTTTCTTTTGAAATGTGCTCCGGAGGCAGAATCTCAGTGAGATCTCTATGTCCTGCCTATAGATCTTAACAGCTTATTTACATATTTAGAAAATTGTTGATTTCTCTGGAATAATGCATTGGATCTCAGATATGAAGGCCTCATTTTATTCAACTTTCTATAACTTACATGCCCATATAGATATCTTAGGAGATTTAAAGAGGCACTCCCATCAAAATTGTTATCCTCTTAATATAGTGCAATTATCATATTATATAGCACAGTGTACTTACAATTGCTCATTTTGCCTTTCTGTCCAGCTAATTCTTCTCTTTTCCATTAGGTCTATGACATCATGTAACATCATTTTTTCCTTATAGTCTCTCTATATCTGCAGATTCACCCTATAACTGGGGGTAAATGGAATTTTTGGTTATCTTTACAGAGTACAATTTTCTTCAGGGTGTTGCCCACATGGTTGCCAGATGGCGACCACAAGTTGGATTTGGAGCCATGGGGGCTGGAACGGAGGACTCTCATCTTCAGCGATGAGTTCCACTTTTGCCTTGAATGTAATGAAAGCCAGAAATTGTTCCATTTATGATCTGGGAATCCACTTATGTGAATGACCCTCATTTAACAGCTTCTACAGGTTTAGGACTCTTTCAGACATCTGTGATCATCGGTCCAATCTCGAATCGCATTGCAAGGATCGGTCAACCCAGAGTGTGAACGCTTCATATATTTCCATGAGGCTGTCATGCTCGGTTCAGGAAATGCGCAGTCACTACGATCCGAGTTGGAACTGGTGGACATGAACATCTGAAAGAACCCTAGTCAGTAGATAAACAGTCGCACTCAAGTGTGGATTAATCTTGCCAAAAAATCTTGAAGATTTTGTGAAATTTTTGGATTTTTATTTTATTTCAAATGCATCAAATAGTGTAACACCGCAGACAAAAGAAGTATCCAAAATGTGGGTATAATATCGTAATCCAGGATATGAGTATACTATGGTTAAGTTTCGACCTACTAAGAGGCCTTTCTCAAACCATACTCAAGTAGTGTCAAGGAAAAGATTAATTAGAGCATTTTCAGAAGTCCCAAACAGGGGCTGATGGCATGGGAGCAGCCTGGACCTGCGGTGTTCAACACCGCAGGTCCAGGCTGCTCCCATGCCATCAGCCCCTGTTTGGGACTTCTGAAAATGCTCTAATTAATCTTTTCCTTGACACTACTGGAGTATGGTTTGAGAAAGGCCTCTTAGTAGGTCGAAACGTAACCATAGTATACTCATATCCTGGATTACGATATTATACCCACATTTTGGATACTTCTTTTGTCTGCAGTGTTACACTATTTGATGCATTTGAAATAAAATAAAAATCCAAAAATTTCACAAAATCTTCAAGATTTTTTGGCAAGATTAATCCACACTTGAGTGCGACTGTTTATCTACTGACTATTGTTTGTGGACCCTCCACGTACAGTCAGCACCTATCTCCTCCACAGCAAGAGTGCGCGTCTTTCTTCTTTTGATCTGAAAGAACCCTAACTGTCTTCTTTGCTGTTTCCCAGAGGCTGGACATTAAGAAATCAACCGATCGCTGCAATGGGTGCATTCTGAAAGGGAGTGCATGCCCCTTTAAGTGTCTTTCCCCTGAATTCATCTTCACTTTATACACTTCTTGGTTTAATTTCAGGCTCAATTAAATGCACTCTGCAAACATGTAATAAAAACATGGCAACTGTAATACCGCGGTCGCCCTTGTCGTTAATGCATCTGCTTTAGAAGCAGACACATTTGTCTCCATCATTCCTCTAAATTATCTTTTGGAGTTTCTTTCGATAAACATTTTTCTATGTAATATAAAAAGATGATGCTAATTGAGTTTGTCCGTGACTGAACATTACGTGGTTAATATAGTCCCATTCTGCTCTAAACAAGTTATGGCAATTGTAAAGAGAAGCCCAGAGATCACCAGCGACAGCTGTGTATTCGCCCTGCAGTGACTCCACAGGCGAAGTGAGGTATTACACAGTTCTCATTAAAACCAATGAGATGTACAGGAAGGGAGGCGTTTTTTATTAGCAGCCCTTTGTCCTGACTGACAGATTAGGCTGTGCACATACAGTTTTTCAAGCAGAAGCCACCTTGGGAAACTTTTTCTTTATTGGAGGGGGTTGGAGGAATTTATGGAAAGTGTTTTTCTTTTCCTGAAAAGTTTTTTCAAAATGGTTTCAGAAGAATTTTTATCCTTGGAGATTTATTTTTTTGCAGTGCCTAGTGCCTAGTTTGGATACAGTCAATTCAGGATCTTCATCAAATAAGTGATATGCACTTTCTTTCTTCTCACCAGGCATTTTTCAAAGCCTCTACAGGACTAAAAAGAAATATCAAAAACTCTTCATATTGACATTATAGTGGATTTCTTATAGAAATTAATTGCAAACATTTTTCTAGAGTTTTGAGGAGGATTTTAGAGTAGATCTACTCCAAAAACTCTTTGAAAACATTAGCGTGAACATGGCCATAGGTTCCTGAATGTCAGTATTCTGTTTCCGCTATATGGAAGTTCTGTCGGAATCCCGGTGCCGCTCCTGATTTGTAAGCCCCTGGATGGCAGTAGGAGGATCCCTTTGTCCCATAAGGGCCACGTCTCTTACTGATTTTTGACCTGGGGCTTAATATCAGGTTTCACCTCTGCCTTTTGCGATTTACAGCCTTAAAATCCTTAAAAATCATTTTTTTTATACCTAAATTAGACCCATGTCAAGGAAAGTCCCAGATATGTGAAGGAATCAGGTCTATATAAACAAAGAATGCAGCCAATCTACCATGGTATTCGTTGGAGCAGACGCGGAAGCTTCCCACTGTGTCTTCTACCACTAATCATGTTCTCCTCTTGTTTAATCATATCTCTGGGAAGCAATCTGTTACTCCCTGAGCGACATTACATTCCTGTCTACGTGCTTCTTCCTCCAATAGACCACAACCAATGAGGTCATATGCAAGAAATAAGCGACTCTCCATCTTTCCTGGTCTTAAATTGCTCTCAGAGCACAGACTCGTATCAATCACTAGGAGATCTGAAGCTATTTTAAAGCTACTTTGCTCTACAGATTAGTGAAAAATAATTCCCTACAGGCAACCAAAAAAAGTTTACAAAAGTAAAAAAAGAAAATACTGCAATACAACCCATATACAGAAAGCATAAAACATTGTTAGATGAACAACAAAGAAAATTAAATATGGTTGATGTTCTCATATTGCTCACCAAGTTGATTCCCGCTAATTTGGCTATTGTCAAAAACTTCAGAATTCTGGATTGGTAAGAAATTTCCTGAACTTCCTAAGGATATGTGCACACGACGTATTTAGCGTTGTTTTTTTTAGTTCATATCATGTGCATTGGTTTTACTGTTTTGCAGTTTGTTTGTTTTTATTGTTTTGCAGTATTTTTTTTTACTCCATTCAATGGTAAAGAAACACTATTACCATATATTTCAAGCTGCTCGATGCTTTTCACTCTCAGTCCCAGCTGGGATTTCTGTCTGCCAATGCCTCTATTGTCTTACCTGAAGGAAATCTAAGCTCAATTTTGATCACATCAGTTCAGAATTTAATTTAGATTGGCATTAAAGGGGTTGGCCGTGACTTTAACATTGATGGCCTATCCTTAGGATAGGTAATGAACAGCTGATCAGTGAGGGTGCGACACCCATCACCACTGCCGATCAGTTGTTCACAGTGTCAGCCTCTTGGAACTTCTCAGTTATGGTGCTGCACAACACAGCTGTGTCGTCGGAACAGAGGCTGCGGTCGAGTACTGTATATGCACTCCTGCCGATTAGACATTTATGACCTAACGTAAGGATAATGTTAAAGTCCCGGACAACCCCTTTACAGAGAAAATGGAAAGGGCTAGAGCAGACAATAGACAGAGTGCCCGGCTGTCAAGATTGACAATGAAAAGCATTGAGCAGCTTGCAATATGTTCTCATTCTAATACACGTAAACTGCAGAAGTAAAACAGGTAAAAAAAATCTTTAATTGGGTGTAGTTACATTTTTTTCACATAATGCATGCAATGCAAAAAATGTGCTGTTGAAGTCTAAGTTGCTTCTCAAAAGGCCTTGATGTACTCTAGCCTCGCAGATTCTCGGCTGATTGACTGCACCCTTTGAATTGTTGGACCTCCAGCTCATGTGATAGATATGGGTGTTGGAACAGCATCAATGGAGGATTAGTGTTACGCACGTGGTTGTGTAACAACTATGCCGCCATCCGGAGAGAGCCTAGGGCGGCGTAACTAAATGAACACTTGTTTCTTCACTAGAGCTACTGATGGGGTGGTCAGATTTTAACTCGGGTGAACACCAGGTGCTACTCCAGGACGGACCCTTGGATCCGCGGCATTGACAACCAAGGAGACAGGGAAGTAGGACAGACCAGGAACTGGTTAGCTGGATATATACAGCAGGTGTACAGATTCGGGATCAGGCACAATCAGGACTGGTAAAGGAACACGGGGTGGTCACAGGTATGGTGCAGGTATGTAAAAGCAGGTTCATATGGATAAGGAACAGGACTAACCACAGGCAGGACGTGTTCATGTTTAGGTGTAGCGAGGTGGATAAGATCAGATACTGAGAGCACAGGAATGGTGACCTTACAACTAGGTAGCAGGATATAGACTGAAACTAAAGTTGCTATCCTCCCAATAGGAGAGGGTGCCTTAAATTTCAGATGTCTCCCAGCAATTGGCTCTGGATGTCTTTAGCAGCACGTGTGCTAGCCCTTCAGGAGGCCAGGAGTGCGTGAGCCCTAAACACACTCCCAGGAAACCTGTGTGCCTTGCGTAGCTCCTGGGAGGAAATGTATGCTAAGAGAGAGCGGACAGGTAAGTAAACACGCCGGTGTCCCTGCAGGAGGGAGGAAGGAGACGCGTGCAGGTGCGCTCACAATGATCACTAGCTTTTGAAACAAAACCTAAAGGAAAAATTCTATATTAAAATACGTGGCATATGCATAAAATAGAAACAACAGAAACATCTGCTTATTTACAGTGGGGAAAAAAGTATTTAGTCAGTCAGCAATAGTGCAAGTTCCACCACTTAAAAAGATGAGAGGCGTCTGTAATTTACATCATAGGTAGACCTCAACTATGGGAGACAAACTGAGAAAAAAAAATCCAGAAAATCACATTGTCTGTTTTTTTTTTTCATTTTATTTGCATATTATGGTGGAAAATAAGTATTTGGTCAGAAACAAAATTTCATCTCAATACTTTGTGATATATCCTTTGTTGGCAATGACAGAGGTCAAACGTTTTCTGTAAGTCTTCACAAGGTTGCCACACACTGTTGTTGGTATGTTGGCCCATTTCTCCATGCAGATCTCCTCTAGAGCAGTGATGTTTTTGGCTTTTCGCTTGGCAACACGGACTTTCAACTCCCTCCAAAGGTTTTCTATAGGGTTGAGATCTGGAGACTGGCTAGGCCACTCCAGGACCTTGAAATGCTTCTTACGAAGCCACTCCTTCGTTGCCCTGGCGGTGTGCTTTGGATCATTGTCATGTTGAAAGACCCAGCCACGTTTCATCTTCAATGCCCTTGCTGATGGAAGGAGGTTTGCACTCAAAATCTCACGATACATGGCCCCATTCATTCTTTCATGTACCCGGATCAGTCGTCCTGGCCCCTTTGCAGAGAAACAGCCCCAAAGCATGATGTTTCCACCACCATGCTTTACAGTAGGTATGGTGTTTGATGGATGCAACTCAGTATTCTTTTTCCTCCAAACACAACAAGTTGTGTTTCTACCAAACAGTTCCAGTTTGGTTTCATCAGACCATAGGACATTCTCCCAAAACTCCTCTGGATCATCCAAATGCTCTCTAGCAAACTTCAGACGGGCCCGGACATGTACAGGCTTAAGCAGTGGGACACGTCTGGCACTGCAGGATCTGAGTCCATGGTGGCGTAGTGTGTTACTTATGGTAGGCCTTGTTACATTGGTCCCAGCTCTCTGCAGTTCATTCACTAGGTCCCCCCGCGTGGTTCTGGGATTTTTGCTCACCGTTCTTGTGATCATTCTGACCCCACGGGGTGGGATTTTGCGTGGAGCACCAGATCGAGGGAGATTATCAGTGGTCTTGTATGTCTTCCATTTTCTAATTATTGCTCCCACAGTTGATTTCTTCACTCCAAGCTGGTTGGCTTTTGCAGATTCAGTCTTCCCAGCCTGGTGCAGGGCTACAATTTTGTTTCTGGTGTCCTTTGACAGCTCTTTGGTCTTCACCATAGTGGAGTTTGGAGTCAGACTGTTTGAGGGTGTGCACAGGTGTCTTTTTATACTGATAACAAGTTTAAACAGGTGCCATTACTACAGGTAATGAGTGGAGGAAAGAGGAGACTCTTAAAGAAGAAGTTACAGGTCTGTGAGAGCCAGAAATCTTGATTGCTAGTTTCTGACCAAATACTTATTTTCCACCATAATATGCAAATAAAATGAAAAAAAAAAAAAACAGACAATGTGATTTTCTGGATTTTTTTTTCTCAGTTTGTCTCCCATAGTTGAGGTCTACCTATGATGTAAATTACAGACGCCTCTCATCTTTTTAAGTGGTGGAACTTGCACTATTGCTGACTGACTAAATACTTTTTTCCCCACTGTATATCACTTAGTATTTGCTCACTTTATAAATAGTCATTTCTTAAGCGGTTTGACGGCTTAGTGATCTTTTTTAGTACAAAATGCATCCCGAGGTTTCTTCCAAAGTGATATTAATGCTCTTCCTGCGATATTATCAACTTGTAGAGTGTTATGTGCTATGACAGACAAAATGTGCTCCTTGTCAGATAGTTTTTGATTATAAACTAGGCTGTGCAAACAAATCTGCAGCTGAACGACAATGATGGCTGGTAGTCCTCCAGATGGTGCCTTATATCCCAGCAAGCTTTTCCAGATACTGACATCTGATGAGCTACAGGTTGTCAGACGCAGCCACAGAGAGTATCCGTTCTAGTCATCATCTCCCCTAATCCCCTTGTAGTCTCCCTCAAACTTCAGTAATTTATATTCACTTTTTATTTCATAGATTGTTAGTTATAAGTCAGAAATGAGTTTATATTATACATTTCATTTCTATCTCATATTCTCATTCAGAACATAGATGGTGCATACCCATACAGTGGGTGAAATAAGTATTGAACACGTCAACTATTTTATAATTAAATCTATTTCTAAAGGTGCTATTGACATGAAATTCTCATCAGATGTTGGTAACAACCCATCCAATCCACATAGGCAAAGAAGTCAAACCATAGATTTCCATAAATGACACTGCGAAAAAGTATTGAACACATGAAGAAAGAGGTGCAAAAATCCATTTAAAGTCATGATACCAGATGAAAACTATCAGCAATTAGAAAGCAATCCTGCCATTTAGTGAAGAATGATATCAGCTGGTTCAACTGATGACCTTTAAAAAGAGTAGTGTCTCATTACCAATGTGCCACACAAGAAATATGTCATGATGAGTAAAACCAGTGAGCTGTCTCCATACATTCACAACCTTATTGATGGATAACACACTGATGGCATTGGTTACAGAAGAATTTCTAAAATACTAGTTTTTGCACAAAGCATTATATACATTTCAGTAAGTATGTTCATTACTTTTTTAATGGATCATTTCTCATTATTAGACATAACTATAACTTAATTTATTGTCATTTCATCAATAGTACCTATTAGAAATATATTTACTTAGAAAATTGGTGACGTTTAATAGTTATTTCATCAGCTGTAGTTGTAAACTTTCAGTCTCTTTTTAGATTCTCATTCAATGGAACCGGGAAAGACGCCAAGTTTTTAAAAACATTTTGCAGTCCTGTTCCTTTCTTCTACATGTTCTTTTTCAGGTTGCATTCCTTTCCAATTCCTGTTCTCTCCACCTGAATGTGCATCTGGATATCAGGACTGAGTCTAATGAACTATTACCCCACGTCAAGCATAAAAAATAGTCAGGGAGGACTGCTCAACTGTAGTCTTCTGTAGTATCAACTTTTTCAGGAGTCCTTGACACCTGCCCTTTTTTCAGGAACATCTTATAGATTTCAGCAGAGTTGACAAATATGACCTCTACAAAAGATATACAATAAATTTCACACAGATGAAGCTATCATCATTGGGATACCCCAAACTGAAAGGACATGTCCACAGCCCTCTTCATTCAAATCTACAGAAGTTACAGAGAGAGCCAAGGAAGTTTCGTCAGCTACTTCCATAACTTCTACAAGCCAGGAAAAAACCCCAACATATATGGCATATCCTTAGGACTCACCCTTATCGTTTGACAATAAACAACTATCCCATTGTAGTATATTTTGGTCGTCTCTGAAATGGCACTGCTTCATAATATTTTCTAGCTTACATGGGGAATAGCTATTGGTGCATCTTATAAGCATCAGGGCTATTGCATCCAGTACTGGTGCCTAAATGCAAAGGATCCTCTGTCACCTAAGAAGACACCAACTGTAAAGGCAAAAAAGCCCTGATGACCAAGGGAACCCAAAGGCGCCTATGCCACATAAGAAGACATCAGTTGTTTAGTCACAACCAACCCTTGTACGTAAGGAACTCGGAGGCCCCTCTATCACATTAGAAGACACCAACTGTATAGGCACAACCAAC
The DNA here is from genome assembly GCF_039654945.1 of Dendrobates tinctorius. Taxonomy (NCBI): domain Eukaryota; kingdom Metazoa; phylum Chordata; class Amphibia; order Anura; family Dendrobatidae; genus Dendrobates; species Dendrobates tinctorius. The sequence continues at coordinate 26,150,498 of NW_027361810.1, read as the reverse complement.
CATGGTGCATAAGGGAACCCAAAGTCCTCTCTTCCACATAAGACATCAATTGTATAGGTCCAACCAATCCTGGTGTCTATGGAAATTCAAAGGCCCCTCTGAAGCTTTAGAAGACACCAAATGTATAAGTACAACCAGCTCTAGTGGCTCAGGGAACCTAAAGGTCTCTCTGCTACATAGGACACCTGGCCCTTGTTTGCTTCGGTTGCACCAATGTCCCAGTTGGCTATGGCTATTTTGCATTGACCCCAGGATCATATTCCTGAATTTTAGTATGCAATAAGCATCATAATCTTGCAGCAATATTGTACATACCGTCTACACATTGAATCATACATCAGCTTCTCTCCTCTCCCATCCGAAGGTGATATTATTAATATGTAGACCGTAACTTTAGCCACGTACTGCACTAATGGAATTTACAGCTATTTCTAAAATCTATTATGTGCCAAATGGATATTTTCACAACCACAGACCTGCGCCAGGCGACCTCCAAGAAGTGCATTAACATTAGAAAGGTCGTCACAACAAACATCTCCTTGGATCTGAAATTAGAATGAATTATCAATATATAAAGACAGACTGTTCATATCCTGCAGCAGACGGATTCCAGGAAAGTGTTTTTATCTTATTTGAAGGACAGGCAATAAGCTTTTCTTTTCTCTACCATTATAAACTGAAGGTTGCACGACGGAGAGACTGATTCACCATAGCCGTCTGATTGTCTAAACGTAACAGAAGAAAATGCAACTGTAGTTGATAAATGTATGGTCCAATTTAATGTTGTATTTAAAAGGATTTATAACCTTTAGGTCACATGCTCCTTAATCAACCACCAAGAGACCTGTGCAGTCTGTGAGGAAGATGGCACTAACAAGTGCAGGAGGATAACCTGAAATTTACTGTATGGAGCAGGCTCAAAAGCTGAGCCAGCTCGAGAGAGCGAGGGTGCCGGCTGCGCTATACTGCTGCCAATCAGAGCTAGCTTAGATCGCACCAATTTAAAATTTTAGATGCCTCTGTCAATCGTGACAGTGACATTTAAGAAGTTAGAAACAAAGGGCTATCCCTTCTGAAGGCCATTGCTTTCCCCTGAAATGGGTCTACTGTAGACCCCCCTGTGTACCATACTGGTACATCTATGAAGCCCAGCACTATATGGTATAGGTGGTCACGTTATCACAGGGTGGCATGAAATACATTTTTTTCACATTGTTTTGAAGTGCAACCTCTTTTCCCTATATACCGTATATACTCGTGTATAAGCCGAGATTTTCAGCCCATTTTTTTGGCCTGAAAGTCCCCCTCTCGGCTTATACACTTGTCATATACCTTGGGGTCGGCGGTGAGGGGGGGAGCGGGGGTGTCAGAGATCATACTTACCTGTCCTCCCGTTGTCTCTGCAGCCTCGCTACTCCACTGTCTCCCTTCCTGTCTTCAGCGGTCACGTGGTACCGCTCATTAGACTCATGAATATGCGCATATTCATGAGTCTAATAAGCAGTACCACATGACCGCTGAAGACAGGAAGGGAGACAGTGGAGAAGCGAGGCTGCAAAGACCGTGGCAGGATGGGTGAGTATAGCGATATTCACCTGTCAGCCCCGGTCCATCGCTGCTCACCGCTGTCTCTGCTGCATCCTGTATCAGTGATGTTTAGGCACCACGGGGCGCGGTGACGTGGTTAGTGCGCACCGCCCCCCTGCTGACTGAACAGTCACTGACACAAGAAGCGGCAGACAGCGGCGATGGACCCAGGAGAGGTGAGTATGGCAATTTTTTTTGCAGCATATGGGGGCATATGCTATGGAGCAGCATATGGGGCATATTCTATGGGGCAGCATATGGGGGCATATTCTATGGGGCAGCATATGGGGGCATAGTCTATGGGGCAGCATATGGGGGCATAGTCTATGGAGCAGCATATGGGGGCATAGTCTATCGGGCAGCATATGGGGGGCATATTCTATGGGGCAGCATATGGGGGGCATATTCTATGGGGCAGCATATGGGGGCATATTCTATGGGGCAGCATGTGGGGGCATAGTCTATGGAGCAGCATATGGGGGCATGGTCTATGGAGCAGCATATGGGGGCATGGTCTATGGAGCAGCATATGGGGGCATAGTCTATGGAGCAGCATATGGGGGCATAGTCTATGGAGCAGCATATGGGGGCATAAACTATGGAGCAGCATATGGGGGCATAGTCTATGGCTTCCACCCTCGGCTTATACATGAGTCAATACGTTTTCCCAGTTTTTTGTGGCAAAATTAGGGGGTCGGCTTATACATGGGTCGGCTTATACACGAGTTTATATGGTATTTATTTATGTGTATATATATACAGTATATATATATCATATGTACTGTGCATATTTAAATCCCTAAATATCCCTCCTTTTCCTGAACCATAAATGCTAAAATCTAAGCAATTTAAAAAATTGACATATTGGAATCGCCACCTGCATAATTGTCTTAACTAATAAGATATCAAAATATTTATTCCAAAAAGTTAATGCTGAAATGAAAAAAGTGAAATAGAATTTTTTGGTCATGTCATCTGCCTAAAAATGAAATAAAAACACATCAGACAAGTCATATGAAGAAAAAGAAGCATTGTCTAAAATATAACAAATTTTATTGGGTTCATTTTAAAAGACAATAAGTGAAGTATAAAGGTCACGAAGATAAAAAGAGCAGACACTATAGCAATACAAGCTTGACCCTATTGGTAAGGTGCAAAAAACTGATAATGGAGAGTGCCTATGAAGCGGACATCTACTAAAGTGTATATAAGGGTGGACATACAGGGGGTTAAAAAATAGCCTCCTATTAGCCTATTAAAAACTACAGCTAAAAAAACTGAATACATTTGGTATCACCTTAAAGGGTTTGTCCAGTCTTGGGGTACAAGTCTGCAGTCACTCTATGTGACTGCAGACTTGTGAATTCGTAGGCTATGTTCACACGTTGCATTTTTTCCCGCAGGCAAAACCTGCTCTCGGCAATAAAGAAGCTGCTTAAAAAAAGCAGATTTTGCTGCTTTTTGTTGGAGTGCATTTTTGCTGTTTTCTTTGCTGCATTTTTGTTGTCTCTTGTGCATGCTCATAAAGTTTAGTGTGCCCCCCCCCCAAAAAAAAGTGAATCTGTCAGCTGTTTTGGCCGCTATAAGATATGGCCACCGCCTTTCAGGGCTTATCTACAGCATTCTATAATGCTGACCTGAAAGATAAGAAAAATAAGTTTTATTATAATCACCCGGGGGGGCGGTCCGATGCGGTCCGGTCTGATGAGTGTAGCAGGTCCGCCTACAGCGCCTCCCATCTTCTTGTGATGCCGTCCTCCTGCTTGCTTCCTTGCTCCCGGCATTGCACTTCTGCACAGGCGTACTTCTCTGCTCTGTTGAGGGCTGAGCAAAGTACTGCAGTGTGCAGGAACTGGGCCGCTCTGACCTTTCCCGGTGCCTATGCACTGCAGTACTTTGCTCTGCCCTCAACAGGGCAGAGAAGTACGCCTGTGCAGAAGTGCGATGCAGGGAGCGAGGAAGCAAGCAGGAGGGTGGTGTTGCAAGAGGATGGGAGGCGCCGGACCTGGACCGGTGACACCCATCGGATCCCCCCCACCCGGGTGAGTATAATAAAACTTATTTTTCTTATCTTGCAGGTCAGAGACTGGAGGCTTATCTACAGCATTATAGAATGCAGCATTTCTGAACTTACTCATTGCTTTGATCAATCGGTCATGTGACCACAAGTATGCGATTTGCATACTTCCAGTCACATTCTGACTAAAGATATCCAGCCTTATTCAATTCACTAGTATTGAGTGAGGCAGTGCACGTCTAGTCGGAATGTGGCAGGGGTTAAACATATTGCATATTTGCAGTCCTCGTACGAATATGTTGACTGGAAAATATAAAGTATGACTGTAAGAAATCGAGGAGGAAAAATCAAAAAAAAAAAGTTTGCGTCTTTAAGGAGTTGAGGGAAAATGAAATAAATTTTAAATTACATTTTTATTTTATTTTTAAATTATGTTTATATTTTCATACAATTATATATGGAAAAAAACAATGATAAAGTTTTCAAACAGATCACTGGAGTAGTCTCAATAGGCTGATACTGCTTGTTTTCAATAGCACACTTGTCAGCTTTGCTGCATAGATGGAACAGAATGAGCAGAGTCATCTCATTATCATTAGAGGGCAGAGAAGTTAATTGCAGCTACATTATACATCTGGAATCCAAGAGATGTCAGGATACTAACACTATAAATACATGTAAGGCTTTACTTTGTGAAATAGTTTTTCATTGCTGTTCTTCTGGAATTCTGTTTTTCTTTCATACTCTTTTACTAAAAATTAGTTTTGCTGTTTCTTTGGGGGTTCTATTTGGGGGATATTCTTACCGTATTGAGAGACTTAGTAGAAGCCGTAACCGTTTGTCATAAATTCGTAGAATTCTAAATGGAATTCAAAAAAGTTGCCAACAAAAACTTTCTCCAATACAAAATGGCTTTGAAACGGTCAATGAATTGCTAAGAGGCTAAAACATTACTCTGTGAAAGGCCGCTCTCCTCTCCGGTCCTGCGTAATAATCATACTTTAGTGCTTTTTCATTTTCAGTCATGCCCTCGCTCGGTTCATGCTGTGTTCAAATCATTCAACTTTTGAAAAAGAACAAAAAAACTAATGGCACAAATTCCAATTTTCACTTCAACCACGAGATTAGTTTTCCTCACCCGGTGATTTCAAGTGTCTTCTGGCAACTAGTTTAAATATAAATCACACATAAAATGAAAGCTAAAATCCAATATACACATAATTTATTCTCAGAGAAGACACTAGTTGCAGAAGATCTTATTTCGCTCCTTCTTTTCGGACAAGTGTCTTTATGAAAATACAAAAAGGTCAGTGATAAAGGCAGAAAATGCTGGCCCGTGTGAATTAGGGTCTCCACTTCATTTTTGGAGAGTTGGAAGTCACATTAGCCTTTAGGAAACTGAAAGCCGGGCCAGACTGGCACGCTATGTGATAAGCTAATAAACATGGGTCCTAGGAACTTATATTGAGGGTCGCCCCTTTGGAACCCACTCACATGTAAAGCGCCATGGAATAAATGGCGCTATAATAATAAATAATAATAAGCCATGTAAAAGGAGCTCAATGCATAAGCAAGCACAGTTCATCCATGCAATGCAAAGGCAGCCATTCATTGCAATGCCAACAGTATATGTAATAGTTACTCACCTTTCCTGGATCCAACGCCAGGTGGTGCAACCTCTGCTGCTGCTGGGTCCTTCTCATCTACATAATCAACCAACACACTTCTGTGACATCACCCTGTTGGACCATAAAGGTATGGAGGTAGTTGGCGTCCATGCTGTTACCATGTACCGCTTCAGTCATGGAATCTCCTAACAAACTCAGCTCTGCTAGATCACTAAGCGACATTGCTATAGCACCGGCCAGCTCTGCCATGGACACTGTAACAAACCCAGCTCTGCTAGATCACTAAGTGGCATTGCTATATCACTGGCCAGCTCTGCCATGGACACTGTAACAAACCCAGCTCTGCTATATCGCTGGGCAGCTCTGCTATTCCAACGGTGAGCTCAGCTTTGTACTCAGTGACAATCCCAGCTCTCGCTGCCGTATCGTTATGCCAGCTCTGCCTCAGACTCTGTGGCAAACGTAGATATGCCATAATGGTTGATATCCTTGCTTTATCATTGTGTAGGGTTCGAGCAGGCTCACAGGATGCAGTGACGAGACACGAGACTGAATGTGGGGTGAAATAAACTTTTATAAGTTTTAAAGCCGCAAGGGCTAAAACTGATTAAATCAGACAAAACGGGAAACACTTATTTGTCCTCGCAGGGACTCGTAAAACAACATTAAAAAAACAAAAAGGGTCCTTATTTTCTCTATAATACACTTAGCCTTCCGGGCGTCGCTCGAGTTCACGACCACTCAGGGGTTGCAGATGTGGCTGCCTTGTAATCCACGACTTCCCGGAAGGACTTGTGCTTGTCCAGCCCCGAAGAGACCAGAACGATGGGGCGCAGCAGGCCCTTAAGAAACTGGACGGTGGGGCGCAACGGGCCCTGTAGTAACCGGAACGATGGGGCACAACAGGCCCTGAAGAAACCGGAACGATGGGGCACAACAGGCCCTGAAGAAACTGGGCGGTGGGGCGCAACGGGCCCTGAAGAAATTGGGTCGGTGGGGCACAACGGGCCCTGAAGAAGCTGGCACGGTGGGGGCACAACAGGCCCTGAAGAAACTGTTCAGGGGGTCAATCTCCCAGGCGTCCGTTTAGAGGCGCTCGTTCCCCAGCCAGGTCATGACGCAGTTTCAAAAAAAAGACATAAACGTTAACAAATTCTGCTCAGTGTCCCCTCAGTAACCGGGACGGGCTCTGCGGCCGCTTATAGCGAGGTGACGTCCCCTGAGGTCGGTGATGACGGGGCCGCAGCTGTGGGAGAAGACAGGGGGGCAGTGTCCTGGCCACTGTACCGGATTGCTGTGTCGTCGCAGCGGTCGCCTGAGATCCCGGTCCTGTCACACCATGGAGGGAATCAGCGGCCGTCACTTTATCTGAATCTTTGCGGGGGGAAACTCCCGGGGAGAGTCTCTTACGCGTCAACCTTCGGTCAGTCTCAAATTTCCCTTTTTCAGTCTCCTGCCTGTCTCTCTTTTCCACACCGTCAGTTGCCACAGTCCTCTCTCTGCCGCACGGCTTCCTCTCTCCTGTCAGGCTCTCTGCCAACTGCCACCTCAGCGCGTCCCCTGCTCCTTTTACCCTCGCCCCGCCCCCTGTTGCCCTGACAACTTCAGTCGCATGTCTCCCTTTGTAATCCCCCTGATGTGGTTTCTTCAACAACCCTGATGGCGGTCCCCCTGGTTTCAGCCCAATCACTGTATGGGGGTCCTCCTCCCCACATTCCCCCACCCTGTAAGCTCGCCAGTCCTCGGGCGAGGCTGTTAGTCTATTGAGATTGGTCTGTAAAGGTGTCAATATTTGTTGCCATACGAACTTGTCTTGTTCATACCGTTCGGGGGGTTTGCCGGCTGTTGACCGCTCGGAGCGTCTAAGTTCGACTGGGGTGGAATCTTCTGGGGTGGTGGACGTCGGTGAGCTGCAAGATGCCGGTGGGTTAATTGTGTCAACTGGCTCATTATTGGGTGGAGGGCCCTTGGGAACTGGAGGGAAATCCTCGTCGTCTGAGTCCCAGCATATGGACTCCGGTTCGGATGTCCTCGGGACGGGTTCCAGTTGCTTCGGGTCGGAAGAAATACACAGGCGTAACATATTACGATGCACAATGCGAGTAGGCAGTGTTTCATCCTGCTCGGGCTGTATTTCGTACACAGGTCCTTCTGAATGGATACGGCGTAGTACCCGATAAGGACTCTCTTCCCAACGTGACTCCAGTTTATTCTGGGGGCGTTGATCTAGTACAAGCACACGGTCCCCGCTTTGGAGATGGGGAGGGGAGGTTGTATTCTTCCCGGGGTGTTCCCAGTCTTGAAGTTTGGTATGTACAATTCGGTGAAGAGTTTGCAACCTGTGGCGATGATTTCGGACCCAAGACGACACTCCGGTCCAGGGCCGAGGCTCTTCGGGGTCCAACTCTACCTCCGTGATCCCTTTACCCTCTCGTCCGAACAGCAGGAAATAAGGAGTATAGCCAGTTACTCGATGTACCCGATTATTATAAACCCACACTAATTCAGAAACATATTCAGGCCAACGAGCTTTCTTGTCACTCTCCAGAGTGCGTAGCATTTGAATCAATGTCCGATTAAATCGCTCACAAGCCCCATTCCCTTGCGGGTGATATGGTGTGGTCCGGGATTTATCAATCCCATAAAGATGATGTAGTTCCTCCATAACTTTCCCCAAAAAACATGCTCCCTGGTCGGAATGTATGCGCTGAGGACAGCCGTACACTTGTATAAAATTTCTGCAAATTGCGGAGGCGGCTGACTCCGCGGTCTGGTCTCGAGTAGGGGTGACCACAGCGAATTTAGTGAAATGATCCACCATGACGAGGCAGTGTTCGTATCCCTGGAATGTGGGACCAATGTGCAGATAATCCACCGTCAAGAGCTCCAAGGGTTCTGAAGTCACAATCGTCTGTGTTGCGGCCCTCTGAGCAGGCGGTTTGGCCAATTCACATAAGCGGCAAGTACGACAAACTTCGTCCACAACAGCCGACAAGCGTGGGTGGTAAACTTTCTGTTGTAACCATTGCAAAGTCTTTTTGACTCCAAAGTGGGCCCCTTTTTCGTGAGCCTCTCGAGCCAGTTCGTGTAGTTGAGCTCCGGGCGTAACCACCTGCCAAACAGTCGTTGAGGTTGTTTGCGAAGTGATCTTATGGTACAGTAATCCCCTTCGGATAATCAGTCTCTCCCATTGTCGCAGCATCAGCGACAGGTCTTGGGTCAAAGCTTGTCGTTGAGTATCAGTGGGTAATTGACCAGCGGCGACCCATGTCCGGAGAAGTCCAACTTCTTCATCTTCTTGTTGCTGTTGTATCCACTTATTACGAGATTGTTCCAGGATGCCCCTTTGGGCCTCTGGGGAAGATACTTTTGCATCAACATTGGTGAGCACGGCAGCGGTAAGAGCGAACGGTATTTCCTCTCCTTCTAATTCTTCGTCTCGATTCTGTCCAGGAGTTGTATGTCGAATCCTAGAGAGAGCATCTGCATGAACATTCTCGGCCCCTCTTTTGTAAATAATCTTGTAATTGTACTTCGCCATTCGGGCCACCCATCGCTGCTCCAAAGCCCCCAACTTGGCGTTTTCCAAATGAGCCAGTGGGTTATTGTCAGTTCGCACTACCACCTCGGAGCCCGCTAGGTACTCTGCGAATCTCTCCGTCATAGCCCACACCACTGCGAGGAGCTCGAGCTTAAAAGAGCTGTAATTGTCAGGGTTACGCTCGGAGTCATGGAGTGAACGGCTTCCATATGCGATCACCCTTTCCCGGCCATCCTGAACTTGTGACAACACAGCTCCTAGCCCGTGAAGACTCCCGTCAGTGTGCAGGATGAACGGCTGAGAAAAATCCGCATAAGCCAACACTGGGGCATCCGAGAGTGCAGCCTTGAGATCTCGGAAGGCCTCTTCCTGAGGGTGTTGCCACTGGATTTTTCGCCCATTGGCCCCAGCGGGAGCCCCCTTCAGCAGGTCATGTAGGGCTCGAGCTCGACATGCAAAATTCTTTACGAAACGACGGTAATATCCAGCTAACCCCAGAAAAGCCCGCACGTCTTTCACCGTCTCGGGGGTAGGCCATTCCTGGATAGCAGCAATCTTCTCCCGGGATGGCCTCACACCTTCTGCCGAAACGACATGACCCAGATACTCAATCTGAGAGCGAAATAGGTGACATTTCTGAGGCTTCACCTTCAACCCGTACTTTTGCAGCCGGCTGAGTACCTGTCCCAACCGCTTCAGGTGGTCCTCGAAGGAGGCGGCATAGACGATTATGTCGTCCAGGTAGATCAACGTGGCCTCAAAATTGAGATCCCCTAGACATCGCTCCATCAATCGCTGAAATGTCCCGGGGGCGTTGGCCAGCCCGAATGGCATTCGATTAAACTCAAACAGTCCCATGGGCACTATGAACGCCGTCTTAGCTCTGTCCTCTTCTGACATAGGCACCTGCCAGTACCCACTGGCCAAGTCCAGGGTCGAAAAATATGTTGCTTTACCCAATGCAGACAGAGATTCTTCTATGCGGGGCAGTGGGTATGAGTCTTTAATAGTGCAAGCATTCAATTTACGATAATCAACACAGAATCGTAGTGTACCATCTTTCTTCCGGACCAACACGATGGGGGCCGCCCAAGGGCTTTGACTTTCCCGTATCACCCCTTTTTGTAGCATCTGAGCCAGCAAAGTTTTCACCTCCTGATAGAGTTGTGGCGGGATCTGTCGATATCGTTCTCGGATAGGGGCCGCTCCTGCTGTGGGGATCTCATGAGTGATGGCGGTGGTACACCCAAAGTCGTCCTCATGACTAGCAAATACTTCATGGTACTGTCCCAGCAATGCTTTTACTTGTGAAAGTTGGGCCGCAGTTAGTCCAGAAAGCTCGGCCCGCATCTGCTCCAAAATATTTCGGCCCTTCTCTTGTGTCGAGACTTCGTGGGCCTGTAGGGTTCGTATTGTTACCTCCCCAGGATCCTCGGGGTGTACTCGTAATTGAACCGCAGCAGCGGGCAGCACTTCTTCTAGAGGCTTTACTAGTTTGGCCAGTACAGTCCGTGCTTTCAGAATGATATCTCGGTCTTCAAGGTTAACGCAGCGGACCAGGGCGGTTCCTTTTCGCACCGTAGCGAGGGAACGGGCCACCAGTATGCCAGGAGGTAAGTGCTCTGAGTGACATGGCTCCACCTGCACCTCTACGCCTTCCAAAGGTATCGGGGCCCGAATTGGCAGGGCCACCACTGTCTGTCCAGGAGGCAGCACAGGCAGGGGTGCCGCTGTCGCGATGACCTTGCCCAGAGCCTCACCCTCCTGGCAGTCCCGATGCACCCGCGCACCTCGCACCAGCTGCTGGAATACCTGTCCCTGAGCTGTGCGAGAACCCCACTGCTTCAGTGTCCTTTGTGTGGGATCATTAAGCAACAGGTTACCAAACTCTTTTAAAATATTCATGCCTAGGGTGACGGGGTGTCGTTGATCAGCTTCTCCTTGAATCAGCACCACCCCTCTGCGGCCGAGGGGTTTACCGCACAACGTCACCTGCACCCACACTACCCCGGCAACCGGAACCGGCAGTTGGTTGGCGGCTACTAGTCTAATCATGGGCCCCCACTGAGGCCTTGCTGCCTCCGGAAAGTTTTGTTGAAAGTACGCTGCGGGCATAGTGGTTACTTGTGACCCAGTGTCCACCACACACCGGACGGCCCGGCCCTCTACTTCTGCCCAAACTTCAGGACACTTTGCTACCAAATCTTCGGGACTTCCACCACCCCTAGTTGTGGTTTTCGGCTCCGAGCGGCGTCCCCCCAGCCCGGAGCCCTTTAGTTTAATGGCCGCCGGGGTGGGTATCTCCCACGCCGCGGACACTCTCGGGCGAAGTGGCCTGGTTCTCCACACTCATAACACCGGGCCGGTAGAGACTGACCACCTCGCGGAGAGCGTGACCCCCAGGGACCGGGATTAGCACTGGGTCGTCCAGTCTCCGGTTCGGTTCTTCTCTTTACTTCAGCCAACTCGCTCTTTATATTTTTCAATTCACGCTTCATCTCCTCCACCCATTGAGGTTCCTCAACTGTGTTCGAGGAGGCCTCCACACCTCGGACCTTCCCCACGGGGACCGCCATCCCCTGCTCTTGCTCCTGAACCCGTGCCTGACTTCCCACTTCTGAAAAGTCGATTTGGGGATTCATTCTGATCCGTTCCCTTAAAGCCTGCTTTATCAGTGGATCTCGCAGTCCAGTCACCAGTAGGTCACGTAGGGTTATGTCAACAGGTCCTACCCCTACCCCATCTTTTCTTTCAATAGCCGTATGCAACTCTTGGAGTACATTCATATACTGAGTAATCGTCTCCCCCTCTGCCTGCATCCGGCTAAACAGTCGGGTCCTTAACTCTCCCACATTAGTGGGATCCCCGTGGGTCTGTTCCATTATCTGCAACACCTTTTCAAAAGTGTTGCGGTGCCCCGGGGGTTTCAACATCACTGACCTCCGCACCTCCCTGTCTAGGGCCATGAGTGCCACTTCAGCTTCCAGGTCAGGGGTCATTGGGTGCATCCGAAAAAGCCCCCTCATCCGCTCTGTCCAGCTCCATAGCATAGTATTTGAGCCAGAGAATCTAGGCAGGTTGTTCAACATGGCCCCCAATGAGATGCTGGTACGGGGACCCTCATTATTTACAGAGCTTACAGCTCCCCCATGTTCGGGGCTACCACTGTCCGCGCTCGGAGACTGCATCCTGCCGACTACGCCAAGTGTAGGGTTCGAGCAGGCTCACAGGATGCAGTGACGAGACACGAGACTGAATGTGGGGTGAAATAAACTTTTATAAGTTTTAAAGCCGCAAGGGCTAAAACTGATTAAATCAGACAAAACGGGAAACACTTATTTGTCCTCGCAGGGACTTGTAAAACAACATTAAAAAAACAAAAAGGGTCCTTATTTTCTCTATAATACACTTAGCCTTCCGGGCGTCGCTCGAGTTCACGACCACTCAGGGGTTGCAGATGTGGCTGCCTTGTAATCCACGACTTCCCGGAAGGACTTGTGCTTGTCCAGCCCCGAAGAGACCAGAACGATGGGGCGCAGCAGGCCCTTAAGAAACTGGACGGTGGGGCGCAACGGGCCCTGTAGTAACCGGAACGATGGGGCACAACAGGCCCTGAAGAAACCGGAACGATGGGGCACAACAGGCCCTGAAGAAACTGGGCGGTGGGGCGCAACGGGCCCTGAAGAAATGGGGTCAGTGGGGCACAACGGGCCCTGAAGAAGCTGGCACGGTGGGGGCACAACAGGCCCTGAAGAAACTGTTCAGGGGGTCAATCTCCCAGGCGTCCGTTTAGAGGCGCTCGTTCCCCAGCCAGGTCATGACGCAGTTTCAAAAAAAAGACATAAACGTTAACAAATTCTGCTCAGTGTCCCCTCAGTAACCGGGACGGGCTCTGCGGCCGCTTATAGCGAGGTGATGTCCCCTGAGGTCGGTGATGACGGGGCCGCAGCTGTGGGAGAAGACAGGGGGGCAGTGTCCTGGCCACTGTACCGGATTGCTGTGTCGTCGCAGCGGTCGCCTGAGATCCCGGTCCTGTCACACCACGGAGGGAATCAGCGGCCGTCACTTTATCTGAATCTTTGCGGGGGGAAACTCCTGGGGAGAGTCTCTTACGCGTCAACCTTCGGTCAGTCTCAAATTTCCCTTTTTCAGTCTCCTGCCTGTCTCTCTTTTCCACACCGTCAGTTGCCACAGTCCTCTCTCTGCCGCACGGCTTCCTCTCTCCTGTCAGGCTCTCTGCCAACTGCCACCTCAGCGCGTCCCCTGCTCCTTTTACCCTCGCCCCGCCCCCTGTTGCCCTGACAACTTCAGTCGCATGTCTCCCTTTGTAATCCCCCTGATGTGGTTTCTTCAACAACCCTGATGGCGGTCCCCCTGGTTTCAGCCCAATCACTGTATGGGGGTCCTCCTCCCCACAATTGGACACTGTTACTAACTTGTTTTTGGATTCTATAAGGCTGAGTTAACGCTACTAGATCGTTAGACCCATTCTGCCTTTTTACCACATGTGCTACTCAGTTCTGCTATTCTTGGTCGCCATCGCTCAGTCTACTTTGCTCTATTCATGCTACAACAGCCTCCGTTGTTTCAACTCCAACTCCCTGCTGCACCCATGTTGCTTGTCACAACTTTGAGGGTCAACATCACCAGGTGAGGTTGCTGATTGGTGGAGATCCAACTGCTGGGAACCCCATCGATGCTGGGAACAAGGCTCTGAAATGCCTTGTTGGATGAAGCGGTGGCCACACATGTGCACCATGCCTTCACTCATTCACTGTGGGACTGCAGGAGATGGCCAAGTAGAGCACTCGGCTTCCTCTTGAAGTCCCACGGACGATGGATGGAGTAGCGGTCATTAATTCCAACAGTGCATTTCAAAGTGCCTTTGATACACCCCATCAATCCTGTGCATAGGTGATATTTTATAAATGATTTTTAACATTAAAATAGATTTAAGAACTTTTGAACATTTTGACATTTTTTTTACATTTGAAAGTGTGAATGACCCCTGAGAGCCAAAGTTAATGGGCTGAATGAGAGAGCGGGGATCTGTTGTGCACAGAAAGGCGACATATGTTAGAGTAATTGACTTACTACATGTCGGCAGGAAATCATCAAACATTTGCACAGATCATCAGGACATCTTATAAAAGATGCAACGGTAGCTCGCATCCCATGAATCAGCAGATGATAATATTTGCTGGTGCCTGTCATTCAATTATGGGCAGTCTGTTTTTCTCTTGTCATATGGCATTACCAATTCATTCTGTCAAGTCTCCACCGTATATTTTTTGATGCACAGCGCACAGATAGGCATCTTGTCACTTAAGTATTAGAACAAAACCGTTGGCACAACCCTGATAACCGGAGGTGGTGCACAAGTAGGATCCCAATCCGTGAACTTCAATTTATATAAACTTGGCACACACCAAAAAGATTCTGATGCAGAAAGGTGGTTTTAATGAATTGCAGTACATACATACAGACGTTTCGGTCTAGGACCTTCATCAATGTACAATAAGTTGTACTGTGAGCTCTTAGTGACTGGGCTTTATGGGAGACACCAAAACTGCAAGGAGGCCCCTGCGGCCGTCCCACGTGGTTCTATATAGCAAGTGGACGCAGTATCCACCGCGAATCCAAACCAAACTTTGAACTAAAGTTCAGTCGAACCTGATGAACCCGAACTTCCACGGGTCCGCTCATCCCTAACCAGCACATCTGCGAATTCATAATACCATCATTGACATCAGTTCCCCTACACCAGGCAGCATCCATACAGCCCCCCCCCCATAAGGACACAGCCACCACCACGTATCACTGTAGGCACCATACTTTTTTTCTTTGCAGTCACCTTTGCGATGCCATACAGTTTTGAGGCCATTAGTTCCAAAAACATTTATCTTGGTCATATCATCCAGAGTATAGAGTCCTAGAGGCTTTGTGTTTTTCAGCATGGACCCTGGCAAATAGTAAGCAATCTTTTTTGTTCAACGGTTTTAAGAGAGGCTTCCATCCTGGATGACACCCATGCATACTGTTTCTTTGCTCTGTACACTCTATTGGGTCACCCCATTTTGGCTTTCTATTTCTTTAGCTAATTGCATGTCCAGTTTCTTCAACCATGCTCATCAGAAGACGCTCATGTTTAGGTGATCAGCCTTGACGTCAATGTGAAATGGTTGCAGTTCCATCTTTGTAACATTTTTGTATGACCTTTGCTACAATATTCTGACTGAGAAAAAAAGTTTTACTAACTTTCAGAACTTCTAATGACTAGCACAATGATGGTATGTTCGCACTGAGGTTTTTTAAGTGGATCTGCTCCAAAATTCAAATAAAAAACTACTACAAATACTCTTTGAATACTCTTCCTGCTAAAGGAAATATCCTAAGCCGTCTATATGGGCATGCAGGTCATATAAAGTTGAATAAAATGATATCTTGATATCTGCAATTTGATGTGTTAACAAGAAATCCACATTTTTTCTTAATATGTAAATGAGCTGTTAAGATGTATGGGCCGGGCATAAATCTCCCAGAGAATCTGTCTCCAGGGCTTATTTTATACTGTATGAAAGGGGGTGTTACCAGTGAGAGACATATAATGACTGACAGTCCACTCTCTTGATCCACATGCCTCACACTGATAACGTCTCCTTTCATCATATTAAATAAGCTCTGGAGGCAGAGTTTTAGGGAGATCTATGTCCGGCCCATAGATC